>NC_067248.2:87972500-88597500 GCF_019359855.2 Lolium perenne
TTCTGGCGCCGTTGCCGGGGAGATCAAGACACGCTGCAAGGGGAGTCTCCATATCCAATCTCTTTACTTTGTTTTTGTCTTGCTTTACTTTATTTTTATTTACTGTCTTGTTTGCTTCATATTAAAAACACAAAAAAATTAGTTGCTTTACTTTCTGTATTGTTTACTAGCTATATATAAAAAACACAAAAAAATTAGTTACTTGTCTTTATTCTATTTGCCTAGTTTACTTTTATTACTGTTATAATGAGTAATCCTGAAGTTGAAGTTCGTTCTTTTAAGCAACAAGGTGGAGAAAGTTTTAAAGATGCTTGGTACAGAATTAGTAATGCTCATCATAGGTGCATTAAGAAACACTCCACTATTATCCTTCTTAGGAATTTTTATGTTGGCTTATCTAGTTGGAATAGGTATGTTCTTGATACACTTTCGGGAGGTAATTTCCTAGGTACTCCCGCTTTAGAAGCTAGTTGCATCATTGAGAGTCTAGTTGGAATACCACCTGTTAATGAAGTTAGAATTGAAATCTCTCTTGAGGATGTTATGAAAAAATTGGAAACCACAGAGAAAAAATTTCCAAGTGTTGAAACCAAATTGGAAATGTTACTTGATAAAACTGATGAACTTGATAAATCCTTAGGAGGAATTGATGAAAGAATTAGTGTCCTAGGAACTTGTGTTGTCCATGATAATCAAATCAATAGGATTGGTGAACTTGAAAAGGCTATGGGAACCTTGGGTTCAACTTTTTCTTCTCTTAAGTTTAAGGAGAAAGCTTATGTGGGTAAAGAGCAAAAATTCATGTATGCCTCTAAGGTGCCTAAACCAAAGAATTATTATAGGCCTAAAATTGATAAAACCCCTAGCACCACCATAGAAAATTTAGATAATGGAGTATCTAAGGTACCCTCTGCAACAAGTTGTGTTTGTAAGAAAAATAATAATGTTAATGCTCCATCTCTTGAAAATACTTGATCTGCACTTTCTGCGCCTAGCTGAAAGGCGTTAAAGAAAAGCATTTCTTGGGAGATAACCCAAGTTACATTTTATTTACTGTATTGTTGAGTCTTGGAAGTTGTTTACTACTGTAGCAACCTCTTCTTATCATGTTTTTGTGCCAAGTAAAGTTTTTGTGTTAAAGTTGATGCTAGATTTGGATCGCTGCGCAGAAATAGAATTGCTGTCTGTCACGAATTCGTACACATTGCTGTCTGTCACGAATTCGTACAGATCTCCCTGTAGAAAAATCAAAAAAATCTGCAAATTTACGAGCGTGATCCTCATATATGTACGCAACTTTCATCAGTTTTGAGTTTTTCCATTTGAGCAAGTTAAGTGCCCCTGCCAAATTCGTCTTTACGGACTGTTCTGTTTTTGACAGATTCTGCCTTTTATTTCGCATTGCCGCTTTTGCTATGTTGAATGAGTTTCTTTGTTCCATTAACTTTCAGAAGCTTTGTGCAATGTCCAGAAGTGTTAAGAATGATTGTGTCACCTCTGAATATGTGAATTTTTGATTATGCACTAACCCTCTAATGAGTTTGCTTGAAGTTTGGTGTGGAGGAAGTTTTCAAGGGTCAAGAGAAGAGGATGATATACTATGATCAAGAAGAGTGAAAGGTCTAAGCTTGGGGATGCCCCGGTGGTTCATCCCTGCATATTTTAAGAAGACTCAAGCATCTAAGCTTGGGGATGCCCAAGGTATCCCCTTCTTCATCGACAACATTATCAGGTCACTTCTAGTGAAACTATATTTTTATTCCATCACATCTTATGTTCTTTACTTGGAGCGTCGGTTTGCTTTTATTTTTGTTTTGGTTTGAATAAAGTTGGATCCCATCATCCTTATACTGGAGATATTACGCTCTGCTTTTTCATATGGAACACTTGTGTTCTTAATTGTGCTTTAATGTTCATGGCGAAGGCTAAGATTGCTTCGTTAAATTGCTATTTAGTTGGAATCAGAAAATGCTGCATATGGTTTTGAATAACTTGGCAATTGTTTGAGCTCTCATAGATCATGTTTAAGCTCTTGCATCATGTAGTTTAATCCATTAATGAAGAACTACCGTAGAGCTTATTTAATTTGGTTTGCATGATTGGTCTCTCTAAGTCTAGATATTTTCGGGTAAAGTGTTTGAACAACAAGGAAGACAGTGTAGAGCCTTATAATGCTTGCAATATGTTCTTGTGTAAGTTTTGCTGTACTTGTTCATACTTGTGTTTGCTTCAAACAACCTTGCTAGCCCAAACCTTGTACTGAGAGGAAATGCTTCTCGTGCATCCAAACACCTTGAGCCAAAACCCATGCCATTTGTGTCCACCATATCTACCTACTATGTGGTATTTTTCTGCCATTCCAAAGTAAATTACTTGAGTGCTACCTTTAAAATTTCATGCCTTTATCTTTGCAATATATAGCTCACGGGACAAATAGCTTAAAAACTATTGTGGTGATGAATATGTAGTTATGTGTCTTAATTCTTATAAGTTGCTTGTTGAGCGGTAACCATGTTTCTGGGGACGCCATCAACTTTTTACCTTTGTTGGATATCATGTGAGATGCTATGCATGTTCGTCTTGTCTGAAGTAAGTGCGATTTCATGATCAAATGGTTTGAGTATGCATATGTTAGAGAAGAACATTGGGCAGCCAACTAAAGCCATGTATCATGGTGGAAGTTTCAGTTTGGACATACAACCTCAATCTCTTATGAGAATATTATTTGTTGTTGAATGCTTAAGCATTAAAAGAGGAGTCCATTATCTGTTGTCTATGTTGTCCCAGTATGGATGTCTAAGTTGAGAATAATCAAAAGCGAGAAATCCAATGCGTGCTTTCTCCTTAGACCTTTGTACATGCGGCATAGAGGTACCCCTTTGAGACACTTGGTTGAAACATATGTCATGTGATGATAATCCGTGTTATCCGAGCTGATTAGGACAAGGTGCGAGCACTATTAGTACTCTATGCATGAGACTTGCAACTTGTAGGAAGTATTATGCATAGCACATATGAATTATTACTACCGTTGACAAAATTGTTTATATGTTTTCAAAACAAAAGCTCTAGCACAAAAATAGTAATCCATGCTTCCCTCTGTGAAGGGCCATTCGTTTACTTTTGTTGAGTCAGTTTACCCACTCCTTTCTATCTTAGAAGCAAACACTTGTGTTAACTGTGCGCATTGATTCTTACATGTTTACTTATTGCACTTGTTATATTACTCTATGTTGACAAATATCCATGAGATATACATGTTACAAGTTGAAAGCAACCGCTGAAACTTCATCATCCTTTGTGTTGCTTCAATGCATTCTACTTTGAATTTATTGCTTATGAGTTAGCTCTTATGCAAGTCTTGTTGATACTTGTCTTGAAAGTACTATTCATGAAAAGTTTTGCTATATGATTCATTTGTTTAGTCATTATCTTTGTTAGCAATCTTTTGTTCAGATCACTCCATTCATCTCATATGCTTTAGAATAATGTTGATCAAGATTATGTTGGTAGCATGTCACTTCAGAAATTATTTGTGTTATCGTTTACCTACTCGAGGACGAGTAGGAACTAAGCTTGGGGATGCTTGATACGTCTCAAACGTATCTATAATTTCTTATGTTCCATGCTACTTTTATGACAATACTTGAATGTTTTATACATACTTTTACAGCATTATTATACATTTTCCGGCACTAACCTATTAACAAGATGCCGAAGCGTCAGTTGCTGTTTTCTGCTGTTTTTGGTTTCAGAAATCCTAGTAAGGAAATATTCTCGGAATTGGACGAAATCAACGCCCAGGGTCCTACTTTTACACGAAGCTTCCAGAAGACCGAGGGGGAAAGGAAGTGGGGCCACGAGGCGCCGACACACTAGGGCGGCGCGGCCCAGGCCCTGGCCGCGCGGCCCTAGCGTGTGGGGCCCTCGTGTGGCCCCCTGCGTTGCCCTTCCGCCTACTTAAAGCCTTCGTCGCGAATACCCCTGTACCGAGAGCCACGATACGGAAAACCTTCCAGAGCCGCCACCGCCGCGAATCCCATTTCGGGGGATTCAGGAGATCGTTTCCGGCACCCTGCCGGAGAGGGGAATCATCACCGGAGGGGCTCTACATCATCATGCCCACCTCCGGATTGATGCGTGAGTAGTTCATCCTTGGACTATGGGTCCATAGCGGTAGCTAGATGGTTGTCTTCTCCGCTTGTGCTATCATTGTTTAGATCTTGTGAGCTGCCTAACATGATCAAGATCATCTATTTGTAATGCTACATGTTGTGTTTGGTGGGATCCGATGAATCTAGAATACTATGTTAAGTTGATTATCAATCTATCATATATGTGTTGTTTATGTTCTTGCATGCTCTCCGTTGCTAGTAGAGGCTCTGGCCAAGTTGATACTTGTAACTCCAAGAGGGGGTAATTATGCTCGATAGTGGGTTCATGCCTCCATTGAATCTGGGACAGTGACAGAAAGTTCTAAGGTTGTGGATGTGCTGTTGCTACTAGGGATAAAACATTGATGCTTTGTCTAAGGATATTTGTGTTGATTACATTACGCACCATACTTAATGCAATTATCTGTTGTTTACAACTTAATACTGGAGGGGGTGCGGACGCTAACCCGAAGGTGGATTATTTAGGCATAGATGCATGCTGGATAGCGGTCTATGTACTTTGTCGTAATGCCCTGATTAAATCACATAATAATCATCGTTGATATGTATTGAATCTTTATTTGTCAATTGCCCACCTGTAATTTGTTCACCCAGCATGTTAGTTATCTTATTGGAGAGACACCACTAGTGAACTGTGGACCCCGGTCCATTCTTTTACATCTGAATACATTCTACTGCAATCATTGTTCTTACTGTTCTTTGCATACAAACACCATCTTCCACTCGATACGCTTAATCCTTTGTTTTCAGCAAGCCGGTGAGATTGACAACCTCACTGTTACGTTGGGGCAAAGTATCTTGATTGTGTTGTGCAGGTTCCACGTTGGCGCCGGTTTCACTAGTGTTGCGCCGCACTACACTCCTCCGCCAACAACCTTCACATGCTTCTTGGCTCCTACTGGTTCGATAACCTTGGTTTCATACTGAGGGAAACTTGCTTCTATACGCGTCATACCTTCCACTTGGGGTTCCCAACGGACGTGTGCTTCACGCGTATCACCCTACTTCGACGAGCTCAATGCACAAGTCTCCAAAATGCCACCACTTGAGGACGACTTAGGAGGCGAGGGAGTTGATCATGGTGAGCATGGGATTCTCCCTTCACCTACGGAGGCGCATGGAGTTGAGCATGGGGAGCATGGGATTCTCCCTTCACCTATGGAGGCGCATGGAGTCAAGATGGTTGAGCATGGGAAGTTTCCTTCAACCAAGGAGGCGCATGGAGATGAGAAAGTCGAACCTCCTCATATATGCTTGATTGATGAGTTGGTACCAATCCCATGTGAGCATGAGAGCCACTTAGCCCACTTGAGTGCGAGTGATAGTGATTTGAGTGACTTCCACCCCATATGTGAGTTTGAGTGCTTCCATTTGGAGGACATGGGTGATACACAAAGTGAGTTGAGAGAGGTAGATGATAGGTCCATGGAGGACATCACATTTGCTAACACATTAACCTCTCCCTCGTTTGTGTCTTCTTATGTTGCACTAGGTTCCACGGAGGACGAGTTTCCGCTCATGGAGAAGATGTACATGGTGCATGAAGATGATGATATCTCACCATGCTTGCTCCAAGATGGACATGTTGACCACATGGATCCTCCTACTTCCACAACACCTACGTCACATGAGTCGGCCTACAAAGGTAACAACATAGGTGTTGATGATGCCATGATCCCACTAGTGGACATGATGAGTTATGAGAGCATGCATGATCTTGATGATACATTTGCTACGTCACATGCTTCTTCATATTCCCATGTGATGCTTTGCTTGATAACATTGTTGATCATGTGGAATTGATTGATTGTGATACCATGAACATGCCATGCTATGAGAGTTTCATTTTTGCTCCGCTTCCTTGCAATGATAATGCTTATGATCATGCTTGTGTTGTGACACCCTTGATGAACACTTGCTCTTTCCATAGGGTTTTCGACAACAATGATAACATGTTGATCATGCTTTGCCCAAAATGTTTGCACTATTCCATGTTCCTTGCATCCAAGATTGTGAACAATTGCTCTTTCTTATGCTTGGTATGCAAGAATGCTTATTTCATTGTCCATGAGATGGCCCCCATAGCCTTCTCACTTTTTGATGATCATGAGTTACCACATGCCACGAATACACCTTCATGCCATTTGCACTATAGCCATGCATTTCATACTATCTTGCTTGACACTAATGGTGATGTCCACAAGACATGGAACATCATGATGGATTATGTATTCATCTACCATGCACACACGCTTTTTGTTTTCTCCATTGTGTGTATAGGTACCCGAACAACAACATCTACCGCCACGGAGCATGAGTTGACGACACGTGCAATTGAGAGCTACCCCACCAAGGACAAACTCCATCACCAAAACCACGGGATTCAAACCAAAGGGTATGTTTCCCAACACCTTCGCCCTCGTGTGTTTCCGACGTTTCTTGTCGAGTTTCCGGTTTGGTCCAATTCCTCGTCACCTCTTTTGCTTCTTATGCAACATATCTTGAAACATCTTGTTGGCACAATGGTTGTTGTATGTATTGATGATATCATCATACACTCCGAGAATCTCAAGGACCATGTCATACATGAGAGAGACACCTTATGCATCTTGTGCCACATGTCTCACAAAAAGTTGCTCTCCTTTAGATTTCTCATTTCATCTTTAGCAATTTCAATGGATTCTTTGACACTTGAGGATACCCATACTCGGCTCACGCCAACCATACTTTCCCAAGCTAGAAGTCTCCATAGCTTTGTCATTGCACATAACAATTTTGCCCCAAATTTTCCGCCGATACTTGCCTTTTGATTGTTCCATTTGTGTGGGACAATGCTACACACAACATTTTTGACACCTTCCAAAGCAAACTTTTACATGCACAAATTTTTGCACTACCACATTTTGGATACATCGACACTCTTTTGATTTCCATTTTTGCCAAATGCCTCTTGGAGAAACGACTTGATGCTTCGTATTTGATTGAGAGCCTCTTGTTCGCCGGTCACCAAATTGGCATCCACAAGCTTTCCTTTCGCAAGTTGTTTTTCCCCACGCTCTTCTTCGACCAAGACTTTGTCCCTCCACCACTACATGGGAGCCCCATTATGGACTACAACAAAGACGCTCGCACTACGACGAGCATCCATAAGGACACAAGGGAACCGACACAAATCCTTCACAAAGCTACAAGGATCGACGTCTACCTCATCGGTGAGGAGGAGCAAGAGTCGAGGACGACTCTTCCCCAAGGGGGGGGGGGGGAGATGATGCAGCCCCGCCTATCGTCGACGCTACACCATGGCCAAGGAGTCCCCCAAGTGGACCAACAACACAAACCCCCGCCATATATGTCAAGGTGAACTCCTTTGATGCAGCCCGACCTTCGGTCTACACCGCATCATATACTTCATCGCCAAGAGAGGATGCCATGGAGACCCGAGGACGCAAGGCCGATGTCACGGAAGCATGGAAGAGAAGGAAAAAGAGGAGCTGGACGCTCCAGGCCGGAACTTCCGCCCCTGATGGCCGGAACTTCCGCCCCACCGGAACTTCCGCCCCCAAGGACCGGAACTTCCGCCCAGATGCCGCCAAGATGCCTTCCAGCGCCCAGAGAAATGGATCAGGCCGGAACTTCCGCCCCGAGGGACCGGAACTTCCGCCCACTCGGAACTTCCGCCCAAGTTCCGCCCAAGCTCCGAAAGTCCACCAAAATGCCCCTGGATGTTACTGCAAGGAAACGGGCCATATTCGGAACTAGGCCGGAACTTGGCCGGAACTTCCGGCCCGGCCGGAACTTCCGCCCCCCCAGGACCGGAACTTCCGCCCGGGGACCGGAACTTCCGCCCCTCAGGACCGGAACTTCCGCCACCGCGAACTTCAGCACAACAGCACTTTTCAGCGTGTAACTTATCCCTTCGCCCCCACCTATAAATAGGCTAGTTGGCTCAGATCTGAGGGAAGACTTGATTTGAAAGAAAACCTGAGCTTAGCTCACCCTTGTGGGAATCCTACCTAGATCTATGATCTTGTATCCCCACCCGGGCTCCTTATCAACTCGTGAAGATCTCTTTGGCGACTTCTACCAATTGTTTGATCTTTTGCTTGCACTTCTACCTTATTTGGTCTTTTGCTTGCACTTCTATCAAGCCTTCCGGTCTTTTCGCCCTTCTAGATCTCCTGAGCTTTGATTTGTCGATCTCTTTGCGGGACTTCTACTGGAAGGTCTTTTCCTGCAATCTCTATCGAGTTGGTGTTTCGAGCCAACGAGGGAAAACTCGAATTGTGTGCGTGTGTGTGTTGTATCCCCGCGTTTCCCCCATGTGTTCATCGCGTTCATCCACCTACCCCCACGTATCCATTCAAATCCGTGAAGATCGGGCACATCCCTGGGCTTAGCCCTTATCATATGGTATCAAGAGCTCCTTGGTTGCCACGGAATTGACCCCCACACCCACCAATTCCACCAATTTCGCCCAAAAAATTTTCCAAAAATTTTTCCCAAAAAATAGCCCCAAATTGGCCTTGGTTGGATCTCGCGATTTGTTGAGTTTTTGGTGGTTTTGGTCCAATAGAAACTTGTCTTTGGTGTTGATCTGCAATTCCCCCACCTTCCCACCGCTCTTAGTGCCAAATTTTCGACGAATTCGAAGATTTTCGGCCCGGATTTCCGCCCAAATCGAAGAACAGCCCGCAGATCTGATTGCGACCGGAAGTTCCGCCCGGAAGGACCGGAAGTTCCGCCCGGGGACCGGAAGTTCCGCCCCTCAGGACCGGAAGTTCCGCCTGACCGAAATTTTGACAGCTTTCTTCGTTTTTCGTTTTGGCACTAACCCCTTGTGTTTGGACTTCGTTGTGTGTGCCATTTCAGCTACCACTAAGCTTTCGCAACATCAACTACGACGACGGCACCCCGAGGATCCAAGCGGTTCATTTGACACCTTCCACCATAGCAAGTTCAACATCGTCGGCCACCGTCATCAAGTGGTATAACTTGCCCCCTAACTTGTAGCCTTAGCTTCCTTTGCGTACCTTTCCTATCGAGAGTGGCTTTCTAGTGTTGCGAAGCATTGCGCAAGCGTCCCGACCGTGAGGGTGTGCGTGTGTTGAGCAAAGCTACGAAGCAAGCTCGTGTGAAAAGATAGGCAAAAGAAGTGTGACATACTTACATAGATAGTGAGAAAAACAAAGCTTCTAAGCATACAAAAAAAAGGAGAAAAGAAAAAGAAAAAAGAGTGTGAGTGACACCTATACACAAAAGAGTCCAAAGCTTATAAGCAAAAGAGAGAAAAGAGAAGAGAGGCGTCTTGCGCAAATCTTGTTGCTTCTCAATTTTGCAACCAAGCCACGGTCTCTCTTGCGTTAGCGTGACACCGAGCTAGTAGTCTTCGTTAGGACCAATTTTGTTCGTGCTCATTTTTCCCGTCGCGCTAACCCCATTTTGTCCCACGTGTGTGTTCCACCTTGTGTATGCCTTTTGTGATCACCTCCTTTGACTTGTGACTTTTGGATTTTACCCACTTTTGACAATAGACTCTTCGTTTGGTTCTTCCATTTGGCTTTCCACATCCATACCTAACACCATATAGAGTTTTTGTTTTGTGTGTGTGCATACATATCGGTTGCCCTCCGACTTGAAACACTTTTTCGATTTTGGTTTGCAAGTTTTGACACTTTTGGTAGTTTTCCTTCCACCATATATATACACCAATCATAGAGACTAACATGGATAGTGAGGATGAACCTACGGAGGACGACATGGAGTACGATGAGGGTGATAGCTCCGCAAGCACCGCGGATATGGAGGACCATGTGGAGCTCGACACCGACAATGGCTCCGCAAGCATTGGCGAAATGACCGACATCGAGCATCTCTACACTGACCATGACTCGCCAAGCATGGACAACATGGTGGACCACCACTCCGAGCTCAACTACAACATCGACGACATGGTGGAGCACTACCTCGACTACGACTACGACACCATGATGGAGCACCGCACCGAGCACTACCTCGACTACGACTACGACACCATGATGGAGCACCGCACCGAGCACTACCTCGACTACGACTACGACACCATGATGGAGCACCGCACCGAGCACTACCTCGACTATGACATTGACACCATGGTGGAACCAAGCTTCAACACCACCTTGCACAAGACCGGTGCCTACAAGTTCCCCACCTTGACCAATGGAACTACTTATGACGGTTGCGGACCTTCAAGACGGCGCCACCATGAGAGTGCTCACGCACATGATCATCTACATCGAGCTCGTCCTTTGGAACAACAAGAGCGTCCCCGCCATGATCGCCATCGACACTCTCCTCCGAGCTCAAGAAGGCACCACAAGCAAAGTGCCAAGCTACATGAACCATCATCTAGGCATGTTGAGGATCGTCATCGACACTCGTCACCTCAAGATCTTCGTCGACCATCACCACCTCATGATCGCCATCGCCATGCGTCACCACATGATCATCGCCGACACAAGTCACCTCATGTTCGCCATCGACATGCGTCACCACATGATCATCGCCGACACAAGTCACCTCATGTTCGCCATCAACCAACACCTCCCAAGGATCTTCGACGACACCCCCCAAGACATGGTGATGATGCAAGAAGACGAGAGCCTCGACATGAAGCGGCCAAGGCTACAAAGAACAACAACACCAACCATATGGTGCCCACAAAGCCTAGCGCCACCACCAAAATGGCATCTCCAAGACCGCCTACACATGAGAAGATCTCCAATGGTGCGAGACAAGACGCTACATCAACAAGGAAGATGGTGGCAAGTGCAAATAAAGAGGAACCACCTATCATGGTGCTTCCCCCTCCTACCGCCACCACCACAATGGCGCCTACAAGAAGCTCAAGCCCCAAGATGAAGACCATGGAGTCTACACTTCAAGATGAAGGACGGTCTACACAACTTTATGCCAACATGACAATGATTTGTCCACCAAGACCACGTAGCTCCCAATGCTTTCGTTGCACACAAGACGGTAATCATCTTTGGGAATGCCCCAATCTCCATTGTGATGTGTGCACATCCAACAAGCACATGACATGGGAGTGCAACACACCTCAAGCCCACAAGCTCTACTTCGCCCAATTGGATGCCCAATTCGCCAACAAGACACTTCAAGATACCATCATCTTCAAAGAATGGTGCAAGGAAATGGACAAGATGACGACTATGAAGCCCATACTTCAAGATGGAGCACGAGAAGGCCAAGACAAGAGTGATGTTGATTCGAGCCTAGCTCTCAACAACACCATAGCGCCATCAAAGGGTGTCAACATGGGAAGCGATGGAGTTGAGAATGGTGAGCATGGGATGATCCCTTCACCAATGGAGGCGCATGGAGTTGAGATGGTTGCGCATGGGAAGTTCCCTTCAACCACGGAGGCGCATGGAGATGAGCAAGTCGAACCTACTCCTACATGCTTGATTGATGAGTTGGTACCAAGCCCATGTGAGCATGAGAGCCACTTAGCCCACTTGAGCGAGAGTGATAGTGAGTTGAGTGACTTCCACCCCATATGTGAGTTTGAGTGCTTCCATTTGGAGGACATGAGTGATACACCAAGTGAGTTGAGAGAGGTAGTTGATAGGTCTATGGAGGCCATTTCACATTCTAACAACTTAACCTATACCTCTAGTGTGTCTTCTTATGTTGCACTAGGTTCCATGGAGGACGAGTTCCCGATCATGGAGAAGATGTACATGGTGCATGAAGATGATGATATCACACCATGCTTACAAGAAGTCAAAGATGTCGACCACATGGATCCTACCACTTCCACAACACCTACCTCAAATGAGTCGAACTACAAAGGTACCTATATGGGTGTTGATGATGCCATGATCCCACTAGTGGACATGATGACTTATGAGTGCATGCATGATCTTGATGATACAATTGCTATGTCATATGCTTCTTTCATTTTCCCATGTGATGCTTTGCTTGATAACATTGTTGATCATGTGGAATTACTTGCTTGTGACAAGATGGTCATGCCATGCTATGAGAGTTTCACTTTCTCTTCTATTGCTTGCAATATGTCGAACAATTGCTCTTTCCCATGTGTTGCTTGCAATGATGATGATGCTTGTGTTGTGACAACCTTACCGAACAATTGCTCTTTCCCTTGGTTTGTCGACAACAATAATAAAAAATTGAACATGTTTTGTGAAAAATTCTTGCAATACTCTCCCATTAATGCAACCAAAATGTTGAACACTTGCTCTTTCCAATGCTTGGTTTGCAACAATGTTAATATGCTTGTAAATGAGATTGCCCCCATAGCTCTCTCAAATTTTGGAGACTTTGCATATATCCATGTTGAGCATGTTCCCATGCTTACTCCGCATATTCACCATATCTATTATGATGCTTTGCTTAACGCTAATGGTGATGTGCAAAAGAGATGGACCATCATGATGGATGATGTGTTCATACACCATGCACACACGTTCTTTGCTTTGCCTATTGTGTGTGTAGGTACAAGGAAGACAAGGTCAACCTCGATTGAGCACGAGTTGACCAAACAAGCTCTTGAGAGCATAATACAAGTGAGTACAAGATCGAACCCGGCTCTAATACCTTTCCCATGCTTTGCATTGAACATGCCGAACAATTTCTCTTTCTTATGGTTCTTTGGCAAGCATGATGATGTGATTCTTACCGTTGGTGTTGCCTCAAACAAGTTGACCAATTCATATTTCATTTGGTTTGTTGGCACACACGGTTGTGTAAATGTTGTTTTGATGAACATGTTGGAAGATATGTTGTGTGGTGCACCAAATAGGAGGACCAATTTCTCTTTCCAATGGTTTGTGTGCACACATATTGATGACATTTTGGACACTCTTTCGTATGTGTTTTTGCCAAATTCTCCACTTGTTGCTTCAAGGATGTTGAACAATTTCTCTTTCCGATGCCTTGAGAGCAACAATGAAAATGACTTTCTACATGAGATGGACACCACGGTTGTCTCACAATTGGGAGTTTTTGTGTTTCCACATTTGGAAGATGTTCATAAGGAGTTCTTCCACATTGACCTTGCACATGCCTTATTCTTGATATATTTGTGTTGCGCTAACGGTGTTGTGAACATGAATGGACATGTCGTTGATGATATGCTCCTCTATCACGCACACATATACTTTGCTTGGTCTTTGTTGTGTGAAGGTACAAGTGACTTGTGGATGAGCGTCACCGAATGGGTTCAACCCCACACTTCGACTACACAAGATCTCTCCATGAGAGCACACCGACATTATACTAAGGTGACCTCCTTATACTTGGGACATATTGCTAAATCCGTTGAACATTGGCTACGCTTTGAGTGTTGCTTGGCTTTTCTTGTGCTATTCATAGGGCTCTTGACAAGTGAAGGGACATTCAAGCGTTGGTGTCATCTACCTCCTTTACACATTCATGAAGAGTTATCGTCGAGGACGACTCTTTTTCAAGTGGGGGGAGATGATGCAGCCCGACCTTCGGTCTACACCGCATCATATACTTCATCGCCAAGAGAGGATGCCATGGAGACCCGAGGACGCAAGGCCGATGTCACGGAAGCATGGAAGAGAAGGAAAAAGAGGAGCTGGACGCTCCAGGCCGGAACTTCCGCCCCTGATGGCCGGAACTTCCGCCCCACCGGAACTTCCGCCCCCAAGGACCGGAACTTCCGCCCAGATGCCGCCAAGATGCCTTCCAGCGCCCAGAGAAATGGATCAGGCCGGAACTTCCGCCCCGAGGGACCGGAACTTCCGCCCACTCGGAACTTCCGCCCAAGTTCCGCCCAAGCTCCGAAAGTCCACCAAAATGCCCCTGGATGTTACTGCAAGGAAACGGGCTATATTCGGAACTAGGCCGGAACTTGGCCGGAACTTCCAGCCCGGCCGGAACTTCCGCCCCCCAGGACCGGAACTTCCGCCCGGGGACCGGAACTTCCGCCCCTCAGGACCGGAACTTCCGCCACCGCGAACTTCAGCACAACAGCACTTTTCAGCGTGTAAATTATCCCTTCGCCCCCACCTATAAATAGGCTAGTTGGCTCAGATCTGAGGGAAGACTTGATTTGAAAGAAAACCTGAGCTTAGCTCACCCTTGTGGGAACCCTACCTAGATCTATGATCTTGTATCCCCACCCGGGCTCCTTATCAACTCGTGAAGATCTCTTTGGCGACTTCTACCGATTGTTTGATATTTTGCTTGCACTTCTACCTTATTTGGTCTTTTGCTTGCACTTCTATCAAGCCTTCCGGTCTTTTCGCCCTTCTAGATCTCCCGAGCTTTGATTTGTCGATCTCTTTGCGGGACTTCTACCGGAAGGTCTTTTCCTGCAATCTCTATCGAGTTAGTGTTTCGAGCCAACGAGGGAAAACTCGAATTGTGTGCGTGTGTGTGTTGTATCCCCGCGTTTCCCCCACGTGTTCATCGCGTTCATCCACCTACCCCCACGTATCCATTCAAATCCGTGAAGATCGGGCACATCCCTGGGCTTAGCCCTTATCATCCTTCCTCTCGACACTCAACCTCGTCAATACCTTGGATGGAATGCTACCTCATGTCGGTGTGTTACATGTCATTAGGTACAAGAGTCATCGAGGAACCGGAGAGAAGGAACTCCCATGGTGCAAGGAAGAGAGAAGGAGAAGAAGGAAAGAAGAGAAGAAGGAAGAGGAAGAAGAGGCGGGAGGAAGAGGCCCAGCCGGCCCAGAGGCCGGCCAACCGGGCCCCAGGCCGGCCAGGCCGGTCCCATGGCCGGTCAGACCGGACCCTAGACCGGATCTACCCCGGCGACGACCGGGCGTCGTACCGACGCCAACCAGAGGGGCTTTTGCGAACTTCCCGGTCTGGCGCCCGGTTGACCGGCCCTGGCGCCGGCCTTCCCGGTCTGCATCCAGGTTGGCGCCCGGTTGACCGGATTTCACGGGTTCGACTCGACCGGAAACTGCCCGAGTCGGTCCACCGCATACCTATTCGACCCAAGTCGCCTTGTACCTCTATATAAGCACCTAGGTCATCCCCTTTACTCCTTAGACAAGATTTAGGCTTAAACATGACTTTGAGCTTTGTCTCCCTAGGGTTTCATCCCCTTTGTATCAAGACACCCCATGTTGGATGATTGGATCTATGTGAGTGAGATTCTAGTGTGCTCCACTCTCTCTCCCTCACCGGTCTCCGTCCCCAACACCGATCTCTCACTCCGGGATTCTACTTCGCGTCTCTCCCGGGTTGATTCAATTGGCGTGGTCCATCGAGCCACGAGGGTAAGTATCGATTGTATCGGGTTGGTGTGCGTGTGTTCTTCGCGTTCTTCGTGTTCTTCCGCCTCTCCCTCTCTTTCCCCCCTTTGGATCTTGGGTCATTCGCGAGATCGGGCCACACACGGGGTCTTAAACCTCATCATGAGTAGTCTAAGCTACTAAACCCGGCACAAAAAACATAGACTTTTTTAGCCATTGGCTCAGCATCCACATAGGCTCCGAATCTGTGCATCCACCTAATCCATGGCGCAACTACAAGTACACAAACCACTTCTATCTAGCGAACAACAGAGCTTAAGGGGGAGAGACGAGTAGTCGCCCATGACCACACTCTCAGCAGGCCAAAATTTGAGTTTTCAGCGAGAGACTGAGACCCCAGTCACAAAGGGGTGAAGGGGCTCACTTACTACACCTACAAGGAAGATAACAATATCGGCAAATGGTGTTTGCATCGGCATGATCGAGGTCAATGCAAGATTTTCACCGGGAGCTTGCCAAAACCATCATCATAGCTGTCGCCAGACGACCAACCACCACAGCCTAGGACAAAAGTAGCAATGCATGCCAAAAAACTAGACACATCTGTCTTCCACTACCATAATCAGCAAACTACCGCGTCACTCTGACATATTCATCGGTGAAGATACACCCAAATGTGAGCATTCCCCCGCAACCATCCTCCATCTATGACGTACAAGCCAATTAACGCAATCATCTACGATACTACCTCTATGTTACTACTACCTCCATCCAAAAGCTTAAGGCTCATATTATTTTTAGAAATTCAAACTATGTTAAGTTTGACTATTTTTTTATCAAAAATCATTAATATGCAAAATACAAAATTAATATCATTAGATAGATAATGAAATATATTTTTGTATGGTATCTACAAAATATTATATTTGTTGATATATTATTCTAAAATTTTGATCAAATTTTACTTGGTTTGACTTTTTTTTTAAAAAATAAGCTTTAAGCTTTAGGATGGAGGTAGTATGCACTATAAAGATAGCATATACTAGTAGTATCATATGTATGACACTAGTGTATGTTGCTCCCACAAAAAAATATTTATATTAATGTCAGCAACATCCATGCTAATTAATGTTAGCATTAATTAGTTTCTACTAATCTAGTAGCACATATAAAAAGGAAGGCCAAATACATGCTAATTAATGTAATTTTAAATCCCATTAATGTCTTCTTTTATTGCTGATTTTTTTCATGTCACAGTGCACGCCATAACAAAGTATAGACATGTTTGATTTTTCTTTCAAATAGTATGAGTGTCAATTCAATCATTAAAGGGAAGATCAAAACTAACTCTAAATGATGCCAGATAACGTTACTTATTTTATTTTTGAATCACCTACCAAATTAATGTGGGTAAATCGTAGTTGTAGAAATTTTACTATATGCATTACTTATGTAAGATATTGCATGCTTAATTTTCTACACCTTTCGTTTCATATTAGTTGCCACAGATTTGTTTGTATCTATACACGAAATGTGTCTAGATACATATAATTCAACAACTAATATAAAATAGATAGAGTATAATTTTTGTCTCCCTAATTATCTATTAAGTTAGTTTTCACGTGATCAACATTGCAGAAGCACATTACTCTGGATGAGACATCCATAAATTAGCACAACATGTTAGAGAATGACTATAAATAATCCACTTATTATTTTGTAGCAACACACGGTTATTCATAGAGTACATATTACGTAGCTTTTTCGGTAAAAGGGAATATATTAATATCAGGAATATACTAAATAGACCCAATCCCTGCAATAACGTAATACTCTAATGGTAGTACGAATACACACAGCTAAAAAAGAGAAAAAGAAACTAAAAAATAAAAATCCCGCTATAGTATTTCGGTCCTAACAACAACAATATATCCACCACCAAGACAACACCTAAACTCCAGACTCTCCAAAAGCGACACCTCCAAGAAGGGAAAACAGTGCACAAGTGTCGTTGTCACCCGATCAAAGATCTTAGGTTTTCACCCTAAAGATAGTACCCACTCTCAAAATAATGTATCTAACAAGGACATTGACAGTCACAACCAATTAAGACCAGCCTTGAATTTTCACCTTGAGAGGTCAGACTCTGAACTCACCTGTGTTGCCGCCCCCACATTCATATTGCTGCTGCGAAGGCTGGAACATCAAGCAAGTCCCCCAGTAGCGCAGAGAGTTGAACCTCCATTGCTAGTCCTCCAATCTGGCCTTCATGATATTTTCCGCCTCTGACTTCACCATCGACGAAAAAGTCACATGATGGCAAGAAAGAACAGAACTTCGTGTCGCTCCCTCCAGAACAAGACGGTCGGAATAAAAGCATGTGTGCGCACGACCAAATACCACCCGATGCAGAAACTCCGTGCAAGAGGTGTGTTGTTACATTCGCCGGCGAAGCCTTCCGAAACTCAACACTCCGGCCAGATCAAGAAAGATAGGCCTCAGGCACGTCTTCATCTTCGCACAAGAGAAACCCTAGGACTGTCACCATTATTCAGGTCAAGCCCCAAGGCCACCGACCATCCCATGTGGAAAGGGAAGCGCAACGATCTCCACCCACGTAGGCCGACAGGTACACCGGCGCGCCACCATGGCCCTCCAGGCCCCGACGGGACCAGATGAGGCCCATCAACGCGCCGCCGCTGCCTATCTGCCGCCGTCGTAGCAGATCAGCCGTTGTTGCCGCTATCCACCGCCACCGCTGTAGGAGAAGAAGCGGGCGCCGCCCTCCATCCCCAATACCGCGCCTTGTCGGGACCCCGCCGCCACGGGTTAGGGTTGGGAGAGGAGAAGAACCGATCTAGGGAGTATGAAGCCAGGGGTTAGGGTCGGGAGAGGAGAAGAACACATTACGTAGCTACCACTTTGTCACGGTTCAAGATGTAAATGAACTGGCATGATCGCCATGTGATGATTGAACGAGGCAAAGGAGTTCGGATCCTACACGTACGTGCAATCAATTAGCCCATATATCTATTTTTCTATGTTTAACTATACAGGGTGTCTAGGCAGTGCACGATCGTACGTGAGAAATTGATAAACACGTCAGTTTGAAGGCGAGATGAAGACTCTATTTTATACGGAAGGATTTAGGCTGCGCGTACCGGGAGAAATTCGTTCGTCGTCGCATCCCTTTTTGAAGGTGTTGCTTGGTACGCGGCGCATCAGAGTGCTAGGAGCATGGTGAAAATTCTCCGGAAAGCGCAACGGTGGGTACCACTGCCTAGAAACCAATCTTCGCGAAGGGAAACAATACCGACCGACACGTGTCGACACGAACGAGCCCCCGCGGAAACGAACCAACCGAAGCCACGACGTCGCGCGAGCGAGCACGTACGAGCGCGAGTACGCAAGCCGCGCGGAACCGCGTACGCCTGCGCGGGGCGGCCATGCACGTGGACGGATTCGCAAGTACATATCCTTTTCCGCAAACAGTGCTACTGCTTAGCTCTAATCGATCACAGCTAGCTAACCTATACCAAAGTACCCCGCGTAATTATAATGGCGCACACAAGCGAGTACAGTCACACACACGAGCGAGTACAGTCGCCCACACGAGTAGGTACAGTTGCTGAGTAAAGGGAAAAACTGCATCAAATAGGAGTACAGTTACGTATGACACACGAGTACAGTTGCGTACAACATAGGAGTACAGCTGCGTATAACACACGAGTACAGTTAAAAAGACGGGCGAGTACAAGTACAGTCACGCACACGAGCAAGTACAGCCACACACACGAGCAGGTACAGCCACGCACACGAGCAGGTACATGCACAGAAGTACAGTCGCGCATACGAGCATGTACAGTCCGCACACGAACGAGTACAGGTACCGAGTAAAGGGAAAAAACTGCACCAAATACACTAAAAACAGAAGTACTTATCAGTTTAAGCCCGAGTACAGTTAGGTACACACCACGAGTACAGTCATAGTAGTATTGGAAGCACGAAAAAATTGTATCTCAAAACTTATCAATATGAGATCTAGTTTTGAAGATCTCGACGCGAGGAAAAAGTGGAAACGGTTTGTAATTTGGACTTACGGTTCTCAAGATATTTCATTTAAAAAAAAAAGAATCTATAAAATAAAGGGAAAAACGCAGCCCCCTCTGCCTTCTCTCTCCTCTCTCATCCCCACTTTGCTTCTTCTTGCGACACGTGGCGAGCAGGGAGACTACTTCCTACGAATTTTCTGGCACCACAGCGCGCCACTTGTCGCGCGCGGAACGAGTTGTCTTTCCTTTGCGAAGGTCGGCCTTTTTTTAGAGAATTCGCGCAACGGCTGTAGGACATTTTTGTTTTCGTTGATCCGGCCTTTTCGACTTTTTTTCTTTTTTGTGTGTTTTTTTTGGGCCTATTTGTGTTGATACTCCAGCAGTTGTATCGTGTGGTTCATATATTAATATATTTGGGCAAAAACCTATTTCAATGTAAACTATAACGACTAAGCTATGCTAACCTGCAGGTTAGTTCACATCGTCAAAAAGGTTTGTCGGATCTAAAACTGTTACTTCGACTTAACCCGAGAACAGAATCTATAAGTCACGTAATTTTTTTTCATTGGATTTGCATGGAGTCCATGTCAATTACATGTTGGAAAAGGTGTCGGTAAAAATAGGATGCCGATTATATATTCACACCACAAAATCTTCAAATTTTGATCGAAAGTTCTGCAAAAATATCCCGGTAGATTGTGCCAGGTGCATGCTAATTTCAATTAAAGATGAAGACTCCATGTTTTACATGGCAGGATTTAGCCTACCTAAACTAAAGTGGACCTTTTAAGTTCAGTTGTTGATGAGCGCTAGCGATGCCAACCTGCAGGTTAGTCCACATCATCAAAAATATTTGGTCTATCAAATTAAAAAGCTCGGTCAAGGTTCCCCAAACTCAACAAATTCCTCGCATCTTTATTTCATCCATGTGTATCCTGTGAGAATTATGCGGAAGATGAAATATGCATCTGGTCATGCTCAGTCAAGTTTCGTTGAGAGTGCGTACTCATCTGGTCGAATGAGAGGGAAACGCCCACTCTGGTGCGGTTGGATCGGGTGTTTGTTTCGGTTGTCTGGGAGAAGTTGCATAGCAGCTGCATGTTGTGCTGCTTGGCAACGGTGGTGGCTGATCACTGCCCACTCAAACGTTTCTGGTTGAATTTGGAAGGCTTTGAGGACGTTGTGCGAAGCGCCTGGGATGTTGTGGAGGGGGACCCAGACCCCTTCCGGCGGCTCACTGCAAAGCTTAAGCGCACGGCGCGCAGCCTGCTGAGCTGGAGCGACAAAAAGGTGGGATGTGTCAAACTGCAGCTGATGATAGTGCGGGAGGTGGTGTTTAGGCTAGATGTGGCCATGGAGTCTAGACAACTATCGTCGGACGAGCGCCGACTCAGGGCGCACCTCAAACACGCTTACCTAGGCCTAGCTTCGCTTGAGCGCACTATGGCAAGGCAGCGGGCCAAGATCGCGAGGCTGAAAGAGGGGGACGCCAACACAACCTTCTTCCATCAACACACGGCTTACCGTCGCCAGAAAAACGTGATCCACAGCCTGTAGGTGGGAGGCGCGGTCATTTCTGACCAGACAGCCATGGCTGAAGCTGCTTTCACACACTTTGAGGGCCTGCTCGGCACCTTGGTGGATAGACAGCATTCGCTGGACCTGGACTTTCTGGACACCCATGCTGGCGTGTGGAGGCAGCTCCTTGTGACGGTAAAGCACACGTCCGTTGGGAACCCCAAGAGGAAGGTATGATGAGTACAACAGCGAGTTTTCCCTCAGTAAGAAACCAATGTTTATCGAACCAGTAGGAGATGAAGGCCACGTGAAGGTTGTTGGTGGAGGAGTGTAGTGCGGCGCAACACCAGTGATTCTGGCGCCAACGTGGAACCTGCACAACATAATCAAACTACTTTGCCCCAACTTAACAGTGAGGTTGTCAATCTCACCGGCTTGCTGAAAACAAAGGATTAAACGTATGGTGTGGAGAATTATGTTTGATTGCAGAAAACAACAGAGAACAATGATTGCAGTAGGTTGTATTTCAGATGTAAAGAATGGACTGGGGTCCACAGTTCAGTAGTGGTGTCTCTCCAATAAGATAAATAGCATGTTGGGTGAACAAATTACAGTTGGGCAATTGACAAATAGAGATGCATATACATATCATGATGACTACTATGAGATTTACTTAGGGCATTACGACAAAGAACATAGACCGCCATCCAGCATGCATCTATGCCTAAAAAGTTCACCTTCGTATTAAGTTGCAAACAACAGACAATTGCATTAAGTACTGCGCGTAATGTAATCAACAAAAATATCCTTAGACAAAGCATTGATGTTTTATCCCTAGTGGCAACAGCACATCCACAACCTTAGGGGTTGCTGTCACTCCCCCAGATTCAATGGAGACATGAACCCACTATCTAGCATAAATACTCCCTCTTGGAGTCACAAGTATCAACTTGGCCAGAGCCTCTACTAGCAACGGAGAGCATGCAAGAACATAAATAGCACATATATGATAGATCAATAATCAACTTGACATAGTATTCAATATTCATCGGATCCCAACAAACACAACATGTAGCATTACGAATAGATGATCCTGATCATGATAGGCAGCTCACAAGATCTAAACATGATAGCACAAGAGGAGAAGACAACCATCTAGCTACTGCTATGGACCCGTAGTCCAAGGATGAACTACTCACGCATCAGCCCGGAGGCGGGCATGGTGATGTAGAGCCCTCCGGTGATGATTCCCCTCTCCGGCAGGGTGCCGGAGGCGATCTTCTGAACCCCCCGAGATGGGGTTGACGGCGGCGGCGTCTCAGTAACTTTTCTCGTATCGTGGCTCTCGGTACTAGGGTTTTCGCGACGGAGGGAATAAATAGGCGAAGGGGCAGCGTAGCCCGAGGGGCCCACCCCATAGGCCGGCGCGCCCAGAGGTGGGGCCGCACCGCCTTGTGGGGTGGCCGCTGATGCGCGTTGATGTACACGTCCGTTGGGAACCCCAAGAGAAAGGTATGATGCGCACAGCGGCAAGTTTTCCCTCAGAAAGAAACCAAGGTTATCGAACCAGTAGGAGCCAAGAAGCACGTGAAGGTTGTTGGTGGAGGAGTGTAGTGCGGCGCAACACCAGTGAAACCGGCGCCAACGTGGAACCTACACAACACAATCAAGATACATTGCCCCAACGTAACAGTGAGGTTGTCAATCTCACCGGCTTGCTGAAAACAAAGGATTAAACGTATCGAGTGGAAGATGGTGTTTGTTTGCAAAGAACAGTAAGAATAGTAATTGCAGTAGAATGTATTCAGATGTAAAAGAATGGACCGGGGTCCACATTTCACTAGTGGTGTCTCTCCAATAAGATAACTAACATGCCGGGTGAACAAATTACAGGTGGGAAATTGACAAATCAAGATTCAATACATATCAACGAAGATTACTATGTGATTTAATCAGGGCATTACGACAAAGTACATAGACCGCTATCCAGCATGCATCTATGCCTAAATAATCCACCTTCAGGTTATCATCCGAACCTCCTCCAGTATTAAGTTGTAAACAACATATAATTGCATTAAGTATGGTGCGTAATGTAATCAACACAAATATCCTTAGACAAAGCATCGATGTTTTATCCCTAGTAGCAACAACACATCCACAACCTTAGAACCTACTGTCACGATCCCAGATTCAATGGAGGCATGAACCCACTATCGAGCATAATTACTCCCTCTTGGAGTTACAAGTATCAACTTGGCCAGAGCCTCTAGTAGCAACGGAGAGCATGCAAGAACATAAACAACACATATATGATAGATTGATAATCAACTTAACATAGTATTCTAGATTCATCGGATCCCACCAAACACAACATGTAGCATTACAAATAGATGATCTTGATCATGTTAGGCAGCTCACAAGATCTAAACAATGATAGCACATGCGGAGAAGACAACCATCTAGCTACTGCTATGGACCCATAGTCCAAGGATGAACTACTCACGCATCAATCCGGAGGCGGGCATGATGATGTAGAGCCCCTCTGGTGATGATTCCCCTCTTCGGCAGGGTGCCGGAGGCGATCTCCTGAATCCCCCGAGATGGGATTGGCGGCGGCGGCGTCTCTAGAAGGTTTTCCGTATCGTGGCTCTCGGTACAGGGGTATTCGCGACGAAGGCTTTAAGTAGGCGGAAGGGCAACGCAGGGGGCCACACGAGAGCCCCACACGCTAGGGCCGCGCGGCCAGGGCCTGGGCCGCGCCGCCCTAGTGTGTCGGCGCCTCGTGGCCCCACTTCCTTTCCCCCTCGGTCTTCTGGAAGCTTCGTGTAAAAATAGGACCCTGGGCGTTGATTTCGTTCAATTCCGAGAATATTTCCTTACTAGGATTTCTGAAACCAAAAACAGCAGAAAACAGCAACTGGCGCTTCGGCATCTTGTTAATAGGTTAGTGCCGGAAAACGTATAATAATGTTGTAAAGTATGTATAAAACATTCAAGTATTGTCATAAAAGTAGCATGGAACATAAGAAATTATAGATACGTTTGAGACGTATCAAGCATCCCCAAGCTTAGTTCCTACTCGTCCTCGAGTAGGTAAACGATAACACAAATAATTTCTGAAGTGACATGCTACCAACATAATCTTGATCAACATTATTGTAAAGCATATGAGATGAATGGAGTGATCTGAAGCAAAAGATTGCTAACAAAGATAATGACTAAACAAACGAATCATATAGCAAAACTTTTCATGAATAATACTTTCAAGACAAGCATCAATAAGACTTGCATAAGAGCTAACTCATAAGCAATAAATTCAAAGTAGAATGCATTGAAGCAACACAAAGGATGATTAAGTTTCAGCGGTTGGTTTCAACTTGTAACATGTATATCTCATGGATATTTGTCAACATAGAGTAATATAACAAGTGCAATATGTAAACATGTAAGAATCAATGCACACAGTTAACACAAGTGTTTGCTTCTAAGATAGAAAGAAGTGGGTAAACTGACTCAACAATAAAGTAAAAGAATGGCCCTTCGCAGAGGGAAGCATTGATTACTATTTTTGTGCTAGAGCTTTTGTTTTGAAAACATAGAAACAATTTTGTCAACGGTAGTAATAATCCATATGTGCTATGCATAATACTTCCTACAAGTTGCAAGTCTCATGCATAGAGTACTAATAGTGCTCGCACCTTGTCCTAATCAGCTCGGATAACACGGATTATCACCGCATAACATATGTTTCAACCAAGTGTCACAAAGGGGTACCTCTATGCCGCCTGTACAAAGGTCTCAGGAGAATGCACGCATTGGATTTCTCGCTTTTGATTATTCTCAACTTAGACATCCATACCGGGACAACAGAGACAACATATAATGGACTCCTCTTTTAATGCTTAAGCATTCAACAACAAATAATATTCTCATAAGAGATTGAGGTTGTATGTCCACACTGAAACTTCCACCATGATACATGGCTTTAGTTGGCTGCCCAATGTTCTTCTCTAACATATGCATACTCAAACCATTTGATCATGAAATCGCACTTACTTCAGACAAGACGAGCATGCATAGCATCTCACATGATATCCAACAAAGGTAAAAAGTTGATGGCGTCCCCAGAAACATGGTTACCGCTCAACAAGCAACTTATAAGAATTAAGACACATAACTACATATTCATCACCACAATAGTTTTTAAGCTATTTGTCCCATGAGCTATATATTGCAAAGATAAAGGAATGAAATTTTAAAGGTAGCACTCAAGTAATTTACTTTGGAATGGCAGACAAATACCACATAGTAGGTAGATATGGTGGACACAAATGGCATGGGTTTTGGCTCAAGGTGTTTGGATGCACGAGAAGCATTTCCTCTCATTACAAGGTTTGGGCTAGCAAGGTTGTTTGAAGCAAACACAAGTATGAACAGGTACAGCAAAACTTACACAAGAACATATTGCAAGCATTATAAGGCTCTACACTGTCTTCCTTGTTGTTCAAACACTTTACCCGAAAATATCTAGACTTAGAGAGACCAATCATGCAAACCAAATTAAACAAGCTCTACGGTAGTTCTTCATTAATAGATTAAACTACATGATGCAAGAGCTTAAACATGATCTATGAGAGCTCAAACAATTGCCAAATTTCCAAACCATATGCAGCATTTTCTGATTCCAACCAAATAGCAATTTAACGAAGCAATTTCAGCCTTCGCCATGAACATTAAAGCACAATTAAGAACACAAGTGTTCCATATGAAAAAGCGGAGCGTAATATATCCAATATAAGAATGACGGGATCCAACTTTATTCAAACCAAAACAAAAATAAAAGCAAACCGACGCTCCAAGTAAAGAACATAAGATGTGATGGAATAAAAATATAGTTTCACTAGAAGTGACCTGAT
Organism: Lolium perenne; assembly: GCF_019359855.2. Lineage (NCBI taxonomy): Eukaryota > Viridiplantae > Streptophyta > Magnoliopsida > Poales > Poaceae > Lolium > Lolium perenne. The sequence continues at coordinate 87,998,435 of NC_067248.2, forward strand.
AAGTTGTCGATGAAGAAGGGGATGCCTTGGGCATCCCCAAGCTTAGATGCTTGAGTCTTCTTAAAATATGCAGGGATGAACCACCGGGGCATCCCCAAGCTTAGACCTTTCACTCTTCTTGATCATAGTATATCATCCTCTTCTCTTGACCCTTGAAAACTTCCTCCACACCAAACTTCAAGCAAACTCATTAGAGGGTTAGTGCATAATTAAAAATTCACATATTCAGAGATGACACAATCATTTTTAACACTTCTGGACATTGCACAAAGCTTCTGAAAGTTAATGGAACAAAGAAACTCATTCAACGTAGCAAAAGCGGCAATGCGAAATAAAAGGCAGAATCTGTCAAAAACAGAACAGTCCATAAAGACGAATTTGGCAAGGGCACTTAACTTGCTCAAATGGAAAAACTCAAAACTAATGAAAGTTGCGTACATATATGAGGATCACGCTCGTAAATTTTCAGATTTTTTTTGATTTTTTTACAGAGAGCTCTGCGCGAATTCGTGATAGACAGCAATGCTGTTTCTGCGCAGCGATCCAAATCTAGCATCAACTTCAACATAGAAACTTTACTTGGCACAAAAACATGATAAGGAGAGGTTGCTACAGTAGTAAACAACTTCCAAGACTCAACAATACAGTAAATAAAATGAAACTTGGGTTATCTCCCAAGAAGTCCTTTTCTTTAACGCCTTTCAGCTAGGCGCAGAAAGTGCAAATCAAGTAACATCAAGAGAAGAAGCATCAACATCATTATTTTCTTACAAACACAACTTGTTGCAGAGGGTACCTTAGATGCTTCATTATCTAAATTTTCTATGGTGGTGCTAGGGGTTTTATCAATTTTAGGCCTATAATAATTCTTTGGTTTAGGCACCTTAGAGGCATACATGAATTTTTGCTCTTTACCCACATAAGCTTTCTCCTTAAACTTAAGAGAAGAAAAAGTTGAACCCAAGGTTCCCATAGCTTTTTCAAGTTCACCAATCCTATTGATTTGATTATCATGGACAACACAAGTTCCTAGGACACTAATTCTTTCATCAATTCCTCCTAAGGATTTATCAAGTTCATCAGTTTTATCAAGTAGCATTTCCAATTTAGTTTCAACACTTGGAAATTTTTTTCTCTATGGTTTCCAATTTTTTCATAACATCCTCAAGAGAGATTTCAATTTTAACTTCATTAACAGGTGGTATTCCAACTAGACTCTCAATGATGCAACTAGCTTCTAAAGTGGGAGTACCTAGGAAATTACCTCCCGAAAGAATATCAAGAACATACCTATTCCAACTAGATAAGCCAATATAAAAATTCCTAAGAGGATAATAGTGGAGTGTTTCTTAATGCACCTATGATGAGCATTACTAATTCTGCACCAAGCATCTTTAAAACTTTCTCCACCTTGTTGCTTAAAAGAACGAACTTCAACTTCAGGATTACTCATTATAACAGTAATAAAAGTAAACTAGGCAAATAGAATAAAGACAAGTAACTAATTTTTTTTGTGTTTTTGATATAGAGCTAGTAAATAAGACAGAAAGTAAAGTAACTAATTTTTTTGTGTTTTTAATATGAGTCAAACAAGACAGTAAATAAAAATAAAGTAAAACAAGACAAAAAAAAGTAAAGAGATTGGAAGTGGAGACTCCCTTGCAGCGTGTCTTGATCTCCCCGGCAACGGCGCCAGAAAAAGTGCTTGATGCGCGTAGATGTACACGTCCGTTGGGAACCCCAAGAGGAAGGTATGATGCGCACAACGGCAAGTTTTCCCTCAGAAAGAAACCAAGGTTATCGAACCAGTAGGAGCCAAGAAGCACGTGAAGGTTGTTGGTGGAGGAGTGTAGTGCGGCGCAACACCAGTGAAACCGGCGCCAACGTGGAACCAACGCGATCTAAGCAAAATAAGATGCATAAAAGGATTAACATCACATGCAGTTGATATATGATATGATATGGCCCTTTTGTCTTTGCGCCTTTGATCTTCATCTCCAAAGCACGGACATGATCTCCATCATCAACGGGCATGATCTCCATCATCGTCGGCGTAGCGTCAAGGTCAATGGCGCCATCTTCATGATTGTTCAACTATTACAACTTCTTTGAAATACTACCCAACATGAAATTTAAAGACAATCATAAGGCTCCTGGCGGTTGCCACAATACAATAATGATCATCTCATACATATTCATCATCACATTATGGCCATATCACATCACCAAACCCTGCAAAAACAAGTTAGACGTTCTCTAATTTGGTTTGCATATTTTACGTGGTTTAGGGTTTTCGAGTGAGATCTAATCTACCTACGAACATGAACCACAACGGTGATACTAGTGTTGTCAATAGAAGAGTAAATTGAATATTCACTATAGTAGGAGAGACAGACACCCGCAAAGCCACTTATGCAATACAAGTTGCATGTCAAGCATGGAGCAAATCTCATGAACGCGGTCATGTAAAGTTAGCCCGAGCCGCTTCATCCCACTATGCCACAAAGATGCAAAGTACTCAAACTAAAGACAACATAAGCATCAACGCCCACAAAACCATTGTGTTCTACTCGTGCAGCCATCTATGCATAGACACGGCTCTGATACCACTGTAGGATAACGTAGCATACAAAACAAAAAAATTCCTACCGCGAACACGCAATCCAAGCCAAGATACAATCTAGAAGATGGTAGCAACGAGGGGATTATCGAGTCTCACCCTTGAAGAGATTCCAAAGCCTACAAGATGAGGCTCTTGTTGCTGCGGTAGACGATCACTTGCCGCTTGCAAAAGCGCGTAGAAGATCTTGATCACGGCGCCACGAACGGGCATCACCTCCGTACTCGGTCACACGTTCGGTTGTTGATGAAGACGACGTCCACCTCCCAGTTCCAGCGGGCAGCGGAAGTAGTAGCTCCTCTTGAATCCGACAGCACGACGGCGTGGTGTCGGTGGCGGTGGAGAACTCCGACGGAGCTTCGCTAAAGCACGCGGGAGCTATGGAGGAGAAGGGGGTGGCTAGGGTTTGGGAGGGGGTGGCCGACCACTCAAGGGGGGCGGCCAGGTTGTGGTCTTGGGGTGGCCGGCCCCCTCCCCTTGGCCCCTCATTATATAGGTGGAAGCCTTGTTGGACTACAAGTCTCCGAATAAGACCCGAACCCAAAACCTTCCATGTGATAGGGAAACCTACCTAAGGTGGGAATCCCACTTGAGGTGGGATTCCCCCCTTCCATGTGGGGGGGGGGGTGGCCGGCCCCATAGGGGGAGTCCACTTGGGACTCCTTCCCTTCTATGGTTGGCCGGCCATGGAGGTGGAGTCCCTCCGGGACTCCACCTTCCTTGGTGGTTTCTTCCGGACTTTTCTAGAACCTTCTAGAACCTTCCGAATCATTTTCAAACACATAAAATGACATCCTATATATGAATCTTATTCTCCGGACCATTCCGGAACTCCTCGTGATGTCCGGGATCTCATCCGGGACTCCGAACAAATATTCGAACTCCATTCCATATTCAAGTTCTACCATTTCAACATCCAACTTTAAGTGTGTCACCCTACGGTTCGCGAACTATGCGGACATGGTTGAGTACTCACTCCGACCAATAACCAATAGCGGGATCTGGAGATCCATAATGGCTCCCACATATTCAACGATGACTTTAGTGATCGAATGAACCATTCACATACGATACCAATTCCCTTTGTCACGCGATATTTTACTTGTCCGAGGTTTGATCATCACTATCACACTATACCTTGTTCAACCTCGTCTCCTGACAAGTACTCTTTACTCGTACCGTGGTATGTGGTCTCTTATGAACTTATTCATATGCTTGCAAGACATTAGACGACATTCCACCGAGAGGGCCCAGAGTATATCTATCCGTCATCGGGATGGACAAATCCCACTGTTGATCCATATGCCTCAACTCATACTTTCCGGATACTTAATCCCACCTTTATAACCACCCATTTACGCAGTGGCGTTTGATGTAATCAAAGTACCTTTCCGGTGTAAGTGATTTACATGATCTCATGGTCATAAGGACTAGGTAACTATGTATCGAAAGCTTATAGCAAATAACTTAATGACATGATCTTATGCTACGCTTAAATGGGTGTGTCCATTACATCATTCATATAATGATATAATCTTGTTATTAATAACATCCAATATTCATGATTATGAAACTAATCATCTATTAATCAACAAGCTAGTTAAGAGGCTTACTAGGGACTCTTTGTTGTTTACATATCACACATGTATCAATGTTTCGGTTAATACAATTATAGCATGGTATATAAACATTTATCATAAACATAAAGATATATAATAACCACTTTTATTATTGCCTCTTGGGCATATCTCCAACAGTCTCCCACTTGCACTAGAGTCAATAATCTAGATTACATTGTAAGGTACCTAACACCCATGGCATTCTGGTGTTGGTCATGCTTTGCCCTAGGGAGAGCTTTAGTCAACGGATCTGCTACATTCAGATCAGTGTGTACTTTGCAAATCTTTACTTCTCCATCTTCGATGTACTCGCGAATCGAATGATAACGCAGCTTGATATGCTTCAGCCTCTTGTGTGACCTTGGTTCTTGTGCATTGGTGATGGCACCCATGTTGTCACAGTAGATGACTAGTGGGTCCAATGCACTAGGAACCACACCGAGCTCTACAATGAACCTCTTCATCCATACCGTTTCTGATGAAGCCTCTGAAGCCGTTATGTACTCCGATTCTGTTGAGGATTTCGCCACCGTGCACTGCTTCGAGCTTGCCCAGCTTACTGCAGCACCATTCAATATAAACACGTACCCAGACTGTGACTTAGAGTCATCAGGATTAGTGTTCCAACTTGCATCGGTGTAACTTGTTACAACGAGCTCTTGATCACCTCCATAACAAAGAAACATATCCTTAGTTCTTTTCAAGTACTTCAGGATATTCTTGACCGCTGTCCAGTGTTCCATTCCTGGATCACTTTGATATCTGCTAGTCAAACTAACAGCATGTGCTATATCCGGTCCTGTACATAGCATGGCATACATGATAGAGCCTACTGCCGAGGCATAGGGGATCTGACTCATCCTTTCTCTTTCTTCTGCCGTAGCCGGACCTTGAGTCTTACTCAAGACCTTGCCTGGTAACATAGGTAAGAATCCTTTCTTACTTTCGTCCATTCTAAACTTCTTTAAAATCTTGTCCAGGTATGTACTCTGTGATAGCCCTATTAGACGTCTTGATCTATCTCTATAAATCTTGATGCCTAATATATACGATGCTTCACCAAGGTCTTTCATTGAAAAACTATTATTCAAATAACCTTTTACACTGCTTAATAGTTCTATATCATTCCCAATCAATAATATGTCATCTACATATAATATCAGGAATGCTACAGAGCTCCCACTCACTTTCTTGTAAATACAGGCCTCTCCATGACACTGTATAAACCCGAAGTCTTTGATCACCTTATCAAAGCGTCGGTTCGAACTTCTCGATGCTTGCTTCAGTCCATAGATTGAACGCTGAAGTTTGCATACTTTGTCAGCATTTTTAGGATCGACAAAACCTTTGGGTTGTACCATATACAACTCTTCCTCAATGTCTCCATTAAGGAACGCCGTTTTAACATCCATCTGCCAAATCTCATAATCAAAAAATGCAGCTATTGCTAACAAAATCCTCACAGATTTTAGCTTCGCTACAGGTGAGAAAGTCTCATCGTAGTCAACACCTTGAATTTGTCGAAAACCCTTTGCGACAAGTCGAGCTTTATAGACAGTAATATTACCATCAGCATCTGTTTTTCTCTTGAAGATCCATTTATTCTCGACACCCTTGCGGCTATCAGGTAAGTCTACCAAAGTCCATACTTTATTATCATACATGGATCCCATTTCAGATTTCATGGCATCTTGCCATTTGTTGGAATCTGGGCTCATCATCGCTTCTTCATACGTCGCAGGGTCTTCATCATTGTTGTCCACAATCATGACATTTAGACAAGGATCATACCAATCAGGAGTGGCACGTTCCCTTGTCGATCTGCGAGGTTCAGTAGCTATCTCATTTGAAGTTTCATGATCATTATCATTAGCTTCCTCTGTTGCCGGTGTAGGCGGCACAGGAACATCTTCCGGTACTGCGCTACTCTGATCAACGAGCAAAGATTCTTTAATCTCATCGAGTTCTACTTTTCTTCCAGTCACTTCTTTAGTGAGAAATTCTTTCTCAAGAAAGGTTCCATTCTAAGCAACAAAAATCTTGCCTTCGGATCTGTGATAGAAAGTGTACCCTATAGTTTCCTTAGGGTATCCTATGAAGACGCATTTCTCCGCTTTGGGTTCTAGCTTGTCCGGTTGTAACTTTTTTACATAGGCTTTGCAACCCCAAACTTTAAGGAACGACAGCTTAGGTTTCTTATTAAACCATAATTCATACGGTGTCGTTTCAACGGATTTTGATGGTGCTCTATTTAAAGTGAATGCGGCTGTCTCTAATGCATAACTCCAAAATGATAACGGTAAATCAGTAAGAGACATCATAGAACGAACCATATCTAAGAGAGTTCGATTACGACGTTCGGACACACCATTTCGTTGTGGTGTTCCCGGCGGTGTCAATTGTGAAAGTATTCCGCATTTCTTTAAATGCATGCCAAACTCATAACTCAGATATTCACCTCCGCGATCAGATCGTAGAAATTTAATCTTCTTGTTACGTTGATTTTCTACTTCACTTTGGAATTCCTTAAACTTCTCAAAAGTTTCGGATTTATGTTTCATTAAATAGATATACCCATATCTACTCAAATCATCTGTGAAGGTTAGAACATAACGATAACCACCGCGCGATGCTACACTCATTGGTCCTCACACATCTGTATGTATGATTTCCAATAAGTCAGTAGCTCGCTCCATCATACCCGAGAATGGAGTCTTAGTCATTTTTCCCATCAGACATGCTTCGCATCTATCAAGTGACTCAAAGTCAAGTGATTCAAGTAATCCATCGGTATGGAGTTTCTTCATGCGTTTCACTCCAATATGACCAAGGCAGCGATTGCCACATATAAGTAGAATTATCATTCAATTTAATTCGCTTAGCATCAATGTTATGTATATGTGTATCACTACTATCGAGATATAACAGAAATAAGCCATTCTTTTCAGGTGCTCGACCATAAAAGATATTATTCATAAAAATAGAACAACCATTATTCTCAGACTTGAATGAATAACCGTCTTGCATTAAACAAGATCCAGATATAATGTTCATGCTCAACGCGGGTACAAAATAGCAATTATTTAGGCTTAAAACTAATCCCGAAGGTAGATGTAGAGGAAGTGTGCCGATAGCGATCACATCGACTTTGGATCCATTTCCAACGCGCATCGTCACTTCATCCTTCAGTAGTCTTCGTTTATTCTTTAGTTCCTGTTTCGAGTTACAAATATGAGCAACCGAACCAGTATCAAATACCCAGGTACTAGTACGAGAACCAGTGAGATAAACATCTATAACATGTATATCAGATATACCTTCTTTCTTCTTCTTGACAAGGCCGCTCTTCAGATCCGCCAAATACTTGGAGCAATTACGCTTCCAGTGTCCCTTCTCCTTGCAGTAATAGCACTCAGCATCAGGTTTAGGGCCAGCCTTAGGTTTCACAGGAGGAGTGGCAGCTTTCTTGCCACCCTTCTTGTTTCTTCCTTTAGACTTGCCCTGTTTCTTGAAACTGGTGGTCTTGTTGACCATCAACACTTGGTGCTCTTTCTTAATCTCAATCTCAGCAGATTTTAGCATGGCGAAGAGTTCAGGTAACTCTTTGTTCATGTTCTGCATATTGTAATTCATCACAAAGTTCTTGTAACTAGGTGGCAGTGATTGAAGGACACGATTAATCCCCAGCCTGTTAGGAATCACTATTCCCAAGTCACTGAGTTTCTTCGCATGCCCGGTCATGGCGAGCATGTGCTCACTAACGGAGCTGCCTTCTTCCATCATGCAGCTGAAGAAGTGTTTCGATGCTTCATAGCATTCCACGGCCGCATGAGTCTCAAAGATAGTTTTCAACTCATTGACTAACTCATGTGGATCGTGGTGCTCAAAACGTTTTTGAAGATCGGCTTCCAGACTGCATAAGATGGCACACTGAACTTGAGAGTACCGAGTTTTCCGAGTCGCGTAAACATTCTTTACTTCATCGGTTTCAGTTTCTGCAGGAGGGTCACCTAGCGGTGCATCAAGCACATATTGCAGGTTTCCGCCATTGAGGAAGATCCTCACATGACGGAACCAGTCGGTGAAGTTGCTACCGTTGCTCTTAAGCTTTTCTTTTTCTAGGAACTGGTTAAAATTGATTGGGAACGCCATATCTACAACATATATTTGCAATAGTTTAGACTAAGTTTATGACAAATTGAGTTCAAATTTTAATTTAACAAAATTAAAAACTAGGTGAACTCCCACTCAAAACAATATCCCTCGCATTGTCTTAGTGATCACACGAACCAAATCCATCACACCTATGCCCGATCATCACGAGACAAGATGTAATTTCAATGGCGAACACTCAAAGTGTTCATCATATCAATCATATGATTCATGCTCTACCTTTCGGTATCACGTGTTCCGAGACCATGTCTGTACATGCTAGGCTCGTCAAGGCCACCTTAGTATCCGCATGTGCAAAACTGACTTGCACCCGTTGTATGCACTTGTTGATTCTATCACACCCGATCATCACGAGATGCTTCGAAACGACAAGTCTTGGAAACGGTGCTACTAAGGATGAACACTTTATTATCTTGAAATTTTAGTGGGAGGGATCATCTTATAATGCTAGCATCGCGATCTAAGCAAAATAAGATGCATAAAAGGATTAACATCACATGCAGTTCATATGTGATATGATATGGCCCTTTTGTCTTTGCGCCTTTGATCTTCATCTCCAAAGCACGGACATGATCTCCATCATCAACGGGCATGATCTCCATCATCGTCGGCGTAGCGTCAAGGTCAATGGCGCCGTCTTCATGATTGTTCAACTATTACAACTTCTTTGAAATACTACCCAACATGAAATTTAAAGACAATCATAAGGCTCCTGCCGGTTGCCACAATACAATAATGATCATCTCATACATATTCATCATCACATTATGGCCATATCACATTACCAAACCCTGCAAAAACAAGTTAGACGTTCTCTAATTTGGTTTGCATATTTTACGTGGTTTAGGGTTTTCGAGTGAGATCTAATCTACCTACGAACATGAACCACAACGGTGATACTAGTGTTGTCAATAGAAGAGTAAATTGAATCTTCACTATAGTAGGAGAGACAGACACCCGCAAAGCCACTTATGCAATACAAGTTGCATGTCAAGCGTGGAGCAAATCTCATGAACGCGGTCATGTAAAGTTAGCCCGAGCCGCTTCATCCCACTATGCCACAAAGATGCAAAGTACTCAAACTAAAGACAACATAAGCATCAACGCCCACAAAACCATTGTGTTCTACTCGTGCAACCATCTATGCATAGACACGGCTCTGATACCACTGTAGGATAACGTAGCATAGAAAACAAAAAATTTCCTACCGCGAACACGCAATCCAAGCCAAGATACAATCTAGAAGATGGTAGCAACAAGGGGATTATCGAGTCTCACCCTTGAAGAGATTCCAAAGCCTACAAGATGAGGCTCTTGTTGCTGCGGTAGACGATCACTTGCCGCTTGCAAAAGCGCATAGAAGATCTTGATCACGACGTCACGAACGGGCAGCACCTCCGTACTCGGTCACACGTTTAGTTGTTGATGAAGACGACGTCCACCTCCCCGTTCCAACGGGCAGCGGAAGTAGTACCTCCTCTTGAATCCGACAGCACGACGGCGTGGTGTCGGTGGCGGTGGAGAACTCCGGCGGAGCTTCGCTAAAGCACGCGGGAGCTATGGAGGAGAAGGGGGTGGCTAGGGTTTGGGAGGGGTGGCCGGCCACTCAAGGGGGGCGGCCAGGTTGTGGTCTTGGGGTGGCCGGCCCCCTCCCCTTGGCCCCTCATTATATAGGTGGAAGCCCCAAGTGTTGGACTACAAGTCTCCGAATAAGACCCGAACCCAAAACCTTCCATGTGATAGGGAAACCTACCTAAGGTGGGAATCCCACTTGAGGTGGGATTCCCCCCTTCCATGGGGGGGGGTGGCCGGCCCCATAGGGGGAGTCCACTTGGGACTCCTTCCCTTCTATGGTTGGCCGGCCATGGAGGTGGAGTCCCTCCGGGACTCCACCTTCCTTGGTGGTTTCTTCCGGACTTTTCTAGAACCTTCTAGAACCTTCCGAATCATTTTCAAACACATAAAATGACATCCTATATATGAATCTTATTCTCCGGACCATTCCGGAACTCCTCGTGATGTCCGGGATCTCATCTGGGACTCCGAACAAATATTCGAACTCCATTCCATATTCAAGTTCTACCATTTCAACATCCAACTTTAAGTGTGTCACCCTACGGTTCGCGAACTATGCGGACATGGTTGAGTACTCACTCCGACCAATAACCAATAGCGGGATCTGGAGATCCATAATGGCTCCCACATATTCAACGATGACTTTAGTGATCGAATGAACCATTCACATACGATACCAATTCCCTTTGTCACGCGATATTTTACTTGTCCGAGGTTTGATCATCGGTATCACACTATACCTTGTTCAACCTCATCTCCTGACAAGTAATCTTTACTCGTACCGTGGTATGTTGTCTCTTATGAACTTATTCATATGCTTGCAAGACATTAGACGACATTCCACCGAGAGGGCCCAGAGTATATCTATCCGTCATCGGGATGGACAAATCCCACTGTTGATCCATATGCCTCAACTCATACTTTCCGGATACTTAATCCCACCTTTATAACCACCCATTTACGCAGTGGCGTTTGATGTAATCAAAGTACCTTTCCGGTGTAAGTGATTTACATGATCTCATGGTCATAAGGACTAGGTAACTATGTATCGAAAGCTTATAGCAAATAACTTAATGAAATGATCTTATGCTACGCTTAAATGGGTGTGTCCATTACATCATTCATATAATGATATAATCTTGTTATTAGTAACATCCAGTGTTCATGATTATGAAACTAATCATCTATTAATCAACAAGCTAGTTAAGAGGCTTACTAGGGACTCTTTGTTGTTTACATATCACACATGTATCAATGTTTCGGTTAATACAATTATAGCATGGTATATAAACATTTATCATAAACATAAAGATATATAATAACCACTTTTATTATTGCCTCTTGGGCATATCTCCAACAGTAGCAACAACACATCCACAACCTTAGAACCTACTGTCACGATTCCAGATTCAATGGAGGCATGAACCCACTATCGAGCATAATTACTCCCTCTTGGAGTTACAAGTATCAACTTGGCCAGAGCCTCTACTAGCAACGGAGAGCATGCAAGAACATAAACAACACATATATGATAGATTGATAATCAACTTAACATAGTATTCTAGATTCATCGGATCCCACCAAACACAACATGTAGCATTACAAATAGATGATCTTGATCATGTTAGGCAGCTCACAAGATCTAAACAATGATAGCACATGCGGACAAGACAACCATCTAGCTACTGCTATGGACCCATAGTCCAAGGATGAACTACTCACGCATCAATCCGGAGGCGGGCATGATGATGTAGAGCCCCTCCGGTGATGATTCCCCTATCCGGCAGGGTGCCGGAGGCGATCTCCTGAATCCCCCGAGATGGGATTGGCGGCGGCGGCGTCTCTGGAAGGTTTTCCGTATCGTGGCTCTCGGTACAGGGGTATTCGCGACGAAGGCTTTAAGTAGGCGGAAGGGCAACGCAGGGGGCCACACGAGGGCCCCACACGCTAGGGCCGCGCGGCCAGGGCCTGGGCCGCGCCGCCCTAGTGTGTCGGCGGCTCGTGGCCCCACTTCCTTTCCCCCTCGGTCTTCTGGAAGCTTCGTGTAAAAATAGGACCCTGGGCGTTGATTTCGTCCAATTCCGAGAATATTTCCTTACTAGTATTTCTGAAACCAAAAACAGCAGAAAACAACAACTGGCGCTTCGGCATCTTGATAATAGGTTAGTGCCGGAAAACGTATAATAATGCTGTAAAGTATGTATAAAACATTCAAGTATTGTCATAAAAGTAGCATGGAACATAAGAAATTATAGATACGTTTGAGACGTATCAGCCGCCTCGTGGCCCCTCTCCGTCTCCTCTTCGGTGTTCTGGAAGGCTCCGTGGAAAATAAGACCGTGGGCTTTTGTTTCGTCCAATTCCGAGAATATTTGTAAACTAACTTTTCTGAAATCAAAAACAGCAGAAAACAGGAACTGGCACTGCGGCATCTTGTTAATAGGTTAGTTCCAGAAAATGCATAAAAGCATTATAAAGTATGAACAAAACATGTAGGTATTGTCATAAAACTAGCATGGAACATAAGAAATTATAGATACGTTGGAGACGTATCAAGCATCCCCAAGCTTAGTTCCTACTCGCCCTCGAGTAGGTAAACGATAAAAACAATAATTTCTGAAGTGACATGCTACCAACATAATCTTGATCAACATTATTGTAAAGCATATGAGATGAATGAAGTGATTCAAAGCAGTGGTTTGCTAACAAAAAGATAATGACTAAACAACTGAATCATATAGCAGAAACTTTTCATGAATAGTACTTTCAAGACAAGTATCAAAAAGTCTTGCATAAAAGTTAACTCATAAAGCAATAGATTCTTAGTAAGAGGTTTTGAAGAAACACAAAAGAAGATTCAAGTTTCAGCAATTGCTTTCAACTTTCAACATATATATCTCATGGATAATTGTCAACAAAAAGTAATATAATAAGTGCAATAAGTAAACATGTAAGAATCAATGCACACAGTTGACAGAAGTGTTTGCTTCTAAGATAGAAAGAAGTAGGTAAACTGACTCAACATAAAGTAAAAGAAAGGCCCTTCGCAGAGGGAAGCAGGGATTACTCATGTGCTAGACCTTTTTATTTTGAAAATATGGAAACAATTGTGTCAACGGTAGTAATAATTCACATGGGTTATGCATAAAACTTCCTATAAGTTGCAAGCCTCATGCATCGAATACTAATAGTGCCGGCACCTTGTCCTAATTAGCTCGGATTTCCGTGGATTATCATTGCATTACATATGTTTCAACCAAGTGTCACAAAGGGGTACCTCTATGCCACCTGTACAAAGGTCCAAGGAGATAAATCGCATTTGATTTCTTGATTTTGATAGATCTCAACTTGAGGACATCCATACCGGGACAACATAGAAAACAGATAATGGACTCCTCTTTTTAATGCTTTAAGCATTCAACAACAAATAATATTCTCATAAGAGATTCTGAGGATTAATGTCCAAGCTGAAACTTCCACCATGATGCATGGCTTTGGTTGGCGGCCCAATGTTCTTCTCTAACAACATGCATACTCAAACCATTCAACTCATGGCAAATCTCCCTTACTTCAGACAAGACGAACATGCATAGCAACTCACATGATATTCAACAAAGGTGTGATAAGTTGATGGCGTCCCCAGAAACATGGTTACCGCTCAACAAGCAACTTATAAGAACTAAGATACATAGCAACATATTCATTACCAAAATAGTTTTTTAGGCTACTTTCCCATGAGCTATGTATTGCAAAGACAAGGAATGAAATTTTAAAGGTAGCACGCAAGCAATTTACTTTGGAATGGCAGAAAAATACCACATATAGGTAGTTATGGTGGACACAAATGGCATAGGTTTTGGCTCAAGGTTTTTGCATGCACGAGAAGCATTCCCTCTCAGTACAAGGCTTTGGCTAGAAAGGTTGTTTGAAGCAAACACAAGTACGAACTAGTACAGCAAAAACTTACACAAGAACATATTGCAAGCATTATAAGACTCTACACTGTCTTCCTTGTTGTTCAAACACTTTCACCAGAAAATATCTAGACCTTAGAGAGACCAATCATGCAATCCAAATTTCAACAAGTTCTACGGTAGTTCTCCACTAATAGATTTAAACTACATGATGCAAGAGCTTAAACATGATCTACTTGGGAGCTCAAAACAATTTCCAAGTATCAAATTATTCAAGACAATATGAAGCATTTTCTGTTTCCAACCAAATAAATAAGTGCTGCGGCTTTCAGCTTTCGCCATGAATATTAAAAACGAAGAACACAAGTGTTCAAATGAAAAAGCGGAGCGTGTCTCTCTCCAACACAAGGATTGCTAGGATCCGAATTTATTCAAACATAAACAAAAATAAAAACAAACAAACGCTCCAAGTAAAGCACATAAGATGTGACGAAATTAAAATATAGTTTCACTAGAGGTGACCTGATAAGTTTGTTGATGAAGAAGGGGATGTCTTGGGCATCCCCAAGCTTAGACGCTTGAGTCTTCTTGAAATATGCAGGGATGAACCACGGGGGCATCCCCAAGCTTAGACTTTTCACTCTTCTTGATCATATCATATCATCCTCCTCTCTTGATCCTTGAAAACTTCCTCCACACCAAACTCAAAGCAATCTCATTAGAGGGTTAGTGCATAATCAAAAACTCACATGTTCATCAAGGACACAATCATTACCAACACTTCTGGACATTACCCAAGGCTACTGAAATTTAATGGAGCAAAGAAATCCAATCAAACACAGTAAAAGAGGCAATGTGAAATAAAAGGCAGAATCTATCAAAACAGAACAGTCCGTAAAGACGAATTTTTTTTGAGGCACTTAACTTGCTCAGATGGAAAAACTCAAAACTAATGAAAGTTGCGTACATATCTGAGGATCACGCATGAATTGTTGCAGATTTTTTTGATTCTTCTACACAGAGAAAAAACGCGAATTCGTGACAGATAAGAAATCTGTTTCTGCGCAGAAATCCAAATCTAGCATCAACCTTCTATTAGAGACTTTACTTGGCACAACAATACATGAAAATAAAGATACAAAGGTATTGCTACAGTAGTAACAAGCACCTTGACTCAAATATAAAACAAAAATTGCAGAAATAAAACAATGGGTTGTCTCCCATAAGCGCTTTTCCTTAACGCCTTTCAGCTAGGCGCAGAAAGTGCAAATCAAGTAACATCAAGAGATGAAGCATCAACATCATAATTTGTTCTAATAATAGAATCAAAAGGCATCTTCATTCTCTTTGTAGGGATGTGTTCCATACCTTTCTTAAGAGGGAATTGATACTTAATATTTCCTTCTTTCATATCAATAATAGCACCAACAGTTCGAAGAAAGGGTCTTCCCAAAACAATAGGACAAGATGCATTGCATTCAATATCCAAGACAACAAAATCAACGGGGACAAGGTTATTGTTAACCGTAATGTGAACATTATCAATTCTCCCCAAAGGTCTCTTTATAGAATTATCAGCAAGATTAACATCCAAATAACAATTTTCCAAAGGTGGCAAGTCAAGCATATCATAAAGTTTCTTAGGCATAACAGAAATACTTGCACCAAGATCACATAAAGCATTATAATCAAAATCATTGACCATCATTTTAATGATGGGCACTACAAGAAAAGTTGCCATGGCCGACGAAGTTGAAGTCGCGCCGTGGTTGCTGGTGTACCATGGCCGACGATTTTTGGTCCCTCCGTGGTGCATGTCAAAACTTTTTTTTTCTCGTTTTTGAGGCCACCTAGCCCGACGAAAGCGGCCAAAACGTCGCGTATGGTGGCCCGGGACGTGGTGCATCTCGAAATCTCGGGTTCGCCGGCCGAGTCAACGCAAATCCGCACCGCCGAGGGATGTAGGGCCCAGATGGCAGCCTCTCTGGCATTGTTTTTTTTCTAGATCGCGCCATCTCGTTCAACGTTCTCCGATCGAGCCGTTTACGATGCAGGATCATGGGTCCCGCATGTCATCCTCTATGAACCAAAATTCTTTCTATTCTTGGATTTTTTTGACCCCCTGATTTCTGGCTACTTCCTTTTTCTTTTGATCCCTTGCCGCCTTGGAAACGTTGAGACCGCTACTGCTAAATGGGACCCGCATGTCATCCTCTATGTGCAATCAACTTTCTTTTCTTGGAGTTTTTTTTGGCACCTCAAATTTGGTCACTTGCCTTTTTCTTTCGATCCCCTGCCGCCTCTCAAACGGTGATACCGCTGCTGCTAACTGGGACCCGCATGTCATCCTCTATGTACTATAAAACTTTCTTTTCTTGAATTATTTTTGGCACCTCATATTTGGTCACTTACCTTTTTCTTTCGATCCCCTGTCGCCTCTCAAACGGTGATACCGCTGCTGCTAAATGGGACCCGCATGTTATCCTCTATGTACTATAAAACTTTCTTTTCTTGGATTTTTTTTGGCACCTCATATTTGGTCACTTGACTTTTTCTTTCGATCACCTGCTGCCTCTCAAACAGTGATACCGCTGCTGCTAAATGGGACCCGCATGTCATCCTCTATGTACTATAAAACTTTCTTTTCTTGGATTATTTTTGGCACCTCATATTTGGTAACTTGACTTTTTCTTTCGATCCCCTGCTGCCTCTCAAACAGTGATACCGCTGCTGCTAAATGGGACCCGCATGTCATCCTCTATGTACTATAAAACTTTCTTTTTTTGGATTATTTTTGGCACCTCATATTTGGTCACTTGACTTTTTCTTTCGATCCCCTGCCGCCTCTCAAACGATGATACCGCTGCTGCTAACTGGGACCCGCATGTCATCCTCTATGTACTATAAAAGTTCATTTTCTGGGTTTTTTTCACCCTCTGATTTTTGGCCATTTCTTTTTTCTTTTGATCCCCTGCCGCCTCTCAAACGGTGATACCGCTGCTGCTAAATGGGACCCGCATGTCATCCTCTATGTACTATAAAACTTTCTTTTCTTGAATTATTTTTGGCTCCTCATATTTGGTCACTTGCCTTTTTATTTCGATCTCATGCCACGTTTGAAACGTTGAGGAACCTGCTGGCTCATGGGACCCGCATGTCATCCTCTATGAGCAATCAACTTTCTTTTCTTGGAGTTTTTTTTGGCACCTCATATTTGGGCACTTGCCTTTTTCTTTCGATCTCATGCCACGTTTGGAAACGTTGAGGAACCTTTGGCTCATGGGACCCGCATGTCATCCTCTATGTGCTATAAAAGTTTCCTTTGTTGGATTTTTTTCACCCTCTGATTTTTGGCTTGCCTTTTTCTTTTGATCCCCTGCCCCCTTTGAAACGTTGAGTAAGCTGTTGGCTCAAGGGACCCGCATGTCATCCTCTATGTCCATCAACTTTCCTTTCTTGGATTTTTTTTCACCCCCTAATTACTAGCTACTTTCTTTTTCTTTTGATCTCAAGCCGCATTACAAACATTGAGACCGCTGCTGCAAAATGGGACCCACATGTCATCCTCTATGTACAATAAAGTTTCTTTTCTTGGATTATCTTTTGCTCCTGATATTTTGTCACTTGCCTTTTTCTTTCGATCTCATGCCGCCTTTGAAACGTTGAGTAAGCCGGCTCATGGGTCCCGCATGTCATCCTCTACGAACAATAAAAGTTTCCTTTCTTGGAGTTATTTTTGACCCCTAATTTCTGGCTATTTGCCTTTTTCTTTGGATCTCCTGCCCCTTTGAAACGATGAGGACGCTGTTGGCAGGTCGGTCCCACAAGTCATCCTCTATGAACAATAAAAGTTTCCTTTGATGGATTTTTTTTGAACCCCTAATTAATTTCTGGATATTTCCTTTTTTTTCTTTGATCCCCTGCCGCCTTGGAATCGTTGAGGATGCTGCTGCCTCATGGGTCCCGCATGTCATCCTCTCAGAACGGTAAATGTTTCTTTTCTTGGATATTGTTTACCAAATGATTTTTGGCTTATTTTTTCTTTCGATATCCTGCCGCCTTTAAAACGTTGAGGACGCTGCTGGCTCACGGGTCCCACATGTCAGCCTCTATGAACAATAAGCGCTGAGGACGCTGCTGCCTCATGGGTCCCGCATGTCATCCTCTCAGAACGAAAATGTTTCTTTTCTTGGATTTTTTACCAACAGATTTTTGGTTTATTTTTTCTTTCCATCCCCTGCCGCCTTTAAAACGACGCTGCTGGCTCATGGGTCCATGATGTCAGCCTCCCCGTACAAGAAACATGTGATATCTTGATTATTTTGCAGACAATAAACAGTGTATTGCGCTCTGAGCTATTTCAACGGATAAATTAAATCTTTATTTTTACATAAACAAATTTATATGCTGAATCTCCTTGTTTTTTGTTTTTGCGAAGCATAGGACTTTCCTGTTTTTTTAGAAAAATCCAAACTATCCTGTTTTGGAGTGGGCTGAAATTGTACGAGTCAAAAGGGCCAGCAGGATAGTTCGAATGCCCAGAGGTCCACATGCATCCCAATTGAAATCGTTCTTTTTTTGGATTTTTTTCACCCCCTGATTTCTGGCTACTTCATTTTTCTTTTGGTCCTGTGCCGCCTTGGAAACGTTGAGACCGCTGCTGCAAAATGGGACCCGCATGTCATCCTCTATGTACAGTAAAATTTCTTTTCTTAGATTATTTTTGGCTCCTGATATTTGGTCACTTGGCTTTTTCTTTTGATCCCGTGCAGCCTCTCAAACGGTGATACCGCTGCTGCTAAATGGGACCCGCATGCCATCCTCTATGTACAATCAAGTTTCTTTTCTTGAATTATTTTTGGCTCCTGATATTTGGTCACTTGCCTTTTTCTTTCGATCTCATGCCACGTTTGAAACGTTGAAAAACCTGCTGGCTCATGGGACCCGCATGTCATCCTCTATGTACAACAAAACTTTCTTTTCTTCGATTTTTTTTGGCACCTCATATTTGGTCACTTGCCTTTTTCTTTCGATCCCCTGCCGCCTCTCAAACGGTGATACCGCTGCTGCTAAATGGGACCCGCATGTCATACTCTATGTACAATCAAGTTTCTTTTCTTGAATTATTTTTGGATCCTGATATTTGGTCATTTGCCTTTTTTCTTTCGATCTCATGCCACGTTTGAAACGTTGAAAAACCTGCTGGCTCATGGGACCCGCATGTCATCCTCTATGTACTATAAAAGTTCATTTTCTTGGTTTTTTTTTCACCCTCTGATTTTCGGCTATTTCCTTTTTCTTTTGATCCCCTGCCGCCTTTGAAACGTTGAGGACTCTGCTGGCTCATCGATAAAACTTTCCTTTATTGGAGTTTTTTTACCCCCTAATTTCTGGCTACTTTCTTTTTCTTTTGATCTCAAGCCGCATTTGAAACTTTGAGACAACTGCTGCTGCTAAATGGGACCCGCATGTCATCCTCTATGTACAATAAAGTTTTCTTTTCTTGGATTATCTTTGTCTCCTGATATTTTGTCACTTGCCTTTTTCTTTCGATCTCATGCCGCCTTTGAAACGTTGAGTAAGCTGCTGGCTCATGGGTCCCTCATGTCATCCTCTACGAACAATAAAAGTTTCCTTTCTTGGAGTTATTTTTGAACCCTAATTTCTGGCTACTTCCTTTTTCTTTTGATCCCGTGCCGCCTTGGAAACGTCGAGACCGCTGCTGCTAAATGGGTCCCACATGTCATCATCTATGTACAATAAAATTTCTTTCTTCGATTATTTTCGGGTCCTGATATTTGGTCACTTGCCTTTTTCTTTCGATCTCATGCCGACTTTGAAACGTTGAGGAAGCTGCTGGAGCATGGGTCCCGCATGTCATCCTCTATGAACAATAAAAGTTTCCTTTCTTGGAGTTATTTTTTACCCCTAATTTCTGGCTACTTCCTTTTTCTTTTGATCCCCTGCCGCCTTTGAAACGTTGAAGACTTTGCTGGCTCATGGGTCCCACATGTCAGCCTCTATGAACAATAAACACTTCCTTTCTTGGAGTTATTTTGTACCCCTAATTTCTGGCTATTTGCCTTTTTTCTTTCGATCCCCAGTCGCCTTCTAAACGTAGAGGACGCGGCTGGCTCGTGGGTCCCAGATGTCAGCCTCCATGGACAATAAACCTCTCCTTTGTTGGATTTATTTTTCACCCTCTGATTTTGGCTATTTCCTTTTTCTTTTGATCCACTGCCGCCTTGGAAACATTGAGTAAGCTGCTGACACATGGGGCCCGCATGTCATCCTCTATGTACAATCAACTTGCAAGATCTTCGAGCGAAAGAGCTTGTATTAGTGGGACCCATATGTCAATCTCTATGTACAATAAAAGTTTCCTTTCTTGGATTATTTTTAGCTCCTGATATTCGGTCACTTTCCTTTTTCTTTCGATCTCAAGCCGCCTCTGAAACGTTGAGTAAGGTGCTGGCTCATGGGACCCACATGTCATCCTCTATGTACAATAAAGTTTCTTTTCTTGGATTTTTTTTACCCCTGATTTTTGGTCACTTGCCTTGACGCTGCTGGCTCATGGGTCCCACATGTCAGCATCTATGAACAATAAACCTTTCCTTTGTTGGATTTATTGTTTACCCCTAATTTCTGGCTATTTGCCTTTTTCTTTTGATCCCCACCGGCCTTTGAAAACGTTGAGGAACCTGCTGGCTCATGGGACCCGCATGTCATCCTCTATGTACTATAAAATTTCTTTTCTTGGTTTTTTTTTCACCTCTGATTTTTGGCTATTTCCTTTTTCTTTTGATCCCCGCGCCTTGGAAACGTTGAGTAAGCTGCTGACTCATGGGACCCGCATGTCATCCTCTATGTACAATCAACTTTCTTTTTTTGGAGTTTTTTTACCCCCTAATTTCTGGCTACTTTCTTTTTCTTTTGATCTCAAACCGCATTTGAAACGCTGAAACCGCTGCTGCAAAATGGGACCCGCATGTCATCCTCTATGTACAATAAGTTTCATTTCTTGGATTATTTTTGGCACCTGATATTTGGTCACTTGCCTTTTTCTTCCGATCTCATGCCGCCTTTGAAACGTTGAGTAAGCTGCTGGCTCATGGGTCCCGCATGTCATCCTCTACGAACAATAAAAGTTTCATTTCTTGGAGTTATTTTTGACCCCTAATTTCTGGCTACTTCCTTTTTTCTTTTGATCCACTGCCGCCTTTGAAACGGTGCGGATTCTGCAGACTAATACAAGCTTTTTCTCTCCAAGATCTTGCAAGTTGATAGATTAAATCATGGAATTATTAGGATATGTTTTAAATTTCAAATCCACTTTATGAATTATTAAAAATACCGTTATCCATGTGGGTATGGAGCGAACAAGGATTTTCATATTGGGCATGAGCAGTTTCAAAAATTGGAACCCAATAATTCAAAATAACTAAAAACAACTTTTATGTAGAATCTCCGCGTTTTTTTCTTTTGCCATTCATAGGATCTGTGTTTCATTAGAAAAGGGCCGAAATTGCATGAGCAGAAAGGCCCATTTGTAGTTATTGGGCTTCGACGGCCGGAGCAAGTAGGCCGAGAGCAATTACCATGTAGATGGCCGTTGGCAACCCAAAGTGAAATATTGGGCCCAACAGGGGAAGGCTGAACAGTACTATTTTCTAATTGGAAGGTGGTGCATGGCGTAATCCTGCCAAAAAAAAAGATGGACACGGGTTGCTGAAATTTGCCCATCTGCGCCTAATATCGCCGCCGCGGCTCCGCTTCCGCCGCCGCCGCCATGCCTCGTCTCGCGTCGAGCTCGCGGTACTGCCGCGTCTCGGGCACGGGGTACCGCGGCGTCCGCGCGCGCCCCAAAGGTACGTATTACGCGGAGATACGTGACGGCGGCGAGCGCATCGGCCTCGGCACCTACGAGACCGCGCACGAGGCCGCGCGCGCGTACGACGCCGTGGCGTGGCGGCTCGGGCGCCCGCGATCGTCGATGAATTTCCATGACGTGTGGACGCGCCAGCAGGCCGAGGATCTCGCGCCGCCGCCGTACATCGTTAGACAGGAGGAACAGCGCCGCCGTCGCGAGACGGAGCGCCGTTTGCGCATTGCCGAGCGGGACGAGCGCGCGGCGCGCGAGTGTGCGGCCCGCTTCCCCGAGGACGTAGCCGCCGAGAACGAGCACTTCCGCAGACGGAGGGCGGAGAAGGCTACGAGGCGGGCTGCGAAGAAGGAGGACCGCGCACAACGGAGGGCGGAGAAGGCGACGAAGCGGGCCTTCATCGAAGCGCAGCTCGCCAGGCCGACCACCATTGGCGAGGACGACCCCCGTTGGATTGACCTCTTCTCGTCGGATCCGGTGTCGGGCACGACACCTGACTCGTCAGATGTCGAGTTTTAGTTTAGTTTTATCGCACTACTTTGTACAAATATGAACTACGGAGTATCTATCAAGCTAATTTTCTCCTATTTTATGTCTATTTCTAGTCTTTATTTGATCTTCTGTTTTACTGCACTCTATTTTTCATTATATTCTGTTTTTGGCGCTGCATTATAGCGCCTCTGAAAATACGCTGTTTCAGCCCTGCATTTGGCCGCCACAGTTTGCAGCTTCCGGTGAAGCTATTGCCGGCTCCATGCGCAGCATCAGCCCACAGCGCCAAAATATAGAGCCACTGCTGGAGTTGCTGTAATATGTTTGTCAGCAGGAGCTTACCTAATTAGTGAAAAAGATGTTCAGCGTGGGATTCGATAAAAGGATCTTCATGTTTTTTTTTCCTAGCGATCCTAGTTCGGACTTTTGATTGTGTTGGCTAGTGCATGAAGCTTGACACCTGTATTATGTGATCCTGATATGAGGATAAGAACACCTTCAGGTTGCATTGCTAATGGTGTCTACTGCAGCAGTGGCGTACCTTCAATGGAGACTGATGCAAGTGATGACCCACAAGTATAGGGGGTGTATCGTAGTATCTTCGATAAGTAAGAATGTCGATCCCAACGAGGAGCAGAAGGTGTTGGCAGCAGTTTCGATGAAGGATTCACTGTAAATGCTCACAAACAAGTGTTCAAGGAGTTTTGATGTAACGGATGAATAAAGTACGAGTAAGTAAAATGCGAGAGAAATAATTGCAGCGAGTGGCCCAATCCTTTTTAGCACAAAGGACAAGCCGGTTTGTTTACTTATAATGACAAAACGTTCTTGAGGACACACGGGGATTTTAGTCTAGTGCTTTCGCTTCATGTGGCTTAATAATCTTCATTGTTTTGATAAGTGTTGTGTGGGTGAACCTATGCTAATGCACCGCCCTTCCTAGGACTAATACATACTTGTGATTATACCCCTTGCAAGCATCCGCAACTACAAGAAAGTAATTAAGATAAATCTAACCACAGCCTTAAACTCTGAGATCCTGCGATCCCTCCTGCATCGATATACTAACGGGGGCTTAGGTTTCTGTCACTCCGGCAACCCCGCAATTAGCAACCGAATACAAGATGCACTCCCCTAGGCCCATAAATGGTGAAGTGTCGTGTAGTCGACGTTCACACGACACCACTAGAAGAATGACACCACAACTTAAATATCATAACATTGAATATTACTCAACCATAATTCACTACTAGCATTTAGACTTCACCCATGTCCTCAAGAACTAAACGAACTACTCACGAGACATCATATGGAATACAATCAGAGGTGATATGATGATGAATAACAATCTGAACATAAACCTTGGTTCAATGGTTTCACTCAATAGCATCTATAACAAGTAGAGAATAATGCCGAGAGAGTTTCCCCTATCATACAATCAAGATTTAACCCGAATTGTTACAGCGGTGACGAGGTGCAGCGGTGGTGATGGCGGTGTAGATGGTGGAGATGATGATGATGATGATGTAGATGATGTCCCGCTCGATGACGATGGCGATGGCGTCGATTTCCCTCTCCGGGAGGGAATTTCCCCGGCGGATTCCTGCCCGCCGGAGAGCTCTTTTCTCTCTGGTGTTCTCCGCCCCGCAGAGGCGGCTGTAACCCTTCGTGAGGTCCTCTCTGTGGCTTAGGTTTTTGGGACGACGGAGTACGCGAAGAAAAGGAGGCGAAAGGGGTTGTGGGGCCCCCAGACCACATGGTGGCGCGGCCAGGCCATGGGCCGCGCCGCCCTATGGTCTGGGCCCACCTTGGCTCCTCTCTGCTCCCCCTTCTGGCTCCCTCCGTCATCTGGAAAAATAGGATTTTACGTGAAATTTCCTCCCACAGCTGATCTTCCGAAATATTGCGTACTGACGGTGCTTTTTCCAGCAGAATCCTGGCTCCGGTGCTTGATCCTCCAATGATGATGAAACATGCAAAATAGATGAAATAACATAAGTATTGTGTCCCAATATGAAATATATCAATGAATAACAGCAAATTATGATACAAAATAGTGATGCAAATTGGACGTATCAAACTCCCCCCAAGCTTAGACCTCGCTTGTCCCCAAGCGAAACTGAGCTCGATAAACAAGACCACATGTTTATGGAGTGAAGAGTCGATAAATAAAATACGGACAAGAAGCATCATATTCATTCACACAAGACATTCTAGTAAACAACTTCCTCATATAACTCATCTTGAAATAAGTAAAGAGAAATCACAAGTAAAGGTGTGATACGTCCAATT
Source organism: Lolium perenne (assembly GCF_019359855.2). Taxonomy (NCBI): domain Eukaryota; kingdom Viridiplantae; phylum Streptophyta; class Magnoliopsida; order Poales; family Poaceae; genus Lolium; species Lolium perenne. The sequence continues at coordinate 88,023,005 of NC_067248.2, forward strand.
TGCATCACTATTTTGTATCATAATTTGCTGTTATTCATTGATATATTTCATATTGGGACACAATACTTATGTTATTTCATCTATTTTGCATGTTTCATCATCATTGGGGGATCAAGCACCGGAGCCAGGATTCTGCTGGAAAAAGCACCGTCAGAACGCAATATTTCGGAAGATCAACTGTGGAAGGGAATTTCACGTAAATTCCTATTTTTCCAGATGACGGAGGGAGCCAGAAGGGGGAGCAGAGAGGAGCCAAGGTGGGCCCAGACCCTAGGGTGGCGCGGCCCATGGCCTGGCCGCGCCACCATGTGGTCTGGGGGGCCCACGACCCTTTTCGCCTCCTTTTCTTCGCGTACTCCTTCGTCCCGAAAACCTAAGCCACAGAGGGAACCTCACGAAGGGTTACAGCCGCCTCTGCGGGGCGGAGAACACCAGAGAGAAAAGAGCTCTCCGGCGGGCAGGAATCCGCCGGGGAAATTCCCTCCCGGAGGGGGAAATCGACGCCATCGCCATCGTCATCGAGCGGGACATCATCTCCATCATCATCATCATCATCTCCACCATCTACACCGCCATCACCACCGCTGCACCTCGTCATCACTGTAGCAATTCGGGTTAAATCTTGATTGTTTGATAGGGGAAACTCTCCCGGTGTTATTCTATGCTTGTTGTAGATGCTATTGAGTGAAACCATTGAACCAAGGTTTATGTTCAGATTGTTATTCATCATCATATCACCTCTGATTGTATTCCATATGATGTCTCGTGAGTAGTTCGTTTAGTTCTTGAGGACATGGGTGAAGTCTAAATGCTAGTAGTGAATTATGGTTGAGTAATATTCAATGTTATGATATTTAAGTTGTGGTGTCATTCTTCTAGTGGTGTCGTGTGAACGTCGACTACATGACACTTCACCATTTATGGGCCTAGGGGAGTGCATCTTGTATTCGGTTGCTAATTGCGGGGTTGCCGGAGTGACAGAAACCTAAGCCCCCGTTAGTATATCGATGCAGGAGGGATCGCAGGATCTCAGAGTTTAAGGCTGTGGTTAGATTTATCTTAATTACTTTCTTGTAGTTGCGGATGCTTGCAAGGGGTATAATCACAAGTATGTATTAGTCCTAGGAAGGGCGGTGCATTAGCATAGGTTCACCCACACAACACTTATCAAAACAATGAAGATTAATCAGCTGTATGTAGCGAAAGCACTAGACTAAAATCCCCATGTGTCCTCAGGAACGTTTGGTCATTATAAGTAAACAAACCGGCTTGTCCTTTGTGCTAAAAAGGATTGGGCCACTCGCTGCAATTATTTCTCTCGCATTTTATTTACTGGTACTTTATTTATCTGCAATATCAAAACCCCCTGAATACTGGTCTGTGAGCATTTACAGTGAATCCTTCATCGAAACTGCTGCCAACACCTTCTGCTCCTCGTTGGGATTGACATTCTTACTTATCGAAGATACTACGATACACCCCCTATACTTGTGGGTCATCAAGACTATTTTCTGGCGCCGTTGCCGGGGAGTGAAGCGCTATTGGTAAGTGGAATTGGTAAGGAAAACCTTTACTGTTTGTGCTGATTTTATTTCTGCCTGCTGCTATAAATCATTATGGAGAGATCCTCTCTTCAATTTCTATTTGGGAAATCTACTACTACTGCAACGGTAGTGGATGAAGCGCCAGGTGAGGAAGTAGTACCATATAAAATACCTATGAAAATTATTGAACGTGTTATGGATAACCGCTATGAAGGGGATGGAACTGTCCATCCTGGTGATCATTTATTGTTTTTGCATGAATTATGCGGGTTATTCAAATGTGCAGGTATTTCTATGAATGAAGTTAGGAAGAAACTATTCACTATATCGCTGTCTGGTAAAGCGGCGCACTGGTATAAATTGCTGAAGAATGGTGATTCTATTGATTGGGAGGACATTGTGCCTTTATTCTATTCCAAATTTTATCCTCCAAGTGAAATTCACAAAGATCGGAACCGCATATATAATTTTTGGCCTCATGATGGAGAGAGTATCGCCCAAGCTTGGGGGAGATTGAAGTCTTTAATGCTCAAATGCCCCATTCATGAGCTTCCTGGTAATGTTATTATTGATAATTTCTATGCAAGACTTTCTTTTCAAGACAAGACCTTGCTGGATACTTCTTGTTCTGGATCATTTACACGCAAGAATGAAGAGTTTAAAAGGGACCTTCTTGATCGGATCCAAGAAAATACTGAAGGATGGGAGAACGACAAAGATAGAGAATCAGGTATAATTTATGATTATAAATGCATTGAAGCTTTTATGGATACTGATAAATTTCGTAATATGAGTGCTACATATGGTCTTGATTCCCAAGTTGTTGCAAATCTTTATAGAGCTTTTGCCTCTCATTATGAACTGCCTAAGAAGAATTTTGATAAGTATCATGAACCGTATAAAGATAAAGTTGATTCATCTGTAAACAAATGTGTAGTGGTTGAAACTGTTGATAATGTTATTCCTGAAGCTTATATTGAAAAAACTCCTTTCCCTGCTAAAATGAAGGAGTACTCTGTCATATCTAGTGCAGTTAATAAAAGTGAAAAGAAACCTAAAGAACCTGAAGAACAAATTAAAATTGAACCTGCTGTTGCAATAGTTAAAGATCTTGTAACTGAAAATGTGGAGGATGGTCATATTATTTTCTGTGAAGATGCTTCTAATATTGTTTCACATCCTAATAAATCCAAACAAGTTAGTGTTCCTATGCTATCTGTTAGAATTGGTGATCATTGTTATTATGGTTTATGTGATATTGGTGCAAGTGTTAGTGCTATTCCTTATGAGCTTTACACGGAGATTATGCACGAAATTGGTTCTTGTGAACTTGAAGATATTGATGTGGTTATTCATCTGGCTAATAGAGAAACTATTTCTCCAATTGGTATTGTTCGAGATGTGGAAGTTCTATGTGGTAAGATTAAATATCCTGCTGACTTTTTGGTACTTGGTTCTGCTGCTAGTGATCATTGTCCTATCATTTTTGGTAGACCTTTTCTAAATACTTGTGGAGCTATTATAGATTGTAAGAAAGAGAAAATTTTGACTAGATTTGCTGGTGAACCTTATGAATTTAACTTTTCTAAATTTACCAAAACTCCTTATAAAGCTGACTTGCCTAGTAATGATTTTAAAATGGAGCAGTGTGCATCTATTGTTCTTGTTCCTAATAATCCTTTGCAGCAACATTTGGAGAATAGTGAAAGTGAAGCTTTTAGGAAAGAAAGAGATGAGCTTGAGGAAATTTTTCTTCGCCAACCTATTCTCAAGCATGATTTACCGGTGGAAGATTTGGGTACAACACCGCCACCAAAGGAAGATCCTGTTTTTGATTTAAAGCCTTTACCTGATAATCTTAAATATGCTCATATTGATGATAAGAAAATATATCCTGTTATTATTAGTTCTAAGCTTTCAGAGATTGAGGAAGAAAGGTTATTGGAAATATTGAAGAAACACCGAGGAGCTATTGGCTATACTCTTGATGATTTGAAAGGGATTTCTCCTTCTATTTGCCAACATGCTATTAATATGGAAGAAGATGCAAAGCCTGTTGTTGAACATCAACGTCGTCTAATTCCGAAGATGAAGGAAGTGGTAAGGAACGAGGTATTAAAACTCCTTGAAGCTGGTATTATATATCCTATTGCTGATAGTAGATGGGTTAGTCCTGTTCATTGTGTTCCTAAGAAAGGAGGAATGACTGTTGTGCCTAATGATAATGATGAGCTTATTCCTCAAAGAATAGTTGTAGGTTATAGAATGTGCATTGATTTTCGAAAAGTTAATAAAGTTACTAAGAAAGATCATTACCCTTTACCCTTTATTGATCAAATGTTAGAGAGGTTGTCTAAAAAATACTCATTTTTGCTTTCTTGATGTTTATTCTGGGTTTTCACAAATTGCTGTTAAAGCTAAAGATCAAGAGAAAACCACTTTTACTTGTCCTTATGGAACTTATGCTTATAGGCGTATGCCTTTTGGTTTATGTAATGCTCCTGCTACTTTTCAAAGATGCATGTCTGCTATTTTTCATGGTTTTTGCGAAAGTATTGTAGAGGTGTTCATGGATGATTTTTCTGTCTATGGGAATTCTTTTGATAATTGCCTGCGAAACCTCGATAAAGTTTTGCAGAGATGTGAAGAAACTAACCTTGTTCTTAATTGGGAGAAATGCCACTTTATGGTTAATGAAGGAATTGTATTGGGACATAAAATTTCTGAGAGAGGTATTGAAGTTGATAGAGCTAAAGTTGAAGCAATTGAGAAGATGCCCTATCCGAGGGATGTTAAAGGTATTCGTAGTGTTCTTGGTCATGCTGGGTTTTATAGGAGATTTATTAAAGATTTCTCTAAAATTTCAAAGCCTCTTACTAATCTTCTTCAAAAAGATGTACCTTTTGTTTTTGATGATGATTGTAAGGAAGCTTTTGAAACTCTAAAGAAAGCCTTAACAACTGCTCCTGTAGTTGAACCTCCAGATTGGAATTTGCCTTTTGAAATTATGTGTGATGCTAGTGATTTTGCTGTAGGCGCTGTTCTTGGACAGCGGGTAGATAAAAAAGTAAATGTTATTCATTATGCTAGTAAGACTCTTGATGCTGCTCAAAGAAATTATGCTACAACTGAAAAAGAATTGTTAGCTGTAGTCTTTGCTTGTGATAAATTTAGACCCTATATTGTTGATTCGAAAGTTACAATTCATACTGATCATGCTGCAATTAGATACCTTATGACAAAGAAAGATGCTAAGCCAAGGCTTATTAGATGGGTACTTCTGTTGCAAGAATTTGATTTACATATTATAGATAGGAAAGGTGCTGATAATCCTGTTGCTGATAATTTGTCTAGATTGGAAAATATTGCTTATGATCCTGTTCCTGTTAATGATAGTTTTCCAAATGAACAATTGGCTGTAATAAAGGTGAGCTCGCGAGAGAGCCCTTGGTATGCAGATTATGCTAACTTTATTGTTTCGAAGTATTTGCCTCCAACCTTTTCAGCTCAAAGAAAGGAGGAAATTCTTTTATGACTTGAGGCATTATTTTTGGGATGACCCACACTTATATAAAGAAGGAGTAGATGGTATTATGCGAAGATGTGTTCCTGAATATGAACAACAGGAGATATTGAATAAATGTCATGGAAGTGTTTATGGAGGACATCATGCTGGAGATAGAACCGCGCAAAAGGTTCTACAATCAGGTTTTTATTGGCCAACACTCTTCAAAGATGCAAGGAAGTTTATTTTATCTTGTGATGAATGTCAAAGAGTTGGTAATATCTCCAGACGCAATGAAATGCCTATGAATTATACTCTTGTTATTGAACCATTCGATTGTTGGGGATTCGACTTCATGGGTCCTTTCCCTTCTTCAGATGGTAACACTCATATACTTGTCGCTGTTGATTATGTTACTAAATGGGTAGAAGCTATTCCTACAAAAAGTGCTGATGGTGAGACCTCTATAAAAATGCTTGTAGATATTATATTTCCTAGATTTGGAGTACCTAGATATATTATGACTGATGGAGGTTCTCATTTCATTCATGGAGGTTTTAGAAAAACTCTTGCTAAGTATGGTATTAATCATAGAATTGCTTCTGCTTATCACCCTCAAACTAGCGGTCAAGTAGAATTATCAAATAGAGAGATTAAAGCTATCTTGGGTAAGACCGTTAATAAATCTAGAAAGAATTGGCCTAGCAAATTGAAAGAAGCACTATGGGCTTATAGAACTGCTTATAAAAATCCTATGGGAATGTCACCTTATAAAATGGTTTATGGAAAAGCTTGTCATTTACCTCTAGAACTAGAGCACAAAGCTTATTGGGCTGTTAGAGAATTAAATAAAGATCCTAAATTAGCCGGTAATAAGAGGTTGTTGCAATTAAGTTCTCTAGATGAATGGAGAAGTGAAGCTTATGAAAATGCTAAACTCTTTAAAGAAAAAGTTAAGAAGTGGCATGATAGAAGGATCATTAAAAGAGAATTTAATGTTGGAGATCAAGTTCTATTGTATCGGTCTCGTCTCAGATTCTTTGCAGGGAAATTACTCTCGAAGTGGGAAGGACCATATGTTGTTGAGGAGGTGTATCGTTCAGGAGCAATTAAAATTAGCTCTCTCCAAGGCAATGCCACACAAGTGGTGAATGGACAAAGACTCAAGCATTATATCTCGGGCGATTCTTATAATGTTGATGTTGATATTATTCAAGTGGAAACACCGGAGGCCTTCATCAAAGGACAAATTGACAGTCCGCCAGAACTGGACTTTGAATAGGTAACAGTATAGGTAATAAAAAGTCCGCGTTTACCTTTCCGAACATTATTTCTGCTGTTTTTGGAAAATATGAAAAATTACGGAATCGAAACGGAGTGGAAAAGACGCACGAGGGGGTGCCACCATAGGCCGGCGCGGCTGACACAGGCCCGCGCCGACCTATGGTCTGGCCGCCTCGTTGCCCCTTTCCGACTCGTTTTCGACCTGGAACCTTCCTTTTGTCGTAAAAATATTTGCTATATAATCCCCCGGACCCCTGGAGGTCCGTAATATCGTTTTCTCGTCGAGTTTTGTTTCGAGCTGTTTTCTGCCAGATTTGTTTTGATCTAGAAGCACCATGGTCTCCAGCAACAAAGACAAGGGGCCTTGGAGGGAAGAGATGGATGAGAGGATCAATAAGGAGAAGGAGAAGATAGCGTCAGCAAAAGGAGAGTGGGAAACTACGAGGAGTAAGCCAATTTTGGTGGGATCAGTTAATACTGGGCGCTCTTTTTCTCATAACTTGCAGGGAGCTCTCCCTTTGTTACGGACCTCGATTCTTTCCCTTGTGTGGAGGAAGCAATACGGGTTGCTGATGAGTTTTGTGATCAATATCGTGCTCTAAGGAGGGAAGTGGAGATACTTCAGGAGGAGAACCAGCGACTTCGCAGAATGCTGGAATATTACTCAAATCCCAGCACAAGGCCGTCACCGCCACACTCGGGTAACAATGAGTCTTTTCAGGTTTTGGTGCAGAATTGCAAAATTGAGAAGCTGAAGCTGAAGGAGATCCTTATGAAGCGCGAGAAGAATCCATCACCACCATCGCCGAAGGAGTAATTTATCATCGGTATTGGCATCCCCTTGGTTTGTTCCAAGCTTGGGGGAGTGCCGCGGTATCACATCACCACCACCTTTATCTTTTACTATCAAGTAGTGTCATATCATGAGTAGGGAAGTTATCATATGAAATAGTATGCAATGTGGAAGTATCTCTCTTAGTTAGTTATCTATGTATCCGTTGGTGTGAGTTATCGTTATGGAATATTAATGAGAAGTCTTATCATTTACTTTTTGCACACCTTATTTTAGTTTGCAATCTCCATTATATGATTACTCTTGACATGAGTATGAGTATCACTTTGGGAGCATCAAGTAAATCTATTTGGTTTTGGCAAACTTAGCATTGGTCAATAGCAACAACATCTTGATGTTTAATAGAAGAGAGAAATACACTTAGATACATTATTCTACTATCTCTATGCTTAGTATTCTAAAGTTAAAATTGCTTGTACTTATGAGAAAGATGCATGATTGTTTCTATCATATGTATATTTGTTTGTTTCCCTCAACCTTTATGCTTGCTATCAAACCTTGCTAGCCAAAGACCAGACGAGAGGGAATGCTTCTCATACATCCATAACCTTAGACCAAACCTATGCCATTTGCGTCCACCATACCTACCTACTACATGGTATTTTCTGCCATTCCAAGTAAATACTTCATGTGCTACCTTTAAATAATTCAAACTATACTACTCTTTATTTGTGTCAATGTTTTATAGCTCATGAGGAAGTATGTGGTGTTTCATCTTTCAGTCTTGTTGGGCGGACTTTTACCAATGGACTAGCGGCACATCCGCTTATCCAATAATTTTGCAATAAGAGCTGGCAACGGGGTTCCCAGCCCCAATTAATAACCTTCATTAATAATTCTCTTCACATGTTTTGCTCTGATTCATCAGTAAGCAACTTAATTTTGCAATAGACACTCCTCCATGGTATGTGAATGTTGGAAGGCACCCGAGGATTCGGTTAGCCATGGATTGAGAAAGCCAAGGTTGGGGGGAGTGTCACCCATAATAAAACTAAAATACATGTGTAAACAAAAGAGAAGGGGGATGATATACCTTGCTGGTAGAGATGCCGTCCCTCATGGGAGCCGCTCTTTGAAGGTTCGTTTGGCAAGGGGGTTAGAGTGCCCGCTACCATTCGTTGACAACAACAAACACCGCTCAAATTCTTACTTTTATGCTCTTTATATGATTTCAAAACTTGAAAAGCTCTAGCACATGATTTAATCCCTGCTTCCCTCTGCGAAGGGCCTGTCTTTTACTTTTATGTTGAGTCAGTAAACCTATTTCCCTCTATCTCAAGCAAGCAATTGAGTTGTTGTGAATCAATCATTTATGCTATGATTCAGTTAATCATGTCTTTTATACTTTCTTGTTTAGTACCAATTTTATCTGAATGAATATGACTTTGAAGTTATCAATGATTATGAGGAGATTGTTATGCTTAAATATGAAGGCTCAGCTATGAATTCTAATATGAAAGCTTTGCTTAGAAGTACAATCCGTTAGTAGTTCTCTGACCAAGAACAAAGTTTGCCATCACCAACTATGATTTCTCATGCACCTTGATGACCCACAAGTATAGGGGGTGTATCGTAGTATCTTCGATAAGTAAGAATGTCGATCCCAAAGAGGAGCAGAAGGTGTTGGCAGCAGTTTCGATGAAGGATTCACTGTAAATGCTCACAAACAAGTGTTCAAGGAGTTTTGATGTAACGGATGAATAAAGTACGAGTAAGTAAAATGCGAGAGAAATAATTGCAGCGAGTGGCCCAATCCTTTTTAGCACAAAGGACAAGCCGGTTTGTTTACTTATAATGACCAAACGTTCTTGAGGACACACGGGGATTTTAGTCTAGTGCTTTCGCTTCATGTGGCTTAATAATCTTCATTGTTTTGATAAGTGTTGTGTGGGTGAACCTATGCTAATGCACCGCCCTTCCTAGGACTAATACATACTTGTGATTATACCCCTTGCAAGCATCCGCAACTACAAGAAAGTAATTAAGATAAATCTAACCACAGCCTTAAACTCTGAGATCCTGCGATCCCTCCTGCATCGATATACTAACGGGGGCTTAGGTTTCTGTCACTCCGGCAACCCCGCAATTAGCAACCGAATACAAGATGCACTCCCCTAGGCCCATAAATGGTGAAGTGTCGTGTAGTCGACGTTCACACGACACCACTAGAAGAATGACACCACAACTTAAATATCATAACATTGAATATTACTCAACCATAATTCACTACTAGCATTTGGACTTCACCCATGTCCTCAAGAACTAAACGAACTACTCACGAGACATCATATGGAATACAATCAGAGGTGATATGATGATGAATAACAATCTGAACATAAACCTTGGTTCAATGGTTTCACTCAATAGCATCTATAACAAGTAGAGAATAATGCCGGGAGAGTTTCCCCTATCATACAATCAAGATTTAACCCGAATTGTTACAGCGGTGACGAGGTGCAGCGGTGGTGATGGCGGTGTAGATGGTGGAGATGATGATGATGATGATGATGGAGATGATGTCCCGCTCGATGACGATGTCGATGGCGTCGATTTCCCCCTCCGGGAGGGAATTTCCCCGGCGGATTCCTGCCCGCCGGAGAGCTCTTTTCTCTCTGGTGTTCTCCGCCCCGCAGAGGCGGCTGTAACCCTTCGTGAGGTCCTCTCTGTGGCTTAGGTTTTCGGGACGAAGGAGTACGCGAAGAAAAGGAGGCGAAAGGGGTTGTGGGGCCCCCAGACCACATGGTGGCGCGGCCAGGCCATGGGCCGCGCCGCCCTATGGTATGGGCCCACCTTGGCTCCTCTCTGCTCCCCCTTCTGGCTCCCTCCGTCATCTGGAAAAATAGGATTTTACGTGAAATTTCCTCCCACAGCTGATCTTCCGAAATATTGCATTCTGACGGTGCTTTTTCCAGCAGAATCCTGGCTCCGGTGCTTGATCCTCCAATGATGATGAAACATGCAAAATAGATGAAATAACATAAGTATTGTGTCCCAATATGAAATATATCAATGAATAACAGCAAATTATGATACAAAATAGTGATGCAAATTGGACGTATCAGCAAGCGAGTTGGTACTGGTGAACCTGCACCTGACATCATCGTGCCACCTGAAGTAGGTTGTGTATTGGGATTAGACTGATAAGCATAGCACCTTGCAAAGAACAAGATGCTGCTAGTGTTGGTTAACGTGATTTTACGACAAAAGTCATGTATGCTCAACAGGTGCCGTACCTAGTTTGGATATTGTGTTGTTACCCTTTTGTGGTTTGGTGTTTGTCCAACAGAGAAAGCTACTCTTTTCCCGTGTAAGTGTTATTATGTGAACAAAAGTTGTATGTACATATATATCGGTCAGAGAACCAAGATTGCATATTCTTGCCTGGTTATAACACATAAGTCATAATAACAATTAAAGAGAAAAGGAACATTTGCCTTTGCAATGTGATTGTGCCAAGTAGATTAGACAACCAACCACAAACATTACAGGTCAACAGTCAAACGCATGCGAAAGTCCTAAGGTAAGCTCCATAATACATGTTGAAACCAAAAGCCTAGAAACCATAAGAAAGGTAGCTCCACATCACAGTTCCACGACAGCAGCATACTGATCATAAAACATATATCAAGTCAGGACAGCTGCACCACTGGGTAAGCATCCATGGGGTCTGGCTCAAGAGCGAAGACTGTGTGAATGCTGCAAAATGTGGCTCTTGCCTCACCCCACCCATACATCTTATCATGGAACCTTACCAAATCAGCATGAATCATCTTGACATAAACATAGCTCCTCTCTCCATGCTGATGGGATTGAACAATGCGCCAGCTTGCAAAGGTGCTTCAGCTTGTCAAACAAGATGCAGGAGATAACGAAGCATGCTGGCTGGTCTTTTGTAGTGACAATGGCTTGGAGTAGCTGGTCCTGTGAACCACCCAATCGGATCTTTAGAGCTTGAAGGACAGTCCGTGCCATATAAGCTACCGTTGCTGACTTCAGCTCGGGTTCAGGTGAATGACAGCTGACATCTTGTCCTCGAGATGCAGATCCTTCTTGATCAGATTCAGCGGAATCATCACCACTACTTACAGGTGCATCAGGTTCTACAGAAGGCACATCAGGTACATGCTCCAGTTCATAGGAGTTGGGTGGGACAGCACTGTTTGCTGAAATCTCTACAATACCAGCTCCAGGTAGACCACCAAGATCTACGGAGGGTAAACCACCAATATCCACTTCGAGGATTCTCGTGGCACGACACCTTTCGCTAGAGGCTCTACCCTACCAGCTCCAGGTCCACCACCAACAAGATCGTGGGCATAGTCATGACGGGTTCTACCAATACAAAACCTCCTTCGGGTGGCGTGGCAACTTCGGGTGCGGGATCATCGTAGCAACTCCAAAGATCAGCACCAGTTACATCGGTCTTGACAATAGGTAAACCGTCTTGCTCTAGTTCAGAGAATTCCCGTGGCACGACACCGTTCACTAGAGGCTCTACACTAGCAGCTCCAGCTGCACCACCAGTTTCTTCAGCAGGGGGTAAACCCAATCCACAACCTTCTTCATGTGGCACGATGATGCCACGTATAGGCTCATCAGTACCAGGTCCAGCTGCATCGGCCTCCATAGACAGTAAACAAGGTGGCGTCAGAGGTTTAAAAGACTGGCATGCCATTTCACCTTTGTCATCAGACAATATAGAGTTTTCTTCAACTCTATGTTTCTGCAATAATAAGCACATGAACAGAAATTAGACCAGAGCATCTAGCCATCTAACGGGGGCAGCAGCAAAACAAGCGTCGGTCCATATGTTTACCTTGTCATCTGGGATATCAGAACACACAGATTTAGAAGTCATTTCACATAGCATCCGCTTTTTCGTTCCTTCCCCTACGTCCATCTGGAATAAGTAATACTATTGATCACATAAAACTAATTAATCAAATAAATGCATATGTTGAGAAGTTTGCACGGCAAATTGTGGATTCTGCTTTCATCACCTACGAATCATCGTTCTATATATTTACCTTGTCATCTAGGATATCAGAAGTCACAGAATGAGAAGTCATTTCACTAAGTATCGGTTTTTTCGCTCTTTCCCCTCCATCCATCTGCAATAAGAAGTAATATTGATCACATAAAGCCAATTCAACGAATATATGCATATGTTGAGAAGTTTGCACAACAAATTGTGGATTCTACTTCCAATCACCAAGTAATCTCGTGAGAAATGCATGATCAAGATATGTTTCTCCTCTTGATCGACATCTGCATCTCCATTAAGACTAATCATCGTGCGATGGTGCTCTTCAGAAGAGCGCATACAATTCCAATCACCAGACAAGCAAAAAATTGTTGATTCTAGTAATGATTAATCAGCAGTGGCCATGGAACGACCACAGATCGACCAAGCAAAAAAAAATCATCAGCCTACTGACCACCAAGCAAAGGAAACAAACTAGGCCCATACATGGCCTCACAAATCATCATCAAACGTCGATCAAACTAGCAAGTTTGAACATGGATTACTAATTTATTTTCTGATAAAGTGAGTACTCCGTATATTAATATCGAAAGATATTGATTACACTGAGCCTCTGCAACAACGCAATACCTTACTGGTAGTACGGATGCACAAGGATTCCTAATACTCCCTCTGTTCGGTTTTAATTAGTCGACGCGAGGGAGAGAAGAAAATGAACTGCCGATGCTTTCAACTAGAGTCAATTAAATACGAACGGAAGAAGTACGTACTCTAGTAGTATTGACAAATATCCGGATTAGTCTAAAAACAAATTGGCATGTAAATCCTAGTAGTCTACTAAACTAGGATCAATACCCTAGATTAGGGTTGCAAGCGGCGTCCGCGAATCGTCCCGCAAAGCAGAAAATTAGAGCAAATAGTGGTTGAGATTAGAGCAGATTTAAAGCACTCGCACTGAAACTAGCTAGCCCGCTACCCACCCCGCTTGACACCCTGCCCTAGATGTGAATCTACACCAAATATTCAAACAAGGATGAGCAACCGCCAATAAAATTTTATCCGCACATCATCATCTCTACCATACAAAAGGGTATGGTGATTTCACATACAGCCATTGTTGCCGCGGGACGAGGATGAGTGATGCGCCGCGGAGAAGGTGCCTCACGCCTCTGTCGCCGCCGCCGTCGAAGAAGAAGTCGAAGCCGCGCGATTGTGGTCCGTCGCCGATATGGAGGTGGAGCTACTAGGGAAGAGATGGAGGTGGAGGTGGAGAGGGAGTGATGGTTTGTACTAGTGGCGGCCGGTGAGGTAGTTATAAATACAGCCTCTCTCTCTTTTTTGGCAAGGAATGCAGCTTCTCTTGGAAGGCAAGGAGGCAACGCACTCCAGATTTCGTTTATTACTATAATAATATGGACGGAGAAATTTGGACGCATCTGTGTTGTTTTGTCAAATGAATCACCAGGATTTGCTTTTAGTACTCCAGATTTGGGCGACCCAAGGAAGTAGAGATAGTAATGTACGCCATCTAGCTGCACGCTATCAAATCAAATAAATGGTCATGCCATTTACTTTTAAGATGGTGCAGCAGTTATTCTGACCAAAGAAACATGCACGTCACGATTATTTCTGATGGGTATACATTTACCGTCCGCTAGCAAAGATTGTTTGGCACATTGTTCTTATGGCTTTCAACATCACACCCCTTAATAATATTATTAATCAATGTTTGGGCAATCAATTGAGTGTGTTAATAAAAAATTAAAACCCACAAATCCAACTGTACTATTTTTAGGGCCATATGAAGGACAAGGAATGATTTTAAATGCCATATGGAGTACCTCCAACCATGTGAAATATGGTTCTGTCATGCAGGTGATACCCATGGCTTCGCATTGGATCTGTATGTTGTCCTACATACAGTCAACTATGAAGTACCACGATTTGGTTTTTGGGTGCAACCGGCTAGAGAATGATGCACGGGTTTGTACAGCCAGTACAATTCACATTAAGATTTTCTGATAGGATGTTGATGTGTATATGTAAGAATCATACACTAGAATGTCTTCTATGTTTAGATGGTTGATCTACGTTTATACTTTCTGTGAACCATGAGGTTAAGACCTTTGTCTAATCGTAATAAAGATTGCTAAATAACAGTATATATGTATGCCTCTAGGGACACTGAAACAGCCAAACAACCATGCATGTGTATAGACCGTATTTGATCAAATTAAAAGAAGCGCCTGGGTTCATGCAAATAGCATAAATTTATCACCTAAGTACATTAGCTATAAATAGTTAAATAGGAGTCAAGACCAACTGGGCTAGCTAGTAGTATGATCCTACTATTACATAAATATCCCTAACTCTGATTGTCTTTGTTCCAGTCCAGCGCGTTGGTGTAGCTTGGGATGAACCAAAACCCCGTATGCCAGTTGGCCCCTGGACCGCTGCTTGAGAAAGAGATGCTTTGGTGGTCTTCGCCATTTAGATCAAGCGGAAAATTTCTTGATGTGATGTGTCAAAGTGAGAGCCAATGGCACGAGGCGTGGTGTAGATGCTGTTTCTTCTTGTCAAATATCCTGGGGGAAATGTTGCACCACCCACTGGCATGAAAATCGGATAGTTCAACCCAAGGAACATAGAATAGTCTCCAAGATTAGTAACCCTTTCCCACGGGTTGGCTGGAAGTAACCGACTAGTGTCATTCGAGAATACAATGCAGGTATACCGAATAGCTGTGAACAGTAGCGACCGCAATGGACAGAGGGGTACTATCATAATGAGTTGGAGCACCGTCAGCGTCAAAATCCATTACGCCACGTGCATAGACCAGGAGAAGTCTAGAACGATCTTGAGATCTTGCCAGCCACCACGTACGACTATTAGAGTCAAAATCATCATCGCCATCAAATCCAGCCGTCCACGGAATGAATGGAGCAGGGAGCACTATAGGACCTTGAAAAAGGAAAGAACACGTCACATGAAAATATATTTCATGATTTATCTACTAGTGATATTGATTTGATATTGGGATGCCAATACTAGTACTTTATAAAATCATGGTCGAACATAAGATGGTTTGAAATATATTTCGAACATCTTGGTAAAACTTCATATGGATTTAAAACATGTTCCCGAAAATATTGGTCCAAATTTTAGATGGTTTGAATATAGTACTCCTTATTCTCTAGAACCGGGGGAATATAAACAAATGAAAGTCTTTATCAATATTGCATGGCACCTTTATTGATTCTATTTCTACTCTACCTTAAATTTTCTAGGGAGTAATAATAAAGAAACTTAATTACTAGGGGGCCTTTTTCCTAAGGAACAACATGCACATTAGACCATACTAAAATTCCTATAGATGTTAAATTCTATATATGTCCATACCACAAGAGGGTTATGGTGTGCACCTATGGAATTCCTTTAAGCCAAAAGATGCCAAGACAGTTCAACAAATAAGAGGTGAAATACTATATAAGTTACGTATATAAAAAAGATAGGGAGGAAATGTTACCAAATTGATTAGGATCCCATGCATAAACATTTCCAAGCTCGAACGGCGAACACAAGTCCGTTATGTATAATTGCATCGCAGATATGGCGCCGCATCGAAACTGGTTTTCAAGAAATATCCATGTACGAGGATATTCGCCATGGAGGTAGGCAATTGCAAAGTCGAAGATTGCGACAAGGGAGAAATCTTGATACCCCCTAGCAGCTGTAGGAACTTGGCAAATAGCTATCTTCTGCAGTTGAATAGCGTAACGCCGATACTCGAATATAAGTGGATTGTGTGTGGTTTCCAACTTGTTCCTCAAAGATGGAAGCTTAATCTTGCGATGAGTGTAGACATTGAGGAGGTTCCACTTGCCTTCGGGGCCAACCATGGCGATCCAATCTCCATTGGCGCCGCCCGCTCCTCATCCTTACCGTGTGGCATTAGGCCATCATAGGAGAACCTGTCCAGCGGCAGTAGTTTGCACTTGCTGTGCACCGGCAAATCCTCCTTGAACACCGCCCATGGTTTATCCGCCGGGTCACAATAGAGAACACACGGAAGGCCAAACGGCTGAGAAGCAGGCAGAGTGGCACTGTATTTGGCTGACTGAAGAATACTTTTGGAGGAACCGACTAGGGACGCGGCGGTGATGGCGTCGCACTGGCTGATGAGCACTTCAAGGGGGCCTTCCGTAAACACCTTGTGAAACAGCCCAGATCCACAGACCCTGCTCGATTTCGCCATCGCAATGAGGCAGGTGGTACAATGGGGTTGGTATTTTCTTGGGAGATCTACTGACTCGAACTTTGGGAGAGAGATGGCGATCAATGGCGGCAGGTGGGGGTTTGAGTTGGAGAACAGAGGCTCTCAAACTGGGCACTGCTGGATAGGATGCGAAAGCGCCATGGCGGAGACGCAGGCGCGTGCTATGGAAGATGGGCGGAGTGGGGATAGACGACGGAGGTGAACCGAGACGCTCCTCCTCTTATGCATATACTGCCTACTGCAGTTTCGAGGAGAGTGTGAATGTGTTCAAAAAAAGAGGAGAGTGTGAATGTGTTCAAAAAAAGAGGAGAGTGTGAATGTGTTCAAAAAAAGAGGAGAGTGTGACTGTGACCCGACACCCGAGTAGGAGCCGAGCAGACGGACTATAGGAGTAGCCCCATCATTACAGAACATTAATCGTGCTTCCTACAATAAATAAGTGAAACATACCAGGCTTGTGTTGTCTAATCAAATCGATGGCCATGTCAGTATTATGGTGAACAAATAAAACAAATACACACCAACCTTGTTCTTTTTGCAACGTACACCAACCTAGCAAGGCATCAACCTTCTCGCCATCAACTACGACTCCGTGGCTCCGTCCCACCAAAGTTGTCTCAACTTTGTAAAAAAAAATACATCTATCCATCTAAATTTTAACAAAGGTGAGACACTTTTGGTGGGACCGAGGGAGTACAAAAAAACTTCACTACTCCATGCTAGTATCGGCCACTAATTCAAATTTCAACTGAAGGCGTGCTATTTTATGGTCCTGAAAATTGCCAAAAAAAAAATACAACCCAAAAATGCAACAGATCCATGTTAAGGGGGTACACCCTATGCAATATACATTAAGAAACTTTGAAACTTCAGCGACCTTGTAAGAATGCCCATGACAGTGCAGTTTTGCCAAATTAGGAAGAGACGAAATATGAATTCAACCAAAGAAATCTAAACGAATCCTTAGACAATAGCATAGTTAACACGTTTAGAAAAAAATGATGACTCCAAAAGAACAACATTAGCAAGAAATACTCCATTTTAGTTTGAATTTGCAGTCACATACATAACTAGTAGTACTGCCAAAATACTATAATACTCCGAGCTGCATTCTAGCACTCCAACTAGCTAGCTAATAGTTCTGGAGTAGTAGTACTACTATACAAGTCCAAAATACATCCGAACGAACCCTACTTCGAACTAAACTACTCCCTCCGATCTTCGAGTAACTACATTGCAGTATGACTAAACGAAGATTATTGTATAACCTTCTTGTTGATGCAAACGCAGATAGGCAACACACGCTGCCCTCCGTTCTGCTTCGCGTAACGGGGCGGCACCGCCAGGAAAGAAGTGAGCTGCTGCAACATGATCGAGCTAGGCGTCGGGGAGCTCGTCGGCTCGATTACCGCCATCAAGGTGTCCGTCGAGAGGTCACTGGTCCCAGCCGTCGCCGGCGCCGGCGGACCAATCACCAACAGCTGCGCCTTGTACATCGGAAACAAGCACGCGGCCGACCTGATGCACACACAGGACACAATGGTGGTCGGGCCGAGCGCTCCAACGGTGATGGCGAACACGCTACCGTCTTCTTCCCCACTGCCGATGAACAGGTGTCCCCGCGGTTGTACCGGAACACGAACTATGCACCAGGCGGGTATGCCATACTGGAACGTAAACACTGGGATGGAGTGGGATGCTTGGAGGTGTACCAGGAGCTCCCGCGGCGGGCCGGTGAAGCTGCAGCCGGTATTGATGGCCTCTGTGCAGCCGCACGGACCATGCGGGCACGCGATATAGTGCTTGTAGGACTCTGTGGAGGCGACCAAGCTCTGGCAGCCGACGCACTTGACCATTGCCCCAGATCGATTCGACGGCGGCAATCTTGGCCCAGATCGATTCGACGGCGGCAACCACGCCGGCTGCTCGCACTTCTTGCACGGGTTCGGCGCAAGCTCGCCGACGCAGCGCCGACAGCCCATATGACCGCCTTTGCACTGCACGGAACAACGTACGTGGCATCAGTTGTCATTGACATTTCTCACAGGTGAACCTAAGAATGAAATCGGAAGGGAGCAACCTTGGATATGGGGGGTTTGAAGGGCAGCAGGCAGAGGGGGCACAAGAATAGGGCCTCCTCCATCTTCAGAGAAGAGTGATCGGGAAAACGAGAACGGGATGGGTTCTTTTTTTTATACATGTCTTGGAGTGGAGTATGGATACTACTACTTATAGGAAGAACTTCCTTGCTAAGAATCGGCGTCGACCGTACGCAAGCATAGATGCACCAGCGGCTCTGCAGTTTGTCAAAATAAAAGGACAGAGCTGCAGTGACTTGAAGTCTCCAAATCTCATTGTGACTTGGTGCCACCATCTACCAACCATTTGAGATCCAACGTTCCAAACTAATCTCTTATTTCGAACCTAAAAACAAAAATTATGAAAAAAATCCAGTAAAATGTAGATGCCTTGTTCTAAAATCTGTGAATATTTCATCCCACTCGGACGATTAGCTTGTGATTAAAGAGCTTTTTACGTATACGAGCACTAGTTTAAACTAAATACTCCCTCTGATTCATATTAATTGACTTCAATATGGATGTATCTAGAACTAAAATGTGTCTAGTACATCCATATTAGAGTCAATTAATATGAACCGGAGGGAGTATATATTTGCTCACAAACCTTTGATTCAAATCGAATGAAACTTCACCAAAATATAAATCGAAATATGCACGATTAACTGGAAGTTCTTGAAATATTTCTGAGCAATTATAATAATTATTTAGTTTAAATTCTAAGTCGATCGCATACATTGGATCTGAGATGGATGGTGGATGGTGGCACCAAGTCACTGTGAAACTTGGAAGTATCAAGTCAGTGAAGCTCTATCCCAAAATAAAAGCTTCGTGAAGGGGGCAGTTTGGTTCAAAAAAGAAGACAGGCTAAAGCTTGTCAAACAATACCCATATAGTCAAATGTACTCCCTCTGATTCAAATGAATTGACTCAACTTTGTCTAGATATATGGATGTATCAAGTCACTGAAGCTAAAATAAAAGCTTCATGAAGGGGGAAGTTTGGTTCGAAAAAATACAGTGCCAAGCAGCTGTCAAATAGTACCATAACGTCAAATGTACTCCCTCCGATTCAAACGAAATGACTCAACTTTGTATTTTGCATGTTAAAGGTTTTTCGTAAAACTTGGCCAATCTTAACATAGTTTGCCTTTCTAAAAAAAGATATAAGCCCTAAGGCTCCTTTGATTCATAGGATGGGAAAACCATAGAAATATGGAAAACATAGGATTGAGATTTAATGGCTAGTTGAATCATATAGGAAGATGAGTTGTGTTTGATTGTGCCAAAGGAAATTTTCCATGAGGTATGACCTAATGTTTTATTCTTATAGGATTTGCACTGCAAGATTCCTATAGGATATGTTCCTATGAATCAAACAACTAGTGTGGGGAAAATTCACATGTGATCTAAATCCTACATAATTCCTATACAAATCCTATATATGAATTTTAGTTGTTAGGTCACTTAAAATGACTTCACTTGAAGAGTTACATTTTTGTTTTTTTCTGAATTAGTAGTGATGCCTAACCATATATATACCTAAACCAAGAGAATCAGCATAAACTTATGTATATTAATAGTAAGCGCATATATGAATGTTTTTTATCTACAAACCCAGGGTCATATATATGTACATAGAAACATGCATATATGCTAGTTTTTGTACCTTGGTGTGTTCCTCTTTAGGGCTATCTCTTTTTTGTTCACCGATTCACAACAAACGCCCTAGATTAATTTGGCACTTAAAAAATAACATTTTGTTTTTGGCGCACTAACACAAATAGTAGTAGCACGGTCAACACTGTAGAGAAGTACAAAATAAATGTGTGTGGGAAAAAATGACTTAAAGTGACCATTACATTGAGAAAAAGGGTAGAACCAAGCATTGCACAGGAAAAAGCAAAGTGTAGTGCCCGTAAGAAAAAACAAGTTGGGTTATACTCCCTCCATCCTGAAATAATGGGTGTAGAGTTAAAATTTGTCCATAAAAGAGTGTACTTCTCGTTTTGCAATGCACTTCAAAATTTGTCCACAAAAGAGTGGTAGTAAAAAATATTTCTTTCTCATCACGAGGGATATAGTTTCTTCAGGACTAGTACGTACTACCTCCATCACAAAGCTTAAGTCTTTTTTTAAGAGTCAAAGCAAGTAAAGGTTGACGAAAATTTAGAACAATCTATCAACTAATATAATATTTTGTAGATACCATACCAAAAAAAATCGTTGTCTATGTATTGATATTAATTTTGTATTTTGCATGATAATGATTTTTGGTAAAATCTTAGTTTACCTTGACATAGTTTGAGCTTCTAAAAATAATATAAGCCTTACGCTTTGGGATGGAGGTAGTAGTATTTAGCATAATATGGTTTTCTTATTTACTACATGCATTTAGATCATTGGAGGTGGAAAAGTTGAAGAGGAAAGTGATGGTCGATGACAGTTTCCCAATGTAATAATAAAATCCTTAATATGCCTTGAAAACCCACACGTACGCTCTTTCTAGGACAGAGGCAGTATGAGGTAATGCACCCACGCGCTGTCATCTGCCGGTTCGTGCTATGTCTCCCAAATCTTGAAATATCGTCAGTTATCCATTTCACGTCCACACTTCTCCCTCTCTCCACGGACTAGGAAAAAACCCTCTCTTCACTTCCCCTTCCCATTCCACCGATGGAGAGCCCAACCGACGCCGTCAACGCAGCGAAAGCGAAAGCCGCGCGGCTGGCCTTAGCCGCAGAGGAGGCGTCCAGAGCCGCGACCGCAGCACGCATGGCCGCAACGGCGGCGATCATTGCCGCAGCGGATGCCAAAGACGAAGCGGAGGCCATTGCCGAAGGTCGGGCCATCGGTCGCTCATCGGCATCTGATGCTGTTGGTAGATGGGTCCACTCTCTTGGGAAGCATCCCCTAGATGACGAGGACGAGGTTGAACTCATCTTTGAACCGCCGCCGCCGACCTTCGACGAGAATATCGTCGACGAGGGGGAGGAAGTATGTTCCGATTCACCTCTCTCCCTTATTCAACATAGCCCTGTATCGATTTGCGCTATGGTCTCTCCCTCTTTTTTTTGCGCTATAGCATTTTGAATTAGCGTCAGAATCTTTTTAGATTCATATTCAGTATTAGTTGCAACTGCTACATATTTGCTTCACATCCGATTCACCTCTCTCCCTTATTTAACATAGCCCTGTATCGATTTGCTCTATGGTCTCTCCCTCTTTTTTTGCGCTATAGGGTTTTGAATTAGCGTCAGAATATTTTTAGATTCATATTCATTATTAGTTGCAACTGCTACATATTTGCTTCACCTGTTTATTTGGCATGTATCAGGTTGCTACTGATGAGGTTGACAGCGATGTCGAGTCACGTCATAGGAAGGCCAGGGCCACTCTCAACAAGCTTAAGGCGGGGAAGTTCGACAAGTATTGGAGTGAACCCTGGACTGGTGCCAGGAACAGCTGCCCCTTCTGCACAAAGAGCATAAAGGTTGACTTTCGAAGCGTCCTGCAAGATGCCGAAGCCGGTGGGTCCGGCTGTCTCAAAGTTGGGGAAACTGTTAACCGATCCGGCTTCATAGCCAACCACATGGCCTATGGGCTATTCCTAAGGAAGAAATTGAACCAAGCTATCGAGACCGGTCGTGTGCCTCCTCCCAAGCCCAAGCCACCAAAGATTAAAGGTATGGGCAGCAAGAAGCAGAAGAAGCGGGACCGGGAGGAGGCGACAGGAAGAAGATGGTAAATATACTCCGTAACTGTTGTGCATGTTTGTCTCTCCTACTGCTTCAAAAGCAGCATCTTTTGTTGAACTCTGTTTATGTTTGCTGCTCAGCAGCGTTTGTGGTGAACCTATTAGCTTAATTAGGGGTTGTTGAACTATGTCTGTGTTGAACCTTGCTTAATTAGGTTGTGTTGAACTCTGTTTGTGTTGGCGTGGGAAGGGGGGCATGATGCTACCCTGAATTTGCGGGACCCCCAAAAAACTTGCAAATACGAGTGATGCATCCAAAAGGAACAAACTTCTTACATGGTAGACCCCAACGAAAGCAAGAAATGCGATCGGGTCCTTAACAGCCACCGCCCGGATTGATCGGGTATTTTGCCTGCCTACCGCATGTGACTTGTGCTCACTGAAGTTTGGGACCTCACGCATGGGCACCACACGTAAGTGACAGACCTGTTGGTGTAAAAACTCGGGTGATTATTATACTGCATTAGTACAAAGTTTCCTATGGATTCAAGGGTTGGAAAGCCAAGTTAACTCATTTTCATGACTAAGAAGGAGCCAGGCTTACTTTTTCATTTTCATGTTTTAACTTGTTTAAATCTTGGTCAAACAAAGGATTTGACCAGGATTCAAGTGGGCATAAAAATTCAAAAAAGAAATAAAAAAAACCAAAGCACATAATCTTCTTATGTCATATAGTAAGCATTACAGTTGATCAACGAAGTCTAGACGTATTCAAACCAGAAAAATATTGTATATACCCCCTAACCCTAAACTCTGTCTTATGAAGTCAAGCATGAAGAAAAGTGGTTTTGGGTTTCAAACATTGGAAATTGAAAAAACTCCCAAAAGCTTCATTTTGGAGTGACTAAGAAGAATCCAGGCTTTCATTTTCATTTTCATGTTTTAAATTGGTTTAAATCTTGGTCAAACCTAGGATTTGACCAAGATTCAAATGGACATAACAAATTCAAAAAAATCAAAACCAAACACATAGTCTTTTGATGTCATATAGTAAGCATTCAAGTTGATAAACAAAGTCTAGACATATTTAAACAAGAAAAATCATGTATATACTTGGCCCCTAACCCTAAACTCTGTCTTATGAAGTCAAGCATTAAGAGGAGTGGTTTTGGGTTTCAAACATGGAAATTTAAAAAACCTCCCAAAAGCTTCATTTTGGAGTGACTAAGAAGAATCCAGGCTTACTTTTCATTTTCATGTTTTAAACTGGTTTAAATCTTGGTCAAACCTAGGATTTGACCAAGATTCAAATGGGCATAACAAATTCAAAAAAAAACTAAACACATAGTCTTTTGATGTCACATAATAAGCATTCAAGTTGATAAACAAGGTCTAGACATATTCAAACCAGAAAAATCATGTATCTACCCCCTACCCCTAAACTTTGTCTTATGAAGTAAAGCACGGAGAGATATCATTTTGGGTTTCGAACATGGAAAATTTAAAAAAACCTCCCAAAAGCTTCATTTTGGAGTGAATAAGAAGGATCCACACTTACTTTTCATTTTCATGTTTTAAACTTGTTTAAATATTGGTCAAACCTGCAAGGATTTGACCAAGATTCAAATTGGCATAAAAATTCAAAAAAAAAATAAACCGAAAACTACTTCTCTTCGTCCTTGACTTCATTAGACAGAGTTTAGGGTTGGGGTATATACATGATTTTTAATGTTTAAATATGTATAGACTCCGTTGATCAACATGAATGCTTACTATAACTTAAGAAGCTTAATTATGTGCTTTGGTTTTTCATTTTTTGAATTCTTTATTGAATTTTTATGCCTATTTGAATCTTGGTCAAATCCTAGGTTTGTGCCAGAATTAAAAAAGTCAGTAAACATGAAAATGAAAAAAGTAAGCCTGGATCCTTCTTATTCACTCAAAAAATGAAGCTTTTGGGAGGGTTTTTGAATTTTCCATGTTTGAAACCCAAAACCATTCCTCTTATATGCTTGACTTCATATATATCACAGAGTTTAGCCTTAGGGGGTATATACATGATTTTTCTAGTTTGAATATGTCTAAACCTTGTTTATCAACTTGAATGCTTACTATAAACCAAAAATTCATGTATCTACACCTAACCCTAAACTATGCATGAAGAGAAGTGGTTTTGGGTTTCAAACCTGGATATTTCAAAAACCCTCCCAAAAGCTTCATTTTGGAGTGAATAAGAAGGATCAAGGCTTAATTTTTCATTTTCATGTTTTAATCTTGTTTAAATCTTGGTCAAACCTAGGATTTGACCAAGATTCAAATGGGCATAATTTAAAAAAATGAAAAATCAAGGCACATAGTCTTCTTATGTCATATAGTAAGCATTCAATTAAGTTGATAAACAAGCTCTGGACATATTCAAACCAGAAAAATCATGATGAATCTACCCCCTATATATCCCTAAACCCTAACTTATGAAGTCAAGCATGAAGAGAAGTGGTTTTTGGTATAAATCATGGAAATTTCATATTCATGTTTATTAAACTTGTTTAAATCATGGTCAAACCTAGGATTTGACCAAGATTCAAATGGGCATAAATATTCAGAAAAAACAAAAAATGGAAAATCAAGGCACATAGTCTTCTTATGTCATATATATAGTAAGCATTCAATTAAGTTGATAACAAGGTCTAGACATATTCAAACGAGAAAAATCATGTATCAAGCTACCCCTAACCCCAAACTCTGTCTTATGAAGTCAAGCATGAAGAGAAGTACGTGGTTTTTTGGTTTCAAACATGGAAATTTCAAAAACCCTCTCAAGAGCTTTATTTTGGAGTGACTACGAAGGATACATGCTTAATTTTCATATTCATTTTTTAAACTTGTTTAAATCATGGTCAAACCTAGGATTTGACCAAGATTCAAATGGGCATAATTTAAAAAAAAGTAAAATCAAGGCATATAGTCTTCTTATGTCATATAGTAAGCATTCAATTAAGTTGATAAACAAGGTCTAGACATATCAAACCAGAAAAATCATGTATCTACCCCTATATATCCCCAAACTCTGTCTTATGAAGTCAAGCATGAAGAGAAGTGGTTTTTGGTTTCAAGCATGGAAATTTCAAAAACCTCCCCAAACTTCATTTTAGAGTGACTAAGAAGGATACAAGCTTGCCTTTTCATTTTCATGTTTTAAACTTGTTTAAATTATCTTGTTCAAATCTAGGATTTGACAAGATTCAAATGGGCAAACATATGATAAGTGATGCAAATATCATTTCTAAGTGCGGGCAAACCAGAGATATGTGGTTTTTGGTTTCAAACATATTCAAACGAGAGAAATCATGTATCTACCCCCTAACACTAAACTCTGTCTCATGAAGTCAAGCGCATGCATGAAGATATGTGGTTTTTGGTTTCAAACATGGAAATTTCAAAAACCCTCCCAAGACCTTCATTTCGAAGTGATTAATTAAGAAGCATACATGCATGCTTACTTTTTCATATTCATGTTTTAAACTTATTCAAATCTTGGTGAAACCTAGGATTTGACCAAGATTCAAATGGGTATAAAAATTTAAAAAAAACAAAAAAGGTCTTCTTATGTTATATAGTAGGCATTCAATTAAGTTGATAAACAAGTTCTAGACATATTCAAACAAGAAAAATCATGCATGTATCTACCCCTAACCCTAAACTTTGTTTCATGAAGTCAAGCATGAAGATATGTGGTTTTTGGTTTCGAATATGGAAATTCAAAAACCCTCCCAAGAGCTTCATTTTGAAGTGACTAAGAGGCATACATGCTTACCTTTTCATATTCATGTTTTTAACTTATTCAAATCTTGGTGGAACCAAGGATTTGACAAAGATTCAAATGGGTATAAAAATTCAAAAAAAAACAAGGTCTTCTTTTATGTTATATAGTAAGCATTCAATAAATTTGATAAACAAGGTCTACACATATTCAAACCAGGAAAATCATGTATCTACCACCTAACCCTAAACTCTGTCTTATGAAGTCAAGCATGCATGAAGAGAAGTGGTTTTTGGTTTCAAGCATGGAAATTTCCATGTTTGAAACCCAAAACCACTTCTCTTCATATGCTTGACTTCATATGACAGAGTTTAGCGTTAGGGGGTAGATACATGATTTTTTGGTTTGAATATGTCCAAACCTTGTTTATCAACTTGAATGTGTAATATATATATGACATAAGAAGACTGCATGCTTTGGTTTTTCATTTTTTGATTTTTTTGAAATTTTAAGCCCATCTGATTCTTTGTCAAATAATAGGTTTGACCAAGATTTAAACATGTTTAAAACATGAAAATGAAAAAGGTAAGCCTCCATCCTTCTTAGTCACTCCAAAATGAAGCTTTTTGGAGGGTTTTTGAAAATTCCATGTTTGAAACCCAAAACGACTTCTCTTCGTGCTTGACTTGATAAGACAGAGTTTTGGGTTAGGGGTAGATACATGATTTTTCCGGTTTGAATATGTCTAGACCTTGTTTATCAACTTAAATGCTAACTATATGACATCAGAATGGGCATAAAAATTTAAAAATGTAAAACTAAAATTTAATTGGGAGGAAAGGGTACATGAATTACAATTAAAAAACAAGGTAACTTAAATACTTGGATGCCCCAAGATGTGTGGAAGCCCAAAACAATGGCAAAACATATCATGTGCGCATGCTGCATCCAATTCAAGTAGAACACATAGTAGGCACCGATAGTTTGACCTAAATTTGAAATCAAAGAGAAGGTGGTTAGAAAAAATCAAAATTGGCAAAGCAAAGCATGAAATCAAAAAATTGTGATGCACTCTAGCTATGAAAATTATCAAACAATGCAAACCAAAATGATTTTTTAGAGGAATACTAGTTCAACTTATTTAATTTTTTATTTGTAGGCCAAAATCAAACCCCGTAGTTGGATTTTTTTTTTCAACTTGATCTGTAGTACTGGGGAAAACCCTAGTTTATAACCTATTTAATAATAGATTCGTCGTCGATTCTTTTACTTTTTTATTATTACTATGCAGCACATGTGTGTTTGCCCGTCGAGTGAAACTCGGAGGAAGAGGAATCACTCGGAAGGAGAAGAAGGGAGAGCAGTCACGGGGCCCCTCTTATTGATGGTGTATATTCTTTTTCTGGTGATGTTGACTGTTGTGCAGGGTTTGTCAGTGCGCAGGAGGTGCGAGCGAGCGAGCGAGCGAGTCGAGCGAGGCCGAGAATGAGAGAGATTTGTTTTTTTTTTGTGAGAGGGACAACCGAAGGATCCGTAAGGACCCTGAGACTTCCAATACGCATCCTGATGCATCTTCTCTTGACAAAGAAGATGGCTGGGAGTTGGCGTACCTATTGCACGTGACTTGTGCTCACTCAAGTGTGGGACCACACGCGTGGGCACCACACGTAAGTGACAGACCTGTTGGTGTAAAAACTCGGTTGATTATTATAGTGCATTAGAACAAAGTTTCCTATGGATTCAAGGGTAGGAAATCCAAGTTAACTCATTTACATGACATTATTTTTTCCATGAAGCAAAGTTAACACTATCAATTGGTACATTTTGGAGTGACTAAGAAGGATCAATGCTTACTTATTCGTTTAATTTCACGTGTTAAACTTGTCTAAATCTTGTTCAAACCTAGGATTTGACCAAGATTCAAATGGGCAGAAAAATAATTAAAAAACAGAAAAATGAAAAACCAAATCACATAGTAAGCATTCAAGTTGATAAACAAGGTCTAGACATATTCAAACCAGACAAATCATGTATCTATACCCCTAACCCCTAAACTCTGTCTTATGAAGTCAAGCATGTGAAGAGAAGTGGTTTTGGGTTTGGGGGTATATATACATGATTTTTATTGTTTAAATATATATAGACTTGGTTGATCAACATGAATGCTTAATTACTATATGACATAAGAAGTTTATGTGCTTTGGTGTTTCATTTTTTGATTTCTTTTTGAATTTTTATGCCCATTTGAATCTTGGTCAAATCCTAGGTTTGACAAAGATTTAAACAAGTTTGAAACATGAAAATGAAAAAGTAAGCTTGGATCCTTCTTAGTCACTCCAAAATGAAGCTTTTGGGTGGGTTTTTGAAATTTCCATGTTTGAAACCCAAAACCACTTCTTCTCTTCATGCTTGACTTCATAAGACAACGTTTAGGGTTAGGGGGTAGATACATGATTTTTCTGGTTTGAATATGTCTAGACTTCGTTGATCAACTTGAATGCTTAGTATATTACATAAGAAGACTATGTGGTTTGGTTTTTGATTTTCTTGATTTTGTTTGATTTTTTATGACCATTTGAATCTTGGTCAAATCCTAGGTTTGACCAAGATTTAAACAAGTTTAAAACATGAAAATGAAAAAGTAAGCATGGATCCTTCTTAGTCATGACAATGAGTTAACTTGGCTTTACTACCCTTGATGAATCCATAGGAAACTTTTTGTACTAATGCAGTATAATATTCTGGTTTGAATATGTCTAGACCTTGTTTATCAACTTAATTTGAAAGACATACAAGTTATAGCACACATTGTGCATACATTTTCACACATACTGCACTAGATGCTAACCCTATAGTTTGAGGCCATTTGGATGAGGTCGAAAAAATTCTTGGATTAGAATCATGTTGTTCGAACCCCGTAGTTGGATTTTTTTGAACCCTTGATCTTTAGAACTGGGCAAAACCCAAGTTTAACCATGCAAGATTCAAATGGCCCTAAAAATTCAGAAAAAAATCAAAAGAATGAAAACCAAAGCACATATATAGCATTCTTATGTCATATGTATAGTAAGCATTCAAGTTGATAAACAAGGTCTAGACATATATATTCAAACCAGAAAAATCATGTATATATCTACCCCTAAAACTCTAATTAAACTATGTCTTATGAAGTCAATCATGTAGAGAAGTGGTTTTGGGTTTCAAATATGGAAATTTCAAGAACCTCCCAAAAGCTTCATTTTAGAGTGACTAAGAAGGATCCAGGCTTATCTTTTCATTTCATGTTTTAAACTTGTTTAAATCCTGGTCAAACCTAGGATTTGACCAAGATTTATGGGCATAAAATTCAAAAAAATCAGAAAAATAAAAAACCAAAGCACATAAGCATATTCAAGTTGATAAACAAGGTTTGGACATATTCAAACCATACAAATCATGTATCTACCCCTAACCCTAAACTCCGTCTTATGAAGTCAAGCATGAAGAGAAGTGGTTTCGGGTTTCAAACATGGAAATATCAAAAACCTCCCAAAAACTTCATTTTAGAGTGACTGAGAAGGTTACATGCTTCCCTTTTCATTTTCATGTTTTAAACTTGTTTAAATCTTGGTCAAACCTAGAATTTGACAAGATTCAAATGGGCATCAAAATTCAAAAAAATCAGAAAAAGAAAAACCAAAGCATTTGTTTTCTTATGTCATATAGTAAGCATTAAAGTTGATAAACAAGGTCTAGACATATTCAACCAGACAAATCATGTATCTATACCCCTAACCCCCTAAACTCTATCTTATGAAGTCAAGCATGTGAAGAGAAGTGGTTTTGGGTTTCAAACATGGAAATTTCAAAAACCTCCCAAAAGCTTCATTTTAGAGTGACTAAGAAGGATACATGCTTCCCTTTTCATTTTCATGTTTTAAACTTGTTTAAATTATCTTGGTCAAACCTAGGATTCGACATGATTCAAATGGGCATCAAAATTAAAAAAAAACAGAAAAAGGAAAAACCAAAGCAATAGTTTTCTTATATATGTCATATAGTAAGCATTAAAGTTGATAAACAAGGTCTAGATATATCCAAACCAGACAAATCATGTATCTACCCCCGGCCTGTCGATCTTATGAAGCTAGTCTACTAGCATGAAGGGAACTCGTTTTCGGTTTCAAACATAGAAATTACAAGAACATCCCAAAAGCTTCTCCATTTTAGAGTGACTACGAAGGATACTGACTTCCCTTTTCATTTTCATGTTTTAAACTTGTTTAAATCTTGGTCAAACCAAGGATTTGACCAAGATTCAAATGGGCCTAAAAATTTAGAAAAAATTCAAAAAGAGAATGAAAAACCAAAGCACATAGCATTCTTATGTCATATGTATAGTAAGCATTCAAGTTGATAAACAAGGTCTAGACATATTCAAACCAAAAAATCATGTATATATCTACCCCTAACCCTAAACTGATCTGTCGGTCTTATGGAAGTCAATCATGAAGAGAAGTGGTTTTGGGTTTCAAACATGGAAATTTCAAGAACATCCCAAAAGCTTCATTTTAGAGTGACTAAGAAGGATCCATGCTTACTTACTCATTTTCACGTGTTAAACTTGTCTAAATCTTGGTGAAACCTAGGATTTGACCAAGATATGATTCAAATGCGCAGAAAATTAAAAAAATCAGAAAAATTAAAAACCAAAGTACATAGTCTTCTTATGTCATATAGTAAGCATATTCAAGTTAATAAACAAGGTTTGGACATATTCAAACCATACAAATCATGTATCTATACCCCCTAACCCTAAACTTTTTCTTATGAAGTCAAGCATGAAGCGAAGTGGTTTTGGGTTTCAAAGATGGAAATTTCAAAAACCTTCAAAAACTTCATTTTAGAGTGACTGAGAAGTTAGCATTAAAGTTGATAAACAAGGTTTAGACATATTCAAACCAGACAAATCATGTATCTACCCCTAACCCTAAACTCGGTCTTATGAAGTCTAGCATGAAGAGAATCGTTTTGAGTTTCAAACGTTTAAGCCAAAAGCCCCATTTCAAATATTTCAAACTTATTCAAAGTTGGTTCAATTTTGAAAGACATACAAGTTATAGCACACATAGTGCATACATTTTCACACATACTGCACTAGATGCTAACCCTATAGTTTGAGGCCACTTGGATGAGGTCGAAAAAGTTCTTGGATTAGAATCGTGTTGTTCGAACCCCGTAGTTGGATTTTTTTGAACCTTGATCTGTAGTACAGGGCAAAACCCTAGTTTAACCTATTTAATTATAGATTCGTATATCGATTTTTCTACCTTTTTATTATTACTATGCTGCAGATGTGCGTTTGCCCGTCGAGTGAAACTCGGAGGAAGAGGGATCACTCGGAAGGAGAGACAAAAGGCAGAGCATTATGGTGTCTCCCTTTTTCGGGTGATGATGATGATGTTGACTGCTGTGCAGGGTTTGTCGCTCTGCAGGACGTGCGAGCGAGCGAGCGAGCGAGTCGAGCAAGGCCGAGAATGAGATAGATTTGTTTTTTTTTGTGAGAGGGACAACCGAAGGATCCAGAAGGACCCACGGACTTCCAATACGCATCCTGATGCGTCTTCTCTTGACAAAGAAGATGGCTGGGAGTTGGCGTACCTATTGCACGTGACTTGTGCTCACTGAAGTGTGGGACCTCACGCGTGGGCACCACACGTAAGTGACATACCTGTTGGTGTAAAAACTCGGTTGATTATAATAGTGCATTAGAACAAAGTTTCCTATGGATTCAAGGGTAGGAAATCCAAGTTAACTCATTTACATGACATTATTTTTTCCATGAAGCAAAGTTAACACTATCAATTGGTACATTTTGGAGTGACTAAGAAGGATCAATGCTTACTTATTCGTTTAATTTCACGTGTTAAACTTGTCTAAATCTTGTTCAAACCTAGGATTTGACCAAGATTCAAATGGGCAGAAAAATAATTAAAAAACAGAAAAATGAAAAACCAAATCACATAGTCTTCTTATGTCATATAGTAAGCATTCAAGTTGATAAACAAGGTCTAGACATATTCAAACCAGACAAATCATGTATCTATACCCCTAACCCCTAAACTCTGTCTTATGAAGTCAAGCATGTGAAGAGAAGTGGTTTTGGGTTTCAAACATCGAAATTTCAAAAACCTCCCAAAAGCTTCATTTTAGAGTGACTAAGAAGGATACATGCTTCCCTTTGCATTTTCATGTTTTAAACTTGTTTAAATTATCTTGGTCAAACCTAGGATTTGACGAAGATACAAATGGGTGGGCACAAAATTCAAAAAAATCAGAAAAATGAAAAACCAAATCACATAGTCTTCTTATGTCATATCGTAAGCAATCAAGTTGATAAACAAGGTCTAGATATATCCAAACCAGACAAATCATGTATCTACCCCCTGTCGATCTTATGAAGTCTAGCATGAAGGGAAGTCGTTTTGGGTTTCAAACATTGAAATTTAAAGAACATCCCAAAAGCTTCATTTTAGAGTGACTAAGAAGGATACAGACTTCCCTTTTCATTTTCATGTTTTAAATTTGTTTAAATCTTGGTCAAACCAAGGATTTGACCAAGATTCAAATGGCCCTAAAAATTCAGAAAAAAAATGAAAAGAATGAAAAACCAAAGCACATAACATTCTTATGTCATATGTATAGTAAGGCATTCAAGTTGATATACAAGGTCTAGACATATATATTCAAACCTAGGATTTGACTAAGATTCAAATGGGCATAACAAATTCAAAAAACAAAAACCAAACACATAGTCTTCTGATTTCATATAGCAAGCATTCAAGTTGATAAACAAGGTCTAGACATATTCAAACCAGAAAAATCCGGTATCTACCCCTAACCCTAAACTCTGTCTTATGAAGTCAATCACGAAGAGAAGTCGTTTTGGGTTTCAAACATGGAAATTTCAAAAACCCTCCCAAAAGCTTCATTTTGGAGTGAATAAGAAGGATCCAGGCTTACTTTTCATTTTCATGTTTTATACTTGTTTAAATCTTGGTCAAACCTAGGATTTGACCAGGATTCAAATGGGCATAACAAATTCAAAAAAATAAAAACCAAACACATAGTCTTCTGATGTCATATAGCAAGCATTCAAGTTGATAAACAAGCTAGGTCTAGACATATTCAAACCAGGAAATTCATGTATCTACCCCCTAACCCTAAACTTTATCTTATGAAGTCAAGCACGAAGAGATGTCGTTTTGGGTTTCAAACATGGAAATTTCAAAAACCCTTCCAAAAGCTTCATTTTGGAGTGAATAAGAAGTCAAGCACGAAGAGAAGTCGTTTTCATGTTTTAAACTTGCTTAAATCCTGGTCAAACCTAGGATTTGACCAAGATTCAAATGGGCATAAAATATAAAAAAACAGAAAATGAAAAACCAAAGCACATAGTCTTCTTATGTCATATAGTAAGCATTAAAGTTGATAAACAAGGTCTAGACATATTCAAACAAGAAAAATCATGTATCTACCCCTAACCCTAAACTCTATCTTATGTAGTCAAACATGAAGAGAAGAAGTGGTTTTGGGTTTCAAACTTGGAAATTTCAAGAACCTCCCAAAAGCTTCATTTTAGAGTGTCTAAGAAGGATCCATGCTTACCTTTTCATTTTTCATGTGTTAAACTTGTTTAAATCTTGGTCAAATCTACAAATGGGCATGAAAATTCAAAAAAGAAATCAAAAAATGGAAATAGATGGGCATAAAAATACATTTTTTGCCAACATTGTGAATAAGTAAAATGGTACACTGATATCATTTTGCATATATAGGAGTAAAAAACTTGAGTATTCAAAGTTGATGGCCGTGAGAAGATTCACATACAGTATGTGCCAAAATATGTCTTCACAAGAAAGTTCGCTACAGATCCTGCATGAACCCTTCCCAAGTGGGTACAAAAACAAGCAAACTCATACAGTTTAATTTTGAATTCATTAGGATAAAGCTCAATTATAAAACCATATGTAGATGTGGATCGAGATAAAACACTGCAACTTGATTTGGACATCTTTCAGGGTCTAGCGTACATGTGAAAATTGAAGTGGTTGTAGATTGGTAGAGACACTTCACAAAAGACCACTCGTTTTGCCCTCCTTGTGCACAGATGAAATGGGGAATCCATTTTTTATTGCCAACACATGACCCAAAAAATCTACTACTACATCCCCGTTTGAAAATATATAGGTGTCTCACTTATGTCTTGATACATGCATTTTAGTCAGAGATACATATGTATCCATACAAATTTGAGATGCATATTTTTAACCTAGGGGCATATATGAATCTTTAGCAGGTGCGTTTTTTTTACTAATCCATATGGAATATTTTGATAAAACCCTTTTAGAAGGCTTTGTTAAGGCCTCAAGGACAATGAGTTGGGAGGAGGCCAGGTAGACTGTAGCTAGGCATTGATTCGGAATTTATGATGCTTGCGACTTGCTTGCGTGGCTTGTTGATTTCCCAGGTGACGCAGCTTTTTTTGACTGCCCAGCCATGGATAGGTCATAGGAGTGCAGAGCTGTAGGCGGTGCGGATAAGTACGCGGGGCATTGATGATGTAGGTGTGTTCGGTTGCCCACGCGAGTGCAGAGCTGTAGGGTTATGCGAGTAGGCCTTTAAACTGGGAGGTGGCACAAGAAGATTTTAGTAAGGAATGGTTCCTTTCCAGAGGAATGGAATGGTTCCATCCCCGCGTTCGGTTTGGACAAAAAGGAGGTACAGAATGGTACTGTTTTTTGTTCGGTTGGAGGAATTGGAGAGCAGAACGGAATGTGGTTAAACTAAACTTTTGTCTAAGAATCGTAATTAACAATGGCAAATAGCCTTTTAAATCTTAAAATCGTAATTAACAACGCCTAATGGCCTTTTTAATCTTAAAATCGTAATTAATGTTATTTTTTGTATGGTCGGGGAATTTGGAGAGTAGAACGGAATGAAGTTAAAGTTTAATCTTTTGTCTAAATATCGTAATTAATAGTGGCCTTTTTAATCTCAAAATCATAATTAACAACAACTAATAATTTTTTTGGTTGGATTAGTGAAGTGCTTTGTAATTAATAGCGGCTAAGTAACAGCCGTTCCACCACATTCCACCGATTCGGTGGAATGGGTGCATTCTGCATATGGGGAGAATATTCCCTTTCGAGGAACCACTCGGTTCCGTTCCATTCCACAACCGAACACAAGAATGGGCTCTAGGTGCGGAACGGTTCCATTCCATTCCACTTGGTTCTGGAACCGAACACACCCTAAATGCGTTGCAATGGAAAATGACAGTGTGTGGTGGCCTGATGGTGAAGAAGAAAGGTCGGGCGAAGAGTTGTTGGCTAGAGTCGGTTTTATACGAATCGACGAGGTGCGGGATAGTTTGATTTTAAGGGCTCCTTTCATTCACAGGATAGGGAAATCATAGGAGTAGTAGGAATGTAGGATTGGGATTTGGGATGACATGTGTAGTTAAATCCTATAATAAGATGAGTTGCGTTTGATTGCGCCAAATGAATTTTTCCATGAGGTAGGACCAAATATTTAATCCTATACTAGGATTTGCACTACTTGATGATTCCTATAGGATTATTTCCTATTGGATATGTTCATATGAATCAAACTACTAGTGTAGGAAATATTCCTATAAGATCTAAATCCTATTATCTTATACCAACCTAATATGAATCAAAGAAGCCCTAAAGGATTTTCGAAGGAATCATGTACGAAGTATGATTTTTCTAAGTCACCCAACATATATACTAGGAATAGAACTAAGTAGTACCATATACTTAGGCCCACATGCACAAATATTAAGTGTGGATTGAGGAAGTCGACAACTTGGGAAAAAACTTTCGCAACTGCACACCTATGTTACCACCCTTGCGACGCTAATTGTCGTAGAGCTGACCTAGAACGAACTCTTGTCTCGGTTAACATGAGAGAGATAAGGGATAAATACAATTGTGATACACTTTCCTAATATTTTGTTGAATGAGATAATCTTGTGTTTTCCTAATAGGGTTAATTAAGTACACATTTGGCAGCTCGTGTGTTGCATACGTTGGTGAACTTTAGACCCCAACTATATATTATTATTTGAACTCACCTCTAACACTTAATTATGTATAATAAGGTCCCTAACTGACCTCAAACACAATTAGGTATAACAGCGGTCCATAACTAACCTCAAACACTTAATTAGGTCTAACATTGCCCCCTTAGACTACCCACAATGGGAGTATCATAGGTAGTACACTATCATGCATCTCATGCTTGCAAAAAAGCTGATGTGGCACTGCAATTAAAGATGAGAGAGAGGATTATAATATCATAGGTAGATACCGTATCATAGCACGTAGTACTAGAAAATTTATTGTTAAATAATCTTGTACATAGATCTGCATTGAGATTCTACAAATCAATTAATATAAGAAGATTATGATACTAGTACATGATACCATGCATCGTTGACATAGTAACATGTAGTATTAATTGTATCATACACACCATACTTTTATATATGATACTATGCATTGTGACTAGTATTACTGACCTCATATATACGCTTACTTAGGTCAAACAATGGTCTTTTAAGTAGTATCGGTTTAATGAAGGTTGACCTATTTTTAACTTCATTTGTGCACTAGTAGATATGATTTGGCCCATTTTTATCCATAGGCTCATCTGATGTGATGTCTGCTATATATATTGTCTTCGATGAGTATCACGCGCATTACATACTCATACCATAGGACGAAGATGAAACCCCTTACCCTCAGCGACGTACGCAACATGGTGTTTGGGTTGAATGGCCCACCCTATTTTAAAATGTTTTAGTTAATTAATTATGTAAAAAATTATCACATATAAAGTGGAAAAAAGAAAATTAGTAAGGTGTGCCCACCTGGCCTACGGTTGTTTTGTGCGTCCTCCACTGCGTACTCCTCTTGATCTGTGACGATGAACATAGTTCTTTAGAACACATGCAACACTTACAGTTGATAGGCCGTTGCAAAGCTAATCAATGATAAAACCTGCTTTTATAATCCATTGTACTTTGATTTAATTAGTCCCTCTAATGGACCCCAACTATGTGTGCTTGAGATTTAGCAAAATGCTTTGCCGCCGTGCCACATAACAAATAATAAACAGACCAATCAAGTTTTTATCATTGCTAGACCTAACTAAGTGT
The DNA here is from genome assembly GCF_019359855.2 of Lolium perenne. Lineage (NCBI taxonomy): Eukaryota > Viridiplantae > Streptophyta > Magnoliopsida > Poales > Poaceae > Lolium > Lolium perenne. The sequence continues at coordinate 88,060,209 of NC_067248.2, forward strand.
TCAAGTGCTCAATTTTGACCACATTAGAGTTGAGGGGCCAAACATAATTCTTAAATACGTGAGGGACCAAACATATACTTCTAAACACCCGAGGGACAAGACAAATTTGAGTACTATTGTTATTATTAGACTAATCACAATGGGGAGTATCATATAATAGTATCATGCATATGATACTAATGTACGATATTATTTTCACAGTCCATAGTATCATCATGTAGTAGTATAATATGTTACATGTATTTAGGGATTTGTAGAATCTCAATACAAAAGTGTGTACAAGATTTGTTTGGCAGTAATTTTTCTAGTTCTACATGATATGATACGATATCTACCTATGATACCACTATCGTCTCTTTCATCATTAACTGATATGACGCATCAACATTTTGCATGCATGTAGTGCATGATACTACTTATGATATTGCCATTGCGAGTAGTCTCCCTTTGTCCTAGAGTACAATGCCAATTTGTTTTCAGAGGCAAACTTAGACTAATACTTGGGCCCGCCAATTATGAGTTGCATGTCATTCAAAACTATATCATCGGATGCTTGTTTCGATGAACTTTCCAATGGTATATTTTGCGGATGTCATAAAATTAGGCTGGTCATACTATTTCTATAGTGGGTAGTATCATGGAGTAGTATCATAGTAATGCTACATTTATTATTTTTTAGAATCTCAATGCAAATTTGTGTACAAGATTTGTTTAGCATTAAGTTTTCTCGTTGTTTGCGCTATGATACAGTATCTACCTATGTTACACTAATCTCCTCTCTCCTACTTAATTAGCTGCCACATCAACATTTTTGTGGGACCAATGTGTATGATACTAGCTATGATACTAGCACTATCATGTGGGTACCTAAATCTCGAGTCAAAGTTTGACACGAAACCGATGTGGACTTTATTCATGGTGGAAGGGAGTAACAATCATAAGCACATTATTATTATTGTTTGAACAACATTTTATTTGATGTGCCATAAGAAGTTTAGAAACTCCTAGCCTGCGGAGGTGGCGTTTTGGCACACGCGTGCATATGCACCAATTATAGAAAATGATTAAAAAACATTATATAAATGTTAATTTTTTTGGTATACATTGTGACATCATATGTTCGTTCACAAATTTTCGTGGAAAAACGACATTTTGTGTGGCGTGTAAAAAAAGGCAAAAAATATACTGTACGTAGTCGTGTTACAACATCAAAATTTGTCTTTTTTATAGGAGCCACATAATTTTTTTGTGAGAAAACTTGTGTACCAACATAAAATGTCTAGATATACATGTAAAATTTTAGTTTAGAATTTTTTGACACTTTGAAATATGGATTCACATAATGGGAGCATATGCTCCTATGAGGCAAAGTGCATTTCAGCTAGCCCCCGCCATTTCTTATATCTCTATATTGTCTATATATCTATACCTCTACCTCTACCCCATTGGATTCCTGAACAGACGTACAGTACTAGTAGGGCCTACTATTTATTATTATTACATACTCTCAAAAAAAACCTACTGCAGCTAAATTTAATATCATCGAGCGGTAAAATTCCCCGCCAACGCCCAAATATCTCGCGCCGCAAAGTTTCAGATCTGCGAATATTTTTTTCCTCAAAAGAAGGACTGCGAAATTCCCTTCTACTCCTCTATCGCCCAGCTTCGCCCTAGTTTCGCCCGCAAGCCCTCAGAGAAACCGCCCCTCTTGCCTACCTCCAGACCTTCCCGGCCGCCGCACTTCGCCGTTCAAGCTGCCACGGCTTCAAACCCCGAGGCTGCCCTATCCGCTTGATCCGCACCTACTCCGGCGTCCACCGCACCGTATCTCGTTCGCCGACTCTATCGACCACCGCACCTGACCAGCTTCGCCGACACCGACGCCCCCGTGCACTGCACATCATCTGCTTCACCGACCTTCTAGTTCGGCCGGCGCGCTGAACACTTCATCGACCGCCCAGCATGTCCTTCTCCGACCCCCCAAGATCTGCTTCCCCGGCACCCACCGCAACAGCAGTCCCCTCGCCGACCTCCACGTCACCCGTAAGAACGCGGAACACGTCTAAACGCCGCCCAGAAATAGGTAACCAGACATCCCTGCGCGTTTTGTTCTGTTAGGAGTATTGCAGCTGACTGTATTTCTGAATTCGTGCTATATTTCTAACTTACAAGTGCTTTCGTTGATAACCACCTCATCCTTTAGGTTTAAACACGACGCATAAGTATGTTTTTCCGTGACCAAACCCACCCATTCGCTGAAACTCTACATGGTATCAGAGCCTAGGTTTCCTTCCTGCTAGCCGCCACAAACAGTACCAAACAAGTTCTTCCTTTGATCACAAAACCCACCGTTGAGATGTAGAAATCCAGGCGGCGGGAGGCCGCATCAGGTGCTCTGCGTGGGTTGCGGCTATCACACACAGCGATGTGAGCTGTGTGAGATCGGCGGCTGCTCGCGCGGGGAGAAAGAAGAGGGTGAAGATCGTTTTGGTTTAGAAAGGAGAGAAGAGGAAGTGAATCCGTGGCAGAGAGATCTGGATCCGTGTGAGGGGCAGAAGTTGGAGGCGTGCGGAGTGGGGCGAGCCTTTGAGCGCAGGGCGGAGCCGGAGGTTGGTGCTGGACGTTGACCAGCGCGAGCCGGTCGATGTGGCCAGGTGCGGTCCGCCAGGTTGGCCAGGGCGCGCAGACGAGGCGCCATCCGAGTGGAAGTGAGGAGAAAATGGAGATGTGAGGCTGTGAAGATATGTGGTGATGGAGTTGATGAGGCTGCGGTTGAGTCGTGATGGAGTTGATGAGGCTGCGGTTTAGTGGTGATGGTGATGGTTGTGGATATGTCCAGGGGAAAGGCATGCGTGCCTGAGGTGAGACTGGTTGAGGCCTGACCGGGGGATAGGCATGGGTGCTTGAGGAGTGGATGGTTGAGGCAGGAGTTGGCTGGGGGTTTGTGGGAGAGACGGAAGAGGTGGCCGGGCAGAGTGGAGAAGAGAGGCTGAGGACATTGAGGCGAGTGTGGATGGTTCTGCGGAACTTGTGTGGTGAGGCAGCCGGGGTTGTTGAGGACGTGTATGGTTAGGAGTTGTTCGTATCCCAGATGGTTGAAGCTGGATATCTTCGCTGCTGAAGAAGAGATGAATCGAGATGACAAGATGATGGAAAGTGCAATGCTGTCATGTATCCTAGGAGTTATGCTGAATGTTCATTACTGGTAGTTGTCATATGTGTCATGTTGTTGTTGCAAGATGGCCATGGTTGTTTACCCATGATCATCTTGAGGGGGTGTGTTGGACCATGAGTGAGTTTAGTAGTAGCGCTGTAGTAATATTGTATCCAGTGTGAGGCCCATAGAGGCCCATGTCCAGTAGTATTGTAACCCTAACTCAGATGATATAAATACACAGTGTGGTGGTCTGAGTAACCTAACCCACCCATTCGCTGAAACTCTACAAAATATGAGCCACCAATCATGAGCCGTTGAATGCTCTACATGTCCACGATTGACAACAACAACAACAAAGCCTTTATTCCCAAACAAGTTGGGGTAGGCTATACAAGTCCACAATTGACACGATTACAATTTCTCACTATTTGGCCGTAGGCTACTGCTCTAGTTACATCATGTTTGATATCTTTCTGCGATCCTGTATTACATGTTTATGCACGTCATAATGCTTCTACTACTATTTGGTGTCAATTTAATTATAGCAAAGCCATGACTCGTAACTGTTCGTTGTTATTACACGTGCAGCAGTCACATCTTACACTCATAAACGTAGAGTAAAGCTCGCCTATAATCATGTAAGTACCTGCTGTTTTTTGTATATTGCTTAACGCAAACTTCTATATCTTGGACCTGTTTCTGTTTACAATTGGCCTCTCCTTCATGCAGAGGAGAAACAGTGAGGCACCAGGTTCTTCTGTCCAAGTACCCGATGAGGTCCGTGTGACTCAAAAAAAAGCTCACGTAAGTTCCCTGTTTTTTTTTGGAATGTTAATTTACCTCCTGTGCATAGTTCAATTGCATCATTTTCTGTATGTTGCACTACCTAAGTTGCCTAATGGAATCTAATAAAATATAAACAATGACCATATGGAACATTGCACACTGCCTTTGACCCATCTGGCATCCGGCATGCCTGGGTATAAGTTACATGATTTGGCTATGTTAATACAAGTCCTGAAATTCTATTATGTTAATTTTTTGCCTGTTGCTTCATTGAGTTTGCCTGTTGTTCCATGGCTAGTGCATGAAGTTTGATAGAAATGATCCTAGCTGAAATGATGCACTTTGTGTTTTTTTATTGCTTTATTCCTAACCTAGCTTCCTATTCTACTTGAAACATGATTGCTTTATTCCTAACCTAGCTTCCTATTCTACTTGAAACATGGTGAAAAAATAGTTATATTACTTGTTTAAATGTCTAGCTTTGTTTTTCTGAGTCCCATTGACATGATGTGGTATATCCATATTCAAATGATCTGGCTGTTTATATAATACGCTCCATGTTCAATTGCTTCATTCAGTTTCTAGTAATCTATTATACATGATGCACATGGTGCTACTTGTTATATGCCCTTTTTTGTTTGAGTTTGATCATGAATTCAAGATTAAGCATTGCCTAAACGTTGACCAACGTAGGAAGATTCCCTCCCTTGTCTATACGTTGTGAGATAGATGATGAGACCTCTCTAGCAGCGAATTTATACGCGCTAGATAACACCCCGTTTAATTCGTTCCTGTTGGGACTCGAACCCGGGTGGGCTGGCTGCGCACTCGCAAGCCTTGCCACTGAGCTAGCACTCAGTTCTCAGATTAAGCAATGCCTCGTTATGCTTAATTTAAATGTTATGGCACTTCATACAAGCCATACAATTAATTGTTGCATTGACCTTCTGCGATGTCGAAGGCACTATCTGAGTCATGCTTAAATCAATCGTACATTATTTTCCTAATAGTATCAAATCCAACATGCACATCTTTTGACTGTATTTGGCTATTTGCTAGATTTCTTCTGTGCAGTGACCTGGCTTCGTTATTGGGCACATGATGTCTAGTTGCTTGGTTCATTGTATACTTCATCGCCATGATCTAGTTTGGTTTGTTCTAAGTCCGACTGCACATAACCGAACCGAAAATGAAAACCGAACCGAAAGAAACCTAACCGAAACCGAATTTCAGTTTTTATGGTTTTATGATTAGGTTTCAGTTAGCAAAACATCAAACCGAAAGGACTTAGGTTAATTCGGTTTTTAACCGAAAAACTGCGGTTAAACCGAAATAAACCGAACATCTAGCCTAGCATAGAATCGCGCACACTAGGCCAGAATAACTTTGCTCAGATCGTTAATATAGCACGTAAAGTGAGTAATTACACGTTAGCTGTTGTAGCCTGTTGGTCTAATCCTTGGTTGTTCTCTGGATAGGTTGCTAGTTCGAATCCTACATACAGTATGCCTCATCTTAGTCAATTTTTGTTTGTTTTTTCTATCCCTCTTTTGCAAAACCTTTAGTATGGTCATACAAAATACATATATATTATTATTTGTCCAAAATTTCTTTATTTCTTGTTTCCCTCTTTTCCAAAATCTTTAGTATGATCATACAAAATACAAAAATAAAAATATATCACCATAAAAGTTAGTTTTTATTCTAAAATTCGCGTCAACTCTGGTTAATTTGGTTATTACCAAAACCGAACCGAAGTTTAATGGTTATTACCGAAACTGTACCGTATTTTTATATGTAATCGTATTAACCGAAGTATTGAAATTGTATTTACCGTATAACCGAATTAACCGAACCGAATTAACCACATTAACCGAACGCGCAGCCGGAGTTCTAAGAGGCATGTGGCTTAACTGGTTTCTTTGTTGTATCTGCCCATGGTTCTTTCAAAATTATGTCAACAATGCTGTTTGTTTGCCTTGTATTGTATTGCATTTTAACTTGTTTTGTCTTAGTTTCAGCCTGCAAACAAAGCCCCATTCCAGAAGAAATAGATGTACGAGGCTCTATTTTTGATTGCTTGTTGTGTTATATCAGCTCAATGATGTTCTTGAAATTGGAGGTCTTTTATTGCATCATATGATGTTGTAACTTGTTTTATCTAAATTTCAGGCTTCAAATAAAGCTACAATGCCAGAAGCAAGGGCCAATGCCTCAAGTATTGATGTTTCACAAAGCAGCAGTGAGAGTGCATGCATATTGCTCGCATAGGCCCATGGTATCTATTGGTCAACTTAATCCGGCACAAAGAGATTTCGGGGATGCACTCCAAGAGGCAGTTGATATATTTGGGCGGGAAAACAAAGATGCTGATGAATTAATTGCCAAGACACGCCAAGAGATACATGAATTGAAAAATAGGCAAACTTTGACAGAAAATGTTCTAAAGAATCTCCTATGCACTTGTCATGGTAAGCCAGTTGTGATGTGTCTGGGAATTGAAGGTGTCTAAATAAACTTTGATTCTGTTGTTCAGTCAAGTGGACTGCTGATGCCAATGCTGTAACTAATTACTGCTCAAAATTTCGTTCAAAATTTCGTGGTCTGTAATAATTGCAAATTTTGTTGTTGTACTAAAATTAGATATGTTCCATGTGGCTGCTGTATTTTGTGTGAAATAATATCCTGATGTGTACTTCAATTAAACCATAAATCGACTGCATGCTGAAAATTTGAATCTGAGTGCACGTGTGAACTGTTTTCTGCTCGTAATGCAATAACGGCTGTTTCTTGGAAGGACTACGTACATGGGGAACGGGATCCTCTAACTTGAAGGTGAAAAGTTAGAGAAGCTACAGTACTCTAACTTTCCTTCCCCCAAACCATATGTCTAAAATCCAAATAATTTAAATTAATTTGCACAATACAAACTTGTGTCTTGCATTTGAAGTAATTACATGCAGAGAAAATTATGGTGTAATAAAATTTAGTTTAGTTTTTAAACATCTACATTAATCACCTTTATTAGTTAAAGACAGTGCATAACCTTGTACTTATGCTACAGAAGCCTGACTTTGCTTCTTTATTTTTCCTGACTGAGCTCCTTCACGTTAGAGGATACGGTTCCCGTACATGGTAGCCCATTAATAATTATGACTGCTAGCAAGATAGATGGTCCTTATTATAGTCAGGCATGTCAACTTGTATGATTAAAAGTAGTTCGTACACATTAAATCTACCATCTGCATTTTTCTCTGTAATAACTTTTCTTTTTACACAACTCAAAACTTGTCTGGCTAATATGAAATTTGAGATGGCAAAACCCGGGAAAGATAAAGATATCACCAAAAACTCTTTCCTGCGAAATGCTGGGTTTTGAAGCCCAAGTCCAAGTCTTTCTCTGCTCAAGTTTTGGAGGAACAACTCCAAGTAGAACGAGTTGCAACAGCTATGCTAAGAACAAAAGTTGACATGTTGAGATCGAGATTAGAAGCATGTGATGCCCCTCGCACGAGGCCAATCAAGTTCGTTATAATCTCCCAAAGACTAAGAAAATGCCATAGATAATTGGAGATGAACACTAACATAGTGAGTACATTGGTCTTGTGAAATGTTTCCTTAGATTAAGGCACCGTTCAGACTTTTGTTGGTGGATGCATTTATCTGCGGTTGGGATCAACTTGGTAGTTGTTCCTGTGGATGTTATATAAATTAATTGCCTAGCCTTTTTTGAATCAGTTCGAACTTAAATGGTATCATAGCCAAGGTCTCAAGTTTGAATTGTCGAACGTGTGGTTTAATTTAATCTCTGTCGGGCGGCAAAATCTCCCACCAATCCTGAAATATTTCAAACGCATTTTTGAATGGGATTAAGAAGATAGATCATGATCATGGTAGTGACCTATATTCAACGTGATGATGATTTGATTTTGCACTCGGCCATGAACAGAGGTACTAGTACGGTGTCACAATTTTTTATCATTATACTTGGACAGTAGCCAAATTCAAAATCTCATAGCGGCAAAACTTCCCGCCCACAAAATACAAAAATTTCACACGCTTCCAAATTCCCATTCTACCCCTGTGGAGATGACAGCAAAGTCGGTTGGTGAGGGGTTTGCCCGTCATTTTTTCGATCACCACCTCCCTAGCCCGGAAACCCTCCCAAAAAAAATACATTTCCTTCAGTCTCTCATCTGAGACCACCCACCGGAACTTCTCAAGTCCCTCTCTCTACCACCTCCACGACCACCGCACCGGAACATCCCCGCCGGAATTCCCTGGCCTACCCGAGCCCTCGCGATCCTCGTCATCCGGCTGCCTGCCGGAGCCGCTTCATCGACGCCATCATCAACCGGACCGGATCATCCCCGCCGAACCTCGAAACCATATGCTCATCCAGCAGTCTACCGCAGTCGCTTCAGCTGCGGTATCGTCCACCCCGCCGGAGCCGCTTCGCCGGATCCGTCGTCCACCGCATCGGATCTTGCTCACCGACACCGCTGTGCATGAACCGGATCTGCTTCACCGGCGCAGTGCATGATCTAAACTCTTCTACTGTCGCTTTTCTATTGCTTGCCTGCAAGTTCTTGTTTAATCTTGGGGGAACCTGTTTGTGCTAACGACGCGCCGTTACGTTTTTGCAGATGAGATGAGTAACCATGAAGTGTAATGGCCGTCTCTCCAACCCCAAGTAGCACATGTAGCGTACTTCATCACCGGATCTATCAACCCCAGGAAGATCTGCTGTGACTCCCACAGAGTGCTTCTCCTAATGTAAGTCCCTTGTTTTAGCGCCATGTTCTGGGTTCAGATGCTTGTTTGTCTGAAGCTCTTTTAGTTCATTCCTAGCTATGACCGTAACACGTTGCTATTTTCTACTTCATTGCTAACTTTAAGCGATTGAACATTTTGGTTTGCATTCCCTGCTCTGTAGATGTAGCCATCATAACTTCTATCTTGCTCAGTCGTTGTTACAAAAATTATACTGTAGGTATTATAGTAACATCCTGCTATTATTTAGTTCATGGCCAATTTTAAGTAATTGCACATGTTGGTTCGCATTCCCTGCACTATAGCTTTTGGCATCGTAACTTCTATATTTGGTTTACATTCCCTGCTCTGTAGATCTAGCCATCATAACTTTATCTTGCTTTCGTTGTTACAAAAATTATGGCCTGCTACTATGTTGTTTGTGCCAATTTTTTACTCCATGAACATGTTGGCTTGCATTCCCTGTACTACAGGTGATGCCATTGTTTTGTATCTAGTTCATTGTAAGCTAACAAAGTAAGGACTTAGTTTGGCATGCTATCACTCTGCTATCTAGCCTGTAGTACAAATAAACTTGTCATACTACTAGATAATAATTTTGCGTGCCATCTTGTTCTTCAAAAGCTGCATTATTGACTTGTTTCTCTGACTTGGCATGACGCTCACATATGGAAAGCTGAACATATTGGTTTGCATTCCCTCTTATACAAGTTCACAGGTGATCCCACTATATTCTCGATCTGGTCCATCCTAAGCTCCAGCATTAACTATCCTCCATGTGTTGCTCATTACAAGTTTATATCCCGAAACATCTTGATTTGCATCCCCTTCACTATAAGTTCAGGAGTATTATTTAGTTCACGGCCAAAATGAAGTAATTGCACTTGGCACATGTTGGTTCACATTCCCTCCTCTTTAGCTTTTGCCATCGTAACTTCTATTTTTGGTTTACATTCCCTGCTCTGTAGATGTAGCCATCATAACTTCATCTTGCTCAGTCGTTGTTACAAAATTTATAGCCTGCTACTATGTTGTTCATGCCAATTTTGTACTCCCTGAACATGTTGGTTTGCATGGGACTCGACAGTAGTAAGTCTGTTGTTTCATTCTAACATGCTCTGTTATATTGGCTGTTGGTATGCGGCATGCACTCTTTGTTTGCTTATTGTGCGCATTACAATGATCTTGTTATAACGACGAAATGATGAGTTCCAAATTCTTTGCCAAACAATATTGTAGTGTCTTTGCCTTTCCATTGTTGCTGTCTTAACTTGTAATGTCTTTGTTTCAGATATAGGTGCTGCATGGACAACTTAAAAGATTGCCGGATCGCTTCATTGTATTGCTAGGTTTAATTACCATTCAATTTCTCTGGGTTCTGTAATATTTTTTTCAATGCCTTGCAGCTGATGCAATATTTAGTTAGTTTTTATAGTTCTTTCGCGCATTTTTTCTTTGGTGCTTGTGGTAAGTGAGGCTATCCGACAGAAATCAATGCTGCGTAAATATTCTCAGTATCTAAATCACGAATTCCCATCCCTTAAACGGCCCAATTAAGCGAAATCACATATGTGCCTGCCCGCAAAATCCTAAAGCGCATATTATGCCGGCATATAAACAGCAACTAAACGGGCTGGCCCACTTACTTCTTGGGCCAGCCCATTTGATTTACGGTGGACCCCACACACTAATTGGGCTGGCCCACTTGCTTTAAGGTGGACCCCACCAACTACTGGGCCGGCCCACTAATTAGTTGGGCCAGCCCATTTGCTTTTTTGGAGGACCCCACATAATAAATGGGCCGGCCCTTTAAGAGGAAAGTGGGACCCACCTGTGTTTTTGGCCTGGCCCACTATATTGTTGGGCCGGCCCACTTGCTATATGGTGGACCCCACGTACTAGTTGGGCCGGCCCTTTAACAGGAAAGTGGGGCCCACCTGTGCTTATTGGGCCGGCCCACTATCTTGTTGGGCCGGCCCACTTGCTCTATGGTGGTCCCACATGGTAAATGGGCCGGCCCTTTAATTGGAAGGTGGGACCCACCTGTGTTTTTGGCCCGGCCCACTATCTTGTTGGGCCGGCCCACTTTCTATATGGTGGACCCCACATACCAAATGGGCCGGCCCATTAACAGGAATGTGGGACCCACCTGTGTTTTTGGCCCGGCCCACTATCTTTGTGGGCCAGCCCACTGGCTATATGGTGGGCCCCACATACTAAATGGGCCGGCCCTTTAACAGGAAAGTGGGACCCACCTGTGTTTTTGGCCCGGCCCACTATATTGTTGGGCCGGCCCACTTGCTATATGATGGACCCCACAAACTAAATGGGCCGACCCTTTAACTGGAAAGTGGGACCCACCTGTGTTTTTGGCCCGGCCCACTAGCTTGTTGGGCCGGCCCACTTGCTATACGGTGGACCGCACACACTAAATGGGCCGGCCTTTTAACAGGAAAGTGGGACCCACCTATGTTTTTGGCCCGGCCCACTTGCTTCTTGGGCCGGCCCAGTTGCTGTAAGGTGGACCCCACATGTTAAATGGGCCGACCCATTTAAGTTTTGACCAGTCAACCTTAGAGGTTAGGCCCGGCCCACGTAACTAATGGACCAGCCCAGCTATATAGTTGACCGGTCAAACTATGTCATCTGGCCCGGCCCGCTTAAGACGTGGCAGGCCTCGTGTGGGCCTACCATCTACCACGGGGTTTCGGTAGGTTAACGCCGTTAATCGGCGCGATTAACGGCGTCTGCCACGTGTTAGTTTGCATGACGTCAGCAGTCAACGGGCTCCCGAAAACACTTCCGCAACGGTCCGATTTTCCGTGGCGGAAGGGCGCCCAAGCGCGACGGACCGAAAAAATCGTCGTTGGACTTTGCCTGACGCAGTTTCGACAACAGAACCCATATCGTCGGGTTAGGCCCATAGGCGACGAAAAATGCCCCTTAGTTGACGATTTTGGGACGTTGTCTATCAGAACTTTTCTTGTAGTGGGGCTCCCAACCATCTTCCAACTTCCTAGGGATAGAAGCTTCAAGTTTTAATTTCTTTTCCCTAGCTTTAATGAGAGCATTTGTAATATGTTTTGTAAAGGCTAAATTTATAGCACTAGCATTAGGACTTCTAGCAAGTTTTTGTAAGAACTTAATAACTTCAGAAATATGTCAATTATCAAAATCAAAACCATTATGATCTACAGCATTCTGAAAAATTTCAGCACTTTTATCACAAACAGTTTCAGCAGTTTCAGGCAATTTCGCACGCTTTGCAGTAGAATTAGAGACATTGGCAACACCAATTATTTTACCATTGATAGTAGGAGGTTTAGCAACATGTGAAGCATCAACATTACTAGTGGTGGTAATAGTCCAAACTTTGGCTATATTATTCTTTTTAGCAAGTTTTTCTTCTCTTTCTTCGCTTTCCCACCTAGCATGCAATTCAGCCATCATTCTAATATTGTCATTAATTCGAACTTGGATATCATTTGTTTTATTAATTAAGGAAGCTTGTGACTCAGACATGTAAGAAATTCGGTTTTCAGCACTTGAAAGCTTAGTTTGCAAACCAGAAATTTCCATATTCAAATTCTCAAGTTGATTCCCTATATTTTTCAACAAGGCAGATTGTTCATTCATAGTTTTAGTAAACAATTGATTTTGCTCATATTGTGATTGCATATAGCTCTTAGTAGCTCTTTCAATTTCCAGCATCTTTTCCTCACTAGGCAAAACAGATCTACCATAAGAATTACTATACCCACTACCACTACTAGAAGGATATGGCCTATAGTTGTTGTTACCAAAATTATTCATATAAGCATTGTTGTTGAAATTATTACTTTTAATGAAATTCACATCAACATGCTCTTCTTGAGCAACCAATGAAGCTAAAGGAACATTATTAGGATCAACATGAGACTTACCATTAACAAGCATAGACAATAACATCAATCTTATCACTGAAAGAAGAGGTTTCTTCAACAGAATTTACCTTCTTACCTTGAGGAGTTCTTTCAGTGTGCCATTCAGAGTAGTTGATCATCATATCATCAAGAAGCTTTGTTGCAGCACCCAAAGTGATGGACATAAAAGTTCCTCCAGCAGCTGAATCCAATAGGTTCCTCGAAGAAAAATTCAATCCTGCATAAAAGGTTTGGATGATCATCCAAGTAGTTAGTCCATGGGTAGGGAAATTCTTTACCAAAGATTTCATTCTCTCCCATGCTTGGGCAACATGTTCATTATCCAATTGCTTAAAATTCGTAATGCTACTTCTCAAAGATATAATTTTAGCAGGTGGATAATATTTTCCAATAAAAGCATCTTTACATTTAGTCCATGAATCAATACTATTTTTAGGCAAAGACAACAACCAATCTTTAGCTCTTCCTCTTAAAGAGAAAGGAAACAATTTCAGTTTTATAATATCCCCATCTATATCCTTATACTTTTGCATTTCACAAAGTTCAACAAAATTATTAAGATGGGCAGCAGCATCATCAGTACTAACACCAGAAAATTGCTCTCTCATAACAAGATTTAGCAAAGCAGGTTTAATTTCATAAAATTCTGCTGTAGTAGCAGGGGGAGCAATGGGAGTGCATATAAAATCATTATTATTTGTGCTAGTGAAGTCACACAACTTAGTATTCTCAGGAGTACCCATTTTAGCAATAATAAAAATAAACTAAGCAAAACCGAATTAAATAAAGTAAAACAAGTAACTATTTTTTTGTGTTTTTGATATAAAGAAAGCAAACAAGACAGAAAATAAAATAAAGAAAGACAATAAACAAAGTAAAGAGATTGGGTGTGAGAGACTCCCCTTGCAGCGTGTCGTGATCTCGCCGGCAACGGCGCCAGAAAATAGCTGCTGGCGTGTGGAGGCAGCTCCTTGTGACGGTAAAGCACACGTCCGTTGGGAACCCCAAGAGGAAGGTATGATGAGTATAGCAGCGAGTTTTCCCTCAGTAAGAAACCAAGGTTTATCGAACCAGTAGGAGATGAAGGCCACGTGAAGGTTGTTGGTGGAGGAGTGTAGTGCGGCGCAACACCAGTGATTCCGGCGCCAACGTGGAACCTGCACAACACAATCAAACTACTTTGCCCCAACTTAACAGTGAGGTTGTCAATCTCACCGGCTTGCTGAAAACAAAGGATTAAACGTATGGTGTGGAGAATTATGTTTGCTTGCAGAAATCAACAGAGAACAATGATTGCAGTAGGTTGTATTTCAGATGTAAAGAATGGACCGGGGTCCACAGTTTACTAGTGGTGTCTCTCCAATAAGATAAATAGCATGTTGGGTGAACAAATTACAGTTGGGCAATTGACAAATAGAGATGCATATACATATCATGATGACTACTATGAGATTTACTTAGGGCATTACGACAAAGAACATAGACCGCCATCCAGCATGCATCTATGCCTAAAAAGTCCACCTTCGGGTTAGCATCCGCACCCCTTCCAGTATTAAGTTACAAACAACAGACAGTTGCATTAAGTACTGCGGGTAATGTAATCAACACAAATATCCTTAGACAAAGCATTGATGTTTTATCCCTAGTGGCAACAACACATCCACAACCTTAGGGCTTGCTGTCACTCCCCCAGATTCAATGGAGACATGAACCCACTATCTAGCATAAATACTCCCTCTTGGAGTCACAAGTATCAACTTGGCCAGAGCCTCTACTAGCAACGGAGAGCATGCAAGAACATAAATAGCACATATATGATAGATCAATAATCAACTTGACATAGTATTCAATATTCATCGGATCCCAACAAACACAACATGTAGCATTACAAATAGATGATCCTGATCATGATAGTGATACGGGGCGACCTTCGGTCTTCACAGCATCATGTGCTTCATCGCCAAGACGGCACACAAAGGTGAATCTTCTCCTTTACGCGTGCCTCGAATCGCCTATTTGGGACGATATACTACTTCATACTCCGTCATATCTTGATGATAGGAACTCAACGACAAGTACGGAGGGAAGAGAGGATGTCACGGAAGCATGGACGAGAAGGAGAAAGAGGAGCTGGACGCTACAGGCCGGAACTTCCGCCCACCACCACCGGAACTTCCGCCCAGATTCTATCCAATACTAAAGATGCTCGCACTGAAGAGCTGCGACCGGAACTTCCGCCCCTCATGGCCGGAACTTCCGCCCCCGACCGGAACTTCCGCCCCTTAGGACCGGAACTTCCGCCCCCGACCGGAACTTCCGCCCCTTAGGACCGGAACTTCCGCCCTATCGAACCTCAGCCAGAACTCAGCCCCTTTTGGCTTGTAAGTTACCCCTTCGCCCCCTACCTATAAATAGGAACCTACCCCCACCTTCATGAGAGATATGATGTTTAGATGAATTGGCTTATGCCTCTATTATCCCTTTGTGGATTTGGGAAACCCCCACCTTAGATTAACCATCTATTGTATCCCTCCTTATCCGGATCTTTTTCCATTCTAGTAATTCTATCAATTGAGAATCTCTTGCTTTGCAACTCTATTCTTAGTTGGTCTTTTACTCTTTGGGAATTCTATTTGGATTTGTCGATCTTTTGCAAGAGAATCTACCTTTGGTCTTTGTCTTGCAATTCTATCGGTTGGTGGTTCGGGCCAACGAGGATAACCGGTTTGTGTTGTGTGCGTGTGTTTGTATCGAGTTCTTCGCGTTCATCCACTTCCCCGCGAATCCCCTCCGCAATCACACTCACCCGGGTCAATTCGTGAGATCGGGCAACCCACACGAGCTCAGCCCGCATCATATGGTATCAGGGCAAAGGTTACCACGGATTTGACCCTCCGGTTCCACCAATTTCGCCCAAAAATTTCCCCAAAAAATTTTCCCCAAAAAATAGCTCGAATTTGGATCTCTGGATTTATTGCGTTTTTGTGGTTTTGGTCCACACATCTTGTGTTATTGGTGTTGATCTATCATCCCTCCAATTTTCACCCTCAAATTCCACCGTTTACCCCTCGAATCCGGCGATTTTCGCCTCATTTTTCCGCCCGAGTTCGTGTTGTTCTTCGCCCAGATTCAGATCCAGATCCAGATCCAGAAATTTTGGTATTTCCTCTTCCGGTCCAAACCACCGGAACTTCCGGTCCCAGCCTCCGGAACTTCCGGCCGTAACCACCGGAACTTCCGCCCAACTTCCGCCCAACTTCCGGAAACAGCAGTTTTGGCTCGCAGTAACCCCTGTATACATATTTCGCATTTCCGGAACTTGGCCGGAAGTAGGCCGAAACTTCCGCCCGGACCACTTTTTGACCCCAATTTTCACCAACTTTTGACCCCAACTTTGACCCAACTTTTGACAACTTTCCGGAGCCGTTTGACCTCAAATTTTGACCACTTCGATCGCTCGTTTTGACCCAACTTTTCGGTCGTTGACTTTTGTGTTCGGATTTCCTTGTGGAGTGCATTTGTTGTTTCATTCGCTTCCGCGCCTACATCAACACCGCGACGACACCTTTGGCACCCCGGATTCTGGCGCAACTTCGACACCATCATCGACACCACCTCGATCATCGCAAGTTAGTGTGCTTGACACCGCCTAACATCAATAGGTATAACTTGCCCCACCCCTTGTAGCCCCGTTTCTTTCTTTGTGTACCTATCCCATTGAGAGTGGCTTTCCGAGTGTTGCGAAGCATTGCACAAGTGTCATGACCGTGAGAGGGTGTGTGTGTGCGTTGTGTTGAGCAAAGCTCCGAAGCAAGCTCGGTGAGAAAGATACACAAAATAAGAAAAGTGTGACATATACATAGAGAAAAAAAGCTTCTAAGCATAAAAAAAAGAGAAAAGAAAAAGAAATAGAAAAAGAGTGTGTGTCCACCGGTACAAAGAAGTGCAAAGCTTGTACGCACGAAGAGAGAAAAGAGAAGAGTGGCATTTGTGCAAATCTTGTTGCTTCTCTCATATGCAACCAAGCTACGGTCTCTCTTGTGTTGGCGCATGATGACCCACAAGTATAGGGGGTGTATCGTAGTACTTTCGATAAATAAGAGTGTCGAACCCAACGAGGAGCAGAAGGTGTTGACAAGCAGTTTTGATGAAGGATTCACTGTAAATGCTCACAGACAAGTATTCAGGGGGTTTTGATATAGCAGATAAATAAAGTACAAGTAAATAAAATGCAAGAGAAATAATTGCAGCGAGTGTCCCAATCCTTTTTAGCACAAAGGACAAGCCGGTTTGTTTACTTATAATGACCAAACGTTCTTGAGGACACACGGGGATTTTAGTCTAGTGCTTTCGCTTCATGTAGCTAAATAATCTTCATTGTTTTGATAAGTGTTGTGTGGGTGAACCTATGCTAATGCATCGCCCTTCCTAGGACTAATACATACTTGTGATTATACCCCTTGCAAGCATCCGCAACTACAAGAAAGTAATTAAGATAAATCTAACCACAGCCTTAAACTCTGAGATCCTGCGATCCCTCTTGCATCGATATACTAACGGGGGCTTAGGTTTCTGTCACTCCGGCAACCCCGCAATTAGCAACCGAATACAAGATGCACTCCCCTAGGCCCATAAATGGTGAAGTGTCGTGTAGTCGACGTTCACACGACACCACTAGAAGAATGACACCACAACTTAAATATCATTCAACCATAATTCACTACTAGCATTTAGACTTCACCCATGTCCTCAAGAACTAAACGAACTACTCACGAGACATCATATGGAATACAATCAGAGGTGATATGATGATGAATAACAATCTGAACATAAACTTTGGTTCAATGGTTTCACTCAATAGCATCAATAACAAGTAGAGAATAATGCCGGGAGAGTTTCCCCTATCAAACAATCAAGATCCAACCCAAATTGTTACAGCGGTGACGAGGTGCAGCGGTGGTGATGGCGGTGTAGATGATGGAGATGATGATGATGATGATGGAGATGATGTCCCGCTCGATGACGATGGCGATGGCGTCGATTTCCCCCTCCGGGAGGGAATTTCCCCGGCGGATTCCTGCCCGCCGGAGAGCTCTTTTCTCTCTGGTGTTCTCCGCCCCGCAGATGCGGCTGTAACTCTTCGTGAGGTCCTCCCTCTGGCTTAGGTTTTCGGGACGAAGGAGTACGCGAAGAAAAGGAGGCGAAAGGGGCTGTGGGCCCCCCCACACCACAGGGTGGCGCGGCCAGGCCATGGGCCGCGCCGGCCTATGGTCTGGCCCCACCTTGGCCCCTCTCTGCTCCCCCTTCTGGCTCCCTCCGTCATCTGGAAAAATAGGAATTTACGTGAAATTTCCTCCCACAGTTGATCTTCCGAAATATTGCGTTCTGACGGTGCTTTTTCCAGCAGAATCCTGGCTCCGGTGCTTGATCCTCCAATAATGATGAAACATGCAAAATAGATGAAATAACATAAGTATTGTGTCCCAATATGAGATATATCAATGAATAACAGCAAATTATGATACAAAATAGTGATGCAAATTGGACGTATCAACTCCCCCCAAGCTTAGACCTCGCTTGTCCCCAAGCGAAACTGAGCTCGATAAACAAGACCACATGTTTATGGAGTGAAGAGTCGATAGATAAAATACGGACAAGAAGCATCATATTCATTCACACAAGACATTCTAGTAAACAACTTCCTCATATAACTCATCTTGAAATAAGTAAAGAGAAATCACAAGTAAAGGTGCATAAGAAATCATAGCTGGTGATGGCAAACTTTGTTCTTGGTCAGAGAACTACTAACGGATTGTATTTCTAAGCAAAGCTTTCATATTAGAATTTATAGCTGGGCTTCCATATTCAATCATAACAATCTCCTCATAATCATTGATAACTTCAAAGTCATATTCATTCAGATAAAATTGGTACTAAACAAGAAAGTATAAAAGACATGATCAACTGAATCATAGCATAAATGATTGGTTCACAACAACTCAATTGCTTGCTTGAGATAGAGAGAAATAGGTTTACTGACTCAACATAAAAGTAAAAGATAGGCCCTTCGCAGAGGGAAGCAGGGATTAAATCATGTGCCAGAGCTTTTCAAGTTTTGAAATCATATAGAGAGCATCAAAGTAAGATTTTGAGCGGTGTTTGTTGTCAACGAATGGTAGCGGGCACTCTAACCCCCTTGCCAAACGAACCTTCCAAGAGCGGCTCCCATGAGGGACGGCATCTCTACCAGCAAGGTAGATCATCCCCCTTCTCTTTTGTTTACACATGTATTTTAGTTTTATTAAGGATGACACTCCCCCCAACCTTAGCTTTCTCAATCCATGGCTAACCGAATCCTCGGGTGCCTTCCAACATTCACATACCATGGAGGAGTGTCTATTGCAAAATTAAGTTGCTTACTGATAAATCAGAGCAAAACATGTGAAGAGAATTATTAATGAAAGTTATTAATTGGGGCTGGGAACCCCGTTGCCAGCTCTTATTGCAAAGTTATTGGATAAGCGGATGTGCCACTAGTCCATTGGTGAAGTCCGCCCAACAAGATTGAAAGATAAAACACCACATACTTCCTCATGAGCCATAGAACATTGACACAAATAAAGAGTAATAGTTTGAATAATTTAAAGGTAGCACATGAAGTATTTACTTGGAATGGCAGAAAATACCATGTAATAGGTAGGTATGGTGGACACAAATGGCATAGGTTTGGTCTAAGGTTATGGATGTATGAGAAGCATTCCCTCTCGATACAGGTCTTTGGCTAGCAAGGTTTGATAGCAAGCATAAAGGTTGAGGGAAACAAACAAATATACATATGATAGAAACAATCATGCATCTTTCCCATAAGCACAAGCAATTTTAACTTCAGAATACTAAACTCATTAGATAGAGATAATAGAGTAATGTATCTAAGTGTATTTCTCTCTTTTATTAAAACATCAGGGTGTTGTTGCTATTTGACCAATGCTAAGTTTGCCAAAACCAAATAGATTTACTTGATGCTCCCAAAGTGATATCAATACTCATGTCAAGAGTAATCATATAATGGAGATTGCAAACTAAAATAAGGTGTGCAAAAAGTAAATGATAAGACTTCTCATTAATATTCCATAACGATAACTCACACCAACGGATACATAGATAACCAACTAAGAGAGATACTTCCACATTGCATACTATTCCATATGATAACTTCCCTACTCATGATATGACACTACTTGATAGTAAAAGATAAAGGTAGTGATGATGTGATACCGCGGCACTCCCCCAAGCTTGGAACAAACCAAGGGGATGCCAATACCGATGATGAATTACTCCTTCGGTGATGATGGTCATGGATTCCTCTCGACAAGCTTCTTAACAAGCTCCTTTAAATCTTCAATCTCATAGGTGAGGTTGCGAATCAGTTCCGAGTTGTGCTCAACGCGGCTCATAATCATGTCAGGTGGTGAATCCCAACTCCTAGAGTTGTTTCCCCATCCTTCAGCTTCAGATTTCATCTCTCCTGCAATGTTAGAACGATCTATATCCCAATTACTTGGCAACACTACCTTGGGGGTCCTTTCAGTTTGACGATCGTAGATTAGATTGCGGTAAGGGTTGTAATTGCTCGGAGAAGATGTCCTTGGAGCCAAGTAATGACGTGGAACCGCTCCTCCGGTAGCGATTCGTGCACTCCTCTTGATGTTGGATGGATTTGATATCACGCCAATACTTGCAACGGTGGCACGCTGGTGTACCTGCGGAGCTTCCTCCACTTCTTCCTCATCCTCACTTGCGTCTTCTTCCTTCAGTTCCGGGTCTTGAATATCTTCCTTCAAAGGTCCCTTGTCCTTGTTGTTGGAGACCATGGTGCTTCTAGATCAAAACAAATCTGGCAGAAAACAGCTCGAAACAAAACACGACGAGAAAACGATATACGGACCTCCAGGGATCCGGGGGATTATATAGCAAATATTTTTACGACAAAAGGAAGGTTCCATGCCGAAAACGAGTGGAAACGGGACGCCGAGGGGCTGTCACCATAGGTCGGCGCGGCCAGGGTGGGGCCCGCGCCGGCATGTGGTGACGGGCCCTCGCGCGTCTTTTCCACTCCGTTTCGATTCCGTAATTTTTCATATTTTCCAAAAACAGCAGAAATAATGTTCGGAAAGGTAAACGCGGACTTTTTATTACCTGTACTGTTACCTATTCAAAGTCGAGTTCTGGCGGACTGACAATTTGTCCTTTGATGAAAGCCTCCGGTGTTTCCACTTGAATAATATCAACATCAACATTATAAGAATCACCCGAGATATAATGCTTGAGTCTTTGTCCATTCACCACCTGTGTGGCATTGCCTTGGAGAGAGCTAATTTTAATTGCTCCTGAACGATACACCTCCTCAACAACATATGGTCCTTCCCACTTCGAGAGTAATTTCCCTGCAAAGAATCTGAGACGAGACCGATACAATAGGACTTTATCCCCAATATTAAACTCTCTTTTGATGATCCTTCTATCATGCCACTTCTTAACTTTTTCTTTAAAGAGTTTAGCATTTTCATAAGCTTCACTTCTCCATTCATCTAAAGAACTTAATTGCAGCAACCTCTTATTACCGGCTAGTTTCGGATCTTTATTTAGTTCTCTAACAGCCCAATAAGCTTTGTGCTCTAGTTCTAAAGGTAAATGACAAGCTTTTCCATAAACCATTTTATAAGGTGACATTCCCATAGGATTTTTATAAGCAGTTCTATAAGCCCATAGTGCTTCCTTCAATTTGCTAGCCCAATTCTTTCTAGATTTATTAACAGTCTTTCCCAAAATGGATTTAATCTCTCTATTTGATAATTCTACTTGACCACTAGTTTGAGGGTGATAAGCGGAAGCAATTCTATGATTAATACCATACTTAGCAAGAGTTTTTCTATAACCTCCATGAATAAAATGAGAACCTCCATCAGTCATAATATATCTAGGTATTCCAAATCTAGGAAATATAACATCTACAAGCATTTTTATAGAGGTCTCACCATCAGCACTTTTTGTAGGTATAGCTTCTACCCATTTAGTAACATAATCAACAGCGACAAGTATATGAGTGTTACCATCTGAAGAAGGGAAAGGACCCATGAAGTCGAATCCCCAACAATCGAATGGTTCAATAACAAGAGTATAATTCATAGGCATTTCATTGCGTCTAGAGATATTACCAACTCTTTGACATTCATCACAAGATAAAATAAACTTCCTTGCATATTTGAAGAGTGTTGGCCAATAAAAACCTGATTGTAGAACCTTTTGCGCGGTTCTATCTCCAGCGTGATGTCCTCCATAAACACTACCATGACATTTACTCAATATCTCCTGTTGTTCATATTCAGGAACACATCTTCGCATAATACCGTCTACTCCTTCTTTATATAAGTGTGGGTCATCCCAAAAATAATACCTCAAGTCATAAAAAAAATTCCTCCTTTGCTGAGCTGAAAAGGTTGGAGGCAAATACTTCGAAACAATAAAGTTAGCATAATCTGCATACCAAGGGCTCTCTCGCGAGCTCACCTTTATTACAGCCAATTGTTCATTTGGAAAACTATCATTAACAGGAACAGGATCATAAGCAATATTTTCCAATCTAGACAAATTATCAGCAACAGGATTATCAGCACCTTTCCTATCTATAATATGTAAATCAAATTCTTGCAACAGAAGTACCCACCTAATAAGCCTTGGCTTAGCATCTTTCTTTGTCATAAGGTATCTAATTGCAGCATGATCAGTATGAATTGTAACTTTTGAATCAACAATATAGGGTCTAAACTTGTCACAAGCAAAGACTACAGCTAACAATTCTTTTTCAGTTGTAGCATAATTTCTTTGAGCAGCATCAAGAGTCTTACTAGCATAATGAATAACATTTAATTTTTTATCTACCCGCTGTCCAAGAACAGCGCCTACAGCAAAATCACTAGCATCACACATAATTTCAAAAGGCAAATTCCAATCAGGAGGTTCGACTACAGGAGCAGTTGTTAAGGCTTTCTTTAGAGTTTCAAAAGCTTCCTTACAATCATCATCAAAAACAAAAGGTACATCTTTTTGAAGAAGATTAGTAAGAGGCTTTGAAATTTTAGAGAAATCTTTAATAAATCTCCTATAAAACCCAGCATGACCAAGAACACTACGAATACCTTTAACATCCCTCGGATAGGGCATCTTCTCAATTGCTTCAACTTTAGCTCTATCAACTTCAATACCTCTCTCGGAAATTTTATGTCCCAATACAATTCCTTCATTAACCATAAAGTGGCATTTTTCCCAATTAAGAACAAGGTTAGTTTCTTCACATCTCTGCAAAACTTTATCGAGGTTTCGCAAGCAATTATCAAAAGAATTCCCATAGACAGAAAAATCATCCATGAACACCTCTACAATACTTTCGCAAAAACCATGAAAAATAGCAGACATGCATCTTTGAAAAGTAGCAGGAGCATTACATAAACCAAAAGGCATACGCCTATAAGCATAAGTTCCATAAGGACAAGTAAACGTGGTTTTCTCTTGATCTTAAGCTTTATGACAATTTGTGAAAACCCAGAATAACCATCAAGAAAGCAAAAATGAGTATTTTTAGATAATCTTTCTAGCATTTGATCAATAAAGGGTAAAGGGTAATGATCTTTCTTAGTAACTTTATTAACTTTTCGAAAATCAATGCACATTCTATACCCTACAACTATTCTT
The DNA here is from genome assembly GCF_019359855.2 of Lolium perenne. Taxonomy (NCBI): domain Eukaryota; kingdom Viridiplantae; phylum Streptophyta; class Magnoliopsida; order Poales; family Poaceae; genus Lolium; species Lolium perenne. The sequence continues at coordinate 88,083,597 of NC_067248.2, forward strand.
TGAGGAATAAGCTCATCATTATCATTAGGCACAACAGTCATTCCTCCTTTCTTAGGAACACAATGCACAGGACTAACCCATCTACTATCAGCTATAGGATATATAATACCAGCTTCAAGAAGTTTTAATACCTCATTCCTTACCACCTCTTTCATCTTTGGAATTAGACGACGTTGATGTTCAACAACAGGCTTTGCATCTTCTTCCATATTAATAGCATGTTGGCAAATAGAAGGAGAAATCCCTTTCAAATCATCAAGAGTATAACCAATAGCTCCTCGGTGTTTCTTCAATATTTGCAATAACCTTTCTTCCTCAATCTCTGAAAGCTTAGAACTAATAATAACAGGATATATTTTCTTATCATCAATATGAGCATATTTAAGATTATCAGGTAAAGGCTTTAAATCGAAAACAGGATCTTCCTTTGGTGGCGGTGTTGTACCCAAATCTTCTACCGGTAAATCATGCTTGAGAATAGGTTGACGAAGAAAAATTTCCTCAAGCTCTTCTCTTTCTTTCCTAAAAGCTTCACTTTCACTATTCTCCAAATGTTGCTGCAAAGGATTATTAGGAACAAGAACAATAGATGCACACTGCTCCATTTTAAAATCATTACTAGGCAAGTCAGCTTTATAAGGAGTTTTGGTAAATTTAGAAAAGTTAAATTCATAAGGTTCACCAGCAAATCTAGTCAAAATTTTCTCTTTCTTACAATCTATAATAGCTCCACCAGTATTTAGAAAAGGTCTACCAAAAATGATAGGACAATGATCACTAGCAGCAGAACCAAGTACCAAAAAGTCAGCAGGATATTTAATCTTACCACATAGAACTTCCACATCTCGAACAATACCAATTAGAGAAATAGTTTCTCTATTAGCTAGATGAATAACCACATCAATATCTTCCAGTTCACAAGAACCAATTTCGTGCATAATCTCCGTGTAAAGCTCATAAGGAATAGCACTAACACTTGCACCAATATCACATAAACCATAATAGCAATGATCACCAATTCTAACAGATAGCATAGGAACACTAACTTGTTTGGGTTTATTAGGATGTGAAACAATATTAGAAGCATCTTCACAGAAAATAATATGACCATCCTCCACATTTTCAGTCACAAGATCTTTAACTATTGCAACAGCAGGTTCAATTTTAATTTGTTCTTCAGGTTCTTTAGGTTTCTTTTCACTTTTATTAACTGCACTAGATATGACAGAGTACTCCTTCATTTTAGCAGGGAAAGGAGTTTTTTCAATATAAGCTTCAGGAATAACATTATCAACAGTTTCAATCACTACACATTTGTTTACAGATGAATCAACTTTATCTTTATACGGTTCATGATACTTATCAAAATTCTTCTTAGGCAATTCATAATGAGAGGCAAAAGCTTTATAAATATTTGCAACAACTTGGGAATCAAGACCATATGTAGCACTCATATTACGAAATTTATCAGTATCCATAAAAGCTTCAATGCATTTATAATCATAAATTATACCTGATTCTCTATCTTTGTCGTTCTCCCATCCTTCAGTATTTTCTTGGATCCGATCAAGAAGGTCCCTTTTAAACTCTTCTTTGTTGCGCGTAAATGATCCAGAACAAGAAGTATCCAGCAAGGTCTTGTCTTGAAAAGAAAGTCTTGCATAGAAATTATCAATAATAACATTACCAGGAAGCTCATGAATGGGACATTTGAGCATTAAAGACTTCAATCTCCCCCAAGCTTGGGCAATACTCTCTCCATCATGAGGCCAGAAATTATATATGCGGTTCCGATCTTTGTGTATTTCACTTGGAGGATAAAATTTGGAATAAAATAAAGGCACAATGTCCTCCCAATCAATAGAATCACCATTCTTCAGCAATTTATACCAGTGCGCCGCTTTACCAGACAGCGATATAGTGAATAGTTTCTTTCTAACTTCATTCATAGAAATACCTGCACATTTGAATAACCCGCATAATTCATGCAAAAACAATAAATGATCACCAGGATGGACAGTTCCATCCCCTTCATAGCGGTTATCCATAACACGTTCAATAATTTTCATAGGTATTTTATATGGTACTACTTCCTCACCTGGCGCTTCATCCACTACCGTTGCAGTAGTAGTAGATTTCCCAAATAGAAATTGAAGAGAAGATCTCTCCATAATGACTTATAGCAGCAGGCAGAAATAAAATCAGCACAAACAGTAAAGGTTTTCCTTACCAATTCCACTTACCAATAGCGCTTCACTCCCCGGCAACGGCGCCAGAAAATAGTCTTGATGACCCACAAGTATAGGGGGTGTATCGTAGTACTTTCGATAAATAAGAGTGTCGAACCCAACGAGGAGCAGAAGGTGTTGACAAGCAGTTTTGATGAAGGATTCACTGTAAATGCTCACAGACAAGTATTCAGGGGGTTTTGATATAGCAGATAAATAAAGTACAAGTAAATAAAATGCAAGAGAAATAATTGCAGCGAGTGGCCCAATCCTTTTTAGCACAAAGGACAAGCCGGTTTGTTTACTTATAATGACCAAACGTTCTTGAGGACACACGGGGATTTTAGTCTAGTGCTTTCGCTTCATGTAGCTAAATAATCTTCATTGTTTTGATAAGTGTTGTGTGGGTGAACCTATGCTAATGCATCGCCCTTCCTAGGACTAATACATACTTGTGATTATACCCCTTGCAAGCATCCGCAACTACAAGAAAGTAATTAAGATAAATCTAACCACAGCCTTAAACTCTGAGATCCTGCGATCCCTCTTGCATCGATATACTAACGGGGGCTTAGGTTTCTGTCACTCCGGCAACCCCGCAATTAGCAACCGAATACAAGATGCACTCCCCTAGGCCCATAAATGGTGAAGTGTCGTGTAGTCGACGTTCACACGACACCACTAGAAGAATGACACCACAACTTAAATAGCATAACATTGAATATTACTCAACCATAATTCACTACTAGCATTTAGACTTCACCCATGTCCTCAAGAACTAAACGAACTACTCACGAGACATAATATGGAATACAATCAGAGGTGATATGATGATGAATAACAATCTGAACATAAACTTTGGTTCAATGGTTTCACTCAATAGCATCAATAACAAGTAGAGAATAATGCCGGGAGAGTTTCCCCTATCAAACAATCAAGATCCAACCCAAATTGTTACAGCGGTGACGAGGTGCAGCGGTGGTGATGGCGGTGTAGATGATGGAGATGATGTCCCGCTCGATGACGATGGCGATGGCGTCGATTTCCCCCTCCGGGAGGGAATTTCCCCAGCGGATTCCTGCCCGCCGGGGAGCTCTTTTCTCTCTGGTGTTCTCCGCCCCGCAGAGGCGGCTGTAACTCTTCGTGAGGTCCTCCCTCTGGCTTAGGTTTTCGGGACGAAGGAGTACGCGAAGAAAAGGAGGTGAAAGGGGCTGTGGGGCCCCCACACCACAGGGTGGCGCGGCCAGGCCATGGGCCGCGCCGGCCTGTGGTCTGGACCCACCTTGGCTCCTCCCTGCTCCCCCTTCTGGCTCCCTCCGTCATCTGGAAAAATAGGAATTTACGTGAAATTTCCTCCCACAGTTGATCTTCCGAAATATTGCGTTCTGACGGTGCTTTTTCCAGCAGAATCCTGGCTCCGGTGCTTGATCCTCCAATAATGATGAAACATGCAAAATAGATGAAATAACATAAGTATTGTGTCCCAATATGAGATATATCAATGAATAACAGCAAATTATGATACAAAATAGTGATGCAAATTGGACGTATCAGCGCGACACCGAGCTAAGAGTCTTCGTTAGGACCATCTTGTTACTTGCTCACTTCCTTGGTCGCGCTAACCCCATTGTTCTTCCTTGTGTGTTTTTCCGTGTTTCCTTGACATAGATCACCGCTTTTGACATTTGACTTTGGATCTTACCCACATTTGACAATAGACATTTTCTTTGGTTCTTTTCGTTTGCTATCCACTCCCTCACCTACCACCATATAGAGTTCTTAACCTTTTGCGTGTGCTTTGAGTGTGTGTGTGTGAGTACATATCGGTTATTCTCTAACTTGAACCATTTTCTCGATTTTGTTGCTAGTTTTGACCTTTTGGTAGTTCTCTTTCCACCATACATACACCTTGAGAGCCACCCAAAATGACACCACAAGAACAAGCCAAGATGAGAGCCTACTTTGCCAACTTAGATGCTCAAATAGCCAAGATGACCACCCAAGATAAAGCCGAGTGCAAATCCTACTTCAAACACCTTGAGAGCAAGAGTGACACACCACATGAGTTGAGTGAGGACGCTTTGATTTCTAACAGATTAACCTCTACTCCTCTTGTGTTGTCTTCTGATGACCCACAAGTATAGGGGATCGCAACAGTCTTCGAGGGAAGTATTACCCAATTTATTGATTCGACACAAGGGGAGACAAAGAATACTTGTAAGCCTTAACAGCGGAGTTGTCAATTCAGCTGCACCTGGAAACAGACTTGCTCGCAGAGTTTATCAGTAGTAACAGTTTTATAGCAGTAGGAATAGTGAAATAACAGCAGCGGTGAAATAAAGACAGCAGTAGTGATTATAGTAAACAACAGGATTAAAATACTGTAGGCACAGGGACGGATTTAACGGGCGTTGCATGGATGAGAGAAACTCATATAACAATCAAAGCAGGGGCATTTGCAGATAATAATAAAACGGTATCCAAGTACTAATCAATCAATAGGCATGTGTTCCATATTTAGTCGTACGTGCTCGCAATGAGAAACTTGCACAACATCTTTTGTCCTACCAGCCGGTGGCGGCAGCCTCTAGGGAAACTACTGGAAATTAAGGTACTCCTTTTAATAGAGTACCGGAGCAAAGCATTAACACTCCGTGAACACATGTGATCCTCACATCACTACCATCCCCTCCGGTTGTCCCGATTTCTGTCACTTCGGGGCCATTGGTTCCGGACAGCGACATGTGTATACAACTTGCAGGTAAGATCATAAACAACGAATATCTTCATGAATCAATAACATGTTCAGATCTGAGATCATGGCACTCGGGCCCTAGTGACAAGCATTAAGTATAACAAGTTGCAACAATATCATAAAAGTGACATCTACGGATACCAGGCACTATGCCCTAACAATCTTATGACTATTACATGACCAATCTCATCCAATCCCTACCATCCCCTTCAGCCTACAGCGGGGGAATTACTCACACATGGATGGGGGAAACATGGCTGGTCGATGGAGAGGCGTTGGCGGTGATGGCGGTGAAGATCTCCTCCAATTCCCCGTCCCGGCGGAGTGCCAGAACGGAGACTTCTGGCTCCCGCGACGGAGTTTCGCGATGTGGCGGCTCTCTGGAGGGTTTCTGGCGATTTCGACTTCTCTCCGTGCGTTTTTAGGTCGAGGCCGATAAGTAGTCCGAAGGGGGGCGTCGGAGGTCGACCGAGGGGGCCACACCATAGGGCCGCGCGGGCCCCCCCTAGGCCGCGCCGCCTTATGGTGTGGGGCCCTCGGGCCTCCACCTCACTTGTCCTTCTGGCTCCGTCAGTATTCTGGGAAAATAGGGCCTTCTGCATAAATTCCGAGGATTTTCCCGAAAGTTGGATTTCTGCACAAAAACGAGACACCAGAGCAATTCTGCTGAAAACAGCGTTAGTCCGTGTTAGTTGTATCCAAAATACACAAATTAGAGGCAAAACAATAGCAAAAGTGTTCGGGAAAGTAGATACGTTTTGGACGTATCAACTCCCCCCAAGCTTAGCTTATTGCTTGTCCTCAAGCAATTCAGTTAACAACTGAGCGATAAAAGAACTTTCACGAACACATTTGCTCATATGATGTATATATTCTCATGCTATGGCTAATACTTAAGCAGTTCATAATAAGATACATGCAAATAAGATCATCCAACAGCTATGTCGATCATGAAGAGGTACCAACAATTAATAATAAGCATCATGAATCATGTATATAAGCAGGATTGCAATGTTCATAAGAGAATATGATAAAGTGGTATCTTACTTGCCCGTATTTGATCGGCAAAACATAAATGCCAAGGCACCTCTGGAGTTCATAGAAAGACTAGAAGTAGTGATTGTCAAAGATAAAAGCATCAAAGTTATACCACAATCAATCATATTTGAGACAAGCATATTATACTAAGAATGACAGTTGTGCTCTCAAGATAGTGCTCGAAGAAAGAATGGAGACACAACATAAAAGTAAAAGATTGACCCTTCGCAGAGGGAAGCAGGGATTAACATGCGCTAGAGCTTTTCATTTGCAAAGCAGGAGTAAAATTATTTTGAGAGGTGTTTGTTGTTGTCAACGAATGGTAATGGGTACACTAACTACCTCATCAACCGGACTCACAAGAGCGGCTCCCATGAATTATTTTTGGGTGGCACTCCTTCCACCCTTTCTTACACAAACCATGGCTAACCGAATCCTCGGGTGCCTGCCAACAATCACATACCATGAAGGAGTGCCTTTTTATTTAAGTTTTATTATGATGATGACACTCCCCCCAACCTTTGCTTACACAAGCCATGGCTAACCGAATCCTTCGGGTGCCGTCCAACAATCACAGACCATGGAGGAGTGTCTATTTTTGTTAATTAATTTGGGACTGGGAATCCCATTGCCAGCTCTTTTTGCAAAATTATTGGATAAGCGGATGTGCCACTAGTCCATATGAGAGTCCGTCAAAAGTAAATGACAAGGTTGAAAGCTAAACACCACATACTTCCTCATGAGCTATGAAACATTAACACAAATTGAGAAGCATTTTGAAGGTTTTAAAGGTAGCGCATGAGAATTTACTTGGAATGGTTTGAAATGCCATGCATAGGTATTTATGGTGGACACTTTGGAACAACTTGGTTTTCAGGTGTTTGGAAGCACGAGCGGCGTTCCCGCTCAGTACAAGTGAAGGCTAGCAAAAGACTAGGGAGCGACAAATCAAGAGAGCAAAGAATCGTCATAATCATGCTTGCGGCAAAATAAATTAACGGAGGCATAAAAGTGATACAATAACTCTGAAGCAATATAAATCATCGAGGCTTAATTGAATTTTTGTTCAGTCATATGCATGCGTGAGCACGTGCCAAGTCGATATAAATGAATTATTCAGAGGAGGATACCACAATGCCATACTTACTTATGAATAAAACAATGCAAGCAAACATCCATGACATGCTACTCATATTAATAAATTGGAGCTAAACATGAGAGATCATGAACTACTAGACTTTCTCAAATAACATATACCTCACATGAACCAACTAAGCATGCTCACATGGATGAGTATATGTATAAAAATGAAAACAAATAGAGTTCATACCAGCCTCTCACCACAATCCAATTGTCGTAGATCGTCATTATTGCCTTTCACTTGTGTAGCTTGGATAATATGAAATGAAAACCACGCTCCAGCCACCGAAGACCATTGAACTCATGATGAACTTTACAAACCAAAGAAGAACAGCAAATATTTTTGGTGTTTTCGAATTGGAAACAAGAACGAAAGAAAACAAGCAAACAAAGCAAAATCTTTTTGGGTTTTCTCATAGCAAACCAACGATAGCAAACGAAGTAAAATAAGAGCAAAGAACCAAATAAACAAATGGTGAAGAGAAACAACAGAAATATTTTTGGTCTTTTTGTGTTTTAGGGAAGAAACAAAGCGAAAACAAACGAATGCAAACTAACAGAAACACAGAAAAGCAGGATGACAGAAATCTGCCAAATCCTGACAGCAGTACAGAAATCGAAATTAACAAAAATCTTCCGTTGCTCAGACCAAAAAGTGTTCAACTAATGAAAGTTAGATAACAACCTGGGGCACATGCTCAAAAATTGGCAACTCAAAATAACGTTCTGGCTGTGCGTACGATTTTTTTTTGGTAACATCCCAGAATCTGTTTTTGGACAGCACTTCCCCAAATATCATCTCCCTCTCATTAGAAAACCACTCTAAGAGACTAAACAAGTATGTACAAGTATCCAGCAACCATAATATGCAAAGAATGAGTGATGCCGGTATACCTCCCCCCAAGCTTAGGCTTTTGGCCTAAGTGGAGTTCATTCCCAACGAGGGTCGGAGTTCCACGCCGGTGGGTCATACATGGAGTGATAATAAGGCCCCTGCGCAGAAGAATATCGTGGAGGCTCCACATGACCATGATGTTGATATGAGGAGCTCGCTGCATCGGATGAAGAGTCGGGGTGCTCCTCGGCCTCCTCCACACCTTCCCTTGCACGACGGCTTTCCCTTTCTATGTATGCGTTTAACTCATTTTCTGTGATCGACCACCCTTTCCTGGCATCAAGGTTAAACAGAGCAGGTGCAGGCAATCGTACTAGTTTTTCAATTTTCTTAGTTATGCTCCAATTTTTCTTATACAAAGTTATCCTATAATGCAGGTTGTTCAAATTAGATGCATCTGAAATAAACTCATGTTTAATCATGGAAACAACATCAAGCTTCTCTATAGAAAGCGGAATATCTAAATGGTGAGGTCCTACACCATGCATAGCTAATAAGCGAGAGGCGATAAGACCTCCACAAATTCCTCCTTTCTCACGGTTAGTAGCAAGTCTACAAGCTATTAAAGCACCCAAATTATAAGTCTTATCCTGTTGCAAAGCAGCAGCTAAGAAAGCCAAATCTTGGACAGATAATTTACCTCCAGTCTTCCTAGCAAGAACGCACTTTGTAACGAAATAAGCAAAGTAGCGGATAGCTGGCTGTTGAATGCTACTAATATTACCACCATCATTGGAGAAGCTCCTCCCGTTACAAATCATTGTATAAAGATTCGAGAGCTCCCGCGGCGTTCCCCTGATCTTCTCGCAGGATCCCCACCGCGGCACTTTAATTGCTGTACAAAAATCACTGAAAGGCAAGTTGATAGTTTTGTTATAAATCTTGTACCGGACCATGGGGTTAGTTTGAGACCGATTAAATTCGAAATCCTGCACAACCGACACCGTTAGTTTAGCATATTGGTGAGGTTCACCAACAGTAAAACCTTCCAACCCTGCATTGGAAATCAGTGTTTGAACATCTTGCAGGATTCCTGCATTCCGCATAAAATCCGTGCATGGGTAATAAGAGGGGTATACTCCCTCTTCACGATGAACTCTCATGACTTGCTGCACCTCCAACTCTTGTTGGTTAAGTTGGTGCATACTCCCCTCCATTTTCTGAATTTTTTTATAAAATTTGGTTTCAAGGTATATAATTGAAGGGAACTACTATAGGAACTTGCTAGAGTACTAAACATGCATCAAAACTAGTTTCTACTACTTAGAACAAGCATGCAAGCTCACTAAACATGTTATCTACAGCAGCAAAATATTCAAGATATACTCAACCAAACGAAATTCTAATTGGACAATCAAAGGAGTCACATACCAAGGAGTAAATGTGCCAAATTTCAAACAGAAATCTGGGCTGAGCAAGGAGATCGAAAAATCGCGAGTTCTTGAGCAGAAACACGAGTGAGAGGAACTTGGTGCGAGTTTTTTCGGGAGAGAGAAGATGCTGGGAGGAAGAGATGAAGTAGTGGGGCAAGGAGGGGCCCACACCACAGGGTGGCGCGCCCACCTCCTTGGCCGCGCCGGCCTGTGGTGTGGCACCCTCTGGTGCCCCACAGGTCATCCTCTGGTACTCCCAGGTGTCTCGTCGAAAAATAGGACCAACGGTGTAATTTTTGTAATTTTTAGAGAACTTCGAAAAATGCACATTTCTGGGTGTTAAATTAATTATTATTGCGCAGGAAAATGATTTCCAAAATCTTAAACAACTAAAGCATATTGCAAAACAAAAGGTGCTACAGCAAGTAAAATAAATGGAGGGAGAAAGAAAGAAAGAAATGTTGTTTAGCTCTCTTATGCATTAAAATATACTTGTTAACAAGGTTGATCAAGTCTTGCTACCAAATAAATTTTATATGACATAAGAAGAAATAAACCTCAAATCAATCATGTTACCTTATATTGAATTGATATGGATCCAATCACAAGAGTTTGATATTCTTCTTTAGGCTCATATATAGGACAATCAATGGATCCCACTTTGATAGTTTTCACATTAAAAATTGTATTAACTCCACATACTTTATCAATCCTCTTGGGAAAATAGACAGTGTGTTCCTTATCATCAACATTGAAAGTAACCATGCATTTATTGCAATCAATAACAGCCCCTGCAGTATTAAGAAAGGGTCTTCCAAGAATAATGGACATATTATCATCTTCAGGCATTTCCAACACAACAAAATCAGTTAATATCAAGCAATGTTGAGTAACTTGAACAGGAACATTTTCACATAAACCAACAGGAATAGCAGTAGATTTATCAGCCATTTGCAAAGATATATCAGTTGGTATCAATTTATCTAAATCAAGTCTCTTATAAAGAGAAAAAGGCATTACACTAACTCCTGCTCCCAAATCACATAGAGCAGTTCTAACATAATTATTCTTAATAGAACCAGGAATAGTAGGTATACCTGGGTCTCCAAGCTTCTTTGGAATCTTACCATTGAAGGAGTAATTAGCGAGCATAGTGGAAATTTCCTCATTGGGGATTTTCCTTTTGTTAGTAACAATATCTTTCATATACTTTGAATAAGGAGGCAATTTAATAGCATCAGTCAACGGGATTTGCAAAAATAAAGGTTTCATCCAATCACAAAATTTATTATAATGTTCCTCCTCCTTTGATTTTAGTTTCTTAGCAGGAAAAGGCATTTGCTTTTGAACCCAAGGTTCTCTTTCATTACCATGTTTCTCAGTAATAAAATCTTCTTTAGTGTACTTTTTATTTTTAGCAGGCTTTTCAGGTTCTTTTTCAATTTCTTCTTTATCAGGAGTATCATCCTTATCATTATCTTTATCATGTTCATTACCACCTTCAGTTTCAGCATCAGAAATAGAAATACTATTAGGATCATTAACAGGTTCAGAGAATTCTACAACATTCTTATGTTTCTTTTTCTTTTTCTTAGATGGAGCACTAGTTTTAGTTAGTTGAGAATCTTGTTCAACTCTTTTGGGATGCCCTTCAGGATATAAAGGATCCTGGGTAGAAACACCACCTCTAGTTGTTACTTCATAAGCATGTTTTTCTTTAGAATTAGTTCCCAACAAGTCATTTTGTACTTTAGTAAGTTGATCAATTTGAGTTTGAACCATTTGAAAATGTTTAACAAGTATCTTAACATCATTGGAGGTTCTCTCCACAATACCATGCAATTCACTAATAGCTCGAGAATTTTCCATTAAATGATTCTCTACTCTCATATTAAAGTTTTCTTGCTTAACAATGTAATTATCAAACTCATCTAAGCATTGAGCAGGAGGTTTTGAATACGGAATATCTTCCCTAGTAAAGCGTTGAAGAGAGTGTACCTCAATCATGGATGAAGGGGGAATTATCTCACATAAATCTTCTATAGGAGGTAAATTCTTCACATCTTCAGGTTTAATACCCTTCTCTTTAAGAGACTTCTTGGCTTCCCTCATATCTTCATCATTTAATTTAATCATACCCCTCTTCTTCACTATCGGTGTCGGGGTTGGTTCAGGTGTAGACCAATCATCATGATTCCGGCCTATTTTAGCCAATAATTCTTCAGCGTCGTCTGGAGTTCTTTTCCTGAAAACACAACCAGCACAACTATCCAGGTATGCCCTAGACTCAATGGTTAGTCCACTATAAAATATATCAAGTAAATCATGCTTTTCCAAATCATGGTCAGGCTGAGCTCTAATAAGAGAGCAAAATCTCGCCCAAGCCTCAGGCAATTTCTCTCCATCTTCCTGGTCAAAATTATAAATTCTCTGCAAAGCAGCATGTTGAGCACTAGCAGGGAAGTATTTACGGAAGAAAACATCAAGCAATTCTTTTGGACTTTTAATAGAACCAGGAGGCAAATTATTATACCAAGTTTTAGCATCATCCTTTAATGAGAAAGGAAAAATTTTAGCGACAAAATAAGTACGCATCTTAATATCATCAGAAAACAAGCCACTAAGAGTAGATAACTCAGTCATGTGTTCAACAACATTTTCTTTTTCAGTACCACAAAAGGGTGTTTTCTCAACAATAGCTATATGAGATAAATCAAGAGAAAAATCATAATCTTTATCCCTAATGTTTATAGGAGATGTGGCAAATTTAGGATCAGGAGATAGTTTATATCTAACAGCATGTTCTGCAAGCAACTTTTTAATTTTTCTTGCATCAGTAGTAGCATTGCATTTTTCAATAAAATCATCATCAAGCTCTACATAATCTTCATCAAGATAATCACTAGAATATTCAACAGACTCAGGTGAATTAACAGGTGTAGCAGCATTTTCATTAGGAGTTTCAATATTTTCAATTTGTCTAGACTTAGCAATTGTAGCATCTAGAAAAGATCCTAACGAACCATCATTATCAAGCACAGCAGAAGCATCATCACAATTATGAGAGGAATTTTCAGATTCAGCAGAAGTACCAGCATTTGAAGCTTGTGGTGGTGAAACAAGTTTACTTATCACAGATGGTGAATCAAGAGCAGCAGAGGTACTAAGAGTTGTACCTTTTCTTGTAGTGGATGGTAATATGGCGATCTTAGTATCGTGAGGTTTACCCATGATGGAGAATTTGCAGCGAACAATATCAATCCAAGTGAACTTCCAAATAAAGCTATGCTCCCCGGCAACGGCGCCAGAAAATAGTCTTGATGATCCACAAGTATAGGGGATCGCAACAGTCTTCGAGGGAAGTATTACCCAATTTATTGATTCGACACAAGGGGAGACAAAGAATACTTGTAAGCCTTAACAGCGGAGTTGTCAATTCAGCTGCACCTGGAAACAGACTTGCTCGCAGAGTTTATCAGTAGTAACAGTTTTATAGCAGTAGGAATAGTGAAATAACAGCAGCGGTAAAATAAAGACAGCAGTAGTGATTATAGTAAACAGCAGGATTAAAATACTGTAGGCACAGGGACGGATTTAACGGGCGTTGCATGGATGAGAGAAACTCATATAACAATCAAAGCAGGGGAATTTGCAGATAATAATAAAACGGTATCCAAGACTAATCAATCAATAGGCATGTGTTCCATATTTAGTCGTACGTGCTCGCAATGAGAAACTTGCACAACATCTTTTGTCCTACCAGCCGGTGGCAGCCGGGCCTCTAGGGAAACTACTGGAAATTAAGGTACTCCTTTTAATAGAGTACCGGAGCAAAGCATTAACACTCCGTGAACACATGTGATCCTCACATCACTACCATCCCCTCCGGTTGTCCCGATTTCTGTCACTTCGGGGCCATTGGTTCCGGACAGCGACATGTGTATACAACTTGCAGGTAAGATCATAAACAACGAATATCTTCATGAATCAATAACATGTTCAGATCTGAGATCATGGCACTCGGGCCCTAGTGACAAGCATTAAGCATAACAAGTTGCAACAATATCATAAAAGTGACATCTACGGATACCAGGCACTATGCCCTAACAATCTTATGACTATTACATGACCAATCTCATCCAATCCCTACCATCCCCTTCAGCCTACAGCGGGGGAATTACTCACACATGGATGGGGGAAACATGGCTGGTCGATGGAGAGGCGTTGGCGGTGATGGCGGTGAAGATCTCCTCCAATTCCCCGTCCCGGCGGAGTGCCAGAGCGGAGACTTCTGGCTCCCGCGACGGAGTTTCGCGATGTGGCGGCTCTCTGGAGGGTTTCTGGCGATTTCGACTTCTCTCCGTGCGTTTTTAGGTCGAGGCCGATAAGTAGTCCGAAGGGGGGCGTTGGAGGCCGACCGAGGGGGCCACACCATAGGGCCGCGCGGGCCCCCCTAGGCCGCGCCGCCTTATGGTGTGGGGCCCTCGGGCCTCCACCTCACTTGTCCTTCTGGCTCCGTCAGTATTCTGGGAAAATAGGGCCTTCTGCATAAATTCCGAGGATTTTCCCGAAAGTTGTATTTCTGCACAAAAACGAGACACCAGAGCAATTCTGCTGAAAACAGCGTTAGTCCGTGTTAGTTGTATCCAAAATACACAAATTAGAGGCAAAACAATAGCAAAAGTGTTCGGGAAAGTAGATACGTTTTGGACGTATCATCTTCCTCTTTGCTAGGTTGCTCGGACATCGACGACACCATTGCCATGGAGATAAGGGACTCCACTATATGTGAGATGAGCGACTCCACTATATGTGAGATGAGCACCTCCACTATATGTGAGATGAGCGACTCCACTATATGTGAGATGAGTGAATCCACTATACATGAGCTTGAGTGCCTCCACCTTGAGGATATGAGTGATACACCGAGTGAGATGAGAGTGGTAGTTGATAGGTCATGTGAGGCCATTTCGAATTCTAACAACTTACCCTCTACCTCTAGTGTGTTTCCTCATGTCTCATTAAGTTCCATGGATGACGAGACGCCGATCATGGAGAAGATGTACATGGTGCATGAAGATGATGCTATCACACCATGCTTGCTTGAAGATGAACATGGAGGCCACATGGAGCCTATTACTTCCACAACACCTACCTCAAATGAGTCGGACTACAAAGGTACCTATATAGGTGTTGATGATGCCATGATCCCACTAGTGGACATGATGATTTGTGAGTGCTTGCATGAGTTGGATGATCATATTGCTATGTCATATGCTTCTTTCACATTCCCATGTGATACTTGTGATACACCTATTGTTGATCATGCGGAATTAGTTGCTTATGATGATATTTCCATGCCATGCTATGAGTCTTTCGAGTTACTTCCTCTTGCTTGCAATATGTCGAACAATTGCTCTTTCCTATGTGTTGCTTGCAATGATGATGATGATGATAATACTTGTGTTGTGACAACCTTGCCGAACAATTGCTCTTTCCATAGGTTTGTCGACAACAATGATAACATGTTGAACATGTTTTGCTCTAAATGTTTGCAATACTCTCCCATTAATGCAACCAAAATGTTGAATACTTGCTCTTTCCAATGCTTGGTTTGCAATGATGTTAATATGCTTGTAAATGAGATTGCCCCCATAGCTCTCTCAAATTTTGGAGACTTCGCATATATCCATGTTGAGCATGTTCCCATGTTTACTCCGCATATTCACCATATCTATTATGATGCTTTGCTTAACGCTAATGGTGATGTGCAAAAGAGATGGACCATCATGATGGATGATGTGTTCATATACCATGCACACACATTCTTTGCTTTGCCTATTGTGTGTGTAGGTACACGGAAGACAAGGTCAACCTCGATTGAGCACGAGTTGACCAAACAAGCTCTTGAGAGCATAATACAAGTGAGTTCAAGATCGAACCCGGCTCTAATACCTTTCCCATGCTTTGCATTGAACATGCCGAACAATTTCTCTTTCTTATGGTTCTTTTGCAAGCCTGATGATGTGATTCTTACCGTTGGTGTTGCCTCAAACAAGTTGACCAATTTCTCTTTCATGTGGTTTGTTGGCACGCACGGTTGTGCAAATTTTTGCTTGGTGAACTTTTTGGATGATATGTCTTGTGTTGCACCAAATATGAGGACCAATTTCTCTTTCCAATGGTTTGTGTGCACACATGTTGATAATATTTTGGACACTTCCTCTTATGCGTTTTGGCCAAATTCTCCACTTATTGCTTCAAGGATGTTGAAAATTTTCTCTTTCCGATGCCTTGAGTGCAACAATGCACATGAGTTTCTACATGAGATGGACATCATAGTCGTCTCACATTTTGGAGTTTTTGTGTTTTCACATTTGGAAGATGTTCATATGGAGTTCTTACACATTGACCTTGCACATGCATTATTCTTGATAAATTTGTGTTGTGCTAACGGTGTTGTGAACATGAAAGGACATGTCATCGATGATGTGCTCCAATATCACACACAAAAATACTTTGCTTGGTCTTTGTTGTGTGAAGGTACAAGTGACTTGTGGATGAGCGTCAACGAATGGGTTCAACCCCACACTTCGACTACACAAGATCTCTCCATGAGAGCACACCGGCATCTTGCTAAGGTGACCTCCTTCTACTTACGCTCTCTTGCTAAACCCGTGGAACATTGGCTATGCTTTGAGTATTGTTTGGCTTCTCTTGTGCTATTGATAGGGCTCTTCACAAGTGAAGCAACATTCAAGCGTTCGTGTCATCTACCTCCTCTACACGTTCATGATGAGTTATCGTCGAGGACGACTCTTTTTCAAGTGGGGGGAGATGATACGGGGCGACCTTCGGTCTTCACCGCATCATGTGCTTCATCGCCAAGACGTCACGCAAAGGTGAATCTTCTCCTTTACGCGTGCCTCGAATCGCCTATTTGGGACGATATACTACTTCATACTCCGTCATATCTTGATGATAGGAACTCGACGACAAGTACGGAGGGAAGAGAGGATGTCACAGAAGCATGGAAGAGAAGGAGAAAGAGGAGCTGGACGCTCCAGGCCGGAACTTCCGCCCACCACCGCCGGAACTTCCGCCCAGATTCCATCCAAGACTGAAGATGCTCGCACCGAAGAGCTGAGACCGGAACTTCCGCCCCTCATGGCCGGAACTTCCGCCCCTTAGGACCGGAACTTCCGCCCCCGACCGGAACTTCCGCCCTATCTAACCTCAGCCAGATCTCAGCCCCTTTTGGCTTGTAACTTACCCCTTCGCCCCTACCTATAAATAGGAACCTACCCCCACCTTCATGAGAGAGATGATGTTTAGATGAATTGGCTTATGTCTCTATCATCCCTTTGTGGATTTGGGAAACCCCCACCTTAGATTAACCATCTATTGTATCCCTCCTTATCCGGATCTTTTTCCATTCTAGTAATTCTATCAATTGAGAATCTCTTGCTTTGCAACTCTATTCTTAGTTGGTCTTTTACTCTTTGGGAATTCTATTTGGATTTGTCGATCTTTTGCAAGAGATTCTACCTTTGGTCTTTGTCTTGCAATTCTATCGGTTGGTGGTTCGGGCCAACGAGGATAACCGGTTTGTGTTGTGTGCGTGTGTTTGTATCGAGTTCTTCGCGTTCATCCACTTCCCCGCGAATCCCCTCCGCAATCACACTCACCCGGGTCAATTCGTGAGATCGGGCAACCCACACGGGCTCAGCCTCCATCAGATAGGCAACTCACAAGATCTAAACATGATAGCACAAGAGGAGAAGACAACCATCTAGCTACTGCTATGGACCCGTAGTCACGCATCAGTCCGGGGGCGGGCATGGTGATGTAGAGCCCTCCGGTGATGATTCCCCTCTCCGGCAGGGTGCCGGAGGCGATCTTCTGAACCCCCCGAGATAGGGTTGACGGCGGCGGCGTCTCAGTAACTTTTCTCGTATCGTGGCTCTCGGTACTAGGGTTTTCGCGATGGAGGGAATAAATAGGTGAAGGGGTAGCGTAGGGGGCGCCCGAGGGGCCCACCCCATAGGCCGGCGCGCCCAGAGGTGGGGCCGCGCCGCCTTGTGGGGTGGCCGCCTCGTGGCCCCTCTCCGTCTCCTCTTCGGTGTTCTGGAAGGCTCCGTGGAAAATAAGACCGTGGGCTTTTGTTTCGTCCAATTCCGAGAATATTTGTAAACTAACTTTTCTGAAATAAAAAACAGCAGAAAACAGGAACTGGCACTGCGGCATCTTGTTAATAGGTTAGTTCCAGAAAATGCATAAAAACATTATAAAGTATGAACAAAACATGTAGGTATTGTCATAAAACTAGCATGGAACATAAGAAATTATAAATACGTTGAAGACGTTATCAACCCACTCTGAGGACCTCTCAGAGCTGGAGGCGGTGTTCACAGAGGACGAGATCTGGGAGGTGATTCGGCGACTGCCGGTGGGCAAGGCGCCTGGCCCCGACGGGTTCACGGCTGAATTCCTTCCGAAGTGCTGGGGAGTGGTTAAGGGTGACTTCATGGCAGCCTTCGACAAGCTGTTCACGTTGTGCCGACGCGGGTTCCAAGGTCTCAACCAGGTCTTGCTGACCCTGCTGCAAAAGCGCCCAGATGCGGCTGCGCTCGGCGACTACCGGCCAATAAGCCCAATCCATATCTTTGCCAAGCTGGTTGCGAAGGCGCTTGCTACTCGTCTAGCCCCTAGGATGGAGTCGCTGGTGGATCGTAACCAATGCGCGTTCATTCGCAAGCGTTATATCCATGACAACTTCATGTTGGTCAAGGAGCCGCGGGTGATGCTCAAGTTGGACATTGCCCGCGCCTTCGACTCTGTATCTTGGGGTTTCCTTTTGGAGATCATTCGCAAGTTAGGGTTTGGGCCAAGGTTCCGCGAACTGGTGTCCATCCTCCTATCCACTGCGAGTACTAGGGTGATGCTCAATGGCGAGCCAGGCCCCCCGATATGGCATCGGAGGGGCCTGAGGCAGGAAGACCCCCTGTCGCCAGCGTTGTTTGTGCTGATGATGAACACGCTCAATAGGTTGTTGGCTAAGGCGATCGAGCTTGGGGTATTGCGGCGCTTAGCGCGGCGGGACTTAGCGATGTCAATGTCCCTCTGTGCGGACGATGTGGTGATTTTCTGCCACGCAGATGAGACGGAACTGCGCGCTGTACGTGGTATCCTGGAGGTCTTTGGACATGCATCAGGGCTGCGCACCAACTTCGCCAAATGCTCGGTTTCCCCCATCGCCTGTTCGGAGGCTGAGGCTGCGGGCGCTGCTGAACTCATGGAGTGCCAGCTAGCGCTGTCTCCGGTGAGATACCTCGGCATCCCGTTGTCTATCAGGAAGCTGACGTCTGCAGCATTCCAGCCCCTGATAGACTGTCTAGCCGACAAGCTACCTACCTGGAGGGCATCGATGATGCCTCGGGCAGGACGCTTGGCGCTAATCCGCTCAGTTCTCGCAGCGATACCGTTGCACCAGCTGATGGTGCTGAGTCTTGACAAGAAAGCACTAAAGCAGGTCAACAAAATCTTGCGAGGATTCCTATGGTAGGGCTGACGCTAATGGCGGACATTGTCACGTCAACTGGGCGCGGGTGTGTAGGCCGCTGCGGCTAGGGGGCCTGGGAATCCCAGATCTTGCACGCACGACCATCAGCCTCAGGGTGCGATGGATCTGGAGGATGCACACCGACCCCCTGCGACCATGGCGCGGGTTGGACATGCATTTCTCGAAGACGAAGCTGGATGTCTTTGCGGCCTCTACCTACATGGTAGTCGGCAACGGGGAATCCGCCCTCTTCTGGGAGGACAGATGGCTGGACGACAGGTCCATCAAGGAGATGGCGCCGGAGGTATATGCTTTGGTACCAAAGCGCCGGCGGAAGGCACGCACGGTCCGTGAAGCGTTGGTTGAACGCAGCTGGATCCCCGATATAGTAGGTGCACCGAGCGCCCTGTCACTGTGGCAATACGTCCAACTGTAGGGCAGACTCAGGGACACTCAACTATCGGGGGACCCGGATAGGTTATTTGGCGGTGGACGACGGATGGCCAGTATTCAGCTGGATCCTGTTATGACACCCTCTTCCAGGGGCAATCATCTCAGGGTCTTGGAAGCTCACCTGGAAATCCTGGACGCCACCTAGGGTGAAGTTCTTCATCTGGTTGGCCTGCCTCGACAGGTGCTGGACGAGTGAGAGACTGGCACGGCGGGGGCTGCCGCATGCGCCAAGATGCCCGTTATGTGACCAGTCTGCCGAAACCATGAGGCACCTTCTTACATGATGTTCCTTCTCCAGGATGGTGTGGTTTGAGGTCCTGCCCGTGGATCCGATCCACCTCAGGCCCGCCCACGGCCGAGGGTGACTTCGCGGAGTGGTGGTCGCAGGTGGTGCGGACCGCCCCTCGCCAGCTGCGCAAGGGCACTTCGTCGGTTATCATGCTCACGACATGGTGGATTTGGAAATACCGGAACGCGGCGGTCTTCGACAACGCACGGCGTTCGGTGACATCCTTGTTCAACGACATCACTGCCGACGCGCGCTTTGGGCGGACGCGGGAGCCCGGGATGTGCGCCAGTTACTCCCCTAGTCTAGGTTTTTTCCTTTTTCTTAGGTCGAGTTGTACGGCATGGTGTGCCCGTCCTCGGACTTGTACATAAACTCTTCTTTATCTATCAATGCATCGAAATGCAAGGCTTTTGTGTTTTCGCGTTAAAATAGTCAAACTTTTAATTCAGCATATTTGTGATAATACATTATAAAAAACACAAATGGTCAATAGTACCGTGTTTTCTTAGATAATATTGTCATACACTCTCTAAATAAAATCTGAATAAAGTCCACATTAGATAAGAGTATCATAGCGGAGTCTCATACAGCGAGATGATTAAAATGTTCCACTCACATTTATTACCATAGCGCTTAGGATGCTTTTCATAATATTTGAAATCACAGTATAGAATTACAAATCGTGACTCTAAAGATGACACCCTCGCATTTATGAGACTATACTAGTTTGTTAGAAAAAAAAAACATATTTCATGAGACAAAGGGTGTATAAGGTTTTCATGTCTCACTCACCTCTCATAATAAAACCTTATTATATGTTTGCTTTCTCTTTGGTGTTTTCATGTTTGCCATGTTTTTCATGAACTGACTCATACTTGATTAAATAAAGGGTATAGTGATATGGTGAGAGGCCGGCCGGTCCACGAGATAAGCGTTAGTACTTCCGTTTGCATTCCCATCCAGTGGTGCTCACAGAATGTGCAGATCCACCAGCGCGTGAAGAAAGCGAACTTAACTTTTGAAATTGAAAGCGTACTCTTAGCCCCTAAGATTTGGGAGCGATCCTATATATTCTATTTCCAAACTACGTACTGGTTCAAGCAACAGAGTCCATAGCACCCAAGGCAAAGTTAACATTTTCTTCTATGAACCTTTTCACAAAGAAGTTAAGACCAATCATCCAACGGATTCCTCTCTCTTTTCACAAAAAAAAAAACCTTTCTAGCCACTAAAAACTAAGGTACGTGTATGAAACTATACTTATGCAAGTTGAGAAATAGCGGAACAAAAGTTGCGTGTCGGTGCCGCACAGGTGGTACGTGCAACTTCCGAGAATCTAGTCAGGGCGCGCACGCATGCCGTACTTAGCTTTGCAGCCTATTGGTTGAGCTAATTATGGAGATCAGGAACGATGCTACTGTAAGACTAGTCATAGTGGGGAGTAACATATAGTAGTGTCATGCATATGATACTACTTTATGTTACTACCTTCATAATGCATAGTAACTTAGATGTAGTATCATGCATGCGCGTATTAATTAGCTTGTAGACTCATTCTATCTTGAAAAGTGTGATGTTATGGTAACATAGCTAGTTACCACAACCATCTCTTTCTTCATTTAATATCATGCCATGTCATCAATTTGCATAGTTGGCAATGCATGTAGCTCTATGTTACTAACTAGTTACTTCCACTATGAGTAGTCTACCACAAGGCTTAACGACAGGATCGATGGGCTTATTGTTTAACACGGAAAACGGAACTTTTAATTGTTGACCTGGCCGGCTTGTTTATTTGCTTGACATTTTGTCCAAACTCCAAAGCGTATGCTGACGCCGTGGCTAACTGCGACCTTTTGACCACAGAACACCTTCATCCCCGGCCGCTAGGAAAGGTACTCTTAGAGAATGCAAATTTACAGCTTGCTTCACTCCTTCATATATCGCTTAAAAAAGCTGACATCATTGCTTGCAAAGTGCATATTCTTACCAAGTGGCGTTTAATCCTAGTCATTTCCTTGTTGAAGTTATTGTTTGGAGATTGAACCTTTTTTAGAATGAAAACCTAGCTAGGATCTACGGTGGCGATGATGTTCATGCATTGTTACTTTCCTAGAGACTTCGTTTTGAGAACCCTTTTTGGGAGTCGAGGTGGGGTGGGCCGGTGGCCATTGGTAAGAGTGTCAAGTGGGATCCCACTTTTATCCCACTTATAGTATAATTTGATTTTTTTAGTACAAATTTTGACATTAAAATTTGAACTACATAGTACAAAATGACATCCCACCGGGATCCCACCTTGACACGCTAGCCATTGGTAGTGTTATTGATGATGCCGGTCTCTGATTTATTTGGCGAGATTTTTTTTCTTTTCTCAATAAACCAGCAAGTAGCTAGATACCGGAGGAGCATACACGTGCAATTCTGCAATCACACGCCAAATTACGTTTGTACAACGAACAGTGCTGGCTGTGCCACCATGCTTTTGTGGCCACGTTGATGCACACGGTGGCCGGTTTGTGAATCGCGATTCTTCTCCGATGACGAACCGTCCCTGCGGAGATCGATTCAGGTGGCATTTTTGAGATGGCAGCAAACGAATTATGGTCGATCTCGAAAACGAAATCAGTCGCTAGCTAGCCCTGCCGTTGATGCGTCCGTTTAACCACCCAAGTGTGCCGCTAGCACCGTCCACCTGGTCGCTGTCGCGGGAGCACGTCGGCGGACGCGCGTACAGTTGGTTAGCGAACCGTTTAGCTCAACCTGTTCCAACCGTCCCACCCGCGAAATGCAAATCCTGGCTCCACGTGAGGCCTTGTTTGGTATTAGTGTTTCAGTGGGGATTAGTGGGGATAATACTCTAGAGTATTGGGTGAATCACTGCTGTCACCCAATCCCCACAAAACCCCTCCCCAATCCACTAGGTAGGGGTAGAGTATTGGGGATTGAAAAAATTACACTAAAATTTGGGGAAAAAGTGGGAATAAGTGGGGATGAGTGGGGATTAAACTCTCTCATACTCTAGCACCAAACATGCATTGGGGATAAGTGGGGATTTAAAGTTTGGAGCGGATTATCCCCGCTAATCCCCACTAAAACTCTAGTACCAAACAAGGCCTGAGAGATATTTTCGACGCATCTTCTTCCCGTACCTGATTGGCTACGGCATGCACGCGATTTGTCGACTGTCGGCAAGGAGCCCGGCAGTTGAGATCCTGCCACGTCGCCGGACCTCCCAACAGCTCACTGTGATTCTTCCGTTTGGAGCTCCTTCTCGGGCGCTTGCAGATATTCTCTTCAAGTTGTGGCGACGTTTAACCATGGCTGGGGATGACTTTTGACCTAATTCATGTACAGTACTCTCATTTTTCTTTGATTTGTAGACAAGGGCATAGGTGGGAAAGGATTGGATATAGTTTCCTTAGCACATCCGTTGACATACTTTGAAAACAAAAGATACGAATACGGATCTTGTGGAGTATGTATTTGGAGAGGATGTTACTTAAATACGGATACGTCAGTCCTCAAATATTTTCTCAATTCGGAACCGAATATGATAAAATAATAGACTTGTATCTTATAATGAGTTAATTATAGAAGGGTAGAGATAAAAATATAGTGGTATGTAAACTGAAGGGTTCTGTATAAAAATTGTATAGTCTAAAGTTTTTTTATGGCAGCAGTTGTTTGCTCCAAAAGGACGTTTTAGATGTGTGTGTGCAACACTACAGGCTCTCTCAACATTAGGGCATCTCTAACGGAAAAAAATTCTCTGGGGCTGGGCCGCAGCATGCTCCTCCTGAGGCCCCTTCTAGGATATTGACACCTCACACTTGGCACGCATCCCGAAGCAGCTTCTAATCCCCCTTACGAGCTAATACGTACACTAATCGTACACTAATCCTCGTGGAAGTGGCGATGACAGGCCGCATGCCGGATTGCACCGTCGTTCGAGCCGGTGCCGCCACGACCCCTCGTGAGTTTGCCATCCCTTGCGGAACAAGTGGGACATATATGGAACCAATCGAGCTCAATTCATGGATAGTTGCCGTGGACGTGAGCTGACACTTGCATCCTCTTGTCAGCAGCCACGGGCAGACCCGCAGAGAGTTTGCCATGGCAACATCATCGCTCAACGAGTGGACCACCGTGATCATCTCATCACCGGTGAGCAGTGCGTCGCCGGCGGCGGCATTGGCGGTGTTCTAGACATCCGGGGCCTTCGATCATCCATTGATCAGCTCATGACTGCGCCGTCGTTGTTGGTGAACGGCGGAGGTCGCTGCCAACGGACGATCGGACCGGCGACGCCATCGGTTTTTCTCACCTTTTTTTTAGAAAAATAGGGGCATACCCCTGGCTCCAATATATTGAAACCATAACCAGTTCTACAGTATTCAGAAGTTTTATCATTACAGCACCTAAACCTCTCTCTAGGTAATCCAGCCAGCATAACTCGAAATACCTTACAAAACATAACAAGACACCAGATAGAGAAACAACTAATATGAAAACAGCTTCAGAAAGAGAAACAGCAGACTTGAGCCCTCCGCACCCCTTCCAGGCTACTGACGATCCATGACTTGGAAACATGCTCCATCTCCCACCAGGATCAAGTCATTCGCCTCCAGGGTCCTTGCCAAATCTTCTGCAGTAATCATCATTGGCCCAAAACCTCTCGAGCTGTTCATGTTGCAAACTTCCAGTGTCGCTCTTGCCTTTTTCTGTGGAATCACCCAGGATCCGGCCACAATATCAGTGGTGGCAGCCTGGCCACTCCCTCCACCTTGTTCAACAGAGCCATCAACCCTTCTTTTTCTTCCTCTTTCAGCAGAATTTTCCATTGAGCACAACTGCAGGCCAAGCGTCTCCACAAACCCTGCATACCAATCCATTGAGCTCTATTGAAAACATGATCATTTCTGGTAATCCAGATAGTTCTTAAGACAGCAGCAAAAATCATATTATATTTCTTATATTTTTTTCCTATCATTCCACAAAGCAGCAACATCATGCATATTTGAGATTTGAAAATCAACACCCAAAACATCAACAATTTGTTTCCAAATGTTAGCAGCAACCACACAGTCAAAAAACAGATGTTGACAAGATTCTATTTCATTACAAAGGACACAGGTTAAATCGTCAACACTCTGTCTCTTGACAAAATTGTCTCTAGTGAGAAGCCTGTTGTGGGAAAGCAACTAGAGGAAAAAGTGAATTTTTGGGGGTACCTTGATTTTCCAAACACAGTGGATACAACAGTTTGAATTCCCCCAAAGTTAACAACAGCATAGAGAGATTTCACACTATAAACCCCACTTGCTCCCCATTTCCAAATCAAACAATCTTGAGAATCATCCAACTGGATAGTTTGTGCAATTTGCTGAATTTCCATCCATTGCAACATCAAATTATGGTCAAAGCATCTCCTAAAAGTCATTTTCAAGGACACACCATCCCATAGATCAGCAATAGTTTTATTTTGCTCATTCAAAAGGAAATATATTTCCCAATATTGAATAGCCAAAGAGCAAGAACCAAACCAATGGTCCTCCCAAAACTTAATATTCCTACCATTCCCAACTTTCCATTTATAACCCATTTTAGCAGCTTTAGCAGCCCAAAGCACCCGTTTCCAAAAGGGGGAGGCACCATTCGCAGAGCAGGAAAAAATGTTAGGATTACACACATTATACTTATTGTCTATTATCTGTTTCCAAATTTTATTATCATCCAACTGATACCTTTTGATCTAGGAAGCCAAAAGGCACATGTTCATCTCTGATAAATTAGGGATGCCCAAACCTCCATATTCTTTTTTTCTGGTGACCAAGCCCCAATTAGCTAAATGATACTTATGGTGCCCCTCATAATTATCCCATAGACAATGTGTCATCTGAGAATTAATAAGAGTAATAGCCCATTTGGGGAATTTGATCACACTAAGAAGATAAATGAGAATACTGGCCAAGACACTCCTAACCAGCTCTAGTTTGGCAGCATGGTTGAGTAACTTCCCTCTCCAGCCCGCAGCTCTTTTGAAGATTTTATCAACAACAGGCTGAATGTCCTCTTTTTTAAGTTTGCAGTGATGCAGAGGAACCCCCAAATACTGCAGAGGAAACTCTCCCAGCTTACAACTTAAAGATTGTGCAAAAAGTTGTGCATCACTATCTAAAACATTAATGGGAACTAGATCACACTTATGAAAGTTGATCCTCATTCAGACATATGTTCAAAACAGGCCAAAATCCACTTCAAGTTAATGGCAGAGGCTAATCTATTTTCAAGGAAAAGCAAAGTATCATCAGCATACTGCATACTAATGATCCCTCCCCTTCCCAGATTTTGCATAAGTCTAGCTATCTGCCCTCCAGAAGCAGCTTTGTGAAGAATTTTAGAGAAAACATCAGCCATAAAATTGAAAAGAATGGGGGATATAGGGTCCCCCTGTCTGACACCTCTGCTAGTAAGGAAAAAATGACTATTACAATCATTGATCCTAACACCAACATAACCATTATGTAAAAGCCCTTTAATAATAGACATCCACTTGGGGCTACAGCCCCTCATTGTCATTACTCTTAAAAGGAAGTCTCTATCCACTATATCATATGCTTTTTCATAATCTAACTTAAAAACAAAACCACTATCCCCTCTATGAACAGCATCATGAATCACCTCATGGGCAGATACCACACTCTCAAGAATGTATCTCCCTTTGATAAAAGCTGTTTGATTAGGAGAAATAAGCTTCTCACTAACCACACCCAACCTATTGGTGGCACATTTAGAAAAAATCTTAAAACTGCAATTAGTCAGGGCAATGGGTCTGAACTTCTGTTAGTTACAGCATTAGTCTCTTTTGGAATCAGAGTCAACAGAGAAAAATTAAGCCTGGATAAATCAAGTTTCCCCTCATTCCAATCCTTGACCATAGCCATGAAATCAGCTCTAATGAGCTCCCAGAAATGTTGATAAAAGAGAAAAGAAAAACCATCAGGTCCAGGAGCACCTTCAGCATAAGAGCCAAAGATAGCCTCCTTTACCTCTTTTTCAGAAAAAGGAGCATTAAGCATCTCATTATGACTTTGTGACACCAAATCCTCTGGGTCCCAAAAATCATCTACTAGACCGATATCGAGACAAGGTTCTTTGCTAAATAGGGACTTATAGTAGTTGACAGCGATATCCAACATACCTTTGTTGTCTTCCACCATCCCCTCAGCACCTTGTAACTGGCAGATCTGTTTTTTCCTTCTCCTCTGATTAGCTACAGAATGGAAATAGGCAGTATTACGATCTCCTTCCAAAATGTACCTTTCTCTAGACCTTTGCCTAGCCTTAATCTCTTCATTACCCCAAATTTTAGTGAGTTCAACAGAAATATCTTTCATTCTTTTTTTAGAAACAGGGGATAAACTTTGTGTTTCAGCAAGAATATCAAGCAAATCATACTCAGCAACCAAGCTTTGTTTATTTTTCCTTTGAGCAGATTCAATATTAGCAGCCCAACCTTTTAAGCCTTTTCTAGTATTCCTAATCTTGAATTGCCATCTGTCAATGGATTTTTGGAAATGACATGGGGATTGCCAGAACTTGGCAACCACCTGATCAAAACCCTCAACATTAAACCACCATTTTTCAAAACGAAACTGTTTAGTACAAGGAATTTTCAAAGCCCTAGTATC
The DNA here is from genome assembly GCF_019359855.2 of Lolium perenne. NCBI lineage: Eukaryota > Viridiplantae > Streptophyta > Magnoliopsida > Poales > Poaceae > Lolium > Lolium perenne. The sequence continues at coordinate 88,111,024 of NC_067248.2, forward strand.
CACAATGAGGGGAGTGTGATCACTTCCCACCCTAGCCTTAGAGGCTAGACTACTAGCAGGGAAAACGGAATCCCAACAGGTAGTCACAAACACTCTGTCTAGTAAAGCCATAATCAAATTATCTTGATTATTAGCCCAAGAGAATTGCCTACTAGGATTTCTAAGCTCCATCAAATTGAATTTATTGATCCAGTCATTAAAAAGGTTAGCCCAATGTTGGTTGATGTTTCCAGTGTTTTTCTCACACTTTTCTCTAATGAGATTTAAATCACCACCAACAAGGGTAGGACCATTCCAGCAAGCCATAATATTATGTAATTCATTAATAAAGTCTAATTTATGTTCCTCATATGCAGAGCCATATACAGCAATAACTCTCCAAATGACATTATCTTTTTTTTGCTTTAATGTGCACAGAGACACAATAAGAAAGGATATCCCACTTAATAACATCAAACATATCAATACTAACCCCAACAAGAATCCCTCCAGCAGTCTTCACAGCAGGTAACCAATTCCAAGAAAACTTTTCTCTTGGATCTAGTCCCTTAAGCTGCAAACTAGAGAAATCTTCTTTTTTAGATTCAGAGAAACAAATAATATCAGGACATGTCTCTCTAATGAGGTCATGTACTCTAGTAAGCTTGTCAGGTCTGTTAAGACCTCTAGGGTTCCATATTAAAGCTACTAACATTTTTAAAAATCAGTTTTGTTCTACCCTTTTTCCTACTATGGACTAATGTCCATGGTTCATCGTCATCAGGTACATCACTAGTGCAATCCTCCTGATCAGAAACATCTTTTTTTCCCCTTCAAAACCTACCCTTATTTCCTCCAAAGAAAGACTAATGTCACTAGGAAGGAAACTATCAGGGTTGGAATTATGAAATTCAATAAGCCTTTTAGTTTCAGCTTCTTTAATTTCATCAATCACATAATTAGCATTAGAATTTCTATGCCCCAGGCTAATGCCAGCATTCTTTGCATTATCATATAAAGTAGGATTATCAAGGGCAGCAAACGAATTCGAATAACCATGAATTTTGTTACCTTTAGGAACCTCTAGGTTTTTGGCCTTCTTAAGATCTTGAGCTTTTTCAATAGCTGACTTACCATCCCTTGTAATCCTGGAACTCATTCTTGTAGCTTGTGCAGGCCCCCACTTCTTCTTTTCCTTCCAAACCATAGGAGGAATCACATGAACAAGATTGTTGGGCATCACCTTCTCAGCATCCTGACCACCATCATCAGCTTCATCATCACTCTCCTCATCAAAATGTTGAAGAAGGTTCTTCCCAATATTTTCCTCAGCTCCCCTCAAGACCAAAGCATTATTGACTTGAACACCTGGTTCTTTGCCAAACACCTTGTCTTGGATAGATGACTCCAACCTTTCATGAACAGCAGATTGGACATCACTTCTTCCACCAGGAGGGATGGAAGGTTCTGTATCCATCTTACTATTGTTTCCACTATTTTTACCCTTGTCCAGGCTCTTGAAGTCATCTCGAACCTCATTATCATCATCAACTGATCACCAGCATTTCCCTGTCCAGGATCTTCATCATCATCATCATCTACATCAATAGATTCACCTTCACTTTCTACAATGAAATTAATCAGGAAGAAGCACTGTTCCATCTCAAACAACTTGTTTGCTGGGATTTTGGCTTTGTCTCTCACAGCTACTTTAACCCTGACCTCTTTGTAGAAGCTTCTGAAGATGCCTTGCCAGTCAATGTTCACAAGCACACCCAGGGAGGTGGAGATTTGACAGATGGTTTTCCAAGTCAACCACTTGGCAGGAATACCAAAAAATTTCACCCAAATTTCCTGGAATTCTTCAAATGGTTCAGCCTCCCCATCCCAGTTCATAAAGTAGATTACCACTCCATCTTTTTTTAAGTTAATGGAGGGGTACTCCACTAAATCCTTAATCCTTTTGCTAGGAGGAAACCTAACTAGGAACTTTCTGGGACCAATCTGTCTAATCTGCCAAAACCAGTTTACTTTCCACATATCATTGAAGCATTTCTCAAGTTCCTCAGCTGATATTTCTCCTTCTTTAACCACCACCACTCCTACATTATCCATGTTCAACCACTGCACAGCTTCTGGACCTTCTACTTCCACATGAAAGAAACCCAAGCCAGGATTTGCACTTCCCCAGTACTGAGCAGTTGGAAGAAGAGAGTACCACATGAGGCAGTTGTCCATATGGTGTCCAGTCTTGCTGCATGATACGCGTAGATGCACACGTCCGTTGGGAACCCCAAGTGGAAGGTATGATGCGTATAGAAGCAAGTTTCCCTCAGTATGAAACCAAGGTTTAATCGAACCAGTAGGAGCCAAGAAGCACGTTGAAGGTTGATGGTGGCGAAATGTGATGCGGCGCAACAACAGGGATTCCGGCGCCAACGTGGAATCTGCACAACAAAACCAAAGTACTTTGCCCCAACGAAACAGTGAGGTTGTCAATCTCACCGGCTTGCTATAACAAAGGATTAAGCGTATCGAGTGGAAGATGATTGTTTGCAAGAAAACAGTAAAACACAATTGCAGTAGATTGTATGCTATGTAAAGAATAGGACCGGGGTCCACAGTTCACTAGAGGTGTCTCTCCCATAAGATAAAAGCATGTTGGGTAAACAAATTACAGTCGGGCAATTGACAAATAGAGAAAGGCATAACAATGCATATACATGATATGATAAATATAGTGAGATTTAATCCGGGCATTACGACAAAGTACATAGACCGCCATCCAACTGCATCTATGCCTAAAAAGTCCACCTTCAGGTTATCATCCGAACCCCATTCAGTATTAAGTTGCTAAGCAACAGACAATTGCATTAAGTATGGTGCGTAATGTAATCGACAACTACATCCTTAGACAAAGAATCAATGTTTTATCCCTAGTGGCAACAGCACATCACAACCTTAGAACTTTCATCACATCCCGGTGTCAATGAAGGCATGAACCCACTATCGAGCATAAATACTCCCTCTTGGAGTTAAGAGTACAAACTTGGCCAGAGCCTCTACTAATAACGGAGAGCATGCAAGATCATAAACAACACATAAACAATAGATTGATAATCACCATAACATAGTATTCTCTATCCATCGGATCCCGACAAACACAACATATAGTATTACAGATAGATGATCTTGATCATGTTAGGCAGCTCACAAGATCCAACAATGAAGCACAACAAGGAGAATACGACCATCTAGCTACTGCTATGGACCCATAGTCCAGGGGTGAACTACTCACTCATCACTCCGGAGGCGATCATGGCGATGAAGAGTCCTCCGGGAGATGAATCCCCTCTCCGGCAGGGTGCCGGAGGCGATCTCCTGAATCCCCCTTGATGGGATTCGCGGCGGCGGCGTCTCTGGAAGGTTTTCCGTATCGTGGCTCTCGGTACTGGGGGTTTCGCGACGAAGGCTTTAAGTAGGCGAAAGGGTAGGTCAAGAGGCGGCGTGAGGGGCCCACACCACAGGCCGGCGCGGCCAGGGCCTGGGCCGCGCCGCCCTATGGTGTGGCCACCTCGTGGCCCCACTTCCTTCCCTCTTCGGTCTTCTGGAAGCTCCGTGCAAAAATAGGACCCTGGGCGGTGATTTCGTCCAATTCCGAGAATATTTCCTTACTAGAATTTCTGAAACCAAAAACAGCAGAAAACAGCAACTGGCTCTTCGGCATCTTGTTAATAGGTTAGTTCCAGAAAATGCATAAATATGACATATAATGTGCACAAAACATGTAGGTATCATCAATAAAGTAGCATGGAACATAAGAAATTATCGATACGTTGGAGACGTATCAGCATCCCCAAGCTTAGTTCTGCTCGTCCCGAGCAGGTAAAACGATAACAAAGATAATTTCTGAAGTGACATGCCATCATAATCTTGATCATACTATTTGTAAACATATGTAATGAATGCAGCGATCAAAACAAAGGTAATGACATGAGTAAACAAGTGAATCATATAGCAAAGACTTTTCATGAATAGTACTTCAAGACAAGCATCAATAAGTCTTGCATAAGAGTTAACTCATAAAGCAATAATTTAAAGTATAGACATTGAAGCAACACAATGGAAGATTAAGTTTCAGCGGTTGCTTTCAACTTGTAACATGTATATCTCATGGATAATTGTCAACATAGAGTAATATAACAAGTGCAATATGCAAGTATGTAGGAATCAATGCACAGTTCACACAAGTGTTTGCTTCTTAAGGTGGAGGGAGATAGGTAAACTGACTCAACAATAAAAGTAAAAGAAAGGTCCTTCAAAGAGGAAAGCATCGATTGCTGTATTTGTGCTAGAGCTTTTATTTTGAAAACATGAAACAATTTTGTCAACGGTAGTAATAAAGCATATGAGTTATGTAAATTATATCTTACAAGTTGCAAGCCTCATGCATAGTATACTAATAGTGCCCGCACCTTGTCCTACTTAGCTTGGACTACCGGATCTTTGCAATGCCATGTTTCAACCAAGTGTCACAAAGGGGTACCTCCATGCCGCCTGTACAAAGGTCTAAGGAGAAAGCTCGCATTTTGGATTTCTCGCTTTTGATTATTCTCAACTTAGACATCCATACCGGGACAACATGGACAACAGATAATGGACTCCTCTTAAATGCATAAGCATGTAGCAACAATTATTATTCTCATATGAGATTGAGGATATATGTCCAAAACTGAAACTTCAACCATGATTCATGGCTTTAGTTAGCGGCCCAATGTTCTTCTCTAACAATTTTGCATGCTCCAACCACTAAGGTGATAGATCCTTCAGACAAGACGGACATGCATAGCAACTCACATGATATTCAACAATAGTTGATGGCGTTCCCCAGAAGCATGGTTATCGCACAACAAGCAACTTAATAAAAGATAAAGTGCATAAGTACATATTCAATACTACGATAGTTTTTAAGGCTATTTTGTCCCATGAGCTATATATTGCAAAGGTGAATGATGGAATTTTAAAGGTAGCACTCAAGCAATTTACTTTGGAATGGCGGAGAAATACCATGTAGTAGGTAGGTATGGTGGACACAAATGGCACAGTAGTTGGCTCAAGGATTTTGGATGCATGAGAAGTATTCCCTCTCGATACAAGGTTTAGGCTAGCAAGGTTATTTGAAGCAAACTCAAGGATGAACCGGTGCAGAAAAACTCACATAAAAGACATATTGTAAACATTATAAGACTCTACACCGTCTTCCTTGTTGTTCAAAACTCAATACTAGAAATTATCTAGACCTTAGAGAGACCAATTATGCAAACCAAATTTTAGCAAGCTCTATGTATTTCTTCATTAATGGGTGCAAAGTATATGATGCAAGAGCTTAAACATGAGCACAACAATTGCCAAGTATCACATTATCCAAGACATTTTAGAATTACTACATGTAGCATTTTCCAATTCCAACCATATAACAATTTAACGAAGAAGAAACTTCGCCTTGAACATTATGAGTAAAGCCTAAGGACATATTTGTCCATATGCAACAGCGGAGCGTGTCTCTCTCCCACAAAGTGAATGCTAGGATCCATTTTATTCAAACAAAAACAAAAACCAAAACAAAAACAAACCGACGCTCCAAGTAAAGGACACAAGATGTGACTGAATAAAAATATTGTTTCAGGGGAGGAACCTGATGATGTTGTTGATGAAGAAGGGGATGCCTTGGGCATCCCCAAGCTTAGACGCTTGAGTCTTCTTAGAATATGCAGGGATGAACCACGGGGGCATCCCCAAGCTTAGAGCTTTCACTCCTCTTGATCATAGTATATCATTCTCCTCTCTTGACCCTTGAAAACTTCCTTCACACCAAACTTCAAGCAAACTCATTAGAGGGTTAGTGCACAATTAATAATTCACACATTCAGAGGTGACACAATCATTCTTTACACTTCTGGACATTGCATAAAGCTACTGGACATTAATGGATCAAAGAAATGAATCCAACATAGCAAAAGAGGCAATGCGAAATAAAAGGCAGAATCTGTCAAAAACAGAACAGTCCGTAAAAACGAATTTAAAGCTGGCACCAGACTTGCTCAAATGGAAAAACTCAAAACTAATAAAAGTTGCGTACATATCTGAGGTTCACGCTCGTAAATTGGCAGATTTTTTCGAAATTTCTACAGAGAACTGTGCCCAGATTCGTGACAGACAGCAATGCTGTTTCTGCGCAGCAATCCCAAATATAACATCAACTTTGACATAGAAACTTTACTTGGCACAAAAACATGATAAGGAGAGGTTGCTACAGTAGTAAACAACTTCCAAGACTCAACAAAACAAAAAATTGCTGTAGTAAAAACATGGGTTGTCTCCCATAAGCGCTTTTCTTTAACGCCTTTCAGCTAGGCGCAGAAAGTGCAGATCAAGTAACATCAAGAGATGAAGCATCAACATCATAACCAGGGGTATTGGGAGTTTTCTCAACCAAGCATAGTATATTGGATACATAAGTTTTAGCGTCTCCCTTTTCATTAGTCTTGGGCTTGCTATTCTCATCAAACAAATTTTCAGGAACAAGCCAAGCATAGTTATTTTCTAATGCATCATTCATAGCTAGGAGTTTACATGGTATTGGTGCTTTGATCTCCCCACCATCATTAATATTATTAGTGTACCTTATTCTATCCATGTCCATTTTTTCAAGGAGACCAACAAAATTAGTATGAGAACCTAGCATATTAAATTTAGCAAAAACCTTTCTAGCCTCTCTTGCTAGACCACCAAATTCCCTAAGAAGAGTTTCTAAAACAAAATCTTTCTTTTCCCCTTCTTCCATATCACCGAGTGTAAGAAACATGTGTTGGATTATAGGATTGAGATTAACAAATTTAGTTTCCAACATGCGAACTAAAGCAGCAGCAGCAGCAATTTCATAGGTAGGTGCAAGTTCTACCAAGTGTCTATCTTCAAAATCTTCAGTAATACTAACATTATTGAAAAATTCTTCTATATTATTTCTCCCAACTATGGACCCACGTCCTACCGGTATATCTTTTGTGGTAAAATTAAAAGGAAACATGATGCAATAAGCAAAAAGTAAACTAGGCAAACAAGGTAAAGACGAGTAACTAATTTTTTTTGTGTTTTCGATATAGTGAGCAAGACAGTAAATAAAGTAAAACTAGCAACTAATTTTTTTGTGTTTTGTTTAGGTGCAGCAAACAAAGTACTAAATAAAATAAAGCAAGACAAAAACAAAGTAAAGAGATTGAGAAGTGGAGACTCCCCTTGCAGCGTGTCTTGATCTCCCCGGCAACGGCGCCAGAAATTTAGCTTGATACGCGTAGATGCACACGTCCGTTGGGAACCCCAAGTGGAAGGTATGATGCGTATAGAAGCAAGTTTCCCTCAGTATGAAACCAAAGTTTAATCGAACCAGTAGGAGCCAAGAAGCACGTTGAAGGTTGATGGTGGCGAAATGTGATACGGCGCAACAACAGGGATTCCGGCGCCAACGTGGAATCTGCACAACAAAACCAAACTACTTTGCCCCAACGAAACAGTGAGGTTGTCAATCTCACCGGCTTGCTGTAACAAAGGATTAAGCGTATCGAGTGGAAGATGATTGTTTGCAAGAAAACAGTAAAACACAATTGCAGTAGATTGTATGCTATGTAAAGAATAGGACCGGGGTCCACAGTTCACTAGAGGTGTCTCTCCCATAAGATAAAAGCATGTTGGGTAAACAAATTACAGTCGGGCAATTGACAAATAGAGAAAGGCATAACAATGCATATACATGATATGATAAATATAGTGAGATTTAATCCGGGCATTACGACAAAGTACATAGACCGCCATCCAACTGCATCTATGCCTAAAAAGTCCACCTTCAGGTTATCATCCGAACCCCATTCAGTATTAAGTTGCTAAGCAACAGACAATTGCATTAAGTATGGTGCGTAATGTAATCGACAACTACATCCTTAGACATAGAATCAATGTTTTATCCCTAGTGGCAACAGCACATCACAACCTTAGAACTTTCTGTCACTGTCCCAGGTGTCAATGAAGGCATGAACCCACTATCGAGCATAAATACTCCCTCTTGGAGTTAAGAGTACAAACTTGGCCAGAGCCTCTACTAATAACGGAGAGCATGCAAGATCATAAACAACACATAAACAATAGATTGATAATCACCATAACATAGTATTCTCTATCCATCAGATCCCGACAAACACAACATATAGTATTACAGATAGATGATCTTGATCATGTTAGGCAGCTCACAAGATCCAACAATGAAGCACAACAAGGAGAAGACGACCATCTAGCTACTGTTATGGACCCATAGTCCAGGGGTGAACTACTCACTCATCACTCCGGAGGCGATCATGGCGATGAAGAGTCCTCCGGGAGATGAATCCCCTCTCCGGCAGGGTGCCGGAGGCGATCTCCTGAATCCCCCGAGATGGGATTCGCGGCGGCGGCGTCTCTGGAAGGTTTTCCGTATCGTGGCTCTCGGTACTGGGGGTTTCGCGACGGAGGCTTTAAGTAGGCGAAAGGGTAGGTCAAGAGGCGGCGCGAGGGGCCCACACCACAGGCCGGCGCGGCCAGGGCCTGGGCCGCGCCGCCCTATGGTGTGGCCACCTCGTGGCCCCACTTCCTTCCCTCTTCGGTCTTCTGGAAGCTCCGTGCAAAAATAGGACCCTGGGCGGTGATTTCGTCCAATTCCGAGAATATTTCCTTACTAGGATTTCTGAAACCAAAAACAGCAGAAAACAACAACTGGCTCTTCGGCATCTTGTTAATAGGTTAGTTCCAGAAAATGCATAAATATGACATATAATGTGCATAAAACATGTAGGTATCATCAATAAAGTAGCATGGAACATAAGAAATTATCGATACGTTGGAGACGTATCACTGCATATGAAACACCTCTTGATCCTAGTGCATAGACCAACATAGTGTCCCAACTCTCCACAGTTGTAGCAAGTTACATTCTTGAACTTGGGATCCAGGATAGGCCCAGGACCACCAGAGACAGACAACTGAAGATTAGCACCACCCCTATCACCACTTTGTTTTGACCCATCTGAAACAACATTCTTCTGATTTTTCTTCTTGTTCTTCCCAGCACCAGATCCTTGCGGTTGCTGTGAAGGAACCATGCTAGCACTGATGCCTTGACTGTTGGATTGTGGAAGACTAGGAGGAATTCCTTGAGGAATCAACATCAACGGATTGAAACCAGCAGGCGGAATCTGCTGGTTGCCGAAGAACTGCGACCACTGACTCATTGGCATGTTCCACATGTTTGGCTGCATCATCGGAAACATACCTTGACCAGCCCCCAACTGCTGCACCATCGGCGGAGGGAACTCTGACTTGACCCTAACTGGCTCATTGCTCCAAGCGATGTAGCCGCAGAAGTTGACGCCGTCGCCGCTGGGGGTGCACGTCCACCACCCGAGCCACGACCAGCCCCAACACCGCCAAATCTGCCCGCACCACGACCACCACCCGCCATTTTGGCCACCTCCACGAATGATTTCTTCCCCTCCCCCGCGCCCCACAACTCCGAGAACTTGATAACTTTGGGCTTGGGTAGAAATCCACTTCTAGCAGGAAAGCAATCAGCAGGAGTAAAGGATCTATTCTGGACCAACTCCTTCCTGACCCAGACCAGGGTCAAAGAACCAGGCGAAAACCTAGATCCGACCAGGGGGTTGTTTCTCGACACTGTCTGCGCAGCCACAACTATATCCATTTTTGAAGACGCATTTCCAAAACCCGCCATCCCTGAAACTCCACGAACGGCTCGATTTCGCTCTGGAGGGTCCAATCGACGGCCACCAATTGCCGCCACCAGAGAGCAGCTGCGCAACGGGGCCCGCCCCTGAGGACAGCTTCCAGCATTCCCCAAGAACAACCCCCTGGTCACCTCACCACACCACCAAGCACCAGTGCGACCGCATTTCCGGCCACGTCGGACAACATATTGATTTCCGTCGTACGACATGTCCTTTTGTATAGATGCGATTGATGTACATGTACGTATTAGCTGGTGTAAGAGGGTTAGGAGCTGCTTTGGGATGTGCGCCAAGTGTGAGGTGTCAACATCCTAGAGGGGGGCCTCAGGAGGAGCATTCTGCGGCCCAGCCCCAAAGAATTTTTTTCCATCTCTAACGGCCCGACGCAAATGGACGCGAAGCGACTATTTGCACCCGCGTGGTCGAAAAATGCGTCTGCAACACATAGTGACTGGGCTGGACGCGGAGACGCAAACGCGGCCCAAATATGTACCTCGAATGCGTCTCGGTAGCCGCGTGACCGCTCGCTTCTTCCACGGGCCCGCATGGTAGCGACCTAAGTAGATGCGTCTTCTCAAGTGTGCCAATATGGCGACGAGGCATCGCTTCGGCAGTCTGCGCCACGTTAATGACGATGCCTCGCCTGCCGAGCAGCCGCCGTGCTGCAGCAGCATCACCCCGCCGCTTGCCGTCACCTGCGCCGTTGTCCTCTTCTTAGGAGGCGAGCTCCTTCGAGTTCATCCTCCACATCGACGAGGACCCCCTCGTCATCAAGCGGTTGCCCAACAAGTTCGTCGACGGCGCCGATCCAGTCGAGTTACAGCTGTGGGAGGCCAGATGCACCTTTTGCCCGTGGCATGTCGAGGTCTTGTTCGACGGGCAGGGCAAGATGTACTTGCACACCGGTGGGAGAAGTTCGCCCGCGCCCACAACCTTGAGGCCGGCTGCCTGCTCACCTTCCTCTAGAAAGGCGACGACGAGATGACCGTCAAGGTGTTCAACAACACATCCCAATGCAGGCACTACCACACGAACGAGTCCGACAATGACACCGACAACTAGTGTTGTTCGAGTGTTGTTTCTTTGCAGCGAAGATGGCCACCGGCCAATTGAAGCCACTAGTGTAGATTTCTGTATGTTCTTCCTGCTCATCTAAGAACATAAGGCACACAGAACCTAGCCGAATTTTCGAGTTTGGGCGACTGGGTGTCTAAGAGTGTTTTTTCTTGGCAGCGAAAGAACGAAAGCCGCGAGTCCAACACTAGTTAGGTTTCCTTATTTTTCAATTTTTAAACCATGTTTCAAACTATGTAGTAGTAGTTTGTGTAATATTTCTATCTAGGGTTAAACGGGAAAAAAAGAAAAAAAAGGTAAAAATATTATGCGTTGGGCCGATGAGACGCAAACATACGCGAGGTAAAAAACGATCATTTTCATATCCACGGACCGACCAAAACAGATGCCTGCATCATTTTGAATATCAAATTTATCATTTTGAACATCCAATTTTAGTCCCTCTCTAGATGCACCTGTAGATGCATTTAACGGTGAGAGAAGCCACACCGTACTAATTCACTCGTCGCTTCCTGGATGGATGAGCCGGCCATGGCGTACACTTGTCGTCCGCAAACAGGTGGTGGTGATGGGTGAGCCGTTGGTCGCGCAGAATGTGGATGCATTGCATGCCATGTGGCCGCAGCGTGGGATCCACGTGAGTGGTGATCAAGAGTGACGGTACGCACCTCTGATTAGAGCATCCCAGCCGTTCGGCTCCCCAGGCCGAAATCCGGCGCTATTTAGCGCCGGATGGATGTATTTTTTTGGCCTGGGGAGACCCATTTTCCCAGTGGCGAGCCCATGGTCGCCTTCACCCACCGCGTGCATAGCGACGGTGTCGCCGGGAAGGGCAACCGTCGGAGTGCACTCGTCGCTTTGAACCGCTGTAATGGTCCGCGAAGTGGTCTGGAGAGCCTAAACGCCTCGTCGGGAACGGTCGAAGTCGCCTCGAAATTACAACCGCCGTAATGGAGCATGAACTCCGAGGAAGAGCAACCGCCGCTCTCTTCGTCCAGAGAAGAACTACATATACGGTTTCGAACGGCCGACGCCATTCATCTATTCTCTCCTCACCATCTTCTGTCAACCATGAGCGACTGGTCGTGGCCATCGGACACCGACAGCGAGGGGAAGCCGCCAGGATGGCGCCATTGGTGGGATCGCGTTGCATCGTCCAGCAGCGACGATTCCCCCCCCCCCCCCCCCGCCGTCCAGCGAAGACGAATGGGATGACGACGAGGAGGAGGACGAGGAGGAGGCCGAGGAGCAGGCCGTGGAGCAGGCCGTGGAGCCGGCCGTGGAGCCGGCCGAGGAGCAGCCCGAGGAGCCGGCCGAGGAGCAGGCCAGGAAGAAGCCGAGGAGCTGGCGGAGGAGGAGGAGGACGCAGAGGCGAAGGCACCTTCCTCCGACGAGGAGGTGACGAGCCGGAAGCGTCGCCGCCACGACGATGAGGCGGGGCCATCTAGGAAGAAGTAGTAGTTTAAGTTTGTTTTTAAGTTTTTATATGTAATTTTTATGTTTATTCGAACTATATATAATTATGTTTATTCGAACTATATATAATTTGACTATGTTGAGAGTTCAAATCTTTCGTTCGACGATGGTCTTGCCGTAGATCGGGAAGACAAGGGTAGTGCCGTAGATCGGGGAAGACGAGGGTATTGCCGTAGAAACCCATGCCATTGTCGCCGACAGGTCGGGGTCACCAAACGTTTCCCGCGATTTTCTCTCATCCGGAGTCCCCGAGCGCTCCCCGGGGGGCCGGGATGGCGTGGGATCGCCGGATGAAATTAGACCCAATTCCGGACGAAAACGAGAAACCGGAGACGCGACTGGACCAAATTACGCCGTCCGGATGGAAAAAAGGATCGCCGGGGGCCTCGTCGGGGGACGAGTGGTGATGCTCTTACGAAGCAGCGCAGGACAGCCGCCCACCCACTACCGAATATCGATACATAGATCGATGGCATGTTGGTAGCTGACATAGTTATGCAGATATACTACTACTAGTCGATTGAGATTGAGAGACTGATTTCACCTGGATGAGTGGATCTGTGTGCATCTATTGATGCAGAGGCCGAAGCAATGCTCCCATATCGAAAAAAAAAAACTACTAGTCGATTGAGAGACTGGTTTCACCTGGATGAGTGGATCTGGTCCAAGCTGGATGGTACCAGGACGGACCGTCCAAGCAGTATGTAGCACGTAGAGCCAGGTCATCTCGAACTCTCGGCCAGCTCGCACGCGGCACGCCATGGTGCCCAGATGCAGTCGGCAGGCCCATGTGGGGCTGTGGCCGGCTACCTTGAATCTGGAATTCTGGAAGGAGTGTACCGTGTACGTACGTCAGTGAAACGAAGATCGTTGGATTCTCACATGGCTGGCGGCTGCGTACGTCTCAAGGCATGGACCATTCCTGTTTCAATTCCACCAGGACCAGGAGACCCTCGACCTGGATCGCTGGTCCAAGGCGGGGAGCGAACTGGACTCGATCGTCTCACCTGCGTACTAAGCCTGACTTTCACTCTGATCGCTTCAAAGCTGGCTGCTCATGCCATTTGTAAATGAAAAGCAGCGTGCACAAATAAGTTACATGTCATTTCTCGTCATCGAAGCACCAGTGGTCTAGTGGTAGAAGGCCGGTGCCAACGCGGGCGTGAGCGCAGGCGGTATCGCCCGGCTAGGGGCGGGAGACGGGCGGGAGTGGGGCGGGACGCGAGCGCGGGGCGCTGGGGCTGACGCCGGGCGGTACCGCCCGCTGCCGCCCGGCTACCGCCCGCGTTGGAGGCGAGAGCGGGGCGAGAGTGGGGCGAGAGCGGGGCGATAGCGGCGCTAGTGGGGGCGAGAGCGGGGCGAGAGCTGCCACTATAGCCCGTGCATTGGCACCATGAGATGAGAGTGGGGTGAGAGTGGGACGAGAGTGAGGAAAAAAGCTGACGTGGCGGGCGAGAGTGGGGCAGTGCATTGGCACCAGCCGAATAGTACCCTGCCACGGTACAGACCCGGGTTAGATTCCCGGCTGGTGCATTTTAATTCTTCTTTTTGAGACAGCCTTTCTTTTTTGTGAATGGGCTGTTCATCATCTGTTCTTTTTCTTCCATGACATAGGGCACCGAATGGGCCTCATAGTCATAGGCCACACATCTCACACTTACAATTGCTACGTAATGCTGGGGCCTGGGACTCACATTTGGACCTTTGCCCTATCGTTTGCTGCACCTACTGCAATGCCGGGCCAACAGGTCAAGACAAAATCTCGTAGAAACAGGTGGCCTTAACAAGGGCGGACCTAGAAAAAAACAAATGGAGGAGAAAGTTTTTTTTAGGGACATTGGTTGTTAGTTCTATGTAGGAGTAACATAAATCTAGTTGAAATGAAAACCTGCAGTATCAATACAAATCATGGTTCCCTCGCCCACCACATAGGCACGTTTATAATTGAAAAGGTAATGCTTTGTTTTTTTTCAATGTAGGAATGATACGAATAATAATTTGCAAAGACTTCAGAATAATCAAATGCGATGCTTTGATGTGACCTAGTACCTCGGTTTTCGAAAAGAAAGCATCATTACAATGTTTAAAGAACCAAGTGATCGCTTTCATGCATATTAATGACATGCTTTTAGTTTCTTTCTGTGTTTTACCACTTTCATGGAATTATTCAAAATTTAAAATGATTTTTAAATCATTTTTGGTAATTAATGGCAGGTTCTTGAATTCTAGTTCATTTAAATAATAATGTGTAATTATTTAATGCATTGTTTGAATAATTATGAAAAATTTGAATCCAAATATTGATTTTGGATTTTATTGATATGTTTCTAAAGTTTTTATTACATAAGAAAAATTCTTTCGGACATTAATAACTCATTATTAATTTGGATAATAATTTAAGTTATCACAGAAATCACTATCTTCTCTTGGTTTATTTTATTTCATAAAAACTAATTTTTGGTGATTTTTTTGTTATTTATTTTTATTTTACGGAGGTAGTAGGAATATTTTAAATATTATGTTTTTTCTAGGAATTATGAAGTGTCTAAAATGACCCTAGCCCCAACCGTCAGACCATATGTCCAACCAGGGTCGTGTCAAACGACCTAGACCGACCACGCCATTCCATACTCTCCCTTGTCCTCTCTCTCTCTCTCCCTCCATCTCTGTGTGTGTGTGTTTCGCGCGCGTGCAATTTCCTGTCGGCTCCGGCCTTGTCCGCCGCTATCGTTGGTCGTAGTCGACGTGCCTTTGTCCCTCTGTCATCCTATCCAACCAGATATTTTTCTCCCGCTCTCTCGTGGCCTCGTGCACACCTCTCTCAAACCTAGATTTTCAAGGATGTGTCCTCTCCGGATTCTATGGACCTCCTTGTGGTTCCTTGACGTGCTGGTGACCTCGTCGTGCTCTGGAATGCGCTGGTGCGTATTCTCCTTCCTAGTGTCGCCAGCAAATCGACATCGCCTTCTTTGGACATGCAACCATCACAGCCGCGTGAGCACTACCTCACCATGTCGTGGTGCTTGCTTCGTGAGCACTGCCTCACCATGTCGTGGTGCTTGCTTCGACGAGCATGGTATGCATTTCCCCTCTCTCTTCTCTCTCTACCATCCTCACTCTTCTCCACTGCATTTGTGGGTGCTTTAGGGTTTGGTTTTTGGGTGCTCGATTTGTTGCGACAACCATGCTCTAGGATTCATATGCTATTCTTTCTTGATTGGATACTATCAGTGCTGGTTTGTGACTTGATTAATATCCTATTGGTACTATAATTGTGACTTGTCCACATTTTGGTCTTTGAATTTTCACTACTAGAGAAAGGCTTACCACCGGCGTCCTGGAATGGCTTACCGTCGGCGCCTCCGCATTCGCCGGCGATCACCTCGCCGGTGGTAATGCCTTATCGCCGGCGCCTTCCAATTCGCCGGTGGTAAGTAGCCGTTACCGTCGGCGTTTTAACCAATTTGCCGGGGGTAAGCGTTTCCGCCGGCGCCTTGCCATCTCGCCGGGGCTTGGATGTTACCGCCGGCGCTTCCCATTTCGCCAGCGATAATACTAGCAGGAGCATCAGGTCCTTACCGCCGGCGCTTCCCATTTCGCCTGCGGTAATATTAACAGGACCATCAGGTCGTTACCGCCGGTGCCTTCCCATTTCGCCAGCAGTAATATGAACAGGAGCAAAAAATAAAAACTCGAATTAGACAATATATACACCAGAATTCATAGCATATACACAGACTATACAGGCAAGTACAAGAATGACAGCAAGATATACATCATTAGCAAGATACACATCATTGGCAATACACGTCATTAGAAAGTCCCGAAATGTCCATAACATGCATGCATGCATCAATAACACAAGTGTCGACCATATGGTTCAACCATCACGACTCGAAGTAGCACATGATACACAAATACATATAAGTCCAGTCGACGACCTAGCTAAACAACAATGACATAATAAACTAGAGAGGCGGTGGCGGCAAGCAGCATCACGATGAAAGGGGTCATCCACATCTCCCTCCTCTATCCCGCTCGAAAGTTGGCGTATCGAGTTTCCGCCTCCTCCAAAGTGGTGTACCCCTTGTATCTATTGCCGCTGAAACGGTGGACCTGCCTCCTACAGTCTTCCCAGTCCTCGTAGACTCCAGGAACCCTGCCGTGGTAGACGACATAGTACGTCATCTATGCAAACACACACAACAAAGAAATGTAAGTTGTTAGTACATCCATAGAGAGAGATATAACATATAGGTGTGCAAAAGAAGAAACATAAAAAATACTTATGTAATTTATGACTAACATTTGCAGGACACAAAAGTTTTTGACTCAAGTCGACTTCGGCGGGAAGGGACGGATGCCCTCGAGCGTGTTGAACGTTCTCTCGTCACATCCATCTTCTAATCGGCCTTCTATCTCGAAATTAGAAACTGCGAGGCCATAGTTGAACAAGCCACCATTCATGAAGACATCCCTCCATAGTATTGTGCAAATGGTCCGCTGGATGGCACGGAACTCGGCTCTCACGTTTTCATCGGTGGTGTCCGACATGTTGACGAAATTCCCTTGCAGACCAGATGGCAACAAGAGATCGTTCTGAGACCTTACAACCGCCCTCATCTGTAGGATGGCAAATCATGCCTCCATCCCATTGTCATCCGCCGATTGCTTGAGGCAGGGGAACTTGGTTATGTGGTTGCACACATGGCAACCTTTAACTTTCTTCTCATGCCTGAGTTTGTCGACGCCAATCTCAGCTATGAAGCCGCTGAGGGGTGTAGACTTAACGTCGGTGAAGTCTTTCTCCTTATCAAGCCCGGAGTCGAGATAAGTGACATGGGAATGATACGGGTGAAAGAGGAGGAGGGTGCAGTACTTGAGTCTGCGCAAAATGGAAATAAACCATCATACTCAGCTATTAAGGAAATTCATGAAAGAATGTAATATAGGGTACTTTAGTAACCAAATACTTACTCGCGGAAATATGGTATGACAAAGCATTTCTTATCCTTGTTTAACACCAAGAAATCCTTGATATACTTCGCGAGAAATGTTTGTTCCTTCTGGGTGGTAGCTGGAGTCATGTAGAAGGGGTCCATGATAGCGATGTGCGTTGTGTTCTCCATGGCGATATCGTGCGCCATGCTGAGCGATACGAGGCGGACCAAGTTTCGGTCTAGCTGTTGCATGTGCAAGAGCCTGAAGATGTCTTCGTACCGAAAGAACATCAAGTCCGCAGGGTATGTGTTGACAAAGCCAAAGCCAGTGGGAACCTTGGCTATCAAAATCGGGTACGAGGGATTTCTTTCTTTAAGAAGTAGCTTCTCCTTCATTAGAATAGTTTCATGCACGTTCCTCATATCCGGCGTCAACTTGTCTACAACGTGTGCCGGCAGCATCGGCTGGCCTATGTGATGCAACTTCCTCCACGGGGTCGGCAACTTGTCATTAACCACTATCTTGCTTTTGGCAACATCTCCCGACTTCTTCCGCTTCCTGCCCTTCTTCTTACTGCAACTGGGAGTGGCTTTTTGTTTCATACCCTCCGTGGTCGCACCAAGGAGTGTCCTCAGGGTAAGCCCAACTCTTGGCGGGGCGGTGAAGGCGGTAGTGTCGTCCTGCTCGGGCGTGTCTTGTGAAAGGAACAACTTCTTCTTTAGGATATGACCGGCGGGTGGTGGCTTGTAAGGAGAAACAGCCTCGGCATCCATCTCAGCGATGAACGTATCGATGGGAGCTTGATCGATGTCCAACGCCTTGCCGTGCTGACTCTCTTGCTGACTATCGGGCTGACTATCGGGCTCAGAAGGATCATCAGCCGGTGGAGGACTAGCCCTGCCTTCGCCTGCCGTCAAAGCGATCGTTGGAGCTGGGACCTTGGCTTGGCTCGGGGCATCCGTTGCAGCCTCAGGAGTGACCATTCCATAGCTTGCCTCCGAACCTGAGGCGGTGTTCAGCCGAATTAGGGCTTTCGGCCATAGAAGGATGTGATTTTTGAGGTCCCCCAGAGTCAGCGAGGTGCTGATTTCCGGGGGTTGATAAGGAGGATCGAGGTGTTGGCATCTCGGTAACGACCGATTCACGCGAACCCGGCTCATGCTATCATCCATCCTGACGAAGTGGAAAATCCGCTGTGTTGGCAGGATGACACTGCCGCTCGCTACAGCCTTCAACTTGTTGTCCACATTCAGTAGCAAGGTGCAAGGAGTCGCGTTCTCCTGTGAAAACATGTGTAGGTAAGAGAGGGGCGACGACAAAGTAACTAATTTGTAGAGGCTTGAGAGACTAAATTAATTACCGTGAGGGCGTCGAGCTCGGCTCGCGTTGAAGGACCGAGGCCAGGCGTGCAGGTGACTGAGGTGCTAGTACTGGCGCCCCCAGGTCCGACGAATCCTCTCTAGCGCCTACATTGTCGGCAGGTGGAGTCACCAAGTTGGGTGTGCATTGAGCGTGTCTAGTTGGAGGCCGGTTGTCCGAGTTGCTGGCGCCTAGGCTGATAACCGGCATCGGTCCCTTTTGGCCGCCGGGTAAGTAATTCTTCATCGACAACACAAGATCAGGGATGATTTCATTGACCCTGCTGGCCAGCGCGTCATCGACCTTGCTAGCAACCTCGGCACTGACGCGTTGCTGAACCTCGGCACTGACGCATTGCTCCATGGTTGTTTCCAAGTCGGCCACCTTTTTCAGAAGAGCCTCGTGCTCCCGGTCCTTCTGCGCCTGCCGCGACTCCTTAGTGCTTGCGGGCACGTCCAAGCCATAGTCGACAAGCTTGCGACCTCCTCCGGCGCCGGGGACACGGTGGGGCTTGTCCAAAAGCGGCCGCGCCTTCACGGTGTTCAGACCCATGATAAAAGGCGTGTCCCACGGGACTTTGCTCATCGACGTCTGGGACGAGGAGCCAGCTGATTCGGCAGCTGCTTGTTTCGTCAACTGCCAGAAGTAACATGAATTTTTTTAGAATGTAATTGGACTTGGTGAGCAGTATCAAATTAATAAGCTGGTAAATTGCTTACCACTGCTTTGTCAAGTGCCATCACCTTCGCGTCGGCGACCAACTCAACTCCCACCACCACATCAGGTTTCGTGACACGTTTCCCACCCAATTCTCTATGGTATCGGGACCTGAGATATGCCCTGAAGAGTGGGTCTTTGTACTTGGCAAAAGGGGGCTCGAGGCCAGCCTTTATGTAGGCCTGATCCTCCTTGTCCCATACCGGCTGCTTGCCTTCGAAGCCACGGCAACCGAGATTGTGGTGACCGATGTTCTTATCCGCCAGCTCCTTCCCCCAGGTCGATTGTTGTTTGGTGTACTCGAGTTGCTGGTTTTCCAAGAATTTATTATACTGCTCCAGCGTCATCCGCGGGAAGTGGCGCTGGATCTCTTCCCAAGTCTCATTGTCACCAAGCATCCCCCTCAGCATGGTTTTATAACCGCTGAGGTTCTTGGTGAACTTAGAGAGGGCTCGTCTGTTCACGATGTTATCCTTGGGATCCTCGTTCCTGTAATCCACAGGGAACTCATACCGCGCGTGCAGCCGCGCAAGGAGTTGGGCCTGCAGATGCTGCTTATTCTTGGTTCGGAGTTTCGTCTCGTTGACGTCGACGACGTCCCGAAGGATTCCTCCCAGTTGGAGGCGGTACCCCTTCGCCAGGTGCTTGGGCTCAGTAGGAAGACCGGTCTTGGCGTCCACCGCGATGATTATGTCGCGAGTGGTGCCTACTCTGTTTGGGCGCCGCTGCTTCTGTTTCCCCTTGGCCTCGGTAGTAGTATCCGAGCTACCCCCGACAACGCCACTATCGGTGGTCTCGTCGGAAGCGGCCCTCTCATCCTCGCCATCATGGGCATCATCGTTGTCCATCTCATCATCCCCCTCCTCCGAGGACTCGTCATCGCTGCCCCTTGGAAGTTCCTCCAGCTGATCCGAGACCATGAGCCTGTAGTGCTCATCCAACTTCCGCTGAGAAGACCCGTCAACGTCTTCGTTGGGGTCTGCAGAAGACGACATCGCTAGCTATACCTACCTAGCACTGCACGAACTAGCATACAATAGCATCAAAAGTACTGTCACAATAATGATGAGTTATGAACTACTCATTTAAACAGCCAGTAACTAATCGTGCAACCAAAGTATGTTACTGAACAAAGTTAAAACTGTTTCAGTTATACAGAGTTACAGAGTTGCACTTGTTTCAGTTATACAGAGTTACAGAGTTGCATTTGTTTACAGTACAGAGTTGCACTTGTTACAGAGTTACAGAGTTGCACTTGTTTTAGTTATACAGTTGCATTTGTTTCAGTTACATAGCACTTGTTAAAACTGAACTTTCAGGTAAATGAGTTTCATTTATTTCGATTATACACAGTTGCATTTGTTTCAGTTTCATCATCTTCAAAAATAAGTCTATAAACTATAACTGAATTCAAGCCTGGGTGTTAACTGAATCCAAGCCTAGTATGAATGAATCTAGAACTAATGGAAACAACATGACCTGCTATTCATTCTGTGTTGAATTTAATTACTAGCTTAGTTTGATTGACCTGCTATTCTAATCCATCTTAACACTACTAGGTGGAAATCCACGGCGAAAATTCGGCATAACCTTTGCTAAAAATGGTCATGCCGGAGTGCCTGAAATTCGCTGGAACGGAAGTTAATCGACATTCCGGCGAAACATGGACACTCAATGTGTACCTGCAGAGAGATTTCACAGGATATGCCATGTCATAGAGATCAGATGCACATGATACACTCAGCTCATTTCACAGCATTTATATGCCACTTCACAGCATATGCAAACAGGTCATGCCACTTCACAGCATATGCAAACAACTATGCCATTTCACATTCATCATCACTCTAATTACCTTGAGCTGCTGGAGGAGTGAGCGGTGAAGACGAGGTCGGAGAGGCAGAGGCAGCTTGTTCCTGTGGCGGTTCCTGCGGCGGTTGGCACCTGGTCGGCGGGCTGGAGAGGCGGGCGTGAGCTGCTGCAACGGGAGGAGCTGCACATAGCAAAGAAGCTTATTCATCAGTCCAGAATTGTAAAACAAATACTGCAGTCTACTCTCTAAGCAAATATAAGACAGACAGGCTCAAATAACAGATTCAGTTCAAATGTTATGCCACTGCCGCATGCTTTCTAACAGTTTTAGTGAAACAATTTTAGGTATGTCTGGATGTGTTATTTGACACAATTCAACATTTTATTGACAAGACATACAGTACCAGTGACAGTAATCATATCTAGAAGCTGTATCATAGTATAGCTGTATCAAAGTATCTACAGGTAACCACCACAATGGGAGAAATTCATCTCAGGCTAATAATCTAAGAAACAGACAATGGGAGATATTCATCTTTAGGTATATTTCTCTTCTTCCTAGTTTGCTTCACCCAGTTTAGTCAGAACAAAAGTAGGGGACTAAAAAACAGGCTCTGAAGAAAATTTGTTCTAGATGTGAAAATCTTTTGTTCTTGATACTGGATGAATGGCAAGCCAATCTTAGTGGTACTGCAGTCATGAATATGTTTTCGATTGGTGCTGCAGTGATGGATATGTTTTCAAGTCATATATCTCCTACAGTTGTACCAGGTTTTAGACAATCACACAGACTCTGAACCTCATCAAAACTGTGGTCCAAAACCACACGGTTCGCTGGCCCGGCCTAGTCAATAGCCGAGTGAGCACGCTCCTGTCTTTAGAAAACCAAAATCTTGTAGGGATTCGTTGCATAGAAAACAAAAATTTTCCTACCGCGAGAACGCAATCCAAGCCAAGATGCAATCTAGAAGACGGGAGCAACGAGGGGATGATCGAGACTCACCCTTGAAGATTTCCAAAGCCTATAAGAGTAGGCTCTTATTGCTGCGGTAGACGATCACTTGCCGCTTGCAAAAGCGCGTAGAAGATCTTGATCACGGTGCCACAATCGGGCAGCACCTCCGTACTCGGTCACACGTTCGGTGTTGATGAAGACGACGTCCTTCTCCCCGTTCCAGCGGGCAGCGGAAGTAGTAGCTCCTCCTTGAATCCGGCAGCACGACGGCGTGGTGGCGGTGTCGATGGAGAACTCCGGCGGAGCTTCGCTAAGCGTTGCGGGAGAGGTGGAGGAGTGGGGCGGCTAGGGTTTGGGGAGAGGGGGTGGCCGGCCACTATGGGGTGCGGCCAAGCTATGGCTTTGGTGTGGCCGGCCCCCTCCCCTTGGCCCTCATTATATAGGTGGAACACCCAAGAGTTGGTGTACAAGTCTTCGAATAAGACCCCAACCCAAAACCTTCCATGTGTAGGGAAACCTACCCAAGGTGGGATTCCCACCTCAAGTGGGACTCCCACCTTTCCATGAGGGGGGGGGGGGGGGGGGGTGGCCCGCCACCTTGGGGGGAGTCCACCTTGGACTTTCCCCTCTAGGGTTGGCCGGCCATGGGTGGTGGAGTCCCTCCGGGACTCCGCCTTCCAAAGTGCTTTCTTCCGGACTTTTCTAGAACCTTCTAGAACCTTCCATAAATGCACCGGATCATTTTCAAACATATAAAATGACTTCCTATATATGAATCTTATTCTCCGGACCATTCCGGAACTCCTCGTGATGTCCGGGATCCCATCCGAGACTTCGAACAAAAGCTCGAACTCCATTCCATATTCAAGTTCTACTATTACAACATCAAACCTTAAGTGTGTCACCCTACGGTTCGCGAACTATGTAGACATAGTTGAGAACTCTCTCCGACCAATAACCAATAGCGGGATCTGGAGATCCATAATGGCTCCCACATATTCAACGATGACTTAGTGATCGAATGAACCATTTACATACGATACCAATTCCCTTTGTCACGCGATATTTTACTTGTCCGAGGTTTGATCATCGGTATCACTCTATACCTTGTTCAACCTCGTCTCCTGACAAGTACTCTTTACTCGTACCGTGGTATGTGGTCTCTTATGAACTTATTCATATGCTTACAAGACATTAGACGACATTCCACCGAGAGGGCCCAGAGTATATCTATCCGTCATCGGGATGGACAAATCCCACTGTTGATCCATATGCCTCAACTCATACTTTCCGGATACTTAATCCCACCTTTATAACCACCCATTTACGCAGTGGCGTTTGATGTAATCAAAGTACCTTTCCGGTATAAGTGATTTACATGATCTCATGGTCAAAAGGACTAGGTAACTATGTATCGAAAGCTTATAGCAAATAACTTAATGACGTGATCTTATGCTACGCTTAATTGGGTGTGTCCATTAAATCATTCATATAATGATATAACCTTGTTATTAATAACATCCAATGTTCATGATTATGAAACTAATCATCTATTAATCAACAAGCTAGTTAAGAGGCTTACTAGGGACTCATTGTTGTTTACATAACACACATGTATCAATGTTTCGGTTAATACAATTATAGCATGGTATATAAACTTTTATCATAAACATAAAGATATATAATAACCACTTTTATTATTGCCTCTTGGGCATATCTCCAACAGTCTCCCACTTGCACTAGAGTCAATAATCTAGATTACATTGTAAGGTACCTAACACCCATGGCATTCTGGTGTTGGTCATACTTTGCCCTAGGGAGAGCTTTAGTCAACGGTTCTGACACACTCAGAAACGTATGTATTTTGCAATTCATTTGCGTCTTCACGCATCACTCATTTTCCAAATGAGTCGGCATTAAATATGTATGGTCTTCTGGTGGAACCTTAATTCCGCGGTCTGAAATATGTCACTAATATTGTCACATACAATATAGCTTCAAAGTTCTGACACTATCCGAACTACACCAAGTTCTCAAAGAACTTCTTGACTCAACATCCTCAATCATTATCAAAACAATGACATACTCTGCCTTCTTTTGTAGAATCCGTCACAATATTTTGAACTCTTCTTAATCTATCATTGTGCTACCTTTTTAATAACACTTAGCCTAATTGAGATTGAAAATTTATTTTTATATGTGACCAAACTAATATCGGTGCAACACTTTACAGCGATTTTGTTTGTCATTATCCATATAAAACTATATATATCCTTGGCTCTTCTAAAGCACACATGGATATTCTTACTGTTTGTCAATGATCATCACATGAATCATTCTGGTATATGCTCCTAACTTTTTAGAGCTCAGGACATCTGATTGTGTACATATTAATTGTGATCTAAAATCACTCATGTGTTTTTACTCATTGAGTGTCAGATACACTCATGTCTTGTTTAAACCTTCACATGACAAGAACTATTTCTTAATATTTCTATATTGAACTACTTCAATATCCATTCTATGTACTTTGACTTAAACTTATTATGTGTCTCAATCTATCTTCATAGATCTTGACACTAAATATGTTTCAGTCCATATCCTTTCATTAAAGCTAATTCTCAATGAAACCTTTTAATCAATTATATAATTATAATATTTATGATATGTCAGCTACATAAAGTATTACAAATATGTCTCAGCGTTCCCACTTAATTTCTTGCAAATGCAAGCATCTTCATCGTTTCTGATGAAATCCAAAACTCTTTGACTATTTCATCCGGTGAAGATTCCAACTCCGCGATACTCACTTCATCCAATTGAAGTTTGTATACCTATCTAGTATTCCACGGACTAGCAAAACAATTGGTTGTATCTTGTATACACCTTTAATACACACTTCTGTTAATTAATGTATTTTGCCATCCTGCTATCATATCTCATGAAAGAAATATGTAGCGATTACTAGAATAATCCACATAGACTATAAGCATTGCTACGGAAGATCTAATCTTATCGTAGTCAACTATTTGAACTTTGTCATAAACAAATTTTCGACAAGTCGAGCTTATTCAAGGATATTCCATCCAAGTTCATCAATTTTATAGATCCATTTACTTTCAAAAAGTATTCATCTATCTTGGATTTCATGGCGTATAGCCATTTTAACGGAGTCAGGGCCCATCATAACTTCTTTGTTTGTAGTTGGTTTATCATTGTTCAAAAACAATCCTTTGTTCACAAATCATTTATTTGATCACAAAGTAAATCATACCTACAAGGTTCAATAAGTAATTTGATCTCCATGACTATAACATTTTGTAGACATGGGAGCCATGATCGCCGTGGTCGCTTACGGAACTAATTCCGATGCTACGCTACTCTGATCATTATGCTCAGGTTCATAAACCTTATCAAGTTCTATTGTCCTCCCACTCAAATACTTCGCTAAAAACAATTTCTTGGAAATAAGTAAGAAACATCGACAAACACTTTTGTCTTTGTCTCCATAGTGGAAAGAATTCCCAATTAATTCTTTGGGATAACCCACAAAGACATTCGTCCGATTTTGGTTCACCTTATGCTATGCATACCAAAATTTAAGAAAGGACTATTAGGGTTTATACCCATGCCATAACTCGTATGGTGTCATTTCAACGGATCATGATGATGCTCTATTCAGTGTAAAATCGGTAGTCTTTAAAGCATAATCCACAAAAATATAATGGCATCAATATTTTATCTCATCATTGATCCAACAAGGTTTGGATACATCTCTCGGATACTCCATCATCACTATGATACTCCAAGAAACGTGAGTTGTAGAACAACTTCATAACTCTCTTAGATGTTCGCTAAAACTCGTAATTCAAATATTTCCACTATGATCCAATCATAGATATTTGACTTTTCTATTACGATGATTTCCACTTCATGCTGAAATTTATTTGAATCCATTCAAATGTTTCAAACTTCTTCCTTATCGAATATATCCACATATATACTCAATTCATTGTTGGAAGTTTTCATGAAGTAGAAGAATCTCCCGCACACAACTATGCCCAGTGAACTACATACATCATCATGTATATTTCCACTAAGTTAGTTGCCCGTTTTAACTCTTGGCCTATGAACGGTATTTTAGTCATTCTCTTTAGAAAAGATTTGCAAGCGCCAAACGATTCAAAAATCAAATGACTCCAAAAATCCATTTGCATGGAGTTCCTTCATGCATTACTCTCTAACATGACCTAAATAGCGGTTCCACAAATAAGTGGAATTCAAATCATTTGCCTTATGGCATTTTAGCGTCAGTGTTATGTATGTGTGTTTCACCATTAAGATTTATAGTAACTTATCCATCGTACATGGAGTAATGTCATAATTTGAACAACTCATTGTTTTCATTTGACCAGAGCAAAATAACAATTATTAAGTTCTTTATTATAAATTCTAAGGGCTAGATAGAATGCCAACGACGAACATAATAACACTTTATTATTGTTCCAGAAGTGCATTCCTATCATATTCCTTGTCAGTCACTTAGGCCATTGTATTCTTGTATTGCGTTGTTTTGTATGATACTTCATACCAACCAATATGGTACTAATACCCAAGAATTTCATTGTGTGATCAAACTAGGAATACAACCATAACATGTATATCATTTATATACACCTGAGCTAGACTTTCTAGTCTTTTCTTTTCTTTCTGCCAAAATATCTTCTGTAGTTTCTCTTTTAGCTTTCCTCATTATTCATAAAAACACTTCAACATCAATAACTTCTAGGTTTGTTGGTAAAATACCAATAACCTTGAGGTTCTGAAGTTGATCATCATATGACAAGTGTTGCAGATTTCACTATTAGTAACTTTGTAATATGATGAACAATTTTACTCATAATTTTATCCATCAATTCATGACGACTTTCCAAGACCATGTCTGTACATGCTAGGCTCGTAAAGTTTAACCTCAGTATTCGCATGTGCAAATCTGGTTTGCGCCCGTTGTATGCACACGTAGAATCTATACCTTAGTATTCGAAACGACGAGTCATTAGCAACGGTGCATACTAAGGACGATCACTTCATGGATATGCGAATATCGTTAGTGCCCCAATAGTTGGAGGATTGGGACGCCTTGCGTCTTCAACCTTCGTACATTCCCATAAAACTTATGAGTTTATGTAGTCTCACCAAATTATATTCTATCATCTTGCAATAAGGTCTTAAATATCACATATATCTCATACCTTTGATTATTTCTGAAAACTAAAATTTTCAGCTCCTTACTTTTCAAACAGATTTGAACTTCAAGTTTCACGGAGACAAGATGACTTTAGGTACTAACTGAAACCATAGCTCTTTGAATCAACAATGTGAGGTTTACTAAAAGTTTGCAATAGGACTTAATCATTTCTTGATTCTTTAACAATACGGTACCAGTCCGTAAAGTTTCTTGTCAGACTTAACAGTATTTCTATCTCAATTACAAGACTAGCGCATGGTAGAAAAACAGATGCCAATACTACAAAATTAATTCAAAATACTACTCAGACTATGTTTATGATAATTAGTTCATGTTTTAATCTAATTACTAATAAACTCCCACTTAATACAACATCCCTCATAGTTGTTAAGTGGTACACGATCCAAATCCACTACATCAAAACCGATCATCACGTGAGATGATGTAACTTCAATGGTGAACATCAACATGTTGATCATATCATCCATATGACTCGTGTTCAACCTTTCGGTTTCTGTTGTCCCGAGGCCATGTCTGTACATGCTAGGCTCGTCAAGCAAACCAAAGTATTCCGCGTGTGCAACATGGCTTACACCCGTTGTATGTGAACGTTGAGTCTATCACATCCGATCATCACGAGATGCTTCGAAACGACGAACTATATCAACGGTGCATACGAGGGGAGAACACTTTATTATCTTGATATTAATGTGAGGGATCATCTTATGATGCTACCGTCGCGATCTAAGCAAAATAAGATTCATAAAGGATTAACATCACATGCAATACATATGTGATATGATATGTCCCTTTAGTCTTTGCGCCTTCGATCTTCATCTCCAAAGCACGAACATGATCTCCATCATCAACGGGCATCATCTCCATCATTGTCGGCGTAGCGTCAAGGTCCATGGCGCCGTCTTCATGGTTGTTCACCTCATGTAGCAACTATTACAACTACTTTGAAATACTACTCAACATGAAATTTAAAGACAACCATAAGGCTCCTGCCGGTTGCCACAATACAATAATGGTCATCTCATACATATTCATCATCACATTATGGCCATATCACATCACCAAACCCTGCAAAAACAAGTTAGACGTCTCTAATTTGGTTTGCATATTTTACGTGGTTTAGGGTTTTCGAGTAAGATCTAATCTACCTACGAACATGAACCACAACGGTGATACTAGTGTTGTCAATAGAAGAGTAAATTGAATCTTCACTATAGTAGGAGAGACAGACACCCGCAAAGCCACTTATGCAATACAAGTTGCATGTCGAGCGTGGAGCAAATCTCATGAACGCGGTCATGTAAAGTTAGCCCGAGCCGCTTCATCCCACTATGCCACAAAGATGCAAAGTACTCAAACTAAAGACAACATAAGCATCAACGCCCACAAAACCATTGTGTTCTACTCGTGCAACCATCTATGCATAGACACGGCTCTGATACCACTGTAGGGATTCGTTGCATAGAAAACAAAAATATTCCTACCGCGAGAACGCAATCCAAGCCAAGATGCAATCTAGAAGACGGGAGCAACGAGGGGATGATCGAGACTCGCCCTTGAAGATTTCCAAAGCCTATAAGAGTAGGCTCTTATTGCTGCGGTAGACGATCACTTACCGCTTGCAAAAGCGCGTAGAAGATCTTGATCACGGTGCCACAATCGGGCAGCACCTCCGTACTCGGTCACACGTTCGGTGTTGATGAAGACGACGTCCTTCTCCCCGTTCCAGCGGGCAGCAGAAGTAGTAGCTCCTCCTTGAATCCGGCAGCACGACGGCGTGGTGGCGGTGTCGATGGAGAACTCCGGCGGAGCTTCGCTAAGCGTTGCGGGAGAGGTGGAGGAGTGGGGCGGCTAGGGTTTGGGGAGAGGGGGTGGCCGGCCACTATGGGGTGCGGCCAAGCTATGGCTTTGGTGTGGCCGGCCCCCTCCCCTTGGCCCTCATTATATAGGTGGAACACCCAAGAGTTGGTGTACAAGTCTTCGAATAAGACCCCAACCCAAAACCTTCCATGTGTAGGGAAACCTACCCAAGGTGGGATTCCCACCTCAAGTGGGACTCCCACCTTTCCATGAGGGGGGGTGGCCGGCCACCTTGGGGGGAGTCCACCTTGGACTTTCCCCTCTAGGGTTGGCCGGCCATGGGTGGTGGAGTCCCTCCGGGACTCCGCCTTCCAAAGTGCTTTCTTCCGGACTTTTCTAGAACCTTCTAGAACCTTCCATAAATGCACCGGATCATTTTCAAACATATAAAATGACTTCCTATATATGAATCTTATTCTCCGGACCATTCCGGAACTCCTCGTGATGTCCGGTATCCCATCCGAGACTTCGAACAAAAGCTCGAACTCCATTCCATATTCAAGTTCTACTATTACAACATCAAACCTTAAGTGTGTCACCCTACGGTTCGCGAACTATGTAGACATGGTTGAGAACTCTCTCCGACCAATAACCAATAGCGGGATCTGGAGATCCATAATGGCTCCCACATATTCAACGATGACTTAGTGATCGAATGAACCATTTACATACGATACCAATTCCCTTTGTCACGTGATATTTTACTTGTCCGAGGTTTGATCATCGGTATCACTCTATACCTTGTTCAACCTCGTCTCCTGACAAGTACTCTTTACTCGTACCGTGGTATGTGGTCTCTTATGAACTTATTCATATGCTTGCAAGACATTAGACGACATTCCACCGAGAGGGCCCAGAGTATATCTATCCGTCATCGGGGTGGACAAATCCCACTATTGATCCATATGCCTCAACTCATACTTTCCGGATACTTAATCCCACCTTTATAACAACCCATTTACGCAGTGGCGTTTGATGTAATCAAAGTACCTTTCCGGTATAAGTGATTTACATGATCTCATGGTCAAAAGGACTAGGTAACTATGTATCAAAAGCTTATAGCAAATAACTTAATGACGTGATCTTATGCTACGCTTAATTGGGTGTGTCCATTACATCATTCATATAATGATATAACCTTGTTATTAATAACATCCAATGTTCATGATTATGAAACTAATCATCTATTAATCAACAAGCTAGTTAAGAGGCTTACTAGGGACTCATTGTTGTTTACATAACACACATGTATCAATGTTTCGGTTAATACAATTATAGCATGGTATATAAACTTTTATCATAAACATAAAGATATATAATAACCACTTTTATTATTGCCTCTTGGGCATATCTCCAACAGTCTCCCACTTGCATTAGAGTCAATAATCTAGATTACATTGTAAGGTACCTAACACCCATGGCATTCTGGTGTTGGTCATACTTTGCCCTAGGGAGAGCTTTAGTCAACGGTTCTGACACACTCAGAAACGTATGTATTTTGCAATTCATTTGCGTCTTCACGCATCACTCATTTTCCAAATGAGTCGGCATTAAATATGTATGGTCTTCTGGTGGAACCTTAATTCCGCGGTCTGAAATATGTCACTAGTATTGTCACATACAATATAGCTTCAAAGTTCTGACACTATCCGAACTACACCAAGTTCTCAAAGAACTTCTTGACTCAACATCCTCAATCATTGTCAAAACAATGACATACTCTGCCTTCTTTTGTAGAATCTGTCACAATATTTTGAACTCTTCTTAATCTATCATTGTGCTACCTTTTTAATAACACTTAGCCTAATTGAGATTGAAAATTTATTTTTATATGTGACCAAACTAATATCGGTGCAACACTTTACAACGATTTTGTTTGTCATTATCCATATAAAACTATATATATCATTGGTTCTTCTAAAGCACACATGGATATTCTTACTGTTTGTCAATGATCATCACATGAATCATTCTGGTATATGCTCCTAACTTTTTAGAGCTCAGGACATCTGATTGTGTACATATTAATTGTGATCTAAAATCACTCATGTGTTTTTACTCATTGAGTGTCAGATACACTCATGTCTTGTTTAAACGTTCACATGACAAGAACTATTTCTTAATATTTCTATATTGAACTACTTCAATATCCATTCTATGTACTTTGACTTAAACTTATTATGTGTCTCAATCTATCTTCATAGATCTTGACACTAAATATGTTTCAGTCCATATCCTTTCATTAAAGCTAATTCTCAATGAAACCTTTTAATCAATTATATAATTATAATATTTATAATCAACGATATGTCAGCTACATAAAGTATTACAAATATGTCTCAGCGTTCCCACTTAATTTCTTGCAAATGCAAGCATCTTCATCGTTTCTGATGAAATCCAAAACTCTTTGACTATTTCATCCGGTGAAGATTCCAACTCCACGATACTCACTTCATCCAATTGAAGTTTGTATACCTATCTAGTATTCCACGGACTAGCAAAACAATTGGTTGTATCTTGTATACACCTTTAATACACACTTCTATTAATTAATGTATTTTGCCATCCTGCTATCATATCTCATGAAAGAAATATGTAGAGATTACTAGAATAATCCACATAGACTATAAGCATTGCTACGGAAGATCTAATCTTATCGTAGTCAACTATTTGTACTTTGTCATAAACAACTTTTCGACAAGTCGAGCTTATTCAAGGATATTCCATCCAAGTTCATCAATTTTATAGATCCATTTACTTTCAAAAAGTATTCATCTATCTTGGATTTCATGGCGTATAGCCATTTTAACGGAGTCAGGGCCCATCATAACTTCTTTGTTTGTAGTTGGTTTATCATTGTTCAAAAACAATCCTTTGTTCACAAATCATTTATTTGATCACAAAGTAAATCATACCTACAAGGTTCAATAAGTACTTTGAGCTCCATGACTATAACATTTTGTAGACATGGGAGCCATGATCGTCGTGGTCGCTTAGGGAACTAATTCCGATGCTACGCTACTCTGATCATTATGCTCAGGTTAATAAACCTTATCAAGTTCTATTGTCCTCCCACTCAAATACTTCGCTAAAAACAATTTCTTGGAAATAAGTAAGAAACATCGACAAACACTTTTGTCTTTGTCTCCATAGTGGAAAGAATTCCCAATTAATTCTTTGGGATAACCCACAAAGACATTCATCCGATTTTGGTTCACCTTATGCTATGCATACCAAAATTTAAGAAAGGACTATTAGGGTTTATACCCATGCCATAACTCGTATGGTGTCATTTCAACGAATCATGATGATGCTCTATTCAGTGTAAAATCGGTAGTCTTTAAAGCATAATCCACAAAAATATAATGGCATCAATATTTTATCTCATCATTGATCCAGCAAGGTTTGGATACATCTCTCGGATACTCCATCATCACTATGATACTCCAAGAAACGTGAGTTGTAGAACAACTTCATAACTCTCTTAGATGTTCGCTAAAACTCGTAATTCAAATATTTCCACTATGATCCAATCATAGATATTTGACTTTTCTATTACGATGATTTCCACTTCATGCTGAAATTTATTTGAATCCATTCAAATGTTTCAAACTTCTTCCTTATCGAATATATCCACATATATACTCAATTCATTGTTGGAAGTTTTCATGAAGTAGAAGAATCTCCCACACACAACTATGCCCAGTGAACTACATACATCATCATGTATATTTCCACTAAGTTAGTTGCCTATTTCAACTCTTGGCCTATGAACGGTATTTTAGTCATTCTCTTTAGAAAAGATTTGCAAGCGCCAAACGATTCAAAAATCAAATGACTCCAAAAATCCATTTTCATGGAGTTCCTTCATGCATTACTCTCTAACATGACCTGAATAGCGGTTCCACAAATAAGTGGAATTCAAATCATTTGCCTTATGGCATTTTAGCGTCAGTGTTATGTATGTGTGTTTCACCATTAAGATTTATAATAACTTATCCATCGTACATGGAGTAATGTCATAATTTGAACAACTCATTGTTTTCATTTGACCAGAGCAAAATAACAATTATTAAGTTCTTTATTATAAATTCTAAGGGCTAGATAGAATGCCAACGACGAACATAATAACACTTTATTTTTGTTCCAGAAGTGCATTCCTATCATATTCATTGTCAGTCACTTAGGCCATTGTATTCTTGTATTGCGTTGTTTTGTATGATACTTCATACCAACCAATATGGTACTAATACCCAAGAATTTCATTGTGTGATCAAACTAGGAATACAACCATAACATGTATATCATTTATATACACCTGAGCTAGACTTTCTAGTCTTTTCTTTTCTTTCTGCCAAAATATCTTTTGTAGTTTCTCTTTTAGCTTTCCTCATTATTCATAAAAACACTTCAACATCAATAACTTCTAGGTTTGTTGGTAAAATACCAATAACCTTGAGGTTCTGAAGTTGATCATCATATGACAAGTGTTGCAGATTTCACTATTAGTAACTTTGTAATATGATGAACAATTTTACTCATAATTTTATCCATCAATTCATGACGACTTTCCAAGACCATGTTGATGTCGTGTAACTCACACGTTCGTTGGGAACCCCAAGAGCACAGCAGCAAGTTTTCCCTCAGAAAGAAACCAAGGTTTATCGAACCAGGAGGAGCCAAGAAGCACGTTGAAGGTTGATGGTGGCGAAATGTGATGCGGCGCAACACCAGGGATTCCGGCGCCAACGTGGAACCTGCACAACACAACCAAAGTACTTTGCCCCAACGAAACAGTGAGGTTGTCAATCTCACCGGCTTGCTGTAACAAAGGATTAACCGTATTGTGTGGAAGATGATTGTTTGTGAAGAAAACAGTAAAGAACAATTGCAGTAGATTGTATGCGATGTAAAGAATAGGACCGGGGTCCACAGTTCACTAGAGGTGTCTCTCCCATAAGATAAAAGCATGTTGGGTGAACAAATTACAGTCGGGCAATTGACAAATAGAAAAGGGCATAACAATGCATATACATGATATGATAAATATAGTGAGATTTAATCAGGGCATTACGACAAAGTACATAGACCGCTATCCAGCATGCATCTATGCCTAAAAAGTCCACCTTCAGGTTATCATCCGAACCCCTTCCAGTATTAAGTTGAAGCAACAGACAATTGCATTAAGTATGGTGCGTAATGTAATCAACAACTACATCCTTAGACATAGCATCAATGTTTTATCCCTAGTGGCAACAGCACATCCACAACCTTAGAACTTTCTGTCACTGTCCCAGATATCAATGGAGGCATGAACCCACTATCGAGCATAAATACTCCCTCTTGGAGTTAAGAGCAAAAACTTGGCCAGAGCCTCTACTAATAACGAAGAGAATGCAAGATCATAAACAACACATAAATAATAGATTGATAATCACCATAACATAGTATTCTCTATCCATCGGATCCCGACAAACACAACATATAGTATTACAAATAGATGATCTTGATCATGTTAGGCAGCTCACAAGATCCAACAATGAAGCACATGAGGAGAAGACGACCATCTAGCTAATGCTATGGACCCATAGTCCAGGGGTGAACTACTCACTCATCACTCTGGAGGCGATCATGGCGATGAAGAGTCCTCCGGGAGATGACTCCCCTCTCCGGCAGGGTGCCGGAGGCGATCTCCTGAATCCCCCGAGATGGGATTCGCGGCGGCGGCGTCTTTGGTAGGTTTTCCATATCGTGGCTCTCGGTACTGGGGGTTTCGCGACGGAGGCTTTAAGTAGGCGGAAGAGCAGGTAAAGAAGCGGCACGAGGGGCCCACACCATAGGTCGGCGCGGCCAGGGCTTGGGCCGCGCCGCCCTGGTGTTTCGCCACCTCGTGGCCCCACTTCGACTCTCCTTCGGTCTTCTGGAAGCTTCGTGCAAAAATAGGACCCTGGGCGTTGATTTCGTCCAATTCCGAGAATATTTCCTTACTAGGATTTCTGAAACCAAAAACAGCAGAAAACAGCAACTGGCTCTTCGGCATCTTGTTAATAGGTTAGTGCCGGAAAATGCGTAAATACGACATATAATGTGTATAAAACATGTAGATATCATCAATAATGTAGCATGGAACATAAGAAATTATCGATACGTCGGAGACGTATCAGCATCCCCAAGCTTAGTTCTGCTCGTCCCGAGCAGGTAAACGATAACAAGGATAATTTCTGGAGTGACATGCCATCATAACCTTGATCATACTATTGTAAACATATGTAATGAATGCAGCGATCAAAACAATGGTAATGACATGAGTAAACAAATGAATCATAAAGCAAAGACTTTTCATGAATAGTACTTCAAGACAAGCATCTATAAGTCTTGCATAAGAGTTAACTCATAAAGCAATAAAGGTATTGAAGCAACACAAAGGAAGATTAAGTTTCAGCGGTTGCTTTCAACTTATAACATGTATATCTCATGGATAGTGTCAATGTAAAGTAATATAACAAGTGCAATATGCAAGTATGTAGGAATCAATGCACAGTTCACACAAGTGTTTGCTTCTTAAGGTGGAGGGAGATAGGTAAACTGACTCAACAATAAAAGTAAAGAAAGGTCCTTCAAAGAGGAAAGCATCGATTGCTATATTTGTGCTAGAGCTTTTATTTTGAAAACATGAAACAATTTTGTCAACGGTAGTAATAAAGCATATGAGTTATGTAAATTATATCTTACAAGTTGCAAGCCTCATGCATAGTATACTAATAGTGCCCGCACCTTGTCCTAATCAGCTTGGACTACCGGATCATCGCAATACACATGTTTCAACCAAGTGTCACAAAGGGGTACCTCCATGCCGCCTGTACAAAGGTCTAAGGAGAAAGCTCGCATTTTGGATTTCTCGCTTTTAATTATTCTCAACTTAGACATCCATACCGGGACAACATGGACAACAGATAATGGACTCCTCTTTAATGCATAAGCATGTGGGAACAATTAGTGTTCTCATATGAGATTGAGGATATATGTCCAAAACTGAAACTTCCACCATGATTCATGGCTTTAGTTAGCGGCCCAATGTTCTTCTCTAACAATATGCATGCTCCAACCATTAAGGTGGTAGATCTCTCTTACTTCAGACAAGACGGACATGCATAGCAACTCACATGATATTCAACAAAGGATGGTTGATGGCGTCCCCAGAAGCATGGTTATCGCTCAACAAGCAACTTAATAAGAGATAAAGTGCATAAGTACATATTCAATACCACAATAGTTTTTAAGGCTATTTTGTCCCATGAGCTATATATTGCAAAGGTGAATGATGGAATTTTAAAGGTAGCACTCAAGCAATTTACTTTGGAATGGCGGAGAAATACCATGTAGTAGGTAGGTATGGTGGACACAAATGGCATAGTAGTTGGCTCAAGGATTTTGGATGCATGAGAAGTATTCCCTCTCGATACAAGGTTTAGGCTAGCAAGGTTATTTGAAGCAAACTCAAGGATGAACCGGTGCAGCAAAACTCACATAAAAGACATATTGTAAACATTATAAGACTCTACACCGTCTTCCTTGTTGTTCAAAACTCAATACTAGATATTATCTAGACCTTAGAGAGACCAAATATGCAAACCAAATTTTAGCAAGCTCTATGTATTTCTTCATTAATGGGTGCAAAGTATATGATGCAAGAGCTTAAACATGAGCACAACAATTGCAAAGTATCACATTATCCAAGACATTTTAGAATTACTACATGTAGCATTTCCCGATTCCAACCATATAACAATTTAACGAAGAAATTTCAACCTTCGCCTTGAATATTATGAGTAAAGCCTAAGTACATATTTGTCCATATGCAACAGCGGAGCGTGCCTCTCTCCCACACAGTGAATGCTAGGATCCATTTTATTCAAACAAAAAACAAAAACAAAAACAAACCGACGCTCCAAGCAAAGAACACAAGATGTGACTGAATAAAAATATAGTTTCAGGGGAGGAACCTGATGATGTTGTCGATGAAGAAGGGGATGCCTTGGGCATCCCCAAGCTTAAACGCTTGAGTCTTCTTAAAATATGCAGGGATGAACCACGGGGGCATCCCCAAGCTTAGAGCTTTCACTCCTCTTGATCATAGTATATCATACTCCTCTCTTGACCCTTGAAAACTTCCTTCACACCAAACTTCAAGCAAACTCATTAGAGGGTTAGTGCACAATTAAAATTCACATATTCAGAGGTGACACAATCATTCTTAACACTTCTGGACATTGCACAAAGCTACTGGACATTAATGGATCAAAGGAATTCATCCAACATAGCAAATACGGCAATGCGAAATAAAAGGCAGAATCTGTCAAAAACAGAACAGTCCGTAAAGATGAACCTGAAAGGGGCACTAGACTTGCTCAAATGGAAAAACTCAAAACTAATGAAAGTTGCGTACATATCTGAGGATCACGCTCGTAATTTTGCAGATTTTTCGAATTTTTTACAGAGACTTATGCCAGAATTCGTGACAGACAGCAATGCTGTTTCTGCGCAGCGATCCCAAATATAACATCAACTTTAACATAGAAACTTTACTTGGCACAAAAACATGATAAGGAGAGGTTGCTACAGTAGTAAACAACTTCCAAGACTCAACAAAACAAAAATTGCTGTAGTAAAAACATGGGTTGTCTCCCATAAGCGCTTTTCTTTAACGCCTTTCAGCTAGGCGCAGAAAGTGCAAATCAAGTAACATCAAGAGTAGAAGCATCAACATCATAACTCGTTATAATAATAGAATCAAAAGGCAACTTCATTCTCTTTCTAGGGAAGTGTTCCATACCTTTCTTGAGAGGAAATTGATATTTAATATTACCTTCCCTCATATCAATAACAGCACCAACGGTTCGAAGAAAAGGTCTTCCCAACACAATAGGACAAGATGCATTGCATTCGATATCCAAGACAACAAAATCAACGGGGACAAGGTTATTGTTAACCGTAATGCGCACATTATCAATCCTCCCCAAAGGTTTCTTTTTAACATTATCGGCAAGATTAACATCCAAATAACAATTCTTCAATGGTGGCAAGTCAAGCATATCATAAATCTTTTTAGGCATAACAGAAATACTTGCACCAAGATCACATAAAGCATTACACTCAAAGTCATTGAATTTCATTTTAATGATGGGCTCCCAACCATCTTCTAACTTCCTTGGAATAGAAGCTTCAAGTCTTAATTTCTCTTCCCTAGCTTTAATGAGAGCATTTGTAATGTGTTTTGTAAAAGCTAAATTTATAGCACTAGCATTGGGACTTTTAGCAAGTTTTTGTAAGAACTTTATAACTTCAGATGTGGCAATCATCAAAATCTAAATCATTATAAGCTACAGCAATGGGATCATTGTTCCCAAGGTTGAAAAAAATTTCAGCAGTTTTATCACAAGCAGTTTCAGCAGTTTTAGCAATTTCAGGCAGTTTTGTACGCTTTGCACTAGGAGTAGAAACATTGCCAACACCAATTATTTTACCATTGATAGTAGGAGGTGCAGCAACATGTGAATCATTATCATTACTAATGGTGGTAATAGTCCAAACTTTAGCTACATTATTCTCTTTAGCTAGTTTTTCATTTTCTTCTCTATCCCACCTAGCACGCAATTCAGCCATTAATCTTATATTCTCATTAATTCTAACTTGGATGGCATTTGCTGTAGTAGTAATCGTATTATCAATATCCTCATTAGGCATAACTTTCAATTTTAATAGATCAACATCAGAGGCAAGTCTATCAACTCTAGAGGCAATAATATCAATTTTATCAAGCTTTTCCTCAACAGATTTGTTAAAAGTAGTTTGTGTACTAATAAATTCTTTAAGCATGGCTTCAAGACCAGGGGGTACACTCCTATTATTGTTGTAAGAATTCACATAAGAATTACCATAACCATTACCATTAGCAGAAGGATATGGCCTATAGTTATTACCAGAGTTGTTCCTATAAGCATTGTTGTTGAAATTATTACTTTTAATGAAATTCACATCAACATTTTCTTCTTGAGCAACCAATGAAGCTAAAGGAACATTATTTGGATCAACATTAGATCTACCATTCACAAGCATAGACATAATCACATCAATTTTATCACTCAAGGAAGAGGTTTCTTCAACAGAATTTACCTTCTTACCTTGTGGAGCTCTTTCCGTGTGCCATTCAGAGTAATTTATCATCATATCATCAAGTAATTTAGTCGCGGCGCCCAGGGTGATGGACATAAAGGTACCTCCAGCAGCTGAATCCAATAAATTCCGCGAAGAAAAATTTAGTCCTACATAGAAGGTTTGGATGATCATCCAAGTAGTCAGTCCATGGGTTGGGCAATTCTTTACCAAAGATTTCATTCTCTCCCATGCTTGAGCAACATGTTCAGTATCTAATTGCTTAAAATTCATTATGCTACTTCTCAAAGATATAATTTTAGCGGGAGGATAATATCTACCAATAAAAGCATCCTTACATTTAGTCCATGAATCAATACTATTCATAGGCAAAGATAGCAACCAATCTTTAGCTCTTCCTCTTAATGAGAAAGGAAACAATTTCAATTTAATAATATCACCATCTACATCCTTATACTTTTGCATTTCACAAAGTTCAACAAAATTATTAAGATGGGCAGCAGCATCATCAGAACTAACACCAGAAAATTGATCTCTCATAACAAGGTTCAGTAAAGCAGGTTTAATTTCAAAGAATTCTGCTGTTGTAGCAGGTGGAGCAATAGGTGTGCATAGGAAATCATTATTATTAGTGTTTGTGAAGTCACACAACTTAGTATTTTCAGGGGTATTCATTTTAGCAACGGTAAATAAAACAAACTAGATAAAGTAAATGCAAGTAACTAATTTTTGTGTGTTTTTGATATAGAGAGCAAGACAGTAAATAAAGTAAAACTAGCAACTAATTTTTTTGTGTTTTGTTTAGGTGCAGCAAACAAAGTAGTAAATAAAATAAAGCAAGACAAAAACAAAGTAAAGAGATTGGGAAGTGGAGACTCCCCTTGCAGCGTGTCTTGATCTCCCCGGCAACGGCGCCAGAAAAAGAGCTTGATGGCGTGTAACTCACACGTTCGTTGGGAACCCCAAGAGGAAGGTATGATGCGCACAGCAGCAAGTTTTCCCTCAGAAAGAAACCAAGGTTTATCGAACCAGGAGGAGCCAAGAAGCACGTTGAAGGTTGATGGTGGCGAAATGTGATGCGGCGCAACACCAGGGATTCCGGCGCCAACGTGGAACCTGCACAACACAACCAAAGTACTTTGCCCCAACGAAACAGTGAGGTTGTCAATCTCACCGGCTTGCTGTAACAAAGGATTAACCGTATTGTGTGGAAGATGATTGTTTGTGAAGAAAACAGTAAAGAACAATTGCAGTAGATTGTATGCGATGTAAAGAATAGGACCGGGGTCCACAGTTCACTAGAGGTGTCTCTCCCATAAGATAAAAGCATGTTGGGTGAACAAATTACAGTCGGGCAATTGACAAATAGAAAAGGGCATAACAATGCATATACATGATATGATAAATATAGTGAGATTTAATCAGGGCATTACGACAAAGTACATAGACCGCTATCCAGCATGCATCTATGCCTAAAAAGTCCACCTTCAGGTTATCATCCGAACCCCTTCCAGTATTAAGTTGCAAGCAACAGACAATTGTATTAAGTATGGTGCGTAATGTAATCAACAACTACATCCTTAGACATAGCATCAATGTTTTATCCCTAGTGGCAACAACACATCCACAACCTTAGAACTTTCTGTCACTGTCCCAGATATCAATGGAGGCATGAACCCACTATCGAGCATAAATACTCCCTCTTGGAGTTAAGAGCAAAAACTTGGCCAGAGCCTCTACTAATAACGGAGAGCATGCAAGATCATAAACAACACATAAATAATAGATTGATAATCACCATAACATAGTATTCTCTATCCATCGGATCCCGACAAACACAACATATAGTATTACAAATAGATGATCTTGATCATGTTAGGCAGCTCACAAGATCCAACAATGAAGCACATGAGGAGAAGACGACCATCTAGCTAATGCTATGGACCCATAGTCCAGGGGTGAACTACTCACTCATCACTCCGGAGGCGATCATGGCGATGAAGAGTCCTCCGGGAGATGACTCCCCTCTCCGGCAGGGTGCCGGAGGCGATCTCCTGAATCCCCCGAGATGGGATTCGCGGCGGCGGCGTCTCTGGTAGGTTTTCCGTATCGTGGCTCTCGGTACTGGGGGTTTCGCGACGGAGGCTTTATGTAGGCGGAAGGGCAGGTAAAGAGGCGGCACGAGGGGCCCACACCATAGGTCGGCGCGGCCAGGGCTTGGGCCGCGCCGCCCTGGTGTTTCGCCACCTCGTGGCCCCACTTCGACTCTCCTTCGGTCTTCTGGAAGCTTCGTGCAAAAATAGGACCCTGGGCGTTGATTTCGTCCAATTTAGAGAATATTTCCTTACTAGGATTTCTGAAACCAAAAACAGCAGAAAACAGCAACTGGCTCTTCGGCATCTTGTTAATAGGTTAGTGCCGGAAAATGCGTAAATACGACATATAATGTGTATAAAACATGTAGATATCATCAATAATGTAGCATGGAACATAAGAAATTATCGATACGTCGGAGACGTATCACATGTCTGTACATGCTAGGCTCGTAAAGTTTAACCTCAGTATTCGCATGT
Source organism: Lolium perenne (assembly GCF_019359855.2). NCBI lineage: Eukaryota > Viridiplantae > Streptophyta > Magnoliopsida > Poales > Poaceae > Lolium > Lolium perenne. The sequence continues at coordinate 88,153,036 of NC_067248.2, forward strand.
GCAAATCTGGTTTGCGCCCGTTGTATGCACACGTAGAATCTATACCTTAGTATTCGAAACGACGAGTCATTAGCAACGGTGCATACTAAGGACGATCACTTCATGGATATGCGAATATCGTTAGTGCCCCAATAGTTGGAGGATTGGGACGCCTTGCGTCTTCAACCTTCGTACATTCCCATAAAACTTATGAGTTTATGTAGTCTCACCAAATTATATTCTATCATCTTGCAATAAGGTCTTAAATATCACATATATCTCATACCTTTGATTATTTCTGAAAACTAAAATTTTCAGCTCCTTACTTTTCAAACAGATTTGAACTTCAAGTTTCACGGAGACAAGATGACTTTAGGTACTAACTGAAACCATAACTCTTTGAATCAACAATGTGAGGTTTACTAAAAGTTTGCAATAGGACTTAATCATTTCTTGATTCTTTAACAATACGGTACCAGTCCGTAAAGTTTCTTGTCAGACTTAACAGTATTTCTATCTCAATTACAAGACTAGCGCATGGTAGAAAAACGGATGCCAATACTACAAAATTAATTCAAAATACTACTCAGACTTTGTTTATGATAATTAGTTCATGTTTTAATCTAATTACTAATGAACTCCCACTTAATACAACATCCCTCATAGTTGTTAAGTGGTACACGATCCAAATCTACTACATCAAAACCGATCATCACGTGAGATGATGTAACTTCAATGGTGAACATCAACATGTTGATCATATCATCCATATGACTCGTGTTCAACCTTTCGGTTTCCGTTGTCCCGAGGCCATGTCTGTACATGCTAGGCTCGTCAAACAAACCCAAGTATTCCGCGTGTGCAACATGGCTTACACCCGTTGTATGTGAACGTTGAGTCTATCACATCCGATCATCACGAGATGCTTCAAAACGACGAACTATATCAACGGTGCATACGAGGGGAGAACACTTTATTATCTTGATATTAATGTGAGGGATCATCTTATAATGCTACCGTCGCGATCTAAGCAAAATAAGATGCATAAAGGATTAACATCACATGCAATACATATGTGATATGATATGGCCCTTTAGTATTTGCGCCTTCGATCTTCATCTCCAAAGCACGAACATGATCTCCATCATCAACAGGCATGATCTCCATCATCGTCGGCGTAGCGTCAAGGTCCATGGCGCCGTCTTCATGGTTGTTCACCTCATGTAGCAACTATTACAACTACTTTGAAATACTACTCAACATGAAATTTAAAGACAACCATAAGGCTCCTGCCGGTTGCCACAATACAATAATGATCATCTCATACATATTCATCATCACATTATGGCCATATCACATCACCAAACCCTGCAAAAAACAAGTTAGACGTCTCTAATTTGGTTTGCATATTTTACGTGGTTTAGGGTTTTCGAGTAAGATCTAATCTACCTACGAACATGAACCACAACGGTGATACTAGTGTTGTCAATAGAAGAGTAAATTGAATCTTCACTATAGTAGGAGAGACAGACACCCGCAAAGCCACTTATGCAATACAAGTTGCATGTCGAGCGTGGAGCAAATCTCATGAACGCGGTCATGTAAAGTTAGCCCGAGCCGCTTCATCCCACTATGCCACAAAGATGCAAAGTACTCAAACTAAAGACAACATAAGCATCAACGCCCACAAAACCATTGTGTTCTACTCGTGCAACCATCTATGCATAGACACGACTCTGATACCACTGTAGGGATTCGTTGCATAGAAAACAAAAATATTCCTACCGCGAGAACGCAATCCAAGCCAAGATGCAATCTAGAAGACGAGAGCAACGAGGGGATGATCGAGACTCACCCTTGAAGATTTCCAAAGCCAATAAGAGTAGGCTCTTATTGTTGCGGTAGACGATCACTTGCCGCTTGCAAAAGCACGTAGAAGATCTTGATCACGGTGCCACAATCGGGCAGCACCTCCGTACTCGGTCACACGTTCGGTGTTGGTGAAGACGACGTCCTTCTCCCCGTTCCAGCGGGCAGCGGAAGTAGTAGCTCCTCCTTGAATCCGGCAGCACGACGGCGTGGTGGCGGTGTCGATGGAGAACTCCGGCGGAGCTTCGCTAAGCGTTGCGGGAGAGGTGGAGGAGTGGGGCGGCTAGGGTTTGGGGAGAGGGGGTGGCCGGCCACTATGGGGTGCGTCCAAGCTATGGCTTTGGTGTGGCCGGCCCCCTCCCCTTGGCCCTCATTATATAGGTGGAACACCCAAGAGTTGGTGTACAAGTCTTCGAATAAGACCCCAACCCAAAACCTTCCATGTGTAGGGAAACCTACCCAAGGTGGGATTGCCACCTCAAGTGGGACTCCCACCTTTCCATGAGGGGGGGGGGGGGGGGTGGCCGGCCCCCGTGGGGGGAGTCCACCTTGGACTTTCCCCTCTAGGGTTGGCCGGCCATGGGTGGTGGAGTCCCTCCGGGACTCCGCCTTCCAAAGTGCTTTCTTCCGGACTTTTCTAGAACCTTCTAGAACCTTCCATAAATGCACCGGATCATTTTCAAACATATAAAATGACTTCCTATATATGAATCTTATTCTCCGGACCATTCCGGAACTCCTCGTGATGTCCGGGATCCCATCCGAGACTTCGAACAAAAGCTCGAACTCCATTCCATATTCAAGTTCTACTATTACAACATCAAACCTTAAGTGTGTCACCCTACGGTTCGCGAACTATGTAGACATGGTTGAGAACTCTCTCCGACCAATAACCAATAGCGGGATCTGGAGATCCATAATGGCTCCCACATATTCAACGATGACTTAGTGATCGAATGAACCATTTACATACGATACCAATTCCCTTTGTCACGCGATATTTTACTTGTCCGAGGTTTGATCATCGGTATCACTCTATACCTTGTTCAACCTCGTCTCCTGACAAGTACTCTTTACTCGTACCGTGGTATGTGGTCTCTTATGAACTTATTCATATGCTTGCAAGACATTAGATGACATTCCACCGAGAGGGCCCAGAGTATATCTATCCGTCATCGGGATGGACAAATCCCACTGTTGATCCATATGCCTCAACTCATACTTTCCGGATACTTAATCCCACCTTTATAACCACCCATTTACGCAGTGGCGTTTGATGTAATCAAAGTACCTTTCCGGTATAAGTGATTTACATGATCTCATGGTCAAAAGGACTAGGTAACTATGTATCGAAAGCTTATAGCAAATAACTTAATGATGTGATCTTATGCTACGCTTAATTGGGTGTGTCCATTACATCATTCATATAATGATATAACCTTGTTATTAATAACATCCAATATTCATGATTATGAAACTAATCATCTATTAATCAACAAGCTAGTTAAGAGGCTTACTAGGGACTCATTGTTGTTTACATAACACACATGTATCAATGTTTCGGTTAATACAATTATAGCATGGTATATAAACTTTTATCATAAACATAAAGATATATAATAACCACATTTATTATTGCCTCTTGGGCATATCTCCAACAAATCTCCCATATTTCCCGACTATCATAAAAAACCAAATTCTATATTTGCGGCTCTTTGTAACTTCCGTTTACTTTTGATGCATCTGGATGCTACAACTAGTCAATAAGAAGGTGATCACATGGAAGGGAAAAAATCCTTTCTTTGAATTTTCTCTACTTAGAAAAAGTGCACGCGAGCATGGGAGCACAATGGAAGAAACACACAATAAAAAGGCGGAAATAACAAGAGCTAGAGCTAGAGCTAAGCAGACTGCGACTAACTCCAGTTATCGGAAAGTTACACTAGGTCCCATTGTCCCACATTGTGCACTGTAATCGCATATCTAGAGTTGATAGAGAGATCAATGATACCATTCCGTGCATGTGTAATAACACGCAATGGAGTTCCCATGAGATAAGCTTAAATGATCGTTCAAATTTTATTCAGTTAGTACATACACAAGTTTTAATGTTTCATATGGAAAATTCATGTGTTCCCACCGTCCCACATATATAGTCAACAATGCTACAACTAGTCAATAAGCAGGTGATCACATGGAAGGGAAAAAAGAATCCATTCTTTGAATTTTCTCTAGTACAAAAATTGCACACGAGCATGCTGGGAGCACAATGGAAGAAACACACAACAAAATTAACCCATGATCCCAGGGAGCAATTCATCGAACACTGTCATCCCAAGGAGCAATTCATCGAACACTGTCTGGACTAGACGAACGGCGGCATTAAGCGAGGAGGGCGTGCGCTGCGGGAGCTGAAACATGGCCGGGCTCGAGCGAGGAGGGGGCAGAGGAGATGGGGCAGAGGAGAGGGGGCGCACCTGTGGAGACTGGAGACAGCAGCGACTTCGACGAGGTTGCTGACGACGGCGGCGGTCTGGGGGAGGCGGCAGCAGACGAGCTTGAGCTTGAGCGTGCGGTGGGGGATTTGGGGGAGGCGGCGATGGCGGATCAACGGCGACAGGAGATGCGTGCGGTGGGGGATTTGGGGGAGGCGGCGACGGCGGATCGACGACGGCGGCAGGAGATGCGTGCGGTGGGGGATTTGGGGGAGGCGGCGACGGTGGCTCGACGACGGCGGCAGGGGATTTGAGGGAGGCGGCGACGGGGGAATTTGGTCGATTTGGGGGAAGAACGCGCGGCCACCAAACGACTAAGTCGTGCACGCTTTACCCCTGGCGTTTTGGCGTAAACGCCGGCGGTAAGATTTGAGCCACTAACAGGTGGGCCCAAGTGCATTTACCACCGGCAAAATTGACCAAATTCGCCGGGGATAAATAAATTATCCCTTCCCAGCTAGCGAGACATCATTAATTGTTTAAACCATGCTCTTATACAAAAACGATTCGCTAATGCAGTGGTTCTAGTCAGTTGCACAGCCGAAGCACCCAGGGTTCGAATCCCTGTGGGTGCAAAAAGGCACCCTTTTTTCCCTTTTCTTAAGACCTCTTTCATTGTTTCTACTTATTATTTGAAGGATAAATTGCAAAGTCCCTTCGGCGACATCCGATAAAAAACCAACACATAAATTTAGGATACACTTGAAGGATAAATTGCGAGACATAAATTTATGATTTTAATTCTTGAATGTTCAAAGTCCTTTCAGCAATATCCGATAAAAAGCCAACACATAAATTTAGGATAAACATGAAATACGCAAATACAATTCTTCACACTCGAAGAATTTTCTCCTTGCCCTTCCGCTTGGTCCTTGTGACCCCACCGGTATCGTCGCGACTCCTTGTGTACGGAGGAAGACTTGACCTAGGTAGCGTCGTCCTTCTTCTTCTTAGTGTGTAGGTTTCATCGTCTTCATCGGGTTCTTCCATCATTGGGTATCCGACAAGGCCGTCAAAGTTTTGCTCTTCGGCAACTCCATCCATTCCGACGAGGGCCCTTTTTCCTCTCCTTACGACAACACGGCTGGGCCTTGACGGGTCAGTTATGAAGAAGCATTGCTCGACGTGCTTAGCCAATACCCAAGGCTCATTTTGCGCGGTGGGGTTCTTGGTCTTGGATTTGGGGGGCAGTCACATGGTGGTGACATACGCATCTTCTTTTGTGACGTCCGTAGCCCATCTGACACGAAACATCGGTAGCTTCTCCCCGACATAGTCGAGCTCCCATATTTCCTCGATCCTTCCGTAGTACCTTCTTCTCTTCACCCGTGTACGATTCCATCGTCACACCCGAGTTCTGATAGCCACTTCTTTTGTCTCTCTCCTCCGTGGAGAATGTGTAACCGTTGATGTCGTATTTCTGATAATTCATGAGGTTGGGGGCGGGCCCATAAGACAAGGCCAATATCATTTTGTCTACATCGCTTGCCATTGGTGGGGGATTGGCATCAATCTGGTCTTTGAACCAGCGCATGAAAGAGGAGTTGTGCGCTCTAAATACCTCTTCTTCCGTCATCGGCTTGTCAGTCCTGCTCTTGATCATGGTTATGTGCTGATCCACCCAAGGCTCGACCTCGTTCATGTGCTGTAGTGCTACTAAGTGGGCCCTGTTAAAGTCTGTTCTCCTATCATCTTGATCCGCGTCGAGTTCCCTCCTGCCAGCGTTGTGGCCTACTCCCTCGAATCTGTCGAGGTGCTTGTTGGCGGGCAATCCAACCGGACGTGGGTCGTCCTCGTTTAGATAATTCTTGCAAAAATAGATGCACTCCTCGGTGAGAAAGCCCTGGACGATGCTTCCATCCGGATGTGCCCTGTTACGAACGTATCCTTTGATGAAGCCGTTCATTCTTTCTAACGCCATCATGTTGTGAAGGAGTGCAGGCCCGAGATCCTCGATATCGTCCACTATATGCACCAGCAGATGGACCATGATGTCAAAGAATGCGGGCAGGAAGTACATCTCCATCTCGCATAGGATGGTGACGATCTCTTCCTGCAGCCTCCCGAGTTTCTTGACGGTTACCGACTTTCGAGTGATGACGTCGAAGACGTTACACATGCCAGTCAGCGTCGCACGGACGTGCGGTTCCATTATCCCTCGGATTGCAACTGGAAGTATCTGCGTCATCATGACATGACAGTCATGAGACTTCATCCCGCTGAAGATTTTTTTCGTCGGGTCCAACCATCTTCGTATCAGCCCCGCGTAGCCTAGGGGAAATTTGACTTCTAGGAGGAACTTGAAGAATTGCTCGAGCATCGGGATTTAGAGTGAAGCAGGAGGGGCGAGGAGTTTCGCGCTGCTTGGCCACCCTTTTGCGCTTGAGACCATCCGTCTCCTCCTCCTCAGTTTCCTGGTCAACCGGTGCGAAATTAAGCTCTTTTCTGATACCAAGGGCCATCAGGTCGTGTCTTGCTTTCGACCCGTCTTTGGTCCTCTCCGGCATGTTGAGCATAGTGCCAAGCAAGCTCTCGCACACGTTCTTCGTGATATGCATGACATCAAGGCTATGAGGCGTACCGAGGATCTTCCAGTACGGCAAGTCCCAAAACACGGACCTCCTTTTCCATACCCCCAAGAGCGGCCCTTCTTCCTTTTTCTTTCTCTTATCTCCTTTCTTCCGCTTCTGGATCTTTATCTTACCCGCCGAAGGGCAGTCTTTCCAGTTTTTCAACAAAGTATCTATCTCTTCGCCACTTCGCCTAGGTGGAGGTCCCTCGACCTCATCCTTCCCATTGAACAGGTGTCCACGCTTCCTCCACGGGTCATTCTTGGGAAGCCACATTCGATGCCTCATGTACACGGTTTTTGAAGACCCGGGATCCTTACCTAGCTGTAAAAACGACGTCTTTTCCATGCACCTCACACATGCCTTGTGTCCGTGGCACACCTGGCACGCGATATATCCGTATCCAAGATAGTCCTGCACCGTCGTCAACAGTGCGGCTTTCATATGTAAAGTTTCTTGTCCGTAGGCGTCCCAAGTTTCTATCCCTTCCTCCCACAGAGTGACTAGCTCCTCCTTCAATAGCTCCAGATACAGGTTGATATCGCTCCCTGGCTGCGTCGGCCCTTGGATTAGCATACTCATGTGTATGTACTTCTTCTTCAGGCATAACCATGGAGGGAGGTTGTACATCCATACAAACACGGGCCAGGTGCTGTGCTTGCTGCTTTGGTTCCCAAACGGATTGAGTGCGTCGGTGCTCGCACCCAACCTGATGTTCCTTGGTTCTTTCCCGAATTCTTCGTAATACTCATCGTCTAATGTTTTCCACTGGCTTGCATCCGAAGGGTGTGTTAGCACTGGGTTTTCAACCCGTTCTACATCACGCATCACCGCCTCCTTTCTTTCCGCGTGCCAGCGCATGAGCTTTGCTTCCTTGGGGTCCACGAAGTACCGCTGCAGACGGGGCGTGAGCGGGAAGTACCACACAACTTTTCGAGGAGATTTTCTCGTCCCTCTCTTGTATCGAGATTCGCCACACTGTGGGCATGTATCGAGCTTGGCATGCTCGTTCCGATATATTACGCAGTCACGGATGCAGGCGTGGTACTTCTTATGAGGTAAATCTAGAGGGCACACGATTTTCTTGGCCTCCTGTAGGCTACCGGCACACGTGTTATCTTTAGGAAAGTGGATCTTCAAGTATCCGAAGAGTTCGTCCATGCTTGTGTCCGTCCATTTGTGTTTTGCCTTCATCTCCATAATATCGAGAGCTACTCTCAGACGGCTCTCCTCCGTCCCGCGAGCTGCGTCGTAGAACGGAGTTCACGAGTCTACCTCCAGTTGATCCAGCTTAGACTTCCGTCAACCAACGATTTTGGGGTCGGTCGATGTGTTGCTGAGAAGAAGTTCTTGAACATGACGGTCCTGCACGGCCGCGGTTAGCGGGGTATTTCTACTCAAGTCCTCATCGTCCTCATGTTCCTCCTGGCCTTCATGACCACCATCAACGTGTGCGACATCCTCTTCAACCTCGTCTCCATTGTCGTGTGGGGCATCCTCCATCACCTTCGTTATCATCATCTCCACCATCATCATCTCCATCATCATCACCATCGATATCATCATCTCCATCATCACTCATCCACTGAGTATGCCCCTCCATGAAACTATACCTGAGCAGGTGTTGATTCACTATGCCTGAAAAGGGGTCAAACAACGATCCTAGCTTGCATCTTCGACAAGGACACATTATATCCTTTCGCTTTTTTTTATACATGTCGGCCGTCGCGCGTTCCACGTATCTATCCACGATGCTTTCCCTCATCTCGATGACCATCGCCGCCTACAAGACAAGATAATTGATTACACCGCTGTCTCGGTTTTGACGGAAAAAATTCGGCATGACCTTTGCTAAATATTGTCATGCTGGAGTTCCAAAATTCGCCGGAACGGAAGTTAATCAACATTCTGGCAAAACATTGGCAACTCAATGTTCCTGCACGCGTCAACAAATGCAAAACAATGCATTTACATATATGGAACCGCCTTTTGCCATCACTAGTGAAATAGCCGCGACTTTCCGACAACACACATGAACATTCCACTCATTAGTCCTATACCTATTAGTTGACGCGACGTCCAAAAGCACCGGAGAGACGCCACACGTCGACTTTAATGCTCGAGAGATCTAGAGATCTAAGAAATGGAGAGATCTAGCTAGATCTAGTGGAAAAGGTTGTGAGAGGAGATAGATCTAGATCTAGATTATGCAAATCATGCTAGAAGGGCTAGGTAGTGCATGATTTGCTCAAATACATCATATTTTGTTGGTTAAAATAGCTAAAATGGGTGGGGGAATGAGCTAACTAGTGCTTGGGTTGATTTGCCATCACATATGAGTGTGTGTGGGCGGTGGTAGGTGGCTGGTCGTGTTAAATGGCCAAGCCCAGGTTACCGCCGGCGCCTACAAAGAAGAATGCCAGCGGTAGGGCCAGTTACCGCCGGCATCTACGTGACGCAAACGCCGGCGGTAAGTGAAGGCTGGGTGGCCCACCCTGGCTCGGCGACACCCCCGGCGCCTAGGTTCCCGTTTCGCCGGTGGTAATCGCCCAGTATCCCCGACGCTTTGGGCCCAATTCGCCGGCGGTAAGGCCAGGCCCAATTGAGGACCCGCGGCCCATTGCACCCCTGGAGCCTACGTTCCCATCTCGCCGGCGGTAATCGCCCAGTATCCCCGGCGCTTTGGGCCCAACTCGCCGGCGGTAACGCCAGGCCCAGTTGGGACCCCGCGGCCCATTGTACCCCCGGCGCCTCCGTTCCGGTTTCGCCGGCGGTAATCGAGCTACCCCCGGCGCCATCCTACCTATTTCGCCGGCGGTAGTGTTAGGCCCCCCTGGAAGGTATTACCGCTGGCATCTTCAGCTCGTATTTGCCGGCGGTAAGGAGTGCGGCTATAAGCCTTTTCCTAGTAGTGTTCATCAGTTTAGACAATTAACAGTTGTTGATTTATCTAAGATGCTTCTCGGGTGTGTGTACTTGTTTTAGTGGTAATTGGTGACTATTATTATCGTACTGAGTTGGATGATACTTGGGCTTTATCTGCCTTCTCTACCATCTAGGTGAGTAGGTAGATAAAGTTTGATTAATGTTTGGATTTGAAAATTTTCAATCTATCTTCCTTAATTATGTATTAACGAAAGGAAGTAGAGAATATTTGAACTTGTTTGACTAATAACTATGATTGGATCATGTGTATGATACGTAGATTTCCTTTGTCGGTGCCATCAATTCGATTCTCTAGTTGATGGTGTAGACTTTGGAAATCCCCGTATGGTTGCATACGTGACTCTAATAATGTAGGATAATTCTTGCAGATGGAGTAGCAGTAGGTGGCCTAGTTTGGTTGCCATGGTTGCTGTATTTGCAGGTTAAAATATGCAGAGAATAGATTGGTTACAAGTTTTGTGTTTATTGGCTCATGTAAATAAAAGCTGGCGATTTAGACTATGCTAAGACTAGGTGATTATTAATTGGTTTTAGTTGTTAGTGTGCTAGTCTTTCCCATCCAAGATCTATGTTGTGACATCTTTCTTAGGATACCTAGCTTGGAATCCTTGATTTTCATGATTTGGCATGATGAGTATCTATTCCTTTTAATAGTTGTCATTTCAGGTTATAGTCTGGAATTAAATAATGTTAACATCCAATCATACCAACCATGTTTTCTTTTGTGCATTATTTGGATATTACAAGGCTTTTGGGGCCAGGTCCTAGTTGATATGTTCAGTGATATGGTTTATACCTTTCTCGAACTCCTAGTTATTGTTATTGTTGATCCTTGTAAGCTTCTCAATGTTGGAACACCTCCTTCTTGTGGTAGGCCTGCTCTTCCTTTCTGCTTCTTATGTAACCATGATTTCTATCGTGATCTAAGGTTCTGGTGTGATGGTTTAATGTTTCTTGGTTGCTGTTGGATGATTCTTTGAGATACTAGTGACGGATTAGTATTCTTGGTGATGAACTATTGACATTTTCACTACAAGAAAAGTTGCCATAGTCGTTGCTGATGCACCATGCCCGACGATTTTTGTTGTCTCTGTGGTGCATGTCAAAACTTTTTTTTCTCATTTTTGAGGCCATATAGCCCGACGAAAACGTGGAAAACTTCACGTATGGTGGCCCGGGACGTGGTGCATGATGAATTCTAGAATGCGTCGGCCGAGTCAACGCAAATCCGCACCTCCCATGGATGTAGGGTCCAGATGGCAGCCTCTCTAGCATTATTTTTTCTCGATCGCGTCATCTCGTTCAATATTCTCTGATTGAGCCATTTACTATGCAGGATCATTGGTCCCGCATGTCATCCTCTATGAACAAAAATTCTTTATTTTCTTGGATTTTTTTACCACCTGATTTCTGGCTACTTCCTTTTTTTGATATCGTGCCGCCTTGAAAACGTTGAGACCACTGCTGCAAAATGGGACCCGCATGTCATCCTCTATGTGCAATCAAGTTTCTTTTCTTGGAGTTATTTTTGGTACCTAATATTTAGTCACTTTCTTTTTTTCTTTCAATCTCGTGTCGCCTCTGAAACGTTGATACCGCTACTGAAAAATGGGACCCGCATGTCATCCTCTATGTACAATCAAGTTTCTTTTCTTGGAGTTATTTTTGGCACCTGATATTTGGTCACTTGCTTTTTTCTTTCAATCCCATGCCGCCTCTGAAACGTTGAGACCGCTGCTGCAAAATGTGACCCGCATGTCATCCTCTATGTACAATCAACTTTCTTTTCTTGGAGTTATTTTTGGCACCTGATTTTTGGTCACTTGCCTTTTTCTTTTGATCCCGTGCCGCCTCTGAAACGTTAAGACCGCTGCTATAAAATGGGACCCGCATGTCATCCTTTATGTACAATAAAAGTTTTTTTTGGATTATTTTTGGCTCCTAATATTTGGTTACTTGCCTTTTTCTTTCGACCTCATGCCGTCTTTGAAGCGTTGAGACCGCTGCTGCAAAATGGGACCCGCATGTCATCCTCTATTTACAATAAAAATTTATTTTCTTGGATTATTTTTGGCTCCTGATATTTGTTCACTTGCATTTTTCTTTCGATCTCATGCCGCCTCTCAAACATTGAGTAAGCTGCTGATGTCTACGCACGCTTCTATTCCTGTAGACAGTGTTGGGCCTCCAAGAGCAGAGGTTTGTAGAACAGCAACAAGTTTCCCTTAAGTGAATCACCCAAGGTTTATCGAACTCAGGGAGGTAGAGGTCAAAGATATTCCTCTCAAGCAACCCTGCAATTAAGATACAAGAAGTCTCTTGTGTCCCCAACACACCTAATACACTTGTCAGATGTATAGGCGCACTAGTTCGGCGAAGAGATAGTGAAATACAAGTAATATGGATGATTATAAGTAACAATTGCAATCTGAAATAAAGATGGCAGCAAGCAAACATGTAGCAGAACTTGTTGGAAACGATGTTTCAATGCTTAGAAACAAGGCCTAGGGATCATACTTTCACTAGTGGACACTCTCAACAATGATCACATAATAAATAAATAACTTCTCCTCACTTGTGCTACTTTCAAACACTCTCTTGTTGGATAATAAACACCATTCATTGTGTAGGGCTACAAGAGCTCCCTCAAGCCGGAGTAAACAAGCTCCACAACATCCGGAGTTCATATTAAAGTAACCTCTAGATTGCATAATAGACTGTTGCAACTTAGACCGAGTACTAACATAGCATACACACTGTCACCAATAGCTATGAAAGGGGGAATAGATCACATCAATACTATCATAGTAATAGATAACTTCATAATCTACAAGAGATCACAATCATAACCTACGCCAAGTACTACATGATGCACACACTGTCACCTTTACATCATGGAGGAGGAATAGACTACTTTAATAACATCACTAGAGTAGCACATAGATTAATAGTGATACAAAGCTCATGATCACATAAAGATCACACCATGGGAGAGAGAGATGAACTACATAGTTACCGGTAGAGCCCTCAGCCTCGGGGGAGAACTACTCCCTCCTCATCATGGGAGACAGCAACAGCGATGAAGATGGCGGTGGTGTCGATGAAGATGGATTCCGGGGGCAATTCCCCGTCCCGGCGGCGTGCCGGAACAGAGACTTCTGTCCCTCGAACTTGGCTTCGCGATGTCGGTGGCTACGAAACTCTTCGTGGAATATGGCTGGATGTTTTAGGGTTTTCGCGACTGGAAGACTTTATAGGCGGAAGGGCGGCCTCGAAGGGGTCCCGAGGGGCCCACACCATAGGGGGCGCCCCCCCTTGGCCGCGCCGCCATGTGGGGTGGGGCCCCCTTGGCTCCCCTCTGGCCCCTCTCTGGCTCTCTGGAACCTTCCGTGGAAAATAGGAAGTATGTCTTTTGTTTCGTCCAATTCCGAGAATATTTCCTGTGTAAGATTTCTGGAACCAAAAACAGCAGAAAATAGGAACTGGCACTTCGGCATCTTGTTAATAGGTTAGTTCCGGAAAATGCATAAAAATGATATAAAGTGTGAACAAAACATGTAGGTATTGTCATAAAACTAGCATGGAACATCAGAAATTATAGATACGTTGGAGACGTATCAAGCATCCCCAAGCTTAGTTCCTACTCGCCCTCGAGTAGGTAAACGATAACAAGGATAATTTCTGAAGTGACATGCTACTATCATAATCTTGATCAACACTATTGTAAAGCATATGAGATGAATGAAGTGATTCAAAGCAATGGTTTGCTAACAAAAAGATAATGACTAAACAACTGAATCATATAGCAAAAACTTTTCATGAATAGTAATTTCAAGACAAGTATCAAAAAGTCTTGCATAAGAGTTAACTCATAAAGCAATAGATTCAAAGTAAGAGGTTTCGAAGCAACACAAAGGATGATTAAGTTTCAGCAATTGCTTTCAACTTGTAACATGTATATCTCATGGATAATTGTCAACATAAAGTAATATAACAAGTGCAATAAGTAAACATGTAAGAATCAGTGCACACAGTTGACACAAGTGTTTGCTTCTAAGATAGAAAGAAGTAGGTAAACTGACTCAACATAAAGTAAAAGAAAGGCCCTTCGCAGAGGGAAGCAGGGATTACTCATGTGCTAGAGCTTTTTATTTTGAAAACATGGAAACAATTGTGTCAACGGTAGTAATAATTCATATGGGTTACTGATACGTCTCCAACGTATCCATAATTTCTGACGTTCCATGCTTGTTTTATGACAATACTTACATGTTTTGCTTGCACTTTATGATGATTTTATGCGTTTTCCGAAACTAACCTATTAACAAGATGCCACAGTGCCAGTTCCTGTTTTCTGCTGTTTTTGGTTCTAGAAAGGCTGTTCGGGCAATATTCTCGGAATTGGACGAAATCAACGCCAAACATCCTATTTTTCCCGGAAACATCCAGAACACCGAAGGGGAGTCGGAGGAGAGCCAGGGGGCCACCACACCCTGGCCGCGCCGGCCTAGTGGGAGGCCACCCTGTCAGCCCTCCTGCGCCGCCTCTTCGCCTATTTAAGCCCTTTCGACCTAAAAACGCAGTACCAATTGACGAAACTCCAGAAAGAATCCAGGGGCGCCGCCGCCATCGCGAAACTCCAATTCGGGGGACAGAAGTCTCTGTTCCGGCACCCTGCCGGGACGGGGAAGTGCCCCCGGAAGCCATCTCCATCAACGCCACCGCCTCCATCATGCTCCGTGAGTAGTTCCCCATGGACTACGGGTTCTAGCTGTAGCTAGTTGGTATTCTCTCCCCCATGTACTTCAATACAATGATCTCATGAGCTGCTTTACATGATTGAGATTCATCTGATGTAATCGGTGTTGTGTTTGTTGGGATCCGATGGATTGTTACATTATGATTAGTCTATCTATAAAGTTTGTGAAGTTATTGTTGCTGCAATCTTGTTATGCTTAATGCTTGTCACCAGGGCCCGAGTGGCATGATCTTATATTTAAGCTCTATACTTATTGCTTAGATTGTATCTACAAGTTGTTTGCACATGTCTATGTCCGGAACCCGAGGCCCCAAAGTGACAGAAATTGGGACAACCGGAGGGGAAGGCGTAGGTATGAGGATCACATGTTTTCACGGAGTGTTAATGCTTTGCTCCGGTACTCTATTAAAAGGAGTACCTTAATTGCCAGTAGTTTCCCTAGAGGCCCGGCTGCCACCGGCTGGTTGGACAAAAGATGTTGTACAAGTTTCTCATTGCGAGCACGTATGACTATATATGGAAAACATGCCTACATGATTAATAATCTTGATATTCTGTCTTAATGCTATTTCAATCCTATCAATTGCCCAACTGTAATTTGTTCACCCAACACTTGTTATTGGAGAGTTACCACTAGTGTAGATAGCTGGGAACCCCGGTCCATCTATCATCATCATATACTCGTTCTATATGTCATTGGAAGTAGTATCAACTATTTTATGGTGCCATTGCTCTCATATTACGACTACTGCTGCTGTGTTATTGTTACTACTGCTCTCATATTACTGCTGCTTTCACATCACCCCTGTTACTAGTGCTTTTCCAGGTGCAGCTGAATTGACAACTCAGTTGTTAAGGCTTATAAGTATTCTTTACCTCCCCTTGTGTCGAATCAATAAATTGGGTAATACTTCCCTCGAAGACTGTTGCGATCCCCTATACTTGTGGGTTATCAAGACTATTTTCTGGCGCCGTTGCCGGGGAGGCATAGCTCTACTCATAAGTTCACCTGGGGAGTACACCCTACCTCTCTCTCTGCTTTTATTTTATTTTGTCTTGCTAGTTTACTTCTATCTAGTTTATTTGTGCTTAGATTATTTCTGTCTAGTTTTATTTTGCTTAGTTTACTTTTGTCTAGTTTATTTTTGTCTTGTTTTATTTTCCCTACATACCCGAAAATCCATAAAAATTTGAAAAACCTAAAAATTAAAAACTGCTATTATGGGAGAACCTACAACCTATTTGGAGCTTATAGAATTATATAATAATTATAGAGAATCGAGAAAGGGAAAAGTTATGAGTGCTGTGATAGAAAAATTAAATACAATTGCTAAAATCTTGCTTAAACGCCATGATATAAACTGTTGCTCTAAAGAGGATACTAAACATCTTAAATTTCAATGTGGCTTTAGTGAGGAAATTTTAATTAAGAACTATAATTGGAATAGCTATATTCATTTTGGGTTCGAAGAGGTAGAACAATTTGTCATATTTATGGGAGCCTCTGAGATAGAATCATTCATGTCTAAAAATTATGAAACTTGTGCTGTTTGTAAGGACCTTAAAGATTATGTCTCTTCTATCCTTAATTTTTGCATAGAAAGCTACAGTGATAATCCTTATATCATTGATTATAAAGAGAGACTCATTAATGCACAAGAATGCACTCACAATTTGCAGGAACCAGTGGAAGAAGAAATTTATGAACCTGAAAGCTCATTGGATGAAAAAGAGGAGGAAATTGATGAACCTGAAAGCTCATTGGATGAAAAAGAAGAGGAGAGTGATGAACAAAAGGAGGAAGAATGGATTAGCTACCCATGCCAACCTTCTAATGAGAGTAACTCTTTATCTCTTACACTATTTGATTGTCCTCCATGCTTACCGAAGGAGGTTGAATGTTATGTTCCTGTGGATTCTCTTGAAATATTCCCTATGAGTAAAACTTGTGAGAATAATTATGCTACTGTTATCTATGATAATCCATGCTACTTTGATAAATCTTATGATAATGCTTTGTTTGTGTCTGATGTTGAAATGCATGGTACTAAAGAGTTTTGCTTGGCAAATGTTTATGATAAATCTCTAGATGATGGTCCTATGTTACTTGATAATATTAATTGTACTACTAATGAAAAAGGGATTGGAGAGTTCTTGACTTTATCTATGAGTCCCATATCTCTTGATATTGATCAATCATCTTGTTATATTATTCATAAAAGTGGGTTTGAAAGTTTTAATCCTGCTATTTTTGAGCTTGATAAAAATTATATGTTTATGGATCATGAGAAACATGCTGTATGTGATAGTTATATTGTTGAGTTTGTTCATGAAGCTACTGAAAATTATTATGAGAGAGGGAAACATGGTTATATGCATCTTAATAATGTTAAGTTTCCCCTCTTTATGTTGAGAACTGTGAAGTTACTCTTGTTTTATCTTGCTACGCTTGTCACTTTGTTCTTCATGAATTTATTTGTGTGCAAGATTCCTTTTCATAGGAAGTGGATTAGACTTAAATGTGTTTTGAATTTGCTTCTTGATGCTCTCTTTTGCTTCAATTTCTATTTTCCATGTGAGCATCATTAAAATTGCTGAGCCCATCTTAATGCCTATAAAGAAAGCACTTCTTGGGAGATAACCCATGTGTTTATTTTGCTACTGTTTTGTTGTGTCTTGGAAGTTGTTACTACTGTAGCAACCTCTCCTTATCTTTATTTTATTGCAATGTTGTGCCAAGTGAAGTCTCTAATAGAAGGTTGATACTAGATTTGGATTTCTGCGCAGAAACAGATTTCTATCTGTCACGAATCTGGGCATATTTCTCTGTAGGAAACTCAGAAAAATCTGCCAATTTACGTGCGTGATCCTCAGATATGTACGCAACTTTCATTAGTTTGAGTTTTCTGATTTGAGCAACGGAAGTACTATTTTAAAATTCGTGTTTACTGGCTGTTCTGTTTTGGCAGATTCTGTCTCTGTTTTTTGCATTGTCTCTTGTGGACTTTATGTGAGGCTTTCTAGACGTGGAGAGCTGTAGCTAATGTTTTATTGAGTTCTTGCAATGTGTCACTACAGGACCAAGGTGGATTCAAGTTTTTTGAGTACTAACCCCTCTAATGAAGTTTATGAGAAGTTTGGTGTGAAGGAAGTTTTCAAGGGTCAAGAGAGGAGGATGATATATGATCAAGAAGAGTGAAAAGCCTAAGCTTGGGGATGCCCCCGTGGTTCATCCCTGCATATTTCAAGAAGACTCAAGCGTCTAATCTTGGGGATGCCCAAGGCATCCCCTTCTTCATCAACTTATCAGGTTTCTTCTATTGAAACTATTTTTATTCGGTCACATCATATGTGCTTTACTTGGAGCGTCTGTGTGTTTTATTTTTGTTTGTGTTTGAATAAATTCGGATCCTAGCAATCCTTGTGTGGGAGAGAGACACGCTCCGCTTTTTCGTATGAACACTTGTTCTTCGTTTTACTTTTAATGTTCAATGATAAAAGTTGGAAGCTACAATACTTATTGGTATTTGGTTGGAAATAGAAAATGCCTCCTAATGTCTTGGATAATTTGACACTTGGCAATTGTTTTGAGCTCTCAAGTAGATCATGATTAAGTTTTTTCATGTAGTTTAAACCTATTAGTGGAGAACTACCGTAGAGCTTGTTAAAATTGGTTTGCATGATTGGTCTCTCTTAAGGTCTAGATATTTTCTGGTAAAAGTGTTTGAGCAACAAGGAAGACAGTGTAGAGTATTATAATGCTTGCAATATGTTCTTATGTAAGTTTTGCTGTACCGGTTCATAATTGTGTTTGCTTCAAATAACCTTGCTAGCCTAAGCCTTGTATCGAGAGGGAATACTTCTCATGCATCCAAAATCCTTGAGCCAACCACTATGCCATTTGTGTCCACCATATCTACCTACTATGTGGTATTTCCTGCCATTCCAAAGTAAATTGCTTGAGTGCTACCTTTAAACAATTCAAAATTTATCACCTCTGATTTGTGTCAATGTTTTATAGCTCATGAGGAAGTATGTGGTGTTTATCTTTCAATCTTGTTGGGCAACTTTCACCAATGGACTAGTGGCTTCATCCGCTTATCCAATAATTTTGCAAAAAGAGCTGGCAATGGGATTCCCAGTCCCAAATTAATTAACAAAAATAGACACTCCTCCATGGTATGTGATTGTTGGACGACACCCGAAGGATTCGGTTAGCCATGGCTTGAGAAAGCAAAGGTGGGGAGGAGTGTCATCATAATAAAACTAAAATAAAAAGGCACTCCACTACAACAGGACATACCTTTGGTAACACAGTCTTGTGTTACTACATGTCCAAAACAGTGTTACTAGGACAAACAGTAACACATTTTGATATGTGTTCCATTAGGCCGTGTTACTAAGTGGTGTGCATAGCCACACATATTAATTGTTACCATATGCTAAAATATGTGTTACAATATAGAATCTAGTAACACGCACATTAGGTGTTACTAACTGCATCGGTAACACTATTTTGTAGCTATAGTAACACCGGTAGTAACATACTTTCGTACATGTAAAATACTTGTTGTAACATAATTTTGTAACTCTTGTAACAGAATTAGTAACACCTTTTTAGCTTCTCGACGCAATTAGTAACACACTATCCACACATTGTAACACTATAATTTATTGTCAACTATCCTAGTAACATAGTTTACAACTATAGTAACACCATTAGTAACACTAGTACCGCCACATAATTAGTGTATTTTATTATTAGTATTAAATGCAATTTTAGGTACCAATTTGTGAAATATATTTATTTAATAAAATCACTGAACCTATTATTTAATTATAATGATGCTCAACACCACTAAAATAACAAAGAGATAGAAGCACAATAGATCCACAAATTAAATATATCAAGATATTTATTACAAATACAAAAGAGTGTAGGATACAAATGCATTACAATAAATAAATACCAATATTATTTGTGCAGCACCATTACATTGATACCGTTTTAACAACAGATAACACATTTGTGACATATATTACACCATAGCATTTGCATCAATTCAACGAAATAAAAAATATATAAATACTATTTCATTTTTCAATCTCTCAATGTAAAACTTCAATTATTGCTATGTCAAAATCGTCAAACTTTATTTGCTCCTGGAGGGCTCTGAAGTATCCAACTACAACTGAATCATCCTTCTTTCCAACCTGTAAAAGATAAAATGGACTTTATAGTTATATGATGAAATATGTGCAATATGACTCCATAAAATGGATAAATATTTGACTTATAGAAGCTTAAGGCCAAGCAATTAATAATCCTTCGGTAAAAGCATCACTATTTGTCTTGCAGCCGGATACTTGTCTTACAAACTCCTCATTAGCCATAATAGATTCATCTTTGTGCACAAGCACCAGTGAAAATTTGGCACCTAACTCAATACAACCCCCCTTATTTGCAGGGATACACAAACATACAATCTAAGAATCAGCTAGCTCAACGTGAACACACCATGTTTTAGATGCATGCGAAATCCAGAATATCTACTAGACTACGACATGTTTTCAACTATTGCACAACACAGATTTGGGGCATATATAGAGGTTCCTAACTTTATATTTTGAATGCATCAGCCACTGCATTCTGTAAGTTCGGTTTGGTGATGCCATGTACTAAGATCCAAAAAGAAAATAACTTGACAGTAGATATTGTGCGGATCAACAATGCTACAAGTTCCTGAAATATTTCTCAATGCCTCTGCATCAATATTCTTTATCCAATCATGAATCTTGAATAAATGAAACATCACTATTCAGTGTGGGATTAAGGGTGATAATCACTAGTTATCATCAGAAAAATGAGCTCTGTTTTAATGGCAACCCAGGATAGCTTTACCATGACTGAAGAAGTGCGCCTTCTTTTTGAGGAGCATTATTTTTTAGTCCTCTGCTGGCCTAGTCTTACAAACGATTCAGCTGTCTGATCTCTAGTTTCCCCCACCTACAAAAGATGCAATAATAACTGAAACAATGCATACTCAAACTGCATAATGGCAAATGTATCTCTTCTCAAACTGTGCAACTCTCCAAATTTAGCAGAAACGTACACCTTTAGCTCACGGCGCTAATGTTGGAATGCTTACTACCAATTGTACAATGGAAAATGTATTTATATTAAATCTAGTTTCTTCTAGCTTCCGAACGATATAAATGTTTGGTTCCGTAATAGACTATATAGTTCAACATGAAATTATCTATTAGGTACAACTCAATTAGACTAAACCTAGGTACTCCCAAAGAACTGCGATTCCAACTAGCATAAGGGATGCGGGTTTCTCCGACACCTCCATGCTCCCAGGTATAGTGAGGCCATCGCTGCAATCAGCAGATTTCAAGGACCCCTCTTGTTAGATTAAGCAAACCTGTTGGGTACAACTCATGCACATTCTAATAGTACGTGCATGTACTACTAAGAAACTAGTGTGTGTGAACAAGTAGCAGCAAGTCAAGATAACATGCATCAGGTGATAAGCTGCTACAGGTCGGCAGAGTGTTCAGGCTAGTATGCAGGACTGCAACTAGTCGCTGGTGCTATAAAAGAATATGTAGTAGTCTTCTCTAAACGTACCAAGTAACAAAACAAGTGAGAAACAGAAAGTTTGCTTAAGCTCCTTACGTACATCCCGAGAGTATTTCTCTCTTGTTTGTGCGTGTATTTCATATCTATCTTAGCAACAACACTTCAATCATCTAAGTGTCCACGAATTTCAGATGAAATTCAGATAAAAGTACAGAAAAGTTTCTCCAGATGGATAAGAGCATATATTTTCACTCATCAAACATCCAGCAACAATTCAAACTGCCAATAGACACGAATTCATAGCAGATAAATAAGGAAAAGGGAAAGGAGAATCAACCTAGTAAAAGTTCGTAGTCTCGGACAGGGAAATAAATCAGAACAGGTTGTGGGCGTGCCATGTGTAATTTGGATAACAGAACGGAACAATCCTACAAAAAAAGAAACAAGTGAATGCATGATATATTCCAATGTATAGATTGCAGAGTTAATATCATACAGTATAGTGGATGGTTACTGAAGGACTACAGAGGCATCAGATCGGCCATTTACTTCTAACTTATTTTTTTTATTGTTTTGACTGATCAAACTATCCAACTAAATTGGCACAAAATGTTTATTCTACCGGGCCAAACTTTTCTCAAGGAACTTAACAGCTGATTTAGGAGGATGAAACAAACTTCCCTTGTAACACGACCAGATTAATCTACCGTTTCCGTGAGGAGCGAACCAGCAGAGGAGCTCCTAGTCGTGGATCCAGATTGCTGCTGATGGGGTAACCTGTAACAGAGGGGCAAGCGCTATTGTAGGTGATCGACCTTACAATTACCAAACATAGTTACAAATCAACCACAAACATCAAATAGAGAAACCACTCAGGGTCTGGAGAATTACCTCGTGGTGCAGGGGCATGAACAAACGCCTGTACTCAGATGAGATGCGGGGTGCTCAACAAATGTCTGCAATTGACGGCAATAATGAGCCGAACGTGCTAGTTGCTACGAGGTGGCCGGCCCTTGGTTATGTACCGGAACAGATCGAGCCGCCAGGTGCAAAGGAGGAGGGGAATGGAGTTCCCGGCCCGACTGGGAAGGGGGGCGCAGTGGTGGTTGCTGGTGTGGGGAGGCGGCACGGTGGTGGTGGCTGTGGGGGCGACGCCACGGTGGGAAGGGGGCGCAGTGGTGGTTGCCGGTGTGGGGGGCAGCGCGATGGTGGCAGCCGCCGGGCGACCCAGTTACGTGTAGATGAGTTTTTCTAGGGAAGATTGATATCGAGAAGAGACTAATTAGAGGATCAATATATAGAAGGTGTCAACGGAGGGAAAATTGTATGTTAGCGGGAATGATCAAAATTTTCCCTCTACTGACTTTTCCTATCGACCAAAAAAACCATATTAATAGAGGAATATGATTTATTATTTTTGTGAAAAACCTTAGATCTATAGGTCAAACAAGTAGAATAGCCACCACTAAAAAATAAAGAAATTATATCAAGATCCCTTTTTAGAGGAGGTTTGAGGATCAAACGGCAACATGAAGACAGAGCGATGCGGTTTGCCCGAAACTCATGATATGTAGAGGAAAATGATCTGAATTGCATGGAATTAAGATAAAGTACAAAATATTTTTTTCTTTAAATTGAGATGAATATAAGAAAGAGAACTTCTAGTTTAAAACCCTATTTAGAATGAGTTGAAGTCTCTCCTCCTAATGTGCAAATTAAGATGACAACACCAAAGGTCTCTCCCGGTTCACATGATTTATGTAAAATTATATAAATACATATATCCAAGACAATTATGATGCACATAATTCAGTGTCTCCCGGTTCTAGTTTCGCCCCGGCCCCCTAAAAACTCGGGATCAACCCTATAATAGAGCTTGTAGCACTATGGATCAACACATGAATATTTGTTACTCGCACTAAAGTTTGTAGCACACTACCACTCACACATATATATGTGTTACCATGTCCATGTACTTGTATCACATTACCCACCACACATATTTGTATGTTACTGTGTCCATACCTCTGTAACACAATTTTGGGTCTTATATAGTTTGTGTTACTGTCTGTCGTTGGCACAAAAATTATCTGTTACTATAATTTTGCATGTAACATATTTTACTATGTGTTACATGACTGTGTTACCAAAACTCTGTTGTGTTGTAGTGCTCCTTCATGGTATGAGATTGTTGGCAGGCACCCGAGGATTCGGTTAGCCATGGTTTGTGAAAGAAAGGTTGGAAGGAGTGCCACCCAAAAATAAAAATAATTCATGGGAGCCGCTCTTTGAAGGTTTGTCTGGCGATGGGGTTAGAGTGCCCACTACCATTCGTTGACAACAACAAGCACCTCTCAAAACTTTACTTTTATGCTCTCTTTATGTTTTCAAAACCAAAGCTCTAGCACAAATATAGCAATCGATGCTTCCCTCTTTGAAGGGCCACTCTTTTACTTTATGTTGAGTCAGTTTACCTACTTCCTTCCATCTTAGAAGCAAACACTTGTGTCAACTGTGCATTGATTCTTACATACTTGCTTATTTGCATTCATCATATTACTTTGTGTTGACAATTATCCATGAGATATGCATGTTGAAATTTGAAAGCAACTGCTGAAACTTATATCTTCCTTTGTGTTGCTTCGATGCCTTTACTTTGAATCTATTGCTTTATGAGTTAACTCTTGTGCAAGGCTTTTGATGCTTGTCTTGAAAGTACTCTTCATGAAAAGTTTTGCTATATGTTATCTATTTGTTAGCAACTATAGATCATTGCCTTGAGTCAGTTCATTCATTTCATATGCTTTGTAATAGTATGATCAAGGTTATGTAAGTAGCATGTCACTACAGAAATTATTCTTTTTATCGTTTACCTACTCGAGGACGAGTAGGAACTAAGCTTGGGGATGCTGATACGTCTCCAACGTATCCATAATTTCTGACGTTCCATGCTTGTTTTATGACAATACTTACATGTTTTGCTTGCACTTTATGATGATTTCATGCGTTTTCCGGAACTAACCTATTAACAAGATGCCACAGTGCCAGTTCCTGTTTTCTGCTGTTTTTGGTTCCAGAAAGGCTGTTCGGGCAATATTCTCGGAATTGGACGAAATCAACGCCAAACATCCTATTTTTCCCGGAAACATCCAGAACACCGAAGGGGAGTCGGAGGAGAGCCAGGGGCCACCACACATGTGGGCCGCGCGGGCCACACCATGGCCGCGCCGGCCTAGTGGGAGGCCACCCTGTCAGCCCTCCTGCGCCGCCTCTTCGCCTATTTAAGCCCTTTCGACCTAAATACGCAGTACCAATTGACGAAACTCCAGAAAGACTCCAGGGGCGCCGCCGCCATCGCGAAACTCCAATTCGGGGGACAAAAGTCTCTGTTCCGGCACCCTGCCGGGACGGGGAAGTGCCCCCGGAAGCCATCTCCATCAACGCCACCGCCTCCATCATGCTCCGTGAGTAGTTCCCCCATGGACTACGGGTTCTAGCTGTAGCTAGTTGGTATTCTCTCCCCCATGTACTTCAATACAATGATCTCATGAGCTGCCTTACATGATTGAGATTCATCTGATGTAATCGGTGTTGTGTTTGTTGGGATCCGATGGATTGTTACATTATGATTAGTCTATCTATAAAGTTTGTGAAGTTATTGTTGCTGCAATCTTGTTATGCTTAATGCTTGTCACTAGGGCCCGAGTGGCATGATCTTAGATTTAAGCTCTATACTTATTGCTTAGATTGTATCTACAAGTTGTTTGCACATGTCTATGTCCGGAACCCGAGGCCCCAAAGTGACAGAAATTGGGACAACCGGAGGGGAAGGCGTAGGTATGAGGATCACATGTTTTCACGGAGTGTTAATGCTTTGCTCCGGTACTCTATTAAAAGGAGTACCTTAATTGCCAGTAGTTTCCCTAGAGGCCCGGCTGCCATCGGCTGGTTGGACAAAAGATGTTGTACAAGTTTCTCATTGCGAGCACGTATGACTATATATGGAAAACATGCCTACATGATTAATAATCTTGATATTCTGTCTTAATGCTATTTCAATCCTATCAATTGCCCAACTGTAATTTGTTCACCCAACACTTGTTATTGGAGAGTTACCACTAGTGTAGATAGCTGGGAACCCCGGTCCATCTATCATCATCATATACTCGTTCTATATGTCATTGGAAGTAGTATCAACTATTTTCTGGTGCCATTGCTCTCATATTACTACTACTGCTGCTGTGTTACTGTTACTACTGCTCTCATATTACTGCTGCTTTCACATCACCCCTGTTACTAGTGCTTTTCCAGGTGCAGCTGAATTGACAACTCAGTTGTTAAGGCTTATAAGTATTCTTTACCTCCCCTTGTGTCGAATCAATAAATTGGGTAATACTTCCCTCGAAGACTGTTGCGATCCCCTATACTTGTGGGTTATCAGTTATGCATAAAACTTCCTATAAGTTGCAAGCCTCATGCATCGAATACTAATAGTGCCCGCACCTTGTCCTAATTAGCTCGGATTTCCATGGATTATCATTGCATTACATATGTTTCAACCAAGTGTCACAAAGGGGTACCTCTATGCCACCTGTACAAAGGTCCAAGGAGATAAATCACATTTGATTTATTGATTTTGATAGATCTCAACTTGAGGACATCCATACCGGGACAACATAAAAACAGATAATGGACTCCTCTTTTTAATGCTTTAAGCATTCAACAACAAATAATATTCTCATAAGAGATTCTGAGGATTAATGTCCAAGCTGAAACTTCCACCATGATGCATGGCTTTGGTTGGCGGTCCAATGTTCTTCTCTAACAACATGCATACTCAAACCATTCAACTCATGGCAAATCTCCCTTACTTCAGACAAGACAAACATGCATAGCAACTCACATGATATTCAACAAAGGTGTGACAGGTTGATGGCGTCCCCAGAAAACATGGTTACCGCTCAACAAGCAACTAGAACTAAGATACATAGCAACATATTCATTACCACAATAGTTTTTAGGCTACTTTCCCATGAGCTATGTATTGCAAAGACAAGGAATGAAATTTTAAAGGTAGCACGCAAGCAATTTACTTTGGAATGGCAGAAAAATACCACGGTAGTTATGGTGGACACAAATGACATAGGTTTTGGCTCAAGGTTTTTGGATGCACGAGAAGCATTTCCTCTCAGTACAAGGCTTTGGCTAGCAAGGTTGTTTGAAGCAAACACAAGTATAAACTGGTACAGCGAAACTTACACAAGAACATATTGCAAGCATTATAAGACTCTACACTGTCTTCCTTGTTGTTCAAACACTTTTACCAGAAAACATCTAGACCTTAGAGAGACCAATCATGCAAACCAAATTTCGACAAGCTCTACGGTAGTTATCCACTAATAGATTTAAACTACATGATGCAAGAGCTTAAACATGATCTATGAGAGCTCAAAACAATTGCCAAGTATCAAATTATTCAAGACAATATACCAATTACCATATGAAGCATTTTCTGTTTCCAACCAAATAGCAATAAGCGAAGCGATCAACTTTCGGCATTGAACATTAAAAGTAAAATCGAAGAACACTAGTGTTCATATGAAAAAGCGGAGCGTGTCTCTCTCCCACACAACCATGATATGATCCGATTTATTCAGAGAATGAAAATAACAAAACGAAAATAAAAGCACACAGACGCTCCAGTAAAGAACATAAGATTTGACGGAATAAAATTAAGTTTCACCAGAGGTGACTTGATAAGTTGATGAAGATGGGGATGCCTTGGGCATCCCCAAGCTTCGGCGCTTGAGTCTTCTTGAAATATGCAGGGATGGACCACGGGGGCATCCCTAAGCTTAGACTTTTCACTCTTCTTGATCACATCATATCATCCTCCTCTCTTGATCCTTGAAAACTTCCTCCACACCAAACTTAAAGCAATCTCATTAGAGGGTTAGTGCATAATAAAAACACATGTTCAGCAAGGACACAATTATTACCAACACTTCTGGACATTACTCAAGGCTACTGAAATTTAATGGAGCAAAGAAATCCAATCAAACATAGTAAAAGAGGCAATGCGAAATAAAAGGCAGAATCTGTCAAAACAGAACTGTCCGTAAAGACGAATTTTTTTGAGGCACTTAACTTGCTCAGATGGAAAAACTCAAAACTAATGAAAGTTGCGTACATATCTGGGGATCACGCATGAATTTTCGCTGATTTTTTTGATTCTTATACAGAGAGAAAAACGCGAATTCGTGATAGATAAGAAATCTGTTTCTGCGCAGAAATCCAAATCTAGCATCAACTTTCTATTAGAGACTTCACTTGGCACAAAAACGAAATAAACATGATAAGTAGAGGTTGCTACAGTAGTAACAACTTACAAGACACAACAAAACAGTAGCAAAATAAAAACATGGGTTATCTCTCAAGAAGTGCTTTCTTTATAGCCATTAAGATGGGCTCAGTACTTTTAATGATGCTTTCGCAAGAAATAAGAGTTGAAGCAAAAGAGAACATCAAGAAGCAAATTCAAAACACATTTAAGCCTAACCCACTTCCTATGCATAGGAATCTTGTACACAAATAAATTCATGAAGAACAAAGTGACAAGCATAGGAAGATAAAACACGAGTAACTTCAAAGTTTTCAGCATATAGAGAGGAAACTTAATATTATTAAGATGCATATAACCATGTTTCCCTCTCTCATAATAACTTTTAGTAGCATCATGAACAAACTCAACAATATAACTATCACATGAAACATTCTTATCATGAGCTACATGCATAAAATTATTACTCTCCACATAAGCATAGTCATTACTATTAATTGTAGTGGGAGCAAATTCAGTAAGATAGCTATCATTATTATTCTCATCACCATAATCATCATATATAGGAGGCATATTGTAATCATAATTAATTTTCTCCTCAATAGTAGGTGGACTGAAAATATGATAGTCATCATTGTAATTATCATATATAGGAGGTAAAGTATCATCAAAGTAAATTTTCTCCTCCATGCTTGGGGGACTAAAATATCATGCTCCTCAAAACCAGCTTCCCCAAGCTTAAATTCTTCCATAGCATTAGCAATAATAGTGTTCAAAGAGTTCATGCTAATAACATTGCTACAACTATTTTGCAAACAAAGTTCCATGGGTTTTTTAATTCTCTCTTCAAACACATTATGTCCTAATTCAATATAAAGTTCATAAAGTTCTCTAATTTTTTTGTTGTTTTCCATTAAGCCTAACTAGTGAAAATAAAAACAAGAGACAAAAAGATAAAATTACAGAATCAAAAGGAGATAGCTTCGAGCACTCACACGCCGGCAACAGTGCTAGGAAATTGCTTAGTAGTCGGAGGATGTGAATACCCTTTACCTTACCTCCCCGGCAACGGCGCCAGAAAATAGCTTGATGTCTACGCACGCTTCTATTCCTGTAGACAGTGTTGGGCCTCCAAGAGCAGAGGTTTGTAGAACAGCAGCAAGTTTCCCTTAAGTGGATCACCCAAGGTTTATCGAACTCAGGGAGGTAGAGGTCAAAGATATTCCTCTCAAGCAACCCTGCAATTAAGATACAAGAAGTCTCTTGTGTCCCCAACACACCTACTACACTTGTCAGATGTATAGGTGCACTAGTTCGGCGAAGAGATAGTGAAATACAAGTAATATGGATGATTATAAGTAACAATTGCAATCTGAAATAAAGAGGGCAGTAAGCAAACATGTAGCAGAACTTGTTGGAAACGGTGTTTCAATGCTTAGAAACAAGGCCTAGGGATCATACTTTCACTAGTGGACACTCTCAACAATGATCACATAATAACTTCTCCTCATTTGTGCTACTTTCAAACACATTCTTGTTGGATAATAAACACCATTCATTGTGTAGGGCTACAAGAGCTCCCTCATGCCGGAGTAAACAAGCTCCACAACATCCGGAGTTCATATTAAAGTAACCTCTAGAGTGCATAATAGACCGTTGCAATTTAGACCGAGTACTAACATAGCATACACACTGTCACCAATAGCTATGAAAGGGGGAATAGATCACATCAATACTATCATAGTAATAGTTAACTTCATAATCTACAAGAGATTACAGTCATAACCTACGCCAAGTACTACATGATGCACACACTGTCACCTTTACATCATGGAGGGGGAATAGACTACTTTAATAACATCACTAGAGTAGCACATAGATTAATAGTGATACAAAGCTCATGATCACATAAAGATCACACCATGGGAGAGAGAGATGAACCACATAGCTACCGGTAGAGCCCTCAGCCTCGGGGGAGAACTACTCCCTCCTCATCATGGGAGACAGCAACAGCGATGAAGATGGCGGTGGTGTCGATGGAGATGGATTCCGGGGGAAATTCCCCGTCCCGGCGGCGTGCCGGAACAGAGACTTCTGTCCCCCGAACTTGGCTTCGCGATGGCGGTGGCTACGGAACTCTTCGTGGAATATGGCTGGATGTTTTAGGGTTTTCGCGACTGGAAGACTTTATAGGCGGAAGGGCGGCCTCGGAGGGGTCCCGAGGGGCCCACACCATAGGGGGCGCCCCCCCTTGGCCGCGCCGCCATGTGGGGTGGGGCCCCCTTGGCTCCCCTCTGGCCCCTCTCTGGCTCTCTGGAACCTTCCGTGGAAAATAGGAAGTATGGCTTTTGTTTCGTCCAATTCCGAGAATATTTCCTGTGTAAGATTTCTGGAACCAAAAACAGCAGAAAACAGGAACTGGCACTTCGGCATCTTGTTAATAGGTTAGTTCCGGAAAATGCATAAAAATGATATAAAGTGTGAATAAAACATGTAGGTATTGTCATAAAACTAGCATGGAACATCAGAAATTATAGATACGTTGGAGACGTATCATCTGCTGGCTCACGGGACCCGCATGTCATCCTCTATGTACAATATAATATATTTTTCTTAGATTATTTTTGAAACCTGATATTGGGTCACTTGCCTTTTTCTTTCGATCTCATGCCGTCTCTGAAACGTTGAGGAAGCTGCTGGCTCGTGGGTCCTGCAAGTCATCATCTATGTAGAATAAAAGTTTGCTTTCTTGCAGTTATTTTTGACCCCTAATTTCTAGCTACTTTATTTTTCTTTTGATCTCGTGCCGCCATGGAAACGTTGAGACCGCTGCTGCAAAATGGGACCCGCATGTCATCCTCTATGTACAGTAAAGTTTCTTTTCTTGGAGTTATTTTTGGCTCCTGATATTTTGTCAGTTCATTTTTCTTTTGATCCCGTGCCTCCTTGGAAACGTTGAGACCGCTGCATCAAAATGGGACCCGCATGTCATACTCTATGTAAAATAAAGTTTATTTTCTTGGATTATTTTTTGCTCCTGATATTTGTTCACTTTCCTTTTTCTTTCGATCTCATGCCGCATCTGAAACATTGAGTAAGCTACTGGCTCATGCGACCCGCATGTCATCCTCTATGTACAATAAAAGTTTCTTTTCTTGGATTATTTTTGGCTCCTGATATTTGGTCACTTGCCTTTTTCTTTCGATCTCATGCCGCCTTTGAAATATTGAGACCGCTGCTGCAAAATGGGACCCGCATGTTATCCTCTATGTACAATAAAGTTTCTTTTCTTGGATTATTTTTTGCTCCTGATATTTAGTCACTTGCCTTTTTTCTTTCGATCTCATGCCGCCTCTGAAACGTTGAGTAACCTGCTGGCTCATGGGACCCGCATGTCATCCTCTATGTACAATAAAAGTTTCTTTTCTTGAATTTTTCTTCACCCTATGATTTTTTCAACCTCTGAGTTTTCTTCACCCTCTGATTTTTGTCACCCTTGGAAACGGTGAGACCGCTCCTGCAAAATGGGACCCATATGTCATCCTCTATGCAGTCGCTGCCTCAATGTACAATAAAAGTTTCCGTTCTTGGAGTTATTTTTGACCCCTAATTTCTTGCTTTTTTCTTTTTCTTTTGATCACTGATACGTCCAAAACGTATCTACTTTCCCGAACACTTTTGCTATTGTTTTGCCTCTAATTTGTGTATTTTGGATACAACTAACACGGACTAACGATGTTTTCAGCAGAATTGCTCTGGTGTCTCGTTTTTGTGCAGAAATTGAACTTTCAGGAAAATCCTTGGAATTTATGTCAAAGGGCTTATTTTTCCAGAAGAATCACGGAGCCAGAAGGGCAGGCCTGGGGAAGGCCCAGGCCCCCCAGACACTAGGCCGGCGCGGCCTGGAGGGGCGACGCGCCGCCCTAGTGTGTGGCCGCCTCGGCCAGCCTCTGACGCCCCCCTTTGGACTACTTAAGGGTTTCGATCTAAAAACGGGAGACAGAAAGTCGAAGTCGCCAGAAACCATCCAATACGCCGCCACCGTCGCGAAACTCCGTCTCGGGACCAGAAACTCCGTTCTGGAACTCCGCCGGGACGGGGAATTGGAGGGGATCATCGCCGCCATCAGCACCGACGCCTCTCCATCGACCAACCATGTTTGCCCCATCCATGTGTGAGTAATTCCCCCGCTGTAGGCTGAAGGGGATGGTAGGGATTGTTAGGGCATGGTGCCTAGTATCTGTAGAAGTTACTTTTATGATATTGTTGCAACTTGTTATGCTTAATGCTTGTCACTAGGGCCCGAGTGCCATGATCTCAGATCTGAACATGTTATTGTTTCATCATGATATGCATTGTTTTATGATCTTACCTGCAAGTTGTATACACACGTTGCTGTCCGGAACCCGAGGCCCCAAAGTGACAGAAATTGGGACAACCGGAGGGGAAGGCGGTGATGTGAGGATCACATGTGTTCACGGAGTGTTAATGCTTTGCTCCGGTACTCTATTAAAAGGAGTACCTTAATTTCCAGTAGTTTCCCTAGAGGCCCGGCTGCCACCGGCTGGTAGGACAAAAGATGTTGTGCAAGTTTCTCATTGTGAGCACGTATGGCTATATACGGAACGCATGCCTATGGATTGATTAGTACTTGGATACCGTTTTATTATTACCTGCAAATGCCCTACCATGATTGTTATATGAATTCTCTCATCCATGCAACGCCCGTTCATCCATCCCTGTGCCTACAGTATTTTAATCCTGCTGCTTACTATAATCACTACTGCTGTCGTTATTTCACTGCTGCTGTTATTTCACTACTCCTACTGCTATAAAACTGTTGCTACTGATAAACTCTTGCGAGCAAGTCTGTTTCCAGGTGCAGCTGAATTGACAACTCCGCTGTTAAGGCTTACAAGTATTCTTTGTCTCCCCTTGTGTCGAATCAATAAATTGGGTTTTACTTCCCTCGAAGACTTTTACGATCCCCTATACTTGTGGGTCATCAATCACATGCCGCCTTTGAAACGTTGAGAACGCTGCAAACTCATGGGTCCCACTTGTCGTCCTCTGTGAACAATAAACCTTTCCTTTCTTGGAGTTATTTTTTACCCCTAATTTCTGTCTACTTACTTTTTCTATTGATCCCATGTCGCCTTTGAAACGATGTGGACGCTGTTGGCTCATGGGTCCCACATGTCAGCCTCTAAGAACCTTACCTTTTTTTGGATCCCGTGCCGCCTTGGAAATGTTGAGGATGCTGCTACCGCATGGGTCCCGTATGTCATCCTCTCAGATTAATAAATGTTTCTTTTATTGGATTTTTTACCAACTGATTTTTGGCTTATTTTTTCTTTCGATCTCCTGCCGCCTTTAAAACGTTGAGGACGCTGCTGGTCATGGGTCCCACATGTTAGCCTCTATGAACAATAAACCTTTCCTTTGTTGGATTTATTTTTGACCCCTAATTTCTGGCTATTTGCCTTTTTCTTTCGATCTCATGCCGCCTCTGAAACGTTGAGAGGCTGCTGGCTCGTGGGTCCCACATGTCAGTCTCTATGAACAATACAAGTTTTTAGTTTTGACCCTAATTACTAGCTATTTGTCTTTTTTCGATCCCCTGCCGCCTTTAAAGTAAGAGGACGCTGATGGCCCATGGGTCCCACATCTTAGCCTCTCTGAACGATAAACCTTTCCTTTCTTAAATTTATTTTTTACCCCTAATTTCTGGCTATTTGTCTTTTTCTTTCGATATCATGCCTCCTTTGAAACATAGAGGACGCTGCTGCCTCATGCGTCCCACATGTCAGCCTCTAAGAACAATAAGTTTACTTACTTGGATTTATTTTTGACACTAATTTCTGGCTACTTACCTTTTTTTCTATCCCTCTCGCCTTTGAAACGTTAAAGACACTGCTGGCCCATGGGTCACACATGTCAGCCTCTCTGAACGATAAACCTTTCCTGACTTAGATTTATTTTTAACCCCTAATTTCTAGCTACTTGCCTTTTTCTTTGGATCTGCTGCCTTTAAAACGATGAGGACGCTGTTGGCTCATGAATCCCACATGTCAGCCTCTCTAAGAGATAAACCTTTCATTTCTTGGATTTTGTTCACCCGTAATTTCTGGCTACTAGGTTTTAACTACAAGAAAGGTGTGATATTATATCTCGATTATATTTTACCCCTGATATTGCAGGATACTTGCCTTTTTTTAATCCGTCTCTCTGCCAATGGTTTCTCACATTTTTTACATGCGCAGTTTTTAATGATGTCGACCAAAGAATACAAAAGAAATACAACAACTTATATGTGGAATCTTCGTGTTTTTTTGGCGAATCATAGGATCACCCTGTTTAATTTTGAAAGGGGCCGAAAGTGCACGAGCAAAAAAGGCCCATTGGCAGTTCTTCTGATGCTAAAAGAGGAAAGGAGGGAAGACGGCTACCTAGAGGTTGCGGATATCACGAGGGAAGACGTCCTTCAGAGGTATCATGCCATCAACGGCTTCGGGCCGGCCATCCCGGCCGAACGTTAACCTGACTAGTTTGTTCCC
Source organism: Lolium perenne (assembly GCF_019359855.2). NCBI lineage: Eukaryota > Viridiplantae > Streptophyta > Magnoliopsida > Poales > Poaceae > Lolium > Lolium perenne. The sequence goes on from NC_067248.2 coordinate 88,187,137, forward strand.
CCATCTGCTTTTATTTTTGGTTCCTTTTGGTGGTTTTCTGGGGCATATTTCCACCTTAAACTAAATATGCCCTCTCTTGTACAGTTTGGATGGTTTTCCCCCTTGCTTAATGAAAAGGTAGTGCTCCTGCCGGTTGCTCCAACAAAAAAAGAGGCCGCCTGGAGGTAAAATATTTAGGCCTATTGGGGATGTGGTTCAAGGCCATCCTAGAATACAAGCCCACTTTGTATTTGAGGCATATGTTGACTAATAATTGGCTCAACAAAATATTAGTTACATGTCATTCAAAAATATATCAACGGATGCACATTTTAATTTCAACGAACTTCCATTGGGTATATTTTTTGTTGACATATAACATACATTTGCTTGACTAAATAATTGGTCAAAATATTGCACTAAAAACGATGTTGCATTGTAATCATGGACGGAGGACATATTTGTAGATTGATTCTAGGTTCTACCAATTTGTTCTAAATGGACTCTCTTTTTCGTGGTGATGTTTTAATGTACTCGTAACCGTTAAGCAGTGAAATTTGTCCCTCAAAAAAATTAAGAAGTGGAATTTGTAGACAAGAGATACAGTAGCCTTGATTTGCCATGTTCAAAGAGCTCATGGAAGCCCTAGCCCTATACTTCCTGCTCATATGAGTTATATTTCTCAATGGCTGCTTTTTTTGCATGTAGTTTCAGTACAACCAAATATGCCCAAATTAGGGCCAAGATGGGTGGATCGGTGTAATCAACATGTAATGAATCTATCTGAATCACGTGTAATGTATGTTATATGTCAACAAAAAATATCCATCAACTAAACGGGCTGCCCCACTTACTTATTGGGCCAGCCCACTTGCTTTAAGGTGGACCCCACTGACTAACTGGGCCGGCCCGATAACAGGAAAGTGGGACCCACGTGCTTATTGGGTCAGCTAGTTTATCCTGTTGACCGGTCAAACAACGACATTCGGCCCGACCCACATGCTTATCGGGTTGGCCCGGCCCGATAACTAGGCTGACCCACTAAGCACGTGGGCCGACCCATTTAAGTTTGGACCAGTCAACCTTAGAGGTTAGGCCCAGCCCATGTACCTAATAGACAAGCCCAGTTACATAGTTGACATGTCAAACTAAGTTAGCTGGCCCGACCCACAAACTAAATGGGCCGGCCTGCTTAAGGCTTAGCATGCCTTGTGTGGGCCTACCATCTACCACGGGGTTTCAGCCGGTTAACGGCGTTAACTGCCAGTTAATGGCGTCTACCACGTGTCAGTTTGCATGACGTCAGTAGTCAACGGCCTCCCGAAAACTCTTCTGCAATGGTCCGATTTTCCATGGCCAAAGGGCTCCCAAACGCGACGCACCGAAAAATCCGTCGTAGGACTTTACCTGACGCAGTATGGACCACAGAACCCATATCGTCGGGTTGGCCCATAGGCGACGAAAAACGGGCCATACGTGACGAAATTTTGATGTTGAGGATCAGAACTTTTCTTGTAGTGTTTTCTTCACTAAATGGTGGATTGGTCAATGGGTTTGGGTATGGCTGTGCTAAGCAGCTGCCTGATGCAAGTAAAGCTTGTTTTGTATGTTGCTTTGTTGTTTTCTTTGGTCGACAACAATGACATGCAAATTTGTGACCATGTTGCATGCTTGCTTGGTGTAAGTTTCAACCTTGGTACATCTCCCCTAGTGGATGTGCTTGGCTGAGAAAATATCTCAAGTGTTAATGCTTTATTTTTGACCCCTTCCATTTGACATTTCCACTTGTTTGTTTGTTTGTTTGTTTGTTTGTGTTGTACGTGCAGGTTTCAAGTTTGAGAAGAAGATGATGATCAAAACTTTGCTTAGTCTTTTAATTTTCTTCCTCTAAACTCGTAATTATATTTGTAATATTCTTTTATTTATTATTTTGTAAAGACATTGTATTATTTTGTTAATATCAATCAAGAGTTATTTTCCTTATTGTATAATATCTTCATTTGTAACTTAATTATCTTGTGTTTTATTTCATTTTCAAATCCAAATTCAATTATTTTATGAATCATTCAAGTTCAAGTTTAAATTTGAACTCAGATTATCCCCCCTAAAATCATAACATCAACAAAGATCATGTTCAAAATCTATAGCATTCAACTGATCACCTAAACCTAGTCACCAGCCAATAGATATTTTGATCCTTTTAAGTTTTATTTTAAGCGTGAAAATTTTCCCCACAATTTCAAATTCATGTTTGAAAATGCACAATATCATAAATCTAACCACTCGTTTGGTCCTAAATGATGGGATGCCACAAGGTCCATCAAACGCAAGTCGACACCACCACTAGAGTGCCATTGTACATGAGCATCACTGCTCAAGTCGACGCCAGCACTGGAGTGCCATTGCACATGAGCATCACCGGCAAGTGCATCATATGGATCATCAAGTTCTTCGTCAAAGTGATCATTATCAACACTCTTCATCTACATCGACAAGGCGCCACAAGGAAAAGTGCCATGGCACATGAGCACTCATCTAGGCATACCGAGGATCATCATTAAAACACATCCTCTCATGGTTGTCATCGACACAATCCTCTAGGGATCATTGACAACACTCCTCAAGAAATGGTGATGATTCAAGAAGTTGACATCCACAACATGAGGCGCCCAAGAACAACAAAGGCGATGCATTATTCAAGCACATATGGTGTCTTCCACTCATTGTGCCACAACCACAACGCCCCCTATGTGGTCATATGCCTACCTATGGTCTCTGATGCTACAAGTGCAATTAACCATCCACCGGAATGTCCCAATCTCCTATGTGACACTTGCAGGGCCAATGATCACATGACATGGGAATGCACAACACCATGTGCCATGAAGCTCTACTTTGCTAAGTTATATGCCAAATTCGCCAATATGGCTCCTCAACTTGATGTAAAATTTGGAGGAGATGGAGTTGAGAAGGTTGATCACGGGAGTTTTCATTCAACCACTAAGGCGCACGAAGATGAAAATATCAAACCTACACCTATATGTTTGAATGACGAGATGGTCCAGTGCTATGTGAGTATGAGAGCGACTTAGGCCACTTGAGTGAGAGTGGGAGTGATTTGAGTGACTGCACCACCATATGGTAGATTGAGTGCTTCCATCTGGATGGCACGAGTGATACACCGAGTGAAATGAGAGAGGTAGTTGATAGGTCCATGGAGGCCATTTGGCATTCTATCAACTTAAGCTTTAACTCTAGTGTGTTCTTTTATGTTGTGCTAGGTTCCATGGATGACGAGACGCCGATCATGGAGAATATGTACATGGTGGATGAAGATTATCCCACCCTATGGGTACATGAAGATGAGCATGTCGACCAAATGTAGCCTCCCACCACCATAACACCTACATCACATGAGATGGACGTACTACAAAGGTAACAATATAGGTGTTCATGATGCCATGCTCCTACTAGTGGACATATGTATTGGTCAGTTCTTGCATGACATTGATGATCATATTGCCATTTCATATGCTTCTTTCAGTTCCCCATGTGATACTTGTGACACCACTATTGTTAAACATGTGCGACTAGATGCTTGTGATAGTATGACCATGCCATCCTATGAGAATTTTAATTTCTCTACCGTTGTCGACTCAAACATGTTGAACAATTACTCTTACCATAGGTTTGTCGACAACAATGATAAAACTTTGATTTTTTTTGCTCTAAATGTTTCAATGTTCTCCCATTAATGCAACCAAAATGTTGAACACTTCTTCTTTCCAATGCTTGGATTTCAATAATTTCAATATGCTTGTTAATGGGATCACCCCCATAGTTTTCTCACATAATAGAGATCTTGTGTTTGCCCATGATAATTATGTTCCAAAGTATGCCTCACATATTCACCATGCATATTATAATACCCTGCTTAATGCTAATGGTGATGTGAAAATGAAGTGGCGCATCATGATGGATTATATGGTCATATACCATGCATACACGTTGTGCTTGTTCTATAATATGTTTGTAGGTCCAAAATTTTTACTTCCCAACATCGATTGAGCACGAGTTGAGAAAAAACAAGATCTTCAGAGCGTCGTTCATGTGAGTTCAACATTGGACCCAACTCTAATACCTTCCATATGATTTGCATCAAACATGTAGAATACTTTCTCTGTTCTTTGGTTTGTTTTCAGTCATTTTGATGATTTTTGTGCCATTTGTGACAATCATGTTCCCATAAACTAGATTGTTGATTCTTTGTGTATTGCAACAAACGTGTTGAACAATTTCGCTTTCCTATGCTTTGTTTGCAATCATAATGCTATATTAGATATGACTTGTCATGAGTGTTATAAATTTCCAATCATTGATGTTGCCTCAAACAAGTTGAATAATTGCACTTTCATTTGATTCTTTGGAAAGCACGATTGTGCCAATGATGGTTCGACGAAACTTTTGATAGATGTGTTATGTGTTGAAACAGATACGATGAAAACTTGATCTTTCCAATTTTTATTTACACATATGTTTATGACATTTTGGACATTCTTCCTCTTATGTTTTTGCCAAATTCTCCTTTTATTGCATCAAGAATGTTGAAAACAATTCTCTTTCCGATGTTTTGAGTGCATAAATGAAAGTGAATTTCTACATGAGATGGACAACATAGTCTTCTCACATTCTAGAGTTTTTGTGTTTGCATAGTTGGAAGATGATCAAACGAAGTTCCTTCACATTGACCTTATATTAGCATTACCCTTTATATATTTGTGTTGTGCTAACAGTGTTGTGAACAAAACCAGACATGTCATTGATGATGTGCTCCTCTATCATGCACCAAACTATGTTGCTTCGTCTTTGTTGTGTGAAGAGCATATATCCCACATGTACATGTTGATGATGAGTGACACGACTCTTCCAAAAGCGAGCGGGGGGTAGGGGAGATGATGTAGCCCGAACCTATATTGATCACAACTTCATGTGTGTCAACAACAATGATGGGTTCATAGCATAGAAAACAAAAAAAATTACTGCAAGAACAAAAAAAAAGCAATATCTAATTTATTTTATGGAAGCAAATAGATATATCTAGAGTCTTACCCTCGAAAACTAAAAGCGTTAACAAGATCTAATCTCGTGGATGGTGTAGTCGTTCTCTTGTCAATCTCAAGATCGCGTGGACGATCCTTTTGGCGCTGCAATCGGGAAGCACCTCCGTACTCGGGAACACATATTGTGTTGATGACGATGTCCTCTCCCCATTCTACCAAAGCAACGGATGAAGTAGATCCTCTGGGAATCCCAGCACACGACGACATGGTGGTGGAGGAGAATTCATGCAGGGCTTCACCAAGCCGGCGCAAGAGCAGAGAGGGAGTAGGAGAGGTGGCGACTATGGTTAAGGGAAGGGTCGGTCAATACCCCTATCCCTCCCCTCTTTATATAAGGGAAGGTTCTGCTGGGAGCTGCCTTAACCCCTCCTCCACATAGGTTCAGCGCATGGGGGGACAACTTTCCGCCCCAAGTGGACCCCTCCCCCTTTTAGGAATTCGATCTCATCCCTTGGGGGATGGCCAGCTGGCCCATGTGGGTATTATAATAACAACTTTATTATTGCCTCTCGGGCATATCTCCAACAAACAATACGCGCGCCGACATATCAATCAAAGGTGAATATTCTCCTTTATGCGTGCGTACACTTGTCTCTCTTGAATGGTATGCTACTTCATACTCCGTCATATGTCAATATAGGGATGCATCGACAAGCACAGAGGGGAGGGATGATGCCATGGAGGATCGAGGACTTAAAACGATATCAAAGAAGCATGAATGAGAAGACAGAAGAAGAACCGGTGCCAACGCCAGTCAACCGGCCCAGCCAAAGAAGTAGTCGGTCCAGGACCCGGTCGACCGGTCCAGGCACCAAACCATCCTCCAACAGCCTCGCTGCCCCAACCGATCCAGTGCCCAGTACACCGAAGCTGATGCCAAAAACGACTGGTCACGACCAACTCGTGCGATGGGCCACCATTTTGTGGCATTTCATTAAGAACCGGCTCCTAGACCGGCGTCGCTAGACAACCATCCCTTCGCCCCTAGTACTACATGTACCCCTAATGGCTCAAATCTTGGATAGACGAGACATGAGATAGAACTAGGCATGTTCCTCTCCCATGTGGGAACCCCTCTCCTTAGATCATCCATCTATTGAGTCGAATCAATACCCTCTTCAAGGATTTGGTCTCTCTGTCATAGTGATTCCAGTAGTTGCTACTCTCTATTTTTTTGGAAATAAAAACTTTATTCAACTTCATAGACAAGTCACTAACATCAATGTGCAAGATTGCACATTCAGAGAGCTGAGAACAGCTTTAACAGGGCAACTAAAAGCATCATGCTTTAAACCTAAGCAAGTGTACATACATGTTTCTAAATTCGAGAGATGATAAGCTAAAGCATCTTGAGCTTGCTTATGATCTATCATGTTGCTCTCTCTCTCTCTCTCTCTCTCTCTCTCTCTCTCTCTCTCTCTCTCTCTCTCTCTCTCTCTCTCTCTCTCTCTCTCTCTATCATGAATACTCTAGTATCAATGCCTTGCGCGTATGAGACGAACTGATGCAAACTTGGTCTAGTTGTCCAGTGCCCTGGGTACCTTGCCGGATTCCTTCCTATTGCTGCCTCCGCCAAGACTTGGCTATCTGTTAGGAAGTTTGGATGTTGCACCATCATGGCATGTCCTATTTGAGCTTAAAGTTCAAGAGCCTTTGCTTCAACCATCAAAGCAGAATCCACCATGGTAGTAGCTTGCACCAAAGCAACATGTATGTTTCGTTGATTGAGCCACTGCATAAATCCCTATCCCAACTTTAGTTCTTGTACCTGCAAGGACATAAGAAGAGGGAGAAGGATTTTTCCAAGCTATGTCCATAAAAATATTAGGGCCCTTTGTAATCCTATTTCTGTCAAAAGCAACAAGGGAGTTTGGATCTGAAACTGCAAGCAGAGCAATAGCTCAACCACCATGTTCCTAAAGCTCCACTTCCCCTGTATTAAGAAGAGCTTGTGCATCATGCAAAACCTGGAATGGAGCTTTATGTTTCCTGTCGAAAAGAAGGTCATTCCTAGATTTCCAGATAGACCAAAGTATGTTAAAAATCATTGCAATTGAGTTATCATTTTTGTATCTAGCCATCATGTGATAGATGGCATCTTCTACTTGGTTGATCCCTTGTTACTCTCTCACCTAAGTGATTCTACCATCTTCTTGCCAATCTCTCACGTGGGATTCTACCTAGCGATATCTCCCTCGTGATTCTCTAGGAGCGATGGTTTGTGCCACTGAGAGCAAACCGATTTGTACCGAATGTGGTGTGCGTTGTATCTTGTGTTCTTGGTGTTCTTCCGCAAATCCCCTCGAATCCATGAACATCAGGTCACCCAAGAGGTTGAGTCCTCTATCAGCTCAGCTCACCCCCCCCCCCCCCCTTCCGCCCACACACACACAGGACGCTGCATACAAGGTGTAATATGCTGGATTCATATTTCTATTGGCCCCATCTCTAGTGTGCCATGTCGCCCAAGCTTAAATATGTACTCCTCAAGTTGGGTCATTGATGTAATCCGATTGTTATCATGTTTTTGTAGTGCCCCATCAGGCCCGAATTAATCGATGCATTCATATAGTATGTTCATTACAAGCGTACTATTGAGCATTTGAGGTGTGTCAATTAATTTGAGTCGCGGGGAGTACTTGATTTTCCAGCAAAGATTGCTAGAATTGTATCGGGCCATTTAGCCCTAACTATTGAATAAAGTGTTGCTTTGCTACCCCTAAAAAGAACTATCCCAAATCCTGGCCGTTCTTGATCCTCCTCATCCTCCCCATCACCTCATCAAAGGAAACGTCAAACGCATCCCTCATGTCTCCCTCGAACCTCACCCTGGAGTCCTCGTACAAGAACCTCGGGATCATCTTGATGACCTCCTCCCTCATGGCGGCCACCTCCTCATCGGTATGCCTTGCCAGCACCTCCTCGATGTCCACCTTCCCTTCGAGGAGCTCGTCCGGGTCGATGAGCACCCAGTACCGGCGCTCCTCGCCGTCGCTACTGTCCGGCTCCGGATGGTGCCACCGGTACTGCTTCTTAAAGGTGGACGCCTCGTGGAAGAAAACGGGGATGCATCCAGCCATGACGGAGTCGACCGAGGAGCGGCGCATGTAGGAGTCGCCGTTCGGCTGCAGGCAGAAGCGGGAGGCGGCGAATGCGGAGACAACCCTCCGCGGCGACTTGCAGGTTTTGTCGTGGCTGCAGTCGACAAGCCGGCACCGGCTCGATGACGTGCACGAGTCAATGATACGGTCGCGGATAACCAGCATCCCGTTGGCACGTGGCGCGCCGGCGAATGTGAAGAGCCACGGCCGCTCCGCGGCGCGGGCGCGCTCCTGCCACCCGGCCACCTCGCCGGCCGACGTGGGGTGGAAGTAGCTCGGGTACGGCACAGCGAAGTCCAGCGGCTTCCAGGCATTTGACTCGTAGGTCAGCACCGTCATGTTGCGGGACTCAGGGTGATCAAGGAAGTCGTTGCCGCACTTGACGGCGGCGCTCTGCCGGAACATCCAGTTGGTCTTGGCGGCGACCATGAAGTGGTCACGGCCCCCGAAGGCGGCCCACTGGGGCCGCGACGACAGCCACTGGAGGAACTCGGAGGAGAGACTGTTGCGCACCGTAAAATTGCGGTCGCAGAGGTGCTGCTGGAGCTCCAGCCCTGGGTAGTAGGGCACGTACACTGCCGTGGCTGCTGCTGGGTCGTCGGTGAGGCACTCGTACAGGCGCATCCGGTTGTGTACGATCACCTCCAGGGCGTATTGGTTCGTGTTGTACCTGCACGTGCTCATTATTCTTAGACGCGTGCTGAATTGCTGATATGAAGCAGCTCATATGGCAATGTAGCGACCAGCAGCATCAGTTAATGGATCAAAGAGCTTACCATCCGGTGTTGGGAATGACGCCGGTGTCACCATCGCTGCCGTTGCCGGTGGCGGGAGGGAGCTCGGGGCCCATGCCGGCATTGACCATCAGGGAGCACATGCTGCCTTCGTCCTGAAACGCCGGCGAGCCCTCGGCGCAGCCGCCAAGAACGTCGAACCGGGAAGGCACATCCAGCATGTGCACATACCTCCCCTCGCACGACGCCGAGGATGGTGCCGGGGGCAGCGCCAGCGCGCCATCCTGATCGGGACCGACGGGAGAAGGAGCTGGTGGAAGGAAGCTGACATTCAGCGCGATGGGAACCGAGCGCGGGAGGACGACATGGAACGCCGCTCCTGAGTTGGGGTTAGCGGACAAGAGGTAGATGTGGAGGAACTGGAAGTGGAGGAGGCAGGAGATGAGCCATGACCCCAGGATAAGGAGGCCGTAGAGGAGGAACTTGGGGTACTGAGCTTCCATGGCTTCCAATGGCCCTCTACCTAGATGAGAGGAGGCAGCCGAGAGCATGCATCATCATATCGGCTGAGGGGTTTAGATAGTATTCTACCAAGTGATTATAACTAACTAATTAGGAAGTGTGTTAGGGAATCGAAACTACGAGTAGTACTTAGTTATTTTCATTTGCCTCGATCATTGGCGTACTACGGTGGATAACTAGCCAGGCAGGGCCAGCACTGCATCTCTGTCATTGTGATCATACTGCTATTGCACCGTGCCATCTTGCAGTAGTTGGCACGGAGTATGCACTATGTGTCCAGGTCCGTTTGCTTCTTGGTTCATGGGATGCACGATCAATGCTAAGTGTACACGATCGATGCACGATCAGCTCGTGTGAAGCATGCGGTGGGGTTAATTTGATACTCCGCTTACTTTTCGTCCATGATATTATTGCACAGGCAAGCATGATGATACGCTTATATGGTACGCACTATGCATCCTTGTGTTGACCTAGATGATACAACTAGCAAACGCACCGGCCGAGATCTTGAACCGGACACAGGATCGGATCCCAAGCTCTCGGGTGAGAAAGAGCTGGAGCCTCCCTTCCTGCGCCGGCCAATTATGTTCCTTTCGATGTTACGTAGGATTGGAAAATTGGATTTAGGAAGAATGCCGAATTTGTGAGTACCAACTACCTACGGTCGCTAATATTTTTAGCAATTGGCTCGAACATGATGAATCATAGGTTTAACATTCACAAAAAAAAAGAGTTTAACATCCTTATTAGGTTGAAAAAGCTTGCCGTTATTTGATAGATATGGTCATGTAGAAATGACAAAAAGATTAACGATAAAAATCATTCTCTTATGCAGGTTATTTACCGTTATGTAAGGATAGGTCCTCCACCACCTTAGATTTCCATACAGTTTCTTGTTGATTTCTTATGTCGCGCCTTTTTTTGTACTTTTTACTGGACGGTGTGCATCCTAGTTATGTAATACTTAGACCTTTCAAGTAATAAATCATCCTTTATCGAAAATAATAAATTAGAATATAAAATTCAAAGATACTACATGACCAGTAACGTTGTGCTGAGGCCGATATGCATGCATCCATTTTCTGAATACTACCTCCATCCCAAGGCTTAAGGCCTATATTTTTTTCAGAAAGTCAAACTATGTTGAGTTATAACAGGAAGAGTTGAGTACCATCTTTTAAAAGTCTTGTCCTCTAACAGAAAGAACACACACACACGGAATCAGCATGCATTCTGAAGATTTGAGACAGGAACAAAATCGCCTGATAATCTTGAACAGACAGAATATAACCAACATACACATAACCATCAGGGGGAAATGTGATTCCTTCCTGCTTCAACTGAACAACGACATCAAATTGCAAACAGTACATGCATGAATTCAGAAAACTGTAGCTCCCAACACTCTATACAGCAAAAGAGATATATAACACGCCGAGCAAATTAATGCGACGCGTATCATGAGCAGCTCCAGTTAAGATAGCAAGCACGCGTTCCAGCAAGTCCCAAGGGTCACGATTTCTGATGACATCACTATAGGAGGCCTTGTGAATAGAAATGAGGGTTTAACCATTCAAACTTTGCTGGCATGGAAAAGATCACGCAAGGAGTCATCGTTAATTCAAGGGTAAAGAACTTCACAACAGGTGAAGAATGTAATTACCACGGTTTGCCATTCATCAGTGCCGCTCCTCCGACCTTGATCTTCTGAACCTTCGGCGACTCCTTGGCCTCTGAACCTCTTCATCTAGGTTATCCTCCTCGTCATCATCGTAAGGGATACCTAATAAGTTTTCTCCCCACAGATAGCGTCGCCTCTGCCTTCTCAGGCCCCTTGATGCGACTCTTAACTCATCTCCTGATCTCACAGGACTACTGCTCATCATGTGGAATAGTAAAAGTGTTGTCAACAAAGAACCACTTCGTTCACTTGGCCCACTGCCTTCACGGTCATGTAACAACATATCACCACCTTCAATAGCATAATCTCCAAACACAGCAGCCCCAGGCATAGCTGACCCAATTGCGCTCAGTATGTCACCATACTCCCGCTGGTTCTCCAGGCGGTGCCACGCACGGCGTCTTGATGGGTCCACATCAGCAGGCCTTGTTTTGGGGTGGACCCTCCTGGCATGTCTACGTAGAGCACCATAGGTACCAGAAAATGCACATCCTTCCCTCGAGCAAGCTCTTGGCTTCTCATCCAAATACTGTCTGGCATCTTTGATGATCTCCCAGCACTTGACAGCACCCCTACACAATGGGCATATCAATTGGTTGAAGCTGGATGCCTCAGCTGACTCCGCTGGCTCACTTCCTTCTCCATGATGAGCTTCCAGTGTTAAATTTGGTTCCTGATTATGGTTAGTTGCTTCATGTTGTCCTGATATGACCGCAGAGCTGTGAATGACATGTTGATGACCTAGATCTTCACGGAATTCGGGTACATCTATTAACAGTCTGGAGCTTTCTCTGTTGAGACCAAAACGAGATCTCTGCTCAACAGTTTGGTTACTCGTATCTCTGGGCAAGGAAGAGCTTGGCTGTGATGAACTGTCCATGTGGTTCACTTTCATTTTCCTGTACCTGTCTAGGCAATTTGAGTGTCTATAGCTCGTATCACATATGTAGGATCTGCATCCTTTGTCATGACAACTGCACAACAAGAGAACGGCGTTGTGGGGATGGTCCATGCAAATTGGACACCGAGCATCATCCCATTCCTTGTGCAGCGCAGCAATATTGGCATCTGCACTTGTCATCCTGAACAACTTGTTCTCTGCATTTGGCATCTTGAACAAACTGTCTGGGACCAATTGGAAGTACATAATAAGTTAAGTTAACATTGCAACTTATATATTAGTAACTAAATCCTCAGCCAGTCTTTCCCTCAAAAAAAATCCTCACCAAGTCTAGACTATTTGAGACATATATATAAGCATATGAAAATGCTGATGTCCAAAAGGCAGGCAAAGCAGAAAAATATATAGTTTATGTTAACCAACTTCAACAGTGTCATCCATATATATACATAAACTAGCAACTTTCAGGTTCAGTCAATGCAAAACCCAAGGTATCAATAAAACTTATGATCAAAATGATCAAATAAGATTTCAATCAAAAGAACTTGTTTGCACGGTGCCAAATATCTGACAACTATCGGATTGATTTCTTATCTTTAATCAACAGCAATCATATAAACTCCAACCAACCAGAGCTGTGAAATCAACTATAACCAGAATTCATGAGACTAATACAAGAGACTAGATGATTTGGCACCATCCTAGCCCCTTGCTATGTCCAAGACTGTATTATCAGATGATTCAATCAAATATGTGTCCCAATTCGATGGAATGGAAACACAAACTACTTATGTGATAATATTAAAAAAAATGTAACTGGAAGCATGGTATTGCGCTTATTTGTCGTCGTTTTAGTAACTCATCATATGCTCTTAAAAAGGAAAGGAAACAGTAGTACTTTAGTAAATTATCTGTCTGATATCAACAGAAAGTTCTTAAAGATATGCATGTTCAATACAAGAATAAGCAATCAAGATAATATGAACTATACAGCATTTTACTTGGCTGCAGTAACATAGTGCTATGGTTTATTTTACTTTGCATCAGTAAATGCAATATGATTACCAATGGCGTAAAGGGATTGTTTGAAAATGAAAAGAGCTAGCACCCAAACTACAGTTCACAAAGCAATGCAAGCATTCTCTAATGTGGATCTTCAACCAACTCTATTACTGACAAACATGTTCACATAACTACAGTGCTACACTCACCCACACCAATGCAACCTTTCTCAACAGACTTGTATCATATATATATATACTAAGAAAGTAACTGCTATCTACTATTCACGTCAAACAAAGCCTATATCTACCACTACCTGCTTAAATAAATGTGTGTTGATGAAGATCAAGAGCTGAATTACCAGTAACCACAAATAACATGATTAAGATCGAAGTACATTACATTGTATTCCTCTAAGTACATCGTATTACTGCAAGATGTTAACGTAAAACTGTCTCCAGAGCTACACAAGCACGGTATGATTTTCTGCATTCACGGGAACATGCTAGTTGAGGCCTATGATGTATTCTCAGTTCAAAATAGCACTAATTATGACACAAGCTGTGCTCATCGCATTACTAAATTCACCCAAGCGCAGTTGCATACACACATAAACTGTAAGACCCATTCATTTTAAAGTTCTCACATGGAGTAGGTGCTGATTCATACCCTCCCATCCAATAGATTAACAAGGAAAAAAGAATTTACCACTCAAAACCAGGCAGTATTAATATATAATATAGTAGGAACTAATGATCGAACATCGATGTACTAGTGCTAATGAAATTTTGTGGCCGGGGGAGTGTAGCTATCTCAGCAAAGTCATTTGAGCATCATGGTTGGAAATTGCTTGGACAAGTGTGACAAACATGACACCCCTTTAGCCTGGACACAAGCTGCTAAGATTTTCTTCACTCTCCTATAGGCTAATTTTCCGGCCGGCACATTGATGTTGATGAATTGTCAGCTTTTCTTTGATTAAACAACGTCAAACCAAGTACAACAGCTACAGGTGGATAAACTCCAACCCATGCATAGACCGTAAGTTTGAACATAGAATAGCCAAACATCTCGTGGTATTAGATTAACGCACCTGAATGGAAACGCCCGGGGAAGTCAGCAACTGGCCGGTTCTTTGCAATCAGGAGCTGCCTCAACCTTTGAGAACACAACAGGCAATATAATTCTATACCCCCAAAGCTACTAGACGAGCACAATGTCCAAATTTCACCAAAACATTTGCGGAAAGACGGACAGGCAATCTGAAATGGTAACAATTCCTCCTGAAAGTGCACAGTTTAGACTTCAGCGCGGCCGCCCGATCCTGCATTTTCATCGCACAAGGAAAAGTGTCGTCATCCATGGTTACACATGTTACAAAACTTTAGCTTTGTTTGACTCCTATTCCGAATAGCAGAAACAGAATTTTTCTTAAAGTTCTAAACAAAAAGGCTTCTGAAGTCCTTTTTTGTGTGCGTTTAACGTCCACCAATGAGTACACAACAGGTTCCTTCTTTTATTATTTTCAGTAAGCATGGAGACGATCCAAGAGAAATAATACGATCTCCATGGACCCTAACCTTATAACAGAGAAAACCCAACACTTTAATTCCTTTTCATGCTAACAAAATCCCCAACCTTGTCCCAAACGAGATGTGATTCCAAGCCACGGAGGCCATGAAACCACTCAGATCCAGGGGCCGATCTGGATGGTGCTCACCCAAATTTTGCAGAAGTTAATTTGGTAGGATTAAGTAATCGCTGGATAGCCAAAAGGCCATACCTCCAAAATAACTGCCCAAGATTGCGAGACAGCAGGGACGAGATGGAGGTAGAACGGGAGCAGCGACGCGCGTGAGAGGCGGCGGAGTGTTTGGGGGTGTGGCGTCGGCGGGGACGGTAAGCTACGGCGCCGCAGCGTCTCTAGGTCACGGCGGTCAGAGTGGAACTTGACTCACGGGATGAAGAGGGAGATGAGAGGAAAGGAAGGAACCTTCTTTCTCCAATTTCTTAGGCGAATTATTTTTAATTAGACCCTGCAAGACCTACTTTGTAACTAGTGTGTAGATATACCTAGGTAGACAAGGATGCTTTCACAAAACGAATCAAAGATTAGAGACCCTAGTCCCTTTTATAACTCCTAAACCTCTCCCTTCTAGAGACGAATGCCAAAACTCATGGTCAAAACATTTTTTTCTAGCACGAAAATCAAAAAATATATCAAAATTAAACGAATCTAGATATAACTGTAGCAATTTGTTGACATCCTCCACTAGAAGTTAGAAACTTCCCTCTCTTCGGCCCCGAGAACGTCTTTAACAACTTGTCTGGAGATCGTCCAGCTGACTCCAATGACCCAGCTAGCCCAGGCACCTCCTCTCTCACTCGTCCTAGCCACCTCCGGCTATCCCACCCAACCCCCGTAATGGAGCATGACATCGCGAGTTGATCTACGTCCGTCGCAAGCCCATGTGAGGTCGTCACGACCTCAACCGGTTGTGCCACGATGTAGGTCACCTTGTCCACGCTCTTCCAAATCTCCATCGCCACCCCTGCTACTAACTACACAAGTGGCAGCCGGAGTTGAGATTGGAGCCTTGAACGCATTCGATGAAATTTCGCAAAGGTAAAATTGTTTTTCCTTTTTCCAACTGATATGTTTTGTGTGTGCAATTGTGTTGATGGTGCTATGTGAATGTAAATTGGGCAGATTAATTTCCTTTGGCTATATTTTTTGATGATTCATCACTGGTTGAGGAATGGGATGACGAATAGGAGATTGCAGTTTTCATGTTGCTTGATATGGAGCCAAATAGAAAAACAAACATGGCGACTCTGTGGTTGGTCTTCGGATAATTAATCGAGGAAGGCATGAAGGCCACCTCCAAATCATGTCAGACTACTTCAATCCTAACTTGGTGCATCTATTGAACAACGTCACACATCGGTTTAGGATGTCTCCTAAATTATTCATACGTATTGCAACTCTTGTCAAGGCCCATGATCCGTACCTCAAGGTGGCGAGGATGATGTTGTAACTCTTGGCCATTGTGCTATCAAAAGGTCATAGCATCGTTACGAATGATCACATATGGGATCCTTAAAAAAAAGAATGATCACATATGGGATCCTAAAAAAAGAATGATCACATATGGGAGTACCTCATGTTTTATTCTAGAGTATTCAATTTCATACCTTAGTTCTATAGAAGGTGGAATTTGGTTACAATATTAACATCATCCATTACAAGTAATGTGTGTCGAGACTCCCACACCTGCACCTAAGACTTAGCGAAGTACTCTCGCAAAAGTTAGGGGCTTCCGGGTGGATGTTTGCATCCATAGAGTGTATGTATTTGGAGGTGGAAGAACTGAGTGCGACATGGCATGGGAAATTCACCATGCATGTCCATGATCCTACCATTATCCTTGAAGCTATTGCGGACATGAAACTATGAATTTTGCATGCTTACTTTGAGATGTCTGGTTCTTGCAATGATATTAATGTGTTTACTGCTTGCATCACTTTTGCAGGTTAGCATGTGGAGTGAAACCTCTTGTCACGTTTGAAGTTAATGATCATGGTACAAAATGGGATATTTTCTTGCATATGGAATCTATCCTAAATAAGTAACATCCGTGACATCAGTAACTAGCCTCACCGAGGTAAGAAAGTGTACTAACGGAGGTAAGAAAGTGTACTATACAACTATATATGCAAGCAACTACTAGAAAATGTGTGGAGCGAGCATTTAAGGTGTCATAATAGCTCTTTACAATTATGCGTGGACCCGCTAGATTTGGGATCAAAAGAATGTGTAGACGACCATGAGAATATGTACCACCACTTCAGGGTGGACTACGAAAGATGGGTACCCTCCCAGAGCACTAATGTGCACAATTATCGATGTCCGTGGGAGTTTGGGAGTAATCCTATAACTGTAGGCCAAAATGTAAGTACTAAGATACACCTAAGATTTTGGGAATTTCCTAAAAAACCTATTACACTTCAAAAATGATACATAGTTATATCATGTCTTTACATCATTTGTGTCTCGTTAAGGTTTTCATCCACTCGCAATTTCTATATATAACAATGGTTCTATGGTACCTTTTTTGAGAGGTTAATACAACACTTTTTCAAACTCACATGGCACGGTAACCGGAAACAAGCATTTGTATTTCAACAGTGTCATGTACGGTGAGGTTGCACCTTAGAGACACAGTGGTGCCAGTGTCAAAGGTGTCTTTCGATGGCATTTTTTAGGGTTAAAGCAGTTGTTCTTGCACACGATTAGATATAATAGATTGTTATGTGCAAAGGGTTTTTTTGTGGCAAAAGTAAGAAAGCAAGCCTATGAGGCTACATGGACATCTCATGGTTCCTGACTATGGGCATATGCCCGCGGATCGATCTCCTCCTTAACCATCACCACCACCACTAGCGGAGCTAGAGAACAATAGACCAGGGTGACAGAGGATGCCAAAGCTGCTAAAAAAACTTGTCCATAGGGTAGCAAACATAGATGACTTCTCTTCTCTCATCCTTCGGCAGCCCAACGATCATGTCATCCCACCAAGAATTGATGCATCGCTCCAAAGGAGGAGCAGCAACCCTGATGATAGCAACCACCGAGAAGATCTTCTCCTTGATCATCGCTGATTAGTTGCACCCCAACATCAAGTGTCGCACCGGTTCTAGATTTATTTTGTATAATTTGCAAATCGGGTCATTAGGCGAACCTCGAAGTGCCAAGTTGTCCGCGGTGAGGATCTTTCCATGAAGGACATGCCAAGCATAGAAACGACATTTTGGGCTTTCGTTGGCACTCCAGAACTTGGCCGTCTTAAATGGTGCACATGTGCCAACAAATTGACAGCGATAGGCTGATGCAGGGGTGGAGCTCCCCTTAGGGCAAGATGGGACAGCTGCCCTACCTTTATTTCTGGATAAAAACTACATATATTCACGTATGTTCTTATATGTATACAATTTTTATTATTTTCTGTTATGTAAATCAGACTTTTTGGTTCCATAAGAACTCAGATTTAGATGTTTAAATAGGCAAACGAAAGTTTTAGAAGAGGCACACAACTCTCATGTCTTGATTTATTTTATTTGATATCATCTTCGCAAATCCTTTTGGCGGTCTTGAAGAACACGTCTATGAGGGATAAATTTTGAGAAATTCCGAATTTCAACACAATGAGAGGTTACTTCGTGATTAGTCTAATATACATGCAATCCTTACATATCAAAGTGTAATTAAAAAACATGTGCACTTTTACAAATATTAATATGTTAGTTCCAATAAATATAATAAAACTTATCAAGTATCATGAATAATAACATTAGAAACATCAAAATAGTAGATATGTTTCGTATGAGCGTGCTACATAGAGCGAGATATATTCAAAAGCAAAAAAAGAAATGCTATACCCACGGGCAGATCTGTACGGGATTTTTTTACGGGCACGACGTGGATTTGAGTGATTGGAAGAGAGTCATGCACCAGTTCTTGCAAGATCTCATGCGGTCGCTCGCTGGTTGCCAACTCATCCCGTAAAAAAATCTTGTACGAATCTCCCGTAAGTGATGAGGACATCCCATCTATTGATACAACCGTTGTACCTACAACCACACAAATACAAGGACCAATCACTCGAGCTCGTGCCAAACAACTTAACTATCAGGTACTTTCGTTTCTTGGAACTATTTCTCACATACATGAGAATATGATGCTGCCTAAATCAGATGTGTTTATTACTCTTAGGAATGATGGATCTAGCATGGATGAGAGGGACAAGCATTGGAGCATGATCACACATGGAGGAGATGGCAGCAAACATGTGAGATTGAAGAGGACGCGGCGAGTGGAGATTTCAGAACATTGAAGCCACCATAATTGGAGATGAAGACATGGACGAAATATAGAGTTCCCCACTTCATAATTTCGTCCATATGAGTTCATGGTGCTGCGACACCATTAGTTTTGGGCCAGGCCCATGTAATTTTCGCAGGATTTAAGTCAGCCATTTTTTAGAGTCCGTATTGAAGGGGGAAAGGCCTTCTAGGGTTTGGTTTGGCCACCATATGCATGGCTGGCCGAAACCCCACCTTTTCCTCCTTTATATACCCCCATAGCCGTCACGTTTAGACTTGGATTTTGATTAGATTAAAAGTTATCCATTGCTGCAACTCTCGTGTACTTCTTTTGAGGCCAACCCCCAGAACAAGACCGACTATTCGGAATCCCACCTTGATGAGATCTGAGATCTAGGGACTGACCCGATCTCGCGATTTGACCCAAGATCCAAGGGGAAGAGGTGGGAGAGCGCGAGGAACACGAGGAACACGAAGAACACCGGTACTCACGCACGCACACCAACCCGATACACCCGATACTTACCCTCGTGACTCGGTAGATCACGCCAATAGAATCTCCAAGGAAGAGGCACGCGGCAGAATTCCCGGAGAGAGATTGGTGTTGGAGACAGGGGATTGGTGAGAGAGAGAGTGCCTTGCACTAGAATCTCACTCAACAATTCACAAATCAACAACAAGAGTGCCTTGATTACAGAGGGATGCTTATCCAAGATGGATGCTAACCCTAGGGAGACTAAGCTCAAAGTTGGTTTAAGCTCAAAATTATGTCCAATCTCAGATCTGAGCCAACTAGGCTATTTATAGTAGGGGCGAAGGGGTAAGTTACACGCTGAAAAGTATTGCTGTGCTGAAGTTCGCGGTGGCGGAAGTTCCGGCCGTCTTGGGCAGAAGTTCCGGTCAGGGGCGGAAGTTCCGGTCCGGGGAGCCGGAAGTTCCGGCCAAGTTCCGGTCAAGTTCCGAAATTGGCCCATTTCCTTGCAGTATCATCCAGGGGCATTTCGGCGCACTTTCGGAACTTGGGCGGAACTTGGGCGGAAGTTCCGAGTGGGCGGAAGTTCCGGTCCCTCGGGGCGGAAGTTTCGGCTGGCTCCTCTTCTCTGGGCGCGGGACGGCATCTTGGAAGCATCTGGGAGGCATCTGGCCGGAAGTTCCGGTCCTGGAGGGCGGAAGTTCCGGCCTGGGCGCTGTAGCTCCATCTTCATCATTTCCAGCTCTCCCTCCATTGGCTTGGTCTCCATGGCTTGTGCCTTGACCGATGTACCTGATTGAACATAGTGTATTTGCATGAAGTAGCAAGCCGTCCAAGGGTGTGTCAAAGGCATAGGTAGAGAGGAGCTAATTCACCTCTTGGCGTAGCGCTTGGGCTCTAGCTCGTGTCATTGGACCACGAGGAGGGCTTGTTGGTCTTGATGTAGTGTCGTTGGCGAGCGGGGCTACATCATCTCCCCCCCCCCTTGGGAGAGAGTCGTCCTCGACTCTTGTTCCTCCTCATCTCCATGATGTGGGGATAGATCCGAGATGTTGAAAGTGTTGCTCACTAAGTACTTGGATGTTGGTATGTCGATGACGTAGGCGTTGTTGTTGATGCGCTTGAGTACCTTGAAAGGCCCATCTCCTCTTGGCTTGAGCTTGGAGTTGCGTTCTTGAGGGAACCTTTCTTTCCTTAGATGAACCCAAACGAGGTCGCCTTCTTCAAACACTCTTTCTTTCTTCTTGGCGTTGAGGCGGGTAGCTTGTCGAAGTACATGGTCTTCTATGGTTGCTCTTGTATCTTCATGTAGTTTCTTCATGGCGGTGGTGCGCTTGTCGAAGTCCATGTTCGTCCTTTCATGGAGAGGTAGTGGGAGGATGTCGAGTGCCGTTGGTGGTTCGAATCCATAGACGATCATGAAGGGACTCCGTAATGTTGTGGAGTGCTTGGCTCTATTGTAGGCGAACTCCGCATGGGGGAGGCAATCTTCCCATGACTTCAAGTTTTTCTTCACGAGTGTGCGGAGGAGTGTTGAGAGGCTTCGATTGACCACTTCGGTTTGTCCATCGGTTTGAGGGTGCGAGGACGATGAGAATAAGAGCTTCACTCCAAACTTTGCCATTAGCGACTTCCATAGATAACTCATAAACTTGACGTCTCGATCCGACACAATGCTTGCCGGTATTCCGTGTAGGCGAACCACTTCCCTGAAAAACAATGAAGCAATGTGTGAAGCATCATCGCTCTTATGACATGGTATGAAATGAGCCATTTTTGAGAACCTATCCACTACCACAAAGATTGAATCATGCCCATGCTTTGTTCTTGGTAAGCCTAACACAAAGTCCATGCTTATATCCGACCAAGGTGCATATGGAATGGGTAAAGGTATGTAAAGACCATGGGGATTGGATGTCGACTTAGCTTGTAAGCATGTGGTACAACGGTTGCAAAGGCGCTCCACGTCTCGCTTCATGCGTGGCCAATAATAGTGTGTGGATAGCATCGAGAGAGTCTTGTCGCGTCCAAAGTGACCCATGAGACCACCTCCATGTGACTCTTGCAAAAGCAACTTACGAAGAGAAGACTCGGGTATGCAAACTTTGTTAGCTTTAAACAAGTAGCCATCATGCAAATAAAAATCATCAAATCCTCGGTCAACGGAACACTTTTCAAAGATTGGTCCAAAGAAAGAGTCGGACGGGTAAAGTTCTTTGATCTCCTCAAGACCCAAAATGTGAAACTCCAAGCGAGTGAGTAGAAGAGTATTCTTGCGGGAAAGTGCATCCGCAACCACGTTTTCCTTGCCCTTTTTGTACTTGATTACATAAGGGAAGGACTCTATGAACTCAACCCACTTAGCATGTCTCTTGTTCAAATTGTGTTGACTTTTCAAATATTTCAAAGACTCATGATCCGAATGGATAACAAACTCTTTTGGCCAAAGGTAGTGTTGCCAAACTTCAAGAACACGAACCAAAGCATAAAGTTCCTTGTCATATATAGGATAGTTGAGGCGTGCGCCATCCAACTTCTCACTATAATATGCCACGGGTTTTCCATCTTGCATAAGGACTCCACCAATACCAAGCCCACTCGCATCACATTCAATCTCAAAAGTTTTGGCAAAGTTTGGAAGAACAAGAAGAGGAGCTTCGGTAAGGCGTTTCTTCAACTCATCAAAAGCATTTTGTTGGGCCTTGCCCCACACAAAGGGGACATTCTATTTGGTAAGTTCGTTTAAAGGGCAAGCAATGGTACTAAAATCTTTCACAAAGCGGCGGTAGAAACCGGCGAGACCATGGAAACTCCGAACTTGCCCAACGGTGGTTGGCGTAGGCAAATTATGTATGGCATCAACCTTCGAAGAGTCCACCTCAATTCCATTGGCGGAAACCACAAAACCAATAAAAACCAATTTGTTTTGAGCAAAATTGCATTTTGGGAGGTTGGCATAGAGTTTCTCGTGGCGTAATATGCACAAGACTTCTCTCACATGTTGAACATGGTCCTCGAGAGTTTTGCTATAGATGAGAATGTCATCAAAGTAAACAACCACGCTCTTGCCAATGAGCGGTCTCAAAATGTGATTCATAAGACGCATGAAAGTCGAAGGAGCATTTGGAAGACCAAATGGCATGACGAGCCATTCATATAGACCAAGCTTGGTCTTGAATGCCGTCTTCCATTCATCACCAATTGCCATGCGAATTTGGTGGTAGCCACTACGCAAATCAATCTTAGAGAAAATGGTGGCACCACTCAACTCGTCAAGCATGTCGTCTAAACGCGGGATGGGATGGCGGTAACGGACGGTAATGGCATTGATGGGGCGACAATCCATACACATCCGTTGCGTCTCATCCGGTTTAGGCACAAGAATCACGGGAACGGCACAAGGGCTAAGGCTTTCTCGAACGTACCCTTTAGCGAGGAGATCTTGTATTTGGCGTTGAATCTCCTTGGTGTCTTCGGGGTTGGTGCGGTATGCGGCGCGGTTTGGAAGGGGAGCGTCGGGTATGAGGTCGATGCGGTGCTCAATGCCCCGAAGCGGTGGTAGTTGATACGTCTCCGACGTATCGATAATTTCTTATGTTCCATGCTACTTTATTGATGATACCTACATGTTTTATACACATTATATGTCATATTTATGCGTTTTCCGGAACTAACCTATTGACGAGATGCCGAAGTGCCAGTTCCTGTTTTCTGCTGTTTTTGGTTTCAGAAATCCTAGTAAGGAAATATTCTCGGAATTGGACGAAATCAACGCCCAGGTTCCTATTTTGCCCGGAAGCATCCAGAACACCCGAGAGCCGCCAGAGAGGAGCCCTGGGGGGCCCACACGTGTGGCCGGCGCGGCCAGGGCTGGGCCCACGCCGCCCTACTGTGTGGTGGCCCCGTCAGCCTTCCGACTCCACCTCTTCGCCTATTTAAAGGTCCCTGACCTAAAACCTCGAGAGGAATAAGCCACGGTACGCGAAACCTTCCAGAGCCGCCGCCATCGCGAAGCCAAGATCTGGGGGACAGGAGTCTCTGTTCCGGCACGCCGCCGGGACGGGGAAGTGCCCCCGGAAGGCTTCTCCATCGACACCGCTGCCATCTCCACCGCCATCTTCATCAACGCTGCTGCTCCCATGAAGAGGGAGTAGTTCTTCATCGAGGCTCGGGGCTGTACCGGTAGCTATGTGGTTCATCTCTCTCCTATGTAGTTCAATACAATAATCTCATGAGCTGCCTTACATGATTGAGATTCATATGATGATGCTTGTAATCTAGATGTCATTATGCTAGTCAAGTGAGTTTTACTTATGTGATCTCCGGAGACTCCTTGTCCCACGTGTGTAAAGGTGACAGTGTGTGCACCGTGTGGGTCTCTTAGGCTATATTTCACAGAATACTTATTCACTGTTATGAATGGCATAGTGAAGTGCTTATTTATATCTCTTTATGATTGCAATGTGTTTTGTATCACAATTTATCTATGTGCTACTCTAGTGATGTTATTAAAGTAGTTTTATTCCTCCTGCACGATGTAATGGTGACAGTGTGTGCATCCGTGTTAGTACTTGGCGTAGGCTATGATTATGATCTCTTGTAGATTATGAAGTTAACTATTGCTATGATGGTATTGACGTGATCTATTCCTCCTACATGATATGAAGGTGACAGTGTGCATGCTATGTTAGTACTTGGTTTAGTCATGTCGATCTTTCATGCACTCTAAGGTTATTTAAATATGAACATTGAATTGTGGAGCTTGTTAACTCCGGCATTGAGGGTTCGTGTAATCCTACGCAATGTGTTCATCATCCAACAAGAGAGTGTAGAGTATGCATTTATCTATTCTGTTATGTGATCAAAGTTGAGAGTGTCCACTAGTGAAAGTCTAATCCCTAGGCCTTGTTCCTAAATACTGCTATCGCTGCTTGTTACTGTTTTACTGAGTTACTACTGCTTGTTTACTTCCTACAATATTACTACCATCAACTGCACGCCAGCAAGCTATTTTCTGGCGCCGTACTACTGCTCATATTCATTCATACCACTTGTATTTCACTATCTCTTCGCCGAACTAGTGCACCTATTAGGTGTGTTGGGGACACAAGAGACTTCTTGCTTTGTGGTTGCAGGGTTGCTTGAGAGGGATATCTTTGACCTCTTCCTCCCTGAGTTCGATAAACCTTGGGTGATCCACTTAAGGGAAAACTTGCTGCTGTTCTACAAACCTCTGCTCTTGGAGACCCAACACTGTCTACAAGAATAGAAGCACCCGTAGACATCAGTAGTCCATGAGGTAGCTCGTCGGGGAAGACGTCTTGGAACTCCTTCAAAAGAGACAACAAAGACGAAGGAATGTTGGTTAAGTCGTTAGTCTCCGACGAGAGGCCCTTGCAAATGAGCACGTAGTGTATGGTGGTGGATGGGTTGTCTTTCACTTCTCTCCACTCGCTTTTTGTGGCTAAGAGGACACTCTTTCTCTCACTCATATGTGGTTGGTGGCGCTCACTCTCCTTTTGGTGGGTCGCTCCCTCTCCTCTCAACTCACTATGGTGGGTGTGGTGTTGTGCCCTCGCTAAAGCCTTCGCATTGTCGGCGATGATTTGGCTAGGAGTCATTGGGCGAAGCTCGAACTTCTTATCCTTGACCTTGAAGGTGTATGCATTGGAGTAACCATCATGTATGGCCTTCTTGTCAAATTGCCATGGGCGGCCAAGCAATATGTGACACACGGTCATGGGTACCACGTCACACTCAACGGTGTCTTCATAGGGGCCTATCTTGAAGTTGACGGTGATGGTGTGTTGTATCTTGACATTGCCCTTGTCACTCAACCATTGGACATGGTATGGATGAGGATATTTGCGAAGTGTGAGGTTGAGCTTCTCGCATAACTCGGTGCTTGCCAAGTTGTGGCAACTCCCACCATCGATGATGACCTTGATTGACTTGCCACCAATTCCGGCTCGAGTTTGGAAGATGTTGCATCTTTGGTCT
Source organism: Lolium perenne (assembly GCF_019359855.2). NCBI lineage: Eukaryota > Viridiplantae > Streptophyta > Magnoliopsida > Poales > Poaceae > Lolium > Lolium perenne. The sequence goes on from NC_067248.2 coordinate 88,212,532, forward strand.
TCCATAGCTTGGGGTTGAGTTGTGAGCACTCGAGTGACCACAAGTGAAGGGCTTGGGTCGTGGGTGCATAAGAGAGGGTCTTCTCCACTTTCTTCATTATACTCTTTCTCATTAGCAACGGCGGCTTGTACTAGGGCTTCATATTCGCCCTCACTTAGCGTCTCTATGTCACCATTCTCCATAGTGATCATAACCTTGGTGTTCTTGCACTCGAAGGACTTGTGGCCTTGAGTGCCACACTTGAAGCAAGTGACATTGGAGGGTCCCGTAGAGGCTTTGGAGGAGGCGGTGGAGGATACCGTTTGCTTCATGCGACTTTGGATAGTAGGTTGCTTGGAAGGTGTAGAGGATGCGGTTGGCTTGACGCTTGTTGTGGGAGTTGTTGTAGCAAGTTTGGAGGCGAAGTATTGCTTGGACTTCGAGTACTTGATGTCCTCATTCACTTGACGCTCGGCCTTGGAAGCTTAGTGAACCAACTCAACCATGTTGGAGTATTTTTGGAACTCCACAATCCTCTTGATGGGGTAGTTGAGGCCATTGAAGAACCTAGCAATGGTTTGGTTCTCGGACTCTTGGATGTTTGCTCGCATCATTGTTAACTCCATCTCCTTGAAGAATTCCTCAACGGTCTTGGTGCCTTGCTTCAACTTTTGGAGCTTGTTGAAGAGATCGGTCTTGTAGTGTGTTGGGACAAAGCGAGCTTGCATCTCCTCCTTCATATCTTCCCAAGTGTCAATTGGAGGCTCACCCTTTTCTTCCCTTTGAGTAACAACTTGTTCCCACCATGTGTTGGCATACTCTTCAAACTCAAGGGAGGCCATGGCTACTTTCTTGGCACCGGAGTAGTTGTGGATGCGGAAGATCTTGTCAACCTTGAGTGCCCATGAGAGGTAGGCCTCGGCATCGTCTTCACCCTTGAACTTGGGCATGTTGAACTTGAGCTTTCCATACATATTCTCTTCATCTTCCATGTTCCTTCGGCGAGGACGGAAACCTTCATCTCTTGCGGCTTGGGGTGGTAGAGGGGGTCTTCCACGGCCAACCATAGCATTGGGTTGGTGGTGGAGTTGAACACTAGCTTCACTTGGCTCACGTTGATGATGTTGTTGCGGATCTTGACGAGGTTGTTGGCGTTGCCCAATGATGGCCCTCTCATCTTGATCATGTTGTGGTTGTCCTCGGCCCCTTTGGTCATGACGAGGATGGTTTCGGAGGTCACGCCTTGGTGGATCTTGATGACCTTGGTCTTGAGCATCAACATGGGCTTGACGATGAGGTGCCGGTTCCATGTTGTGGAGGACGTTGACGTGGGGTTGGTCGTCATGCCCATGGTGGGCATGGCGAGCCGCTTGATGACGATCTTGGTGAAGAGCTTGGTCTTGTTGAGGACGTTCATGAGGACGAGCATGGCGATGGAACTCTCCGCGCCTCGAGTTTGAGCGAGAGTCATCTTGACGAACATGCGGGCGACGAGGTCGATGATGATCTCCATGCCTTGAGTCGGAGCTTGAGGAGGAATGGCGATCATGGGAGTAGTCACCGTGTGACGAGGTTGATGACGATGAAGAAGTAGAGCGATGGCGATGTCGACGTCCCAAGTTGGTGATGGCGCGCTCGAGGCTATCCATGCGCCGCTCCATGTTTGCATCATTGGCCGTCACTTGGTCATGCAAGTTGTCCGTAGCTTCACGAAGAAGATTCATATCTTGGTTCACTTGAGCAAAGTTGTGAGCCACTTCTTCATATTGCTCGTCGATGCGAGTCTCGGACAAGGTAAGTTGCTCCTTGAACTCTTGGCGTTGCACCCATAGATTGTGTTGGGTGGCCAACCTCTCGGAGGTGCGTAGGACTTCATCTTCCTTTCCTTGGTCTCCGTGCCTATCCATGATAACAAGACAAGAACTATGTGGTTGATGTTAGTGGAAGGAGACTACCTCGCACTCTTACCTTGGTAAGATAGTATTGAGGCAATCAACCAAGCCAAAAGTAAGACCAAGTGTATCGGGACACACGCCAAGGCACACGCAAAAGCTAGCAAATATGGTGTTAGGTGTGGATGGTGTGAAGCCAAAAGACGAAATCCAAAATCGAGTATGTTGTTAAAAGTGGGTAAGGTCCAAAAATCAAGTCAAAGGCGGTGATCACAAAAGGCATACACAAGGTGGAACACACACGTGGGACAAAATGGGGTTAGCGCGACGGAAAATGAGCACGAACAAAATTGGTCCTAACGAGGACTACTAGCTCGGTGTCACGCTAACGCAAGAGAGACCGTGGCTTGGTTGCAAAATTGAGAAGCAACAAGATTTGCGCAAGACGCCTCTGTTCTCTTTTCTCTCTTTTGCTTAAAAGCTTTGGACTCTTTTGTGTATAGGTGTCACTCACACTTTTTTGTTTGTATGCTTAGAAGCTTTCTTTTTCTCACTATGGAAGACTACTACTATCTATGTAAGTATGTCACACTTCTTTTGCTTATCTTTTCACAACGAGCTTGCTTCGTAGCTTTGCTCAACACACGCACACCCTCACGGTCGGGATGCTTGCGCAATGCTTCGCAACACTAGAAAGCCACTCTCGATAGGAAAGGTACGCAAAGGAAGCTAAGGCTACAAGTTAGGGGCAAGTTATACCACTTGATGACGGTGGTCGACGATCTTGAACTTGCTATGGTGGAAGGTGTCAAATGAACCGCTTGGATCCTCAGGGTGCCGTCGTCGTTGTTGATGTTGCGGAAGCTTTGTGGTAGCTGAAATGGCACACACGACGAAGTCCAAACACAAGGGGTTAGTGCCAAAACGAAAAATGAAGTATGCTGTCAAAATTTCGGCCAGGCGGAACTTCCGGTCCTGAGGGGCGGAACTTCCGGTCCTGGGCGGAACTTCCGGTCCTGCCGTGCGGAACTTCCGGTCGCAATCAGATCTGCGGGCTGTTCTTCGATTTGGGCGGAAATCCGGGCCGAAAATCTTCGAATTCGTGGAAAATTTGGCACTAAGAGCGGTGGGAAGGTGGGGGAATTGCAGATCAACACCAAAGACAAGTTTCTATTGGACCAAAACCACTCAAAACTCAACCAAATCAGAGATCGGTCCAAAGGCAATTTGGGCTATTTTTTGGAAAATTTTCTAGAAACGAAATCGGGTGGATGGAGGGTCAAAATCGCGGTAACCAAAGGCTGCTGATACCATATGATGAGATCTGAGATCTAGGGATTGGCCTGATCTCGCGATTTGACCCAAGATCCAAGGGGAAGAGGTGGGAGAGCGCGAGGAACACGAGGAACACGAAGAACACCGGTACTCACGCACGCACACCAACCCGATACACCCGATACTTACCCTCGTGACTCGGTAGATCACGCCAATAGAATCTCCAAGGAAGAGGCACGCGGCAGAATTCCCGGAGAGAGATTGGTGTTGGAGAAAGGGGATTGGTGAGAGAGAGAGAGTGCCTTGCACTAGAATCTCACTCAACAATTCACAAATCAACAACAAGAGTGCCTTGATTACAGAGGGATGCTTATCCAAGATGGATGCTAACCCTAGGGAGACTAAGCTCAAAGTTGGTTTAAGCTCAAAATTATGTCTAATCTCAGATCTGAGCCAACTAGGCTATTTATAGTAGGGGCGAAGGGGTAAGTTACACGCTGAAAAGTATTGCTGTGCTGAAGTTCGCGGTGGTGGAAGTTCCGGCCGTCTTGGGCAGAAGTTCCAGTCCGGGGAGCCGGAAGTTCCGGCCCGGCCGGAAGTTCCGGCCCGGCCGGAAGTTCCGGCCAAGTTCCGGTCAAGTTCCGAAATTGGCCCATTTCCTTGCAGTATCATCCAGGGGCATTTCGGCGCACTTTCGGAACTTGGGCGGAACTTGGGCGGAAGTTCCGAGTGGGCGGAAGTTCCGGTCCCTCGGGGCGGAAGTTCCGGCTGGCTCCTCTTCTCTGGGCGCGGGACGGCATCTTGGAAGCATCTGGGAGGCATCTAGCCGGAAGTTCCGGTCCTGGAGGGCGGAAGTTCCGGCCTGGGCGCTGTAGCTCCATCTTCATCATTTCCAGCTCTCCCTCCATTGGCTTGGTCTCCATGGCTTGTGCCTTGACCGATGTACCTGATTGAACATAGTGTATTTGCATGAAGTAGCAAGCCGTCCAAGGGTGTGTCAAAGGCATAGGTAGAGAGGAGCGAATTCACCTCTTGGCGTAGCGCTTGGGCTCTAGCTCGTGTCATTGGACCACGAGGAGGGCTTGTTGGTCTTGATGTAGTGTCGTTGGCGAGCGGGGCTACATCACACCTTATTCAATAAAGCTTTCATCTTTCATCCGCAATATTCTGATTGCAATATTAGTTCTTACTTGTTTTCAATTTCAGGTAGGAATTAAGACTCTCGCTGGTCAGGCTGATCGTGCATCCGCAAGATCAGTAACTCCTGGAGATTGTCCTACCGATTGCATTGGCGCACGAGCTTTGCACGTGTAGTCGGATCGTCAAGCACAAAATCCACTAAGAAATCGAAGTTATCCTCGTCTCATCGAAAGATCGGACACCTTTTCCCTATCAAGTGGTATCAGATTTCTGGTTGCTCGATGAGATTTTACAGCTTTGCTAGTGTAGATTGCATCTGCCATCATACTCATAAACCACGAAAAAGCCAAAAAAAAATACTGTGAGGGTTTTAGATCATCGTCCCATAAACCCCCTGCCACGCCTTGCATTGTCTTTTCAGTTTTGCATAGTTGAATTTGTGTCTGCATTTTCGTGTCGAGTTGTTGGTCTTAGCGTCTAGTTCCTTTAGAGTTTCGAGTTATGGTCATATTAGTTACGCCGCCGCCGTCGCTCGCACCATACACAGATCACAACCATCATCGCCATATACACCTACCATATACTTCCGCCATCGCCATATACATCTGCCATATACTTCCGCCACTGCCATATACACCCTGCCATATACTTCCGCCATCGCCATATACTGCCTTATACACCCGCCACATACATCTGTATCCACCATATACCCCTTTTCCTACCATGACACGGATTGTTGCTGTTTCTCTGCCGCGACAGAGTCCGAGTAGAATTAGGTTTTATTTGTTTTCCCTATTAGCTGTTGCCTTCTAATTCCGTCTGTGCTGTAGAAAAAAAATTCCGTGAGATAAGTTTCGGCCGCTAGGAACGAATTGTGAAGGAGAGAAAAAAAAAACTGGAAACGCCTCCGAAAAAAATTCTGGCTACATTGGTTTTTCACCTTAGCGATCACTTTTCGCCACTGGCCGTTATAGCGACATTTTTTTACGCCTGCGCGCTTTCCGGAGCACTTTTCAGAAATTTTGACAAAAAAATTTCTGAGGCTATACTGTTTTTAGACCTCGGGAATCCGTTTGAGATACTTGCCATCATAGTGATTTTCCGCATATCGGTTCGCCACATCATCGCCACTTCATCACTGCTAGTTGCTTGAGTGTCGCGCCGTGACCTCATTTGTGTTCTAGGCTCGCGTCTCTAGTACGGTCTAGCCTAGGACCAGCACAGTACCTTTGTTGAGCATACTTTCAATACTGCATCGCTGTTTTGACAATTGTTTTTTTTGCTACCATATTAGCCTTCCTACAGCTCCTCATATTGTCTCCACGTGCTTCGTGTCGACCCCTGGTAATCGCTTTGGCAATCCTTGGAGACGCTGATTCCTGCTGGTTGCCACATCGCCTTCCTACTGTTTGGTAAGAACTTGTAAGAGCTTCATATTTTGCTTGACGGGTTACGCGTGAACCACCATATTCCGTAGTTTGTAGGCATATACATTGTTGCTTGTTGCATACTAACCATGACAGGCACAGAGTCGGCGAACGTTGACCCGGATAAGATGACGAATGCAGAGATGCATGCTCACTCCACCCATCTTTTGGGCGGGCATACAACCGACGTGGATGGGCGCCTTGGTGATGTTGACGCCAAACTCACCAACGCGCTGGACAAGATCGATGGCCTCGAGGCAGCTTTCAACTCCAAGCTCGACGCCAAGTTCCAGGAGTTATTGACTCGGTTACCGCAGCCTCGCGACAACATGCAACGCCGTGCACGCCGCGTTCCTCGTGCGGACGTTCCTGCGGGGTACCGCTCCTGCTGCGGTAGTCGCACCTGACGCGCCTTCTGATGAAGGATACGAGGATTATGGAGGGGACGAGGACGAGCGGGTAGATGAGAACGTGTTGGAAGACGAGGAGGTCGAACAACCAGCACCTGGTCGTCCAAGGCAGCTACACCGCCACGCTCGCCCATCTCCACGGCCGATACGTGACGATGATCATGTTGCTAAACTTAAACTGAATATTCCGCCATTTGAGGGTAGATATAATCCTGATGCATATCTTACATGGGAATTGGAAGTAGAGCAACGCTTTGCATGTTTACGCTATCCTGACCATTTGCGTGTTAGTGCTGCTATTTGTGAGTTCACAGATTTTGCATCTATTTGGTGGTCTGAGCATTGTAGAGTACATCATGCTAATATTCCTACTACTTGGGTTGGTTTAAAACTTGCTATGCGTACTCGTTTTGTTCCTCCACATTATCAGCGTGATTTGCTTAAAAAATTGTCTCGCTTAGAACAAGGAAAAAATTCTGTAGAAGACTATTATCAAGAATTGCAAACTGGCATGATTCCCTGTGGTATTGTAGAGGATAATGAGGCTATGCTTGCACGTTTTTTTTGGTGGTTTGAATAAAGAGATTCAGCATATTTTAGATTATAAGGAGTACAACACTATTACTCAATTGTTTCATCTTGCTTGCAAAGCTGAACGTGAAGTGCAGGATCGTCAACCACCATGAAGAAGAGCTAATATTTCTGCAGGCCGTACATCGTCATGGTCTCCACGACAATCAGCGTCACCATCTCGTGGGGCTGCATTAGCACCTACTACCTCCAAGTACACCGCGCCTGCATCACGAGCACCACCTGCTGCTACTCCACCACCATCCGCTGGTCCTCCTCGGAGTTCCTCTTCCATGGCCTCCACGGGGAAGACGCGCGACATTCAATGTCGCAAATGCTTGGGATTTGGACACACAGAAAGAGAATGCAGAACTAAGCGTGTGATGTTGGTGCGTGAAGATGGAGAATATAATTCTGCAAGTGACTTTGATGAAGATACATTGGCCCTTATTGCTGCACGCGATGGCGCCAATTCTGATTCTGAGAGAGAGATGGAGGTAATGGAAGCTGACACTGCTGATCAGTACAGGAGCTTAGTTGCACAACGTGTGTTGAGCGTGCAATTGAGCAAATCTGAGCATGATCAACGTCACAATCTGTTCCAAACAAGAGGCGTTGTAAAAGAGCGAGCTATACGGATCATCATTGATGGAGGGAGTTGCAATAATCTGGCTAGCGTTGACATGGTGGAGAAGCTTTCTCTACCCACACGACAGCGCACACATCCATATTACATTCAATGGTTTGAGAGCTCTCGGAAGCTCAAGGTAACAAGAACTACACGTGTGCATTTTACTATTGGTACATATTCTGATTTTGTTGATTGTGATGTTGTATCTATGCAAGCTTGTTCTTTGTTACTTGTAGACCTTGGCAATTTGATAGAGAATCTATTCATAATGATAAAACTAATCAGTATTCTCTAATGCATGATGGAAAGAAAATTGGTCTCAAACCTATGACTCCTGAACAAATACTAAAAGATGATCTTGCTAGAGCTAGTAGAGTAAAAAACAAGGAGAAAACTAAGAGTGAAAATCAGATTGTTGCTGCAGATTTTGTGCCACATAAGACTAGTACTAAATCTGATTCAAACCATGCTACTGAAATTCGTTTGAAAATTCCTTGTTTGCTTGCTAGCAAATCTGATATTGTTGAACTTGATGTGAACACTACTCAATGCTATGTTATTATTTGCAAAGAAGTTCTGTTTTCATTTGAGGATATGCCTCCTTCTTCACCACCTGCGGTTGCTAACCTTTTGCAGGAATTCATTGATGTGTTCCCACAAGATGTTCCACCTGGACTACCGGCTATTCGTGGGATCGAACACCAAATTGACTTGATTCCAGGGGCTTCGTTGCCCAACCGCGCACCATATCGTACCAATCCTGAAGAGACCAAAGAGATTCAGCGACATATTCAGGTTCTCCAAGATAAATGTTACATTCGTGAGTCTCTTAGCCCATGTGTTGTTCCTATTATCTTAGTACCTAAGAAAGATGGTTCTTCTCGCATGTGTACTGATTGTAGAGATATTAATAATATTACCATTCGATATCGTCATCCTATACCTCGTTTAGATGATATGCTTGATGAATTGAGTGGTTCTATTATGTTCTCTAAAGTTGATTTGCGTAGTGGTTACCACCAGATTCGTATGCAATTAGGAGATGAATGAAAAATAGCGTTTAAAACTAAGTTCGGTTTATATGAGTGGTTAGTAATGCCGTTTGGTTTAACTAATGCACCTAGTACTTTCATGAGACTGATGAATGAAGTTTACGTGCTTTTATTGGACGCTTTGTGGTGGTATACTTTGATGATATTCTGATTTATAGCAAATCTTTGGAGGATCATTTGGATCATTTACGTGTTGTTTTCAATGCTTTACGTGAGGCACGTTTGTATGGTAATCTTGAGAAGTGCACCTTTTGCACCAATCGAGTTGCGTTTCTTGGCTATGTTGTTACTGTGCAGGGTATTGAAGTTGATCCAGCCAAGATTGAGGCGATTGAGAGTTGGCCGCAGCCAAAGACGATCACACAAGTGAGGAGTTTTCTTGGCCTCGCTGGGTTCTATAGGTGCTTTGTGAAAGATTTTGGATCCATTGCTGCGCCGCTGAATGAGCTTACAAAGAAGGATGTGCCCTTTGTGTGGGGCGATGCACAACAAGAAGCCTTCGTGATATTGAAAGATAAGTTAACACATGCTCCATTACTCCAACTTCCTGATTTCAATAAGACTTTTGAGCTTGAATGTGATGCTAGTGGAATTGGTTTGTGAAGTGTGTTATTACAAGAGGGCAAACTTGTTGCATATTTTAGTGAGAAATTGAGTGGGCCTAGTCTGAACTATTCTACTTATGATAAAGAATTATATGCGCTGGTTCGGACATTAGAAACTTGGCAACATTATTTATGGCCTAAAGAATTTGTTATACATTCTGATCATGAATCTTTGAAGCATATTCGTAGTCAAGCTAAGCTGAATCGTCGCCATGCAAAGTGGGTTGAATTTATTGAGTCTTTTCCTTATGTTATCAAACACAAAAAGGGTAAAGATAATGTTATTGCTGATGCTTTGTCGCGCCGTTATACTATGCTATTTCAACTTGACTTCAAGATTTTTGGATTAGAAACTATAAAGGAACAATATTTGCATGATGCTGATTTTAAAGATGTGTTGCTGAATTGTAAATATGGTAGAACATGGAACAAATTCGTCCTCAATGATGGGTTTGTGTTCCGTGCTAACAAGCTATGCATCCCAGATAGTTCCGTTCGTCTTTTGTTGTTGCAGGAGGCGCATGAAGGAGGATTGATGGGTCACTTTGGTGTGAAGAAGACGGAGGATGTTCTTGCTGCACACTTCTTTTGGCCACGTATGCATCGACATGTTGAGAGATTTGTGGCACGCTGCACTACATGTCAAAAAGCTAAGTTTCGACTTAATCCACATTGTTTGTATATGCCGCTTCCTGTTCCTAGTGTACCTTGGGAGGATATTTCTATGGATTTTGTTTTGGGATTGCCTCGTACATAGAAGGGGAGGGATAGTATTTTTGTTGTTGTGGATCGGTTTTCTAAGATGGCACACTTTATTCCATGTCACAAGACTGATGATGCTACACATGTTGCTGATTTGTTCTTTCGTGAAATTGTTCGTTTACATGGTGTGCCAAATACTATTGTTTCTGATCGTGATACTAAGTTTCTTAGCCATTTTTGGAGATGTTTATGGGCTAAGTTGGGGACTAAATTGTTGTTTAGTACTACATGTCATCCCCAAATTGATGGACAAACTGAAGTAGTAAATAGAACATTGTCTACTATGTTGCGAGCTGTTTTGAAGAAGAACTTAAAATTGTGGGAAGAGTGTTTGACTCATATTGAATTTGCTTACAATCGTTCGCTGCATTCTACCACTAAGATGTGCCCTTTTGAGATTGTGTATGGTTTTGTTCCACGTGCACATATTGATTTATTGCCTTTACCATCTTCGGTGCAAAATGATTTGGATGCTACACAACGAGCTGAATTGATGAGGACATCCCTACCTCACTACCACCTCCATCATTACCAATTGAAGATGAACCTGCTGTGAAGCTCAAGTCCAATGAAGTCAGGATTGGACCAATGACACGAGCTTGTGCGAAGCTACTTAAGCAACAGGTGAACTTGTTCTTAAACGATACCTTGATTGATGAGAATTTTATACTACCTAAGTCCTATTACTTATGTATCACCAGGTATGAAGAGGAGACAAGCATCGCACGAGGAGGAGAGGAGCAGCTGGACATGAAGACGGACGTCAAGATGGACGTGAAGCTGGACATGGAGCTGGACATGAAGATATCTCATGGACGCGCGAGGGAGGAACGGGAGGCATGCGCGAGAGGAGAAGAAGAAGTCCAGGCCGGTCCAGCACCCGGTCAGACCGGCCTCCACGTCGGCGCGTCCGGTTACAGCACCCGGTCGACCGGGCGCCTGACCGGCCCGTCCGTTCCCTGGTCCGGTTGACGATGCCTCGTACCGGGGTCAAACCGGACGCTGTTTGCGAGCTTTCCGGTTACAGCACCCGGTTGACCGGCCCCCAGACCGGCCAGTCCGGTCCCCAGCCCGGTTGACCGGATTCTAGACCGGACGTGTCCGAGTCTGTCTCGACCAGATCTATTCTGGGTCGGTTATTTTCGTACTTTTTGGACCTGAGGTCGTCCCAGACGCCTATATAAGTCCCTGGGACGCCCCACAAGTTGCTTTAGACCACGTTTAAGATAAACCCTAGTTCTTAGTTGTTTGCTCTGCAAAACTATTGAATTCCCTACACCATATTGCTTGATATTGTGTAGATCCTGTTAAAGTCTTGTGTGATCTGCTGTTCCATTGGGAATTAGACGGTTGCAACTTACCGCTTCGTGGTCGGCGGCTACGTGCGCAAGTGTGTGGAGTTGCGAATATCTTGCAGGGTTGAGAGCTGTTGCATTGGCGACAGGGACCAATCGAGAGATCTCGTTGCGTCATACAAGTTATCTTCCACTACATCGTCGTGTTTCTCCGCTGCTATCACCCCGTGATCATCATCACCACCGTTGCTTACTGAGAAGATCGGGCCACCCCTTATCATCTTGGTATCAGATTTCAGTGTTTCCTCGGTAAGCCATCCACAATCCACCCCATAGTTGAGTTGTGAGCGTTTTCCTATCCAGAAAAAGCCAAAAAAAAAATAGGGTTAGGGTTTGCCATAGCCATAGATTGCACTAATTTCGAGTTTTAGTTGCTTTTCGTAGTTGTTTTTGCGTACCTTTATCTTTCTTCTAGTAGAATTGTTAGGGTTTGCGTTTTCTTTTCATCTAGTTTATCATCTAGAGTCAGTTTTTGTTTACTCCGAGTCCACATAGCATACAGTGTGTTTGTCCAAACCATAGCTACAGCCTTTCGATATACGTGACTAGGAACTTCCCCAGAAGAGACTAGTTTTACCGCTCGACAGGCTGCTCATTAGGGTTTTGGTGATTTGCATATCTTGTTGGCCGTGTTATCAAGGAGTTGAGTCATAAAATCAAAAAAAAAATTTGAAAAGAAGCAAAAAGAGCTACATAGCTGCGTTACAAAAAGAAAAATACAAAAAGAAAAGTGAAGTGCTAGTTCAATTCAAGTGAAGGCTTAAGTTTTCTTTACGGCACCCGTAGTTGAGCAATCTTGTGCCTGTCTCGTTGAGCTTTGCTAGCGTCTCTCTAGTGCATTGCAACCTTTCCTACATATAGTTGCATTGCCACATTTATCGCCTTGTGTGAGTATCTTTGGTTTTTTTTTTGAAGCTTAACTGTGAGGCAACAGCCCCACAGCATTTTCATTTTATTAAAAAGGCAGAACCAAAGAAATACAACAAGATGTTGGAAGACACCTACCTACCTATGAAAAGAAGAAGAAAAAAACCTAATCAAGGTAAGCTATGAATCCAGGTCAGAAGGCTATCTCTATGCTTAACCTTGATCCTATGTTGTAACAAAGTAATATCATGTACAAAATTACACTTCCACCTTGCAAAGGTGGGCCTTTCATGCTCAAAAATTCTCCCATTCCGCTGCTTCCATATGTGCCAACAGGCCGTGATCATGACCTCCATGAAAAAAGGTTTAGCAAAACCCCTTCTAGCCTCAGCAACTGCCGTTTGCAAATCAGCACCCCTGGACCAATCAATCTGAAGATAATCCCATATCCGATGACTGAAATTGCATGTAAAAAACAAATGAAGTCTATCCTCATAAGTATGTGTAGGGCATAGCACACAATGTCTATCATCCGAGACAGTCCAATTTCTCCTTACTAACAAATCTCTGGTATTCAATCTGTCATTGAGTAGCAACCAGGCAAACATCTTCGTCTTCATCATACAGGCTGACTTCCATAACCATCGAAAGACCGCAGGGACAACCATATCAGCATGTAAATGAGCATAAAACTTTGAAGGATAATACTTTTCTCCCCATGCATATTTCCAAATGTCAGGTCTACCTGAAAGCGGTTCAGATATCAAACCTTGTTGAACCTGACAGTACTCTTGATAAGCTTCAGCAGATAATGGTCGATAGAAAAGCTGGGAGAAGTCTTCAGTGGAAAAAACATCAGCAGCAGACATCTCCTTATCAAGTACAAAAGAGAATAATCTTGGAAACCTAGGGGCCAAAGGCTGATCTGAATGCATGAACTTCCACTTATCACTCCAGAACAGAAAGGAATCTCCCATTCCAGGCTCAATATTAGTTACTTCAGTAAAGCTCCCTGACAACTGTAAAATATCCCTCCACCAAAAAGAACCACAAGGCCTAGCCGAATGAGGCACAGAATTAGTATAGTAACTACTCCAGATTAGCTGTACCCAAGGTGTATCAGATTTATTATAAAACTTGTCCAGATGTTTCAGCAACAAAGCATTATTTTTCCTCTGGAAATTGACAATACCAAGGCCCCCATTTTCCTTTGGTTTACAAACCATATTCCAAGCCGCAAGAGAAGGCTTTGGCTGATCCTTGTCCCTCCATAGGCATTGCCTTAAAATTCTATCCAATTGGGTTACCAAACCTGGTGGCAATTTAAGAGACAGTAGAAAATGTAGGGGCATCGAGCATAAAGCAGATGAGATGAGCTGAAGCCTTGCTCCTTGAGACAGGAATATGGATGTGGCAGTAAGCCTCCTCTCCAACCCATGAACAATAGGCATTAGATCCTGGATAGAGGGCTTAGTAGTACCAAGTGGCAACCCAAGATATGGAAATGGCAATGACCCAATCTGACAACCCAGAGCTTCAGCCAACTGAACAGTGACAGACTCCTCCACATTCAGGGGCACAATTTGAGACTTCTGGAAGTTCACTCTTAAACCAGTTGATAGCCCAAACTTATGTAGAATTTCCTTTAGTGCAAGCACTTGATCCATTTCAGCAGCAAGCAACAGAATGGTATCGTCAGCATATTGGACCACTGGAAACTCAGAATCATTTGTAATGATGGGCAGACGCAACACATTACTGTTGAGATTATCATTAATAACTGACTGGAGAAGATCACCCCCACAAACATACAATAAGGGTGAAAGGGGGTCACCTTGCTTCACCCCCCTCTTGCATATAAACTGCTTACCAGGCACCCCATTGAGGAGAATAGATGATGAACCAGAAGACAATACCTCCTTCATCCAGCCAATCCAGACATCATCAAACCCCTTATGCTTCAAAATTTGCAAAATGGCTTCATGCTCAATTGTGTCGAAAGCTTTTGCAAAATCCAACTTTACAATCAGAATTGGTTTCTTGGATAGTTGGCACTGATATATATACTCATAGGTCCATGCAAGACAATCTTGAATTGTCCTAGAACGAATAAACCCATATTGGTTCTTATGGATACATCTAAGAATGTGATCCTGCAGCCTGTTTGCAGCAAGTTTTGTCAGAAACTTCAAACATACACTAGTGAGGGAAATTGGCCGATAATCATTGACAGACTCAGGCGCAGCCTTCTTCGGAATGAGGGTTATAAAAGAACCATTAATATTCTGCAATCCAACTCTACCATCATGAAAATCTCTAGCCAGATTATAAAAATCTTTCTTTATAATATGCCAACACTTCTTCAAGAATAAACCAGAATAACCATCAGGCCCCGGAGCACGATCAGCTGGCATGTACTTGACAATATCATCCATTTCCTTTTCCTCAAAGGGTCTTGATAAAATGTCCAGGCCCTCAACTCTATTGAGTATCCTAGAAAGATCAAACTGCATAGATATACCCTCTGAAGACCCCATCCTTTCCTTATAAGAAGCCCACAACAGACCTGCCATTTGATCATGATCCCTGACTTCCCTACCATCAGATGCTACTAAAGAAGATATAAAATTATGTCTGAACCTTTCAGTAGCTTTAGCATGGAAGAATTTGGTGTTATCCTCCCCCATCTTGATCCATCGAATGGTGCACCTCTTCCTCCAGTACATACATTGGGCTAACAACAGATCCTCCAAATGAAGTTTCACCAGCTGTCTAAAATTAAATTCAGGAACTGAGAGAGGCCTTTTATCTTCTATAGAATCCAGGATAAAGATTGCCTGATTGCACTTCTCAATAAGGACCTTAAGTTGTGAGATACCCTTTTGCCAGTGCTTCAAATTATATCTGAGCTTTTTAAGCTTATCTGCAAGAATTGCAACACTAGAAAGCTTGACAGAAGGAGTACTCCAAGACTTGCTTACACACTCCATAAAACCCGGCATATCCACCCAAAAGTTCTCAAATCGAAATATCTTAGCCTTAGGGATTTCTGTATCAATATTAACAACACATGGTATATGATCTGATTGAGGTTTGGCCAGGGGTAGAACCATTGTGTTAGGGAAAACACTTGTCCAATTTGGCGTCGTAAAAAACCAATCTAACTGCTCCAAGAGGGGATTATGCTGCATATTGGACCAGGTGAAAGAACGTCCCTTTAATGGTAACTCGACCAAGCCCAGATGTCCTATAATTTCATTAAAAACAAACATATCTTGGACACTGCCCCCAGGTTTATTCCGATTATCCACGGATCTGATAAAATTGAAGTCACCAAGCAAGAGATGTTTACTTAACGGGTGAATTTCAAAATTATATAACCATGCTATAAACTGATCCCTTTCTTCCCCCTGACACGGCCCATATACAGTTGTAAGGTTCCAAACTTCAGAGTTATGAACCGATGTAAACTGAATTGAGACTGCAAATCGTTCTATCTGCTGCAAACTGCCATTGAACACTGCAGAATTCCACAAAACTAGAATTCCACCAGATGCACCCACAGAAGGAGAGTAAGCAAAAGCATCAAAACGCTTGGGGCTAAATTTCCTAATGAATCGCTGATCAAAGAATTCACACTTTGTCTCCTGGAGACAAATAATAGCGCATTCACTCTCTTCGATCTTTGCACGAACCGCTCTTTGCCTAGATTCAGAGTTAAGACCTCGCACATTCCAACATAGAACCCTCCACTTTCTATAGGTTTTAATATGCATTAAAAACTGGAGGAAACATAACCATACTGACCCCATGCATAGCATAAGTCATACAATCCAGGAACTGTGTAAAAATATTCAGGTAAGCGACACATAAGAAATAACCATGACATAAACTGTTCCATGCCCAAAAGTACCCAGAACACAAGATAACTGACAAAAGAGAAGGGAATCTCTCTGCCAAAGACTTGATGAGCAGACTAATCATCAGAAGGGGGCAACTTCTTGAACACTGCAGAGGATGCATTAAGCTTCTCCTCTGTTAATTTTGCAGGGTCAATACCCAGACCTATACCAATAGCTTGCAGGACATGAATTGGAGTTTGAGGCAGTTCCGGATCCTCCTTCTCCAAGTTATCTTCCATCTTCTTTCCCTTGCCCTTCACATCCTTTGCATCTTTCTTATCCTTCATCTGCGTCTTAACACGCTTAGCATTGGTCCGCCCACCATTCGAGATAGGAGCAGGGCGATAACCATTGTTTTTGATCATACTGCGCGTACAACGGCGCACTGATGTGTCCACCAAAGGGGTGTCATACTTCTTTGCCTTCCCTCTTTTTTTACGCTGAACTGTAATAGGAGAAGAGGCAAAACCTGGCGACAGACTATCTTCACAGACATTTCCAACATCTTCACCTTCTGCAGAGAAATTCAGAGACCTTGCTACCCTTCTGCGAGCAGGGCGACCACAGCTAGATGACTGAGCTGTCCTGGATACAATAAAGCCATTAAACTGCTGAAATGCATCAGCCCAGCTTCGCTTTCCTTGAAGAAGTGCACTGAAAGAGCAGGAGCGAAAGGCAATTGGAACAGAAGAGCTCATGAGCTGAGGCAGCCAAGAAGCAAAAATCTTAGCCCAAACCATATCAGGTGGAATTTCTGGTCCAAACACTGCAACAGGGGAACACTTCTTGATAGATTCAGCCTTCAACCAAGTACCATGCAGATCTAGCGGCGCGTAAGGCACAATGTCTCTGACAGGGTTGTGCTCAGTGATTACTCTCATCATGTTAATAATATGCACCTGAGGAGGAGGCTGTAACACTTCCCCAAAGTTCAACAAACCCACATTCTGACCCTGAGCCGCCGATGAGGCCGTGTCAACAGAATCATCAAACACAATCTGATCTGAAACCACTTCCTCTACAGGGGGAACCACTACCTCCTCCATCTGAGCATCATGAGGAACATTATGAGCTTCAGGTTCATGCATTGGAGGTACCTCATTCCAGCCTATCTCTGGAAAAGGTGGCAGGACAAAATTGTGCATCATAGGCTGCAAATTCCCAGGCAATGGGTGAGGATTACCATCAATTGGCATCGGGTCTTCATCCGCAGGCATTGCATCCGCAAATTCTGCCGTCAGAACATAGCACGCAGCAGTCCAAGACTGACGACTACCACCGACCGTAGCATAATCACCAAAAACCACATCACGTGGCACAGCTTGAGGAGAGGGAAATTCAGCAAACACAAGGGTTCGCTCCTTCAATGGATCATCACGGTGCCAATCAACATATTTCCCAAACGTACTAACTGCATTGGATATATTGAAACCATTGCGGAAATCCTTATGAATCCCCAGAAACATCAGCCAGCCCCTACGAAACCCTTGAATTCCCCGATGATTCTCAGCTTGATCATGATTAACAAAACGGACAAAAACCCCATTGGCAATCTGTCTCTGTGGTTGCTGAACTAAAATCTGCCTAGTAGCCGGGCTACTCATCTCAAACAAACCAACACCAAACAGAGACGGCTGAGCATCCAACACATCCAGACCAAGATTATCCTCCAAAAAGTCTGACCTGATCTCTCTAGAAGGCGTCCCCCTCTGGTTGTGGTGGTGCGATGTAGGCGATGCAGAGATTGTCATGGCGGCGCTGCGGCATCTCCGGCGGAGTGTAGAACGTCCGTGGTAGGCGTGTGGGCCCGCCATCAATGATCTCATGCCCCAGCGGCAACCATGGCGTGGGATCAAGCTCAAAGACCGCCATGCCTGGAGAAGCCGCACCTCCCAGCGAGATAGGCGGAATCGAGGAGGAAGTAGATGGTGTGGAGAACTGCGTGGACTCCTGCGGACTCCGTCTAGGCGAAACGACACTTGAGGACAAAGGGGGGCTATCGCGGGAATCGAGGAGTCCCGTAGCCGCACTTGCCGTCTTCGGTACCCAGACCTGGGTTTTTTTCCTTTTTTCGGTGAGACATTTCTTGGCAATATGCCCATAACTGAAGCAGGCCTTGCAACGAATTTCATTAGTACATTCATATGCTTTGTGGCCCATGCTAAGACAACGACCACATTCCCACACCTTATAGACCATATCATCGATCATGGCCTCGAACTCCTGCAGCCCATCACTTGAAAGATCTGGCCCAGAAGAAGAGATGAGGCCCCCCACGGAATCATCCGGAACCAAATTTAAAACCGAAGCAGGCGGCTGATCCAAGACAGACCCCTGTTCCAAAATAACTGAAGCATCCAATTGCTGCACTGAAGGAACATCTGAAGGCAACGGATGCACCGTAGTGAACTGAATTGCAGGTTCTGACACTGTAACATAACCAGAGCAGTCTTTCACGGCCTGAGCCAACGGTTGAGCAGGCATAAACTGAATAGAAGGTTCAGCATTTGTCCAAAAAACAGCTGGTGCAGGTGAAGCAGGGATTCTCTCAGGTGAAGATAAATCATAGCCACCGTCTGTCAAGTCCTGGATTTGTTCCGCTGTCATAGGGTACCTATATCCCTTGCAGGCAGTATAATTTTCAATGACTGCAAAACGAAGCCTCCTACCAGTAGAAGTAGGGTTCCGACGAACAGCAGATTTAGTGACCCCAGCAGCCCGCATTGCATTCATCCCCATCTGCACAGTACGCTTTGACGGACTAACTAGAGTCCATTCCTGCTGACACTCTGTTTGCCAACGATAAAATTCACGTGTCCAGTTCGGACCACCTCTTGTCTACGGTCAGCGCTAGAGCTTGTTATTGGTGCAAATAGGTAACCTACCTACAGTCCCACATATACCTTGCTTTGTCGTGTGATTGTTCTTATACCCTTGATATTCGCTTCGCTACATCTGTGCACTAGTTGTTACTACAAGTGGTAAGCAACACTAATTTACTTTGGAACGGTAAGATTTCCTTTTCTTATCAGTTTTGAGTGAGTTGTGAGAGTACCACCATATATTTTGATTTAGTGCACTAACCTACTAATCATGTCTGCTAGTGATCATAAGCTTGTTAACCAGGAGAACAAGGATTCTGCAGATATTATTGATGACCCACAAGTATAGGGGATCGCAACAGTCTTCGAGGGAAGTATTACCCAATTTATTGATTCGACACAAGGGGAGACAAAGAATACTTGTAAGCCTTAACAGCGGAGTTGTCAATTCAGCTGCAACTGGAAACAGACTTGCTCGCAAGAGTTTATCAGTAGTAACAGTTTTATAGCAGTAGGAATAGTGAAATAACAGCAGCGGTGAAATAAAGACAGCAGTAGTGATTATAGTAAACAGCAGGATTAAAATACTGTAGGCACATGGACGGATTTAACGGGCGTTGCATGGATGAGAGAAACTCATATAACAATCAAAGCAGGGGCATTTGCAGATAATAATAAAACGGTATCCAAGTACTAATCAATCAATAGGCATGTGTTCCATATTTAGTCGTACGTGCTCGCAATGAGAAACTTGCACAACATCTTTTGTCCTACCAGCCGGTGGCAGCCGGGCCTCTAGGGAAACTACTGGAAATTAAGGTACTCCTTTTAATAGAGTACCGGAGCAAAGCATTAACACTCCGTGAACACATGTGATCCTCACATCACTACCATCCCCTCCGGTTGTCCCGATTTCTGTCACTTCGGGGCCATTGGTTCCGGACAGCGACATGTGTATACAACTTGCAGGTAAGATCATAAACAACGAATATCTTCATGAATCAATAATATGTTCAGATCTGAGATCATGGCACTCGGGCCCTAGTGACAAGCATTAAGCATAACAAGTTGCAACAATATCATAAAAGTGACATCTACGGATACCAGGCACTATGCCCTAACAATCTTATGACTATTACATGACCAATCTCATCCAATCCCTACCATCCCCTTCAGCCTACAGCGGGGGAATTACTCACACATGGATGGGGGAAACATGGCTGGTCGATGGAGAGGCGTTGGCGGTGATGGCGGTGAAGATCTCCTCCAATTCCCCGTCCCGGCGGAGTGCCAGAACGGAGACTTCTGGCTCCCGGGACGGAGTTTCGCGATGTGGCGGCTCTCTGGAGGGTTTCTGGCGATTTCGACTTCTCCCCATGCGTTTTTAGGTCGAGGCCGATAAGTAGTCCGAAGGAGGGCGTCGGAGGCCAGCCGAGGGGGCCACACCATAGGGCCGCGCGGGCCCCCCCTAGGCCGCGCCGCCTTATGGTGTGGGGCCCTCGGGCCTCCACCTTACTTGTCCTCCTGGCTCCGTCAGTATTCTGGGAAAATAGGGCCTTCTGCATAAATTCCGAGGATTTTCCCGAAAGTTGGATTTCTGCACAAAAACGAGACACCAGAGCAATTCTGCTGAAAACAGCGTTAGTCCGTGTTAGTTGTATCCAAAATACACAAATTAGAGGCAAAACAATAGCAAAAGTGTTCGGGAAAGTAGATACGTTTTGGACGTATCAACTCCCCCCAAGCTTAGCTTATTGCTTGTCCTCAAGCAATTCAGTTAACAACTGAGCGATAAAAGAACTTTCACGAACACATTTGCTCATATGATGTATATATTCTCATGCTATGGCTAATACTTAAGCAGTTCATAATAAGATACATGCAAATAAGATCATCCAACAGCTATGTCAATCATGAAGAGGTACCAACAATTAATAATAAGCATCATGAATCATGTATATAAGCAGGATTGCAATGTTCATAAGAGAATATGATAAAGTGGTATCTTACTTGCCCGTATTTGATCGGCAAAACATAAATGCCAAGGCACCTCTGGAGTTCATAGAAAGACTAGAAGTATTGATTGTCAAAGATAAAAGCATCAAAGTTATACCACAATCAATCATATTTTGAGGCAAGCATATTATACTAAGAATGACAGTTGTGCTCTCAAGATAGTGCTCGAAGAAAGAATGGAGACACAACATAAAAGTAAAAGATTGACCCTTCGCAGAGGGAAGCAGGGATTAACATGCGCTAGAGCTTTTCATTTGCAAAGGAGGAGTAAAATTATTTTGAGAGGTGTTTGTTGTTGTCAACGAATGGTAATGGGTACACTAACTACCTCATCAACCGGACTCACAAGAGCGGCTCCCATGAATTATTTTTGGGTGGCACTCCTTCCAACCTTTCTTACACAAACCATGGCTAACCGAATCCTCGGGTGCCTGCCAACAATCACATACCATGAAGGAGTGCCTTTTTATTTAAGTTTTATTATGATGATGACACTCCCCCCAACCTTTGCTTACACAATCCATGGCTAACCGAATCCTTCGGGTGCCGTCCAACAATCACAAACCATGGAGGAGTGTCTATTTAAGTTAATTAATTTGGGACTGGGAATCCCATTGCCAGCTCTTTTTGCAAAATTATTGGATAAGCGGATGTGCCACTAGTCCATATGAGAGTCCGTCAAAAGTAAATGACAAGGTTGAAAGCTAAACACCACATACTTCCTCATGAGCTATGAAACATTAACACAAATTGAGAAGCATTTTGAAAGTTTTAAAGGTAGCGCATGAGAATTTACTTGGAATGGTTTGAAATGCCATGCATAGGTATTTATGGTGGACACTTTGGAACAACTTGGTTTTCAGGTGTTTGGAAGAACGAGCGGCGATCCCGCTCAGTACAAGTGAAGGCTAGCAAAAGACTAGGGAGCGACAAATAAAGAGAGCAGTAACTGTCATAATCATGCTTGCGGCAAAATAAGTTAACGGAGGCATAAAAGTGATGCAAGAACTCTGAAGCAATATAAATCATCGAGGCTTAATTGACTTTTTGTTCAGTCATATGCATGCGTGAGCATGTGCCAAGTCGATATAAATGAATTATTCAGAGGAGGATACCACAATGCCATACTTACTTATGAATAAAACAATGCAAGCGAACATCCATGACATGCTACTCATATTAATAAATTGGAGCTAAACATGAGAGATCATGAACTACTAGACTTTCTCAAATAACATATACCTCACATGAACCAACTAAGCATGCTCACATGGATGAGTATATGTACAAAAATGAAAACAAATAGAGTTCATACCAGCCTCTCACCACAATCAGATTGTCGTAGATCGTCATTATTGCCTTTTCACTTGTGTAGCTTGGATAATACGAAATGAAAACCACGCTCCAGCCACCGAAGACCATTGAACTCATGATGAACTTTACAAACCAAAGAAGAACAGCAAATATTTTTGGTGTTTTCGAATTGGAAACAAGAACAAAAGAAAACAAGCAAACAAAGCAAAATCTTTTTGGGTTTTCTCATAGCAAACCAACGATAGCAAACGAAGTAAAATAAGAGCAAAGAACCAAATAAACAAATGGTGAAGAGAAACAACAAAAATATTTTTGGTCTTTTTGTGTTTTAGGAAAGAAACAAAGCGAAAACAAAAGAATGCAAACTAACAGAAACACAGAAAAGCAGGATGACAGAAATCTGCCAAAACCTGACAGCAGTACAGAAATCGAAATTAACAAAAATCTTCCATTGCTCAAACCAAAAAGTGTTCAACTAATGAAAGTTAGATAACAACCTGGGGCACATGATCAAAAATTGGCAACTCAAAATAACGTTCTGGCTGTGCGTACGAATTTTTTTGGTAACAGCCCAGAATCTGTTTTTGGACAGCACTTCCCCAAATATCATCTCCCTCTCATTAGAAAACCACTCTAAGAGACTAAACAAGTATGTACAAGTATCCAGGAACCATAATATGCAAAGAATGAGTGATGCCGGTATACCTCCCCCCAAGCTTAGGCTTTTGGCCTAAGTGGAGTTCATTCCCAACGAGGGTCGGAGTTCCACGCCGGTGGGTCATACATGGAGTGATAATAAGGCCCCTGCGCAGAAGAATATCGTGGAGGCTCCACATGACCATGATGTTGATATGAGGAGCTCGCTGCATCGGATGAAGAGTCGGGGTGCTCCTCGGCCTCCTCCACACCTTCCCTTGCACGACGGCTTTCCCTTTCTATGTATGTGTTTAACTCATTTTCTGTGATCGACCACCCTTTCCTGGCATCAAGGTTAAACAGAGCAGGTGCATGCAATCGTACTAGTTTTTCAATTTTCTTAGTTATGCTCCAATTTTTCTTATACAAAGTTATCCTATAATGCAGGTTGTTCAAATTAGATGCATCTGAAATAAACTCATGTTTAATCATGGAAACAACATCAAGCTTCTCTATAGAAAGCGGAATATCTAAATGGTGAGGTCCTACACCATGCATAGCTAATAAGCGAGAGGCGATAAGACCTCCACAAATTCCTCCTTTCTCACGGTTAGTAGCAAGTCTACAAGCTATTAAAGCACCCAAATTATAAGTCTTATCCTGTTGCAAAGCAGCAGCTAAGAAAGCCAAATCTTGGACAGATAATTTACCTCCAGTCTTCCTAGCAAGAACGCACTTTGTAACGAAATAAGCAAAGTAGCGGATAGCTGGCTGTTGAATGCTACTAATCTTACCACCATCATTGGAGAAGCTCCTCCCATTACAAATCATTGTATAAAGATTCGAGAGCTCCCGTGGCGTTCCCCTGATCTTCTCGCAGGATCCCCACCGCGGCACTTTAATTGCTGTACAAAAATCACTGAAAGGCAAGTTGATAGTTTTGTTACAAATCTTGTACCGGACCATGGGGTTAGTTTGAGACCGATGAAATTCGAAATCCTGCACAACCGACACCGTTAGTTTAGCATATTGGTGAGGTTCACCAACAGTAAAACCTTCCAACCCTGCATTGGAAATCAGTGTTTGAACATCTTGCAGGATTCCTGCATTCCGCATAAAATCCATGCATGGGTAATAAGAGGGGTATACTCCCTCTTCACGATGAACTCTCATGACTTGCTGCACCTCCAACTCTTGTTGGTTAAGTTGGTGCATACTCCCCTCCATTTTCTGAATTTTTTTATAAAATTTGGTTTCAAGGTATATAATTGAAGGGAACTACTATAGGAACTTGCTAGAGTACTAAACATGCATCAAAACTAGTTTCTACTACTTAGAACAAGCATGCAAGCTCACTAAATATGTTATCTACAGCAGCAAAATATTCAAGATATACTCAACCAAACGAAATTCTAATTGGACAATCAAAGGAGTCACATACCAAGGAGTAAATGTGCCAAATTTCAAACAGAAATCTGGGCTAAGCAAGGAGATCGAAAAATCGCGAGTTCTTGAGCAGAAACACGAGTGAGATGAACTTGGTGCGAGTTTTTTCGGGAGAGAGAAGATGCTGGGAGGAAGAGATGAAGTAGTGGGGCAAGGAGGGGCCCACACCACAGGGTGGCGCGCCCACCTCCTTGGCCGCGCCGGCCTGTGGTGTGGCACCCTCTGGTGCCCCACAGGTCATCCTCTGGTACTCCCAGGTGTCTCGTCGAAAAATAGGACCAACGGTGTAATTTTTGTAATTTTTAGAGAACTTCGAAAAATGCACATTTCTGGGTGTTAAATTAATTATTACTGCGCAGGAAAATGATTTCCAAAATCTTAAACAACTAAAGCATATTGCAAAACAAAAGGTGCTACAGCAAGTAAAATAAATGGAGGGAGAAAGAAAGAAAGAAATGTTGTTTAGCTCTCTTATGCATTAAAATATACTTGTTAACAAGGTTGATCAAGTCTTGCTACCAAATAAATTTTATATGACATAAGAAGAAATAAACCTCAAATCAATCATGTTACCTTATATTGAACTAGCTGGGTTGCCCGCGCATTTGCGCGGCTAGTTGGCATGAATTATTATGTTTATTGATTTAGTTTTCCAATAATTTTAGGTCATATAAATATATTGTATTTCTAAGCCCTGGAGAACCATTACCAGATAATTAGTTGAATACACTTGATTGCGGATCCCTTGGTATATGAGAGTGGAAGACGGATGTAAACATTGAATATAAATTTTGTTGCCAATCTTTAATCTTTTTCTTCTTCCATCTCCTCTTTCTCTCGTATCTTATTGTGTATCTTTGAACCAATACATACTTGAGCAGCTCGCCCAAAAGAATTAGATCTAAACATGATATAATTTTTACTATTATCTACTTGGTCAGGTGATGAATTCTGTAAAAAGAAAATGATCCGTCTACCACATTATAATTTTCACTATCAGCGGTGCATACATTATGTCTTGTGTCTTCAAATGTGATGACTTATTCTCACCGTAAGTAATACAATTTAGTTTCTGTAAAAAGCTGGCTTCATCTAATCATTACAATTCGGATCAGCCTACGGTGTTTGATTATGTACAGCAACCCTATGAAAATACGGTGCCTTCTTTCTTATCTATTACAGAGTAACACATGTGATAGATTCATATGTTTTTTTTTTGTTATGGCTAAAGCGTATGTGATAAGGGCTCTTGCGAATATATCTTTGTTGTCTTAGTTACCCGTTGGCACGCCGTGTGGGGTGTACATTTGGTTGCTCCATGTCGTTGAATGTGGTCCTTCTTTTCATATAAATCACTAATATTTTTGGGCGAAATATAATTCTCTGATTGACATTATGCAAGGTGGTGATACTTTCAGTCATAGTCATACTATGGGGAAAGGTCTAGCATCTTATCGGGAACCAATAAAGACACTATCTTACGTTACATCGATCTACAATATCTTGTACATGTATATGTTCGTCCTTCATCGAATCGTGCAGATGTATATGTATAAGGAGAGATCATACCTATCTTTGAATAGAATTCATACATTGGGTGTTGATCGAGTTCGAACAATTTTTTTTGGATGGAACTGAACCATAACTTGAGTCGGCTACTACATCAGTCCACTCAATTGATCCAAAAATAATCAAAATAATCAAACCACAACTGATTCAAACTGTGGACGCACGGTGGATCACCAAATCTTCCACACTGCCATTGGGCGTTGGCGGTTCAGCCCCCAATGGGTGTTCCCACAGGGATGGATCAAGTGGTTGAGCGGGGTCATTGATAATGCCCTACATCTCGTTCTCTTCTTGGACTACCTCAAGCCCGGCACTGGGCGTAGGTGCGCCGAGTGCGTATCTATCGTCGACCTGATGGCCATGCTGACGATGTTGAACTATAGGGGACTCACTGTCGTCAGGTGGGTGGCCATCATTCTCCGGGTATTCTTGCTTCTCCCTTTCTTTGTCATGACGCCCATTGCGCACCCCCAGCTTCATCCGGCTAGGTGGCTCGTGGTCGACATCCACATCCGTTGGAACCTATACCCGGAGACTTTGTTTTGGAACCTCAATTACTGGCACTCGGTGAGCACACTCTCCTGCAATGTCAAGAATCCTGGCAAGACGCTGCCCAAAGCACTGTTCTACGCGTCATCCTTGTGGTCGTGTGTTACCTGTTCCCTCTCGTCGGAACTGGCGTCATGCCGCTGGACAGGAGGCAGTGGGGACAGATGGTTACTTTGCGGACGCTGTGAAGCTTCTCGGCGACACGCTGCTGATGTGGTGAACGCAAGCGACGCCGGCAATAACGTCGAACATGGGTATGTTTGTGGCGGAGATGAGCAGCGATTCGTTCCAGATCCTTGGCATGGCGAAGCGTTGCTTACTCCCTGTCTTCTTCGTGAGCGGCGCGGTATGGAACATGCTGGTCGGCAACTTCTCAGCCTCCGGCATGCCGGTGCTTTCCACGATGACTTCACCGGCGACTGCTTGTTGGACTTGATAAAACGATGGTAATCTGGAGCAGGCTGCCGTACGTCTTCATCTTCTTAAGACCTGATCTGATATACCCTTCGCCTTGAAAACATGTACATGTGCATCTTCGATCGGCCGTGTCCTTCCTGTCAATGCGTGCGTATGCGAAGAGCACGATCTTGGAGACATATCTACACCAAAATTCATTAGACTCATGTAGATTAAATTATCCAGATTACACTCACGTGATACATAATCATACGGAGTAGCAATGCAGCGACATGATTGCACGCCCTAGCTTGAGAAAAGCTCAGGTGACATTACCTGAATTAGGGCTGTATGGCTGCCTGTGGTTGTGTGCATGAGGCAACTCAAATTCCATCCAATTTCTCCGTATAGTGCGTGGCTGGATGGATGGCATATGCGTCAGAAGCAGATATTGAAACATGAGGCAAAGTCAAAATATCATCGATCGATATAAATCATCGAAGCCTACCGCGCGGCTGGAAAAACAACGTATGTCTTCCGGCGGAGGACATCAACTTCGTGCGGCCGTGCGGCGGCGGATGGTTCCGAAACCGTCGACATCTATTTATTGTCCGTTATAATCAACCTGTGGGCTGATGATTTGATCTAAGAGATGCATCATCAATCTCGGCTATATGGTGCGAAGAGGAACGTGTTTGTTTTCTTTACTCGGGAACGTGCTGTTTTCCGATAGAGATAGAGTCTTTCTTGGGAGAAGATTCGGGTAACGGTTGATCAAATCTAAGTAGTACTCAATCATCATATTGGTTAGAGTTTCTATTGTACACGGTGGCCAATCTAGATATCTGAACAGCGCACGCGCATATGGTTATTGGTCAAGTCCATTAATCTCAACCGTCTAAATATTATGACTTCTAAATAATAAATCTCCACCGTTGGTTGTTTGTTGTTTTAATAATATAATAGATTGATATGGATCCAACCACAAGAGTTTGATATTCTTCTTTAGGCTCATATATAGGACAATCAATGGATCCCACTTTGATAGTTTTTACATTAAAAATTGTATTAACTCCACATACTTTATCAATCCTCTTGGGAAAATAGACAGTGTGTTCCTTATCATCAACATTGAAAGTAACCATGCCTTTATTGCAATCAATAACAGCCCCTGCAGTATTAAGAAAGGGTCTTCCAAGAATAATGGACATATTATCATCTTCAGGCATTTCCAACACAACAAAATCAGTTAATATCAAGCAATGTTGAGTAACTTGAACAGGAACATTTTCACATAAACCAACAAGAATAGCAGTAGATTTATCAGCCATTTGCAAAGATATATCAGTTGGTATCAATTTATCTAAATCAAGTCTCTTATAAAGAGAAAAAGGCATTACACTAACTCCTGCTCCCAAATCACATAGAGCAGTTCTAACATAATTATTCTTAATAGAACAAGGAATAGTAGGTATACCTGGGTCTCCAAGCTTCTTTGGAATCTTACCATTGAAGGAGTAATTAGCGAGCATAGTGGAAATTTCCTCATTGGGGATTTTCCTTTTGTTAGTAACAATATCTTTCATATACTTTGAATAAGGAGACAATTTAATAGCATCAGTCAACGGGATTTGCGAAAATAAAGGTTTCATCCAATCACAAAATTTATTATAATGTTCCTCCTCCTTTGATTTTAGTTTCTTAGCAGGAAAAGACATTTGCTTTTGAACCCAAGGTTCTCTTTCATTACCATGTTTCTCAGTAATAAAATCTTCTTTAGTGTACTTTTTATTTTTAGCAGGCTTTTCAGGTTCTTTTTCAATTTCTTCTTTATCAGGAGTATCATTCTTATCATTATCTTCCTCATGTTCATTACCACTTTCAGTTTCAGCATCAGAAATAGAAATACTATTAGGATCATTAACAGGTTCAGAGGATTCTACAACATTCTTATGTTTCTTTTTCTTTTTCTTAGATGGAGCACTAGTTTTAATTAGTTGAGAATCTTGTTCAACTCTTTTGGGATGCCCTTCAGGATATAGAGGATCCTGGGTAGAAACACCACCTCTAGTTGTTACTTGATAAGCATGTTTTTCTTTAGAATTAGTTCCCAACAAGTCATTTTGCACTTTAGTAAGTTGATCAATTTGAGTTTGAACCATTTGAAAATGTTTAACAAGTATCTTAACATCATTGGAGGTTCTCTCCACAATACCATGCAATTCACTAATAGCTCGAGAATTTTCCATTAAATGATTCTCTACTCTCATATTAAAGTTTTCTTGCTTAACAATGTAATTATCAAACTCATCTAAGCATTGAGCAGGAGGTTTTGAATACGGAATATCTTCCCTAGTAAAGCATTGAAGAGAGTGTACCTCAATCATGGATGAAGGGGGAATTATCTCACATAAATCTTCTATAGGAGGTAAATTCTTCACATCTTCAGGTTTAATACCCTTCTCTTTAAGAGACTTCTTGGCTTCCCTCATATCTTCATCATTTAATTTAATCATACCCCTCTTCTTCAATATCGGTGTCGGGGTTGGTTCAGGTATAGACCAATCTTCATGATTCCGGCCTATTTTAGCCAATAATTCTTCAGCGTCGTCTGGAGTTCTTTTCCTGAAAACACAACCAGCACAACTATCCAGGTATGCCCTAGACTCAATGGTTAGTCCACTATAAAATATATCAAGTAAATCATGCTTTTCCAAATCATGGTCAGGCTGAGCTCTAATAAGAGAGCAAAATCTCGCCCAAGCCTCAGGCAATTTCTCTCCATCTTCCTGGTCAAAATTATAAATTCTCTGCAAAGCAGCATGTTGAGCACTAGCAGGGAAGTATTTACGGAAGAAAACATCAAGCAATTCTTTTGGACTTTTAATAGAACCAGGAGGCAAATTATTATACCAAGTTTTAGCATCATCCTTTAATGAGAAAGGAAAAATTTTAGCGACAAAATAAGTACGCATCTTAATATCATCAGAAAACAAGCCACTAAGAGTAGATAACTCAGTCATGTGTTCAACAGCACTTTCTTTTTCAGTACCACAAAAGGGTGTTTTCTCAACAATAGCTATATGAGATAAATCAAGAGAAAAATCATAATCTTTATCCCTAATGTTTATAGGAGATGTGGCAAATTTAGGATCAGGAGATAGTTTATATCTAACAGCATGTTCTGCAAGCAACTTTTTAATTTTCCTTGCATCAGTAGTAGCATTGCATTTTTCAATAAAATCATCATCAAGCTCTACATAATCTTCATCAAGATCATCACTAGAATATTCAACAGACTCAGGTGAATTAACAGGTGTAGCAGCATTTTCATTAGGAGTTTCAGTATTTTCAATTTGTCTAGACCTAGCAATTGTAGCATCTAGAAAAGATCCTAACGAACCATCATTATCAAGCACAGCAGAAGCATCATCACAATTATGAGAGGAATTTTCAGATTCAGCAGAAGTACCAGCATTTGAAGCTTGTGGTGGTGAAACAAGTTTACTTATCACAGATGGTGAATCAAGAGCAGCAGAGGTACTAAGAGTTGTACCTTTTCTTGTAGTGGATGGTAATATGGCGATCTTAGTATCGCGAGGTTTACCCATGATGGAGAATTTGCAGCGAACAATATCAATCCAAGTGAACTTCCAAATAAAGCTATGCTCCCCGGCAACGGCGCCAGAAAATAGTCTTGATGACCCACAAGTATAGGGGATCGCAACAGTCTTCGAGGGAAGTATTACCCAATTTATTGATTCGACACAAGGGGATACAAAGAATACTTGTAAGCCTTAACAGCGGAGTTGTCAATTCAGCTGCACCTGGAAACAGACTTGCTCGCAAGAGTTTATCAGTAGTAACAGTTTTATAGCAGTAGGAACAGTGAAATAAAGACAGCAGTAGTGATTATAGTAAACAGCAGGATTAAAATACTATAGGCACAGGGACGGATTTAACGGGCGTTGCATGGATGAGAGAAACTCATATAACAATCAAAGCAGGGGCATTTGCAGATAATAATAAAACGGTATCCAAGTACTAATCAATCAATAGGCATGTGTTCCATATTTAGTCGTACGTGCTCGCAATGAGAAACTTGCACAACATCTTTTGTCCTACCAGCCGGTGGCAGCCGGGCCTCTAGGGAAACTACTGGAAATTAAGGTACTCCTTTTAATAGAGTACCGGAGCAAAGCATTAACACTCCGTGAACACATGTGATCCTCACATCACTACCATCCCCTCCGGTTGTCCCGATTTCTGTCACTTCGGGGCCATTGGTTCCGGACAGCGACATGTGTATACAACTTGCAGGTAAGATCATAAACAACGAATATCTTCATGAATCAATAACATGTTCAGATCTGAGATCATGGCACTCGGGCCCTAGTGACAAGCATTAAGCATAACAAGTTGCAACAATATCATAAAAGTGACATCTACGGATACCAGGCACTATGCCCTAACAATCTTATGACTATTACATGACCAATCTCATCCAATCCCTACCATCCCCTTCAGCCTACAGCGGGGGAATTACTCACACATGGATGGGGGAAACATGGCTGGTCGATGGAGAGGCGTTGGCGGTGATGGCGGTGAAGATCTCCTCCAATTCCCCGTCCCGGCGGAGTGCCAGAACGGAGACTTCTGGCTCCCGCGACGGAGTTTCGCGATGTGGCGGCTCTCTGGAGGGTTTCTGGCGATTTCGACTTCTCCCCGTGCGTTTTTAGGTCGAGGCCGATAAGTAGTCCGAAGGAGGGCGTCGGAGGCCAGCCGAGGGGGCCACACCATAGGGCCGCGCGGGCCCCCCCTAGGCCACGCCGCCTTATGGTGTGGGGCCCTCGGGCCTCCACCTTACTTGTCCTCCTGGCTCCGTCAGTATTCTGGGAAAATAGGGCCTTCTGCATAAATTCCGAGGATTTTCCCGAAAGTTGGATTTCTGCACAAAAACGAGACACCAGAGCAATTCTGCTGAAAACAGCGTTAGTCCGTGTTAGTTGTATCCAAAATACACAAATTAGAGGCAAAACAATAGCAAAAGTGTTCGGGAAAGTAGATACGTTTTGGACGTATCAATTATTACATGGAGGGAGTTTGAGGCTCTTCGTAATGAGATGCGACGTGAATTCCGCGCTCAGGACGATGTGCTTAATGGAAAGGTTGAAGAGATCAAACAAATGGTGGATACTACTAATGAAACCGTCACCACCATGGCTGATCAAGTGACGGATATACAGCGCAGTCTTGCAGATATGCGCCTCGCTATTGAGAATTTGACTGCACAACAACAACAAGACGATGATGAAGATCCTGAGCTTCAAGATGACGCACACAATGCTCGTGGTGCGCCTCGTGGTAATCGTCCTCGTGGTTGGGCTCCACTTGGCCGCAATGGTCGTGGACAAGATGAAGAAGATGGATTGGGTAAGCCCAAGTTCTCTATACCCAAGTTTGAAGGAGGAGCTGATGTTGAAGAATATCTCACTTGGGAGCTCAAGATTGAGAAGCTATGGACTTTGCATCCACATTACTCTGAAGATAGGAAGATCAAGCTTGCTTCTTCCGAATTTGATGGTTATGCATTGCGTTGGTGGGATG
Source organism: Lolium perenne (assembly GCF_019359855.2). NCBI lineage: Eukaryota > Viridiplantae > Streptophyta > Magnoliopsida > Poales > Poaceae > Lolium > Lolium perenne. The sequence continues at coordinate 88,244,754 of NC_067248.2, forward strand.
CTTTTGTTCGCAACCGCGACGAAGATGGTGAGCAACCTATACGCATATGGCGTGCTATGAAGGAAGCAATGACTTCTCGTTTTGTGCCTACAAATTACTTGCGGAATATATTTGATAAGCTAACATTATTGAGGCAAGGTGTGAAAATTGTCGATGAATACTACATGGAGATGGAGATGCTTATGCAGCGTGGCCGTGTCCGTGAGTCTCTAGAGATGACAATGCAGCGTTTTCTCAATGGATTGAAGTATGATGTTAAAGGCATTGTTCGTCGTTACAGCTACACCAATATGAATCAATTGTTACATCATGCAAGAGAAGCTGAATCACAGTTGGCTGAAGAAGCAAAGGTTAAGGGACATGCTACGGGAGCTGGGCGTTTTACACCCCGTGCACCCTCATCTACGGCGCCGGCGCCTTCGACGCGCTCCGCTCCTTACTCTACTCCGCCTAGCAAACCGGTCTCCAATGTATCTAATGCAAAGAAGTCTGAATCTGCTGCAAGTACGAGTGGTTCTAGCATGTCTACAGCGCGCAACCACGATATGCTTTCCCATACATGTGGTGGCAAGGGTCACTTCAAGCGAGATTGTCCTAACCGCAAAGTCATGATTATCAATGAGGACAATGAGTATGAGACTGGAGATGATGTTGATCCAAATGCTCCAGACGATGATGACTATGACACTGATGGTGAAGATGCCTATCCTTCTGATGCTCGCACCATTGTTGTGTCGCAGCGTGCTCTTAATGTGTTGCCTAGTGCATCTACTCAGCGTTGCAATTTGTTCCAAACCAAATCTTTAGTTGATCCTGACAAGGCTTGCAAGGTCATTATTGATGGCGGGAGTTGCCGCAATTTAGCAAGCAAAGAGTTGTGCACCAAGCTGAAGTTGAAGTATCTACCGCACCCGCATCCATATTATATTCAGTGGTTGAGCGACAATGGTGAGATGAAGGTAAAACGCATGGTGCGTGTTGAGTTTGAGATTGGACCGTATAAGGATTGCATTGACTTTGATGTGGTTCCTATGACGGTTTTTCATTTACTATTGGGTCGGCCTTGGCTCTATGACCGTTCTGTACAACACAATGGCCGTGCCAATACATATCACTTGGAGTACAAGGGCAAGAAAATTAACTTACAGCCTATGTCACCACAACAAATTGTCAATGAGTCTCGTCAGAAGATTGAAGTAAATTTGGAGGATGCACCTCTAGATAGGCGAGAGAATTGTAATGTCGTGAGTGATATAACGAAAAATGAGAGAGTGAATTCCTTAGTTTCATTAGCCACCAAAGAAGACATGAGAGAATTTAGTGAGGATCCTACGGCCATGCCTCTTGTGCTTTTGTACAGGGGGACGGTTTTGGTTTCTAACGACATGGCCCCTCTTCCTATTGGTGTTTCTAATGTTTTGCAGGAATTCGGCGACGTGTTTCCGGAGGAAGTACCCGCGGGACTACCACCATTGCGTGTCAATGAGTCTCGTCATAAGATTGAAGTAAATTTGGAGGATGCACCTCTAGATAGGCGAGAGAATTGTAATGTCGTGAGTGATATAACGAAAAGTGAGAGAGTGAATTCCTTAGTTTCATTAGCCACCAAAGAAGACATGAGAGAATTTAGTGAGGATCCTACGGCCATGCCTCTTGTGCTTTTGTACAGGGGTACGGTTTTGGTTTCTAACGACATGACCCCTCTTCCTATTGGTGTTTCTAATGTTTTGCAGAAATTCGGCGACGTGTTTCCGGAGGAAGTACCCGCGGGACTACCACCATTGCGAGGTATTGAGCATCAAATTGACTTGATTCCCGGAGCATCGCTGCCCAATAGGGCGCCATATCGCACTAATCCCGAAGAGACGAAGGAGATACAGAAGCAAGTACAAGCGCTACTCGACAAAGGTTATATCCGCATAAGCCTTAGTCCTTGTGTTGTTCCTGTTATTCTAGTTCCTAAGAAAGCCCAATCTACTTTGCATAAGCGTCTAGCTAAGTGGGTTGAGTTCATTGAGTCTTTTCCATACATTATTAAACATAAGAAGGGAAAAGATAATATTGTTGCTGATGCTCTATCTAGGAAGAATATGCTATTAACTCAACTTGATGTTAAAATTCATGGTTTAGAGATACTATGTGATTTGTATGCTACTGATCATGATTTTGCTGAACCATATCGCTTATGTGCTCTTAGTAAAGCATGGGAAAAATATCACATACATGATGGGTTCTTGTTTAGAGCTAACAAACTATGTGTTCCAGAATCGTCTGTGCGTTTGCTCTTATTACAGGAATCACATGCTGGAGGTTTGATGGGTCACTTTGGGCGTGAGAAGACGCTACTCATGCTAGCTGACCACTTTTATTGGCCAAAGATGAGGCGGGACGTGGATAGATATGTGAAGAGATGCATTACTTGCAACAAGTCCAAGTCCAAGCTGAAGCCTCACGGTTTGTATACTCCTTTACCGGCACCTACTACACCATGGGAGGATATTAGTATGGATTTTGTGTTGGGTTTGCCGCGTACTAAAAGAGGCCATGATTCTATATTTGTGGTAGTGGATAGATTTTCTAAAATGTCACACTTTATTGCTTGCCACAAGAGCGACGATGCGTCGCATATTGCTAACCCGTTTTTCAGGGAAATTGTACGTTTACATGGAGTTCCGAAGACTATTGTTTCTGATCGTGACGTGAAGTTTATGAGCTACTTTTGGAGGACGCTTTGGAAGAAGCTGGGGACAAAGCTGCTGTTCAGCACTACTTGTCATCCCCAAACTGATGGTCAAACTGAAGTGGTGAATAGAACCTTGTCACAACTGTTGAGATCCATGATCAAGAAGAACCTGAATGAGTGGGAAGAGTGTTTGCCGCATGTGGAGTTTTCTTACAACAGGGCGGTACATTCTACCACGGAGCTATGTCCTTTTGAGGTGGTGTATGGTTTCAAACCCATTACTCCGCTTGATTTGTTGCCTTTGCCCATACATGACTGATACGCCCAATTTGCATCACTATTTTGTATCATAATTTGCTGTTATTCATTGATATATTTCATATTGGGACACAATACTTATGTTATTTCATCTATTTTGCATGTTTCATCATCATTGGAGGATCAAGCACCGGAGCCAGGATTCTGCTGGAAAAAGCACCGTCAGAACGCAATATTTCGGAAGATCAACTGTGGAAGGAAATTTCACGTAAATTCCTATTTTTCCAGATGACGGAGGGAGCCAGAAGGGGGAGAAGAGGGGACCCAAGGTGGGCCCAGACCATAGGGCGGCGCGGCCCATGGCCTGGCCGCGCCACCATGTGGTCTGGGGGGCCCACGACCCCTTTCGCCTCCTTTTCTTCGCGTACTCCTTCGTCCCAAAAACATAAGCCACAGAGAGGACCTCACGAAGGGTTACAGCCGCCTCTGCGGGGCGGAGAACACCAGAGAGAAAAGAGCTCTCCGGCGGGCAGGAATCCGCCGGGGAAATTCCCTCCCGGAGGGGGAAATCGACGCCATCGCCATCGTCATCGAGCGAGACATCATCTCCATCATCATCATCATCATCTCCACCATCTACACCGCCATCACCACCTCTGCACCTCGTCACCGCTGTAACAATTCGGGTTAAATCTTGATTGTATGATAGGGGAAACTCTCCCGGCATTATTCTCTACTTGTTATAGATGCTATTGAGTGAAACCATTGAATCACGGTTTATGTTCAGATTGTTATTCATCATCATATCACCTCTGATTGTATTCCATATGATGTCTCGTGAGTAGTTCGTTTAGTTCTTGAGGACATGGGTGAAGTCTAAATGCTAGTAGTGAATTATGGTTGAGTAATATTCAATGTTATGATATTTAAGTTGTGGTGTCATTCTTCTAGTGGTGTCGTGTGAACGTCGACTACACGACACTTCACCATTTATGGGCCTAGGGGAGTGCATCTTGTATTCGGTTGCTAATTGCGGGGTTGCCGGAGTGACAGAAACCTAAGCCCCCGTTAGTATATCGATGCAAGAGGGATCGCAGGATCTCAGAGTTTAAGGCTGTGGTTAGATTTATCTTAATTACTTTCTTGTAGTTGCGGATGCTTGCAAGGGGTATAATCACAAGTATGTATTAGTCCTAGGAAGGGCGGTGCATTAGCATAGGTTCACCCACACAACACTTATCAAAACAATGAAGATTATTAAACCACATGAAGCGAAAGTACTAGACTAAAATCCCCGTGTGTCCTCAAGAACGTTTGGTCATTATAAGTAAACAAACCGGCTTGTCCTTTGTGCTAAAAAGGATTGGGCCACTCGCTGCAATTATTTCTCTCGCATTTTACTTACTCGTACTTTATTCATCTGTTACATCAAAACTCCTTGAATACTTGTTTGTGAGCATTTACAGAGAATCCTTCATCGAAACTGCTGCCAACACCTTCTGCTCCTCGTTGGGATCGACATTCTTACTTATCGAAGATACTACGATACACCCCCTATACTTGTGGGTCATCAAGACTATTTTCTGGCGCCGTTGCCGGGGAGTGAAGCGCTATTGGTAAGCGGAATTGGTAAGGGAAACCTTTACTGTTTGTGCTGATTTTATTTCTCACTCGCTATAAATCATTATGGAGAGATCTTCTCTTCAATTTCTATTTGGGAAATCTACTACTACTGCAACGGTAGTGGATGAAGCGCCAGGTGAGGAAGTAGTACCATATAAAATACCTATGAAAATTATTGAACGTGTTATGGATAACCGCTATGAAGGGGATGGAACTGTCCATCCTGGTGATCATTTATTGTTTTTGCATGAATTATGCGGGTTATTCAAATGTGCAGGTATTTCTATGAATGAAGTTAGGAAGAAACTATTCACTATATCGCTGTCTGGTAAAGCGGCGCACTGGTATAAATTGCTGAAGAATGGTGATTCTATTGATTGGGAGGACATTGTGCCTTTATTTTATTCCAAATTTTATCCTCCAAGTGAAATCCACAAAGATCGGAACCGCATATATAATTTCTGGCCTCATGATGGAGAGAGTATTGCCCAAGCTTGGGGGAGATTGAAGTCTTTAATGCTCAAATGCCCCATTCATGAGCTTCCTGGTAATGTTATTATTGATAATTTCTATGCAAGACTTTCTTTTCAAGACAAGACCTTGCTGGATACTTCTTGTTCTGGATCATTTACACGCAACAAAGAAGAGTTTAAAAGGGACCTTCTTGATCGGATCCAAGAAAATACTGAAGGATGGGAGAACGACAAAGATAGAGAATCAGGTATAATTTATGATTATAAATGCATTGAAGCTTTTATGGATACTGATAAATTTCGTAATATGAGTGCTACATATGGTCTTGATTCCCAAGTTGTTGCAAATCTTTATAAAGCTTTTGCCTCTCATTATGAATTGCCTAAGAAGAATTTTGATAAGTATCATGAACCGTATAAAGATAAAGTTGATTCATCTGTAAACAAATGTGTAGTGATTGAAACTGTTGATAATGTTATTCCGAAGCTTATATTGAAAAAACTCCTTTCCCTGCTAAAATGAAGGAGTACTCTGTCATATCTAGTGCGGTTAATAAAAGTGAAAAGAAACCTAAAGAACCTGAAGAACAAATTAAAATTGAACCTGTTGCAATAGTTAAAGATCTTGTGACTGAAAATGTGGAGGATGGTCATATTATTTTCTGTGAAGATGCTTCTAATATTGTTTCACATCCTAATAAACCCAAACAAGTTAGTGTTCCTATGCTATCTGTTAGAATTGGTGATCATTGCTATTATGGTTTATGTGATATTGGTGCAAGTGTTAGTGCTATTCCTTATGAGCTTTACACGGAGATTATGCACGAAATTGGTTCTTGTGAACTTGAAGATATTGATGTGGTTATTCATCTGGCTAATAGAGAAACTATTTCTCCAATTGGTATTGTTCGAGATGTGGAAGTTCTATGTGGTAAGATTAAATATCCTGCTGACTTTTTGGTACTTGGTTCTGCTGCTAGTGATCATTGTCCTATCATTTTTGGTAGACCTTTTCTAAATACTTGTGGAGCTATTATAGATTGTAAGAAAGAGAAAATTTTGACTAGATTTGCTGGTGAACCTTATGAATTTAACTTTTCTAAATTTACCAAAACTCCTTATAAAGCTGACTTGCCTAGTAATGATTTTAAAATGGAGCAGTGTGCATCTATTGTTCTTGTTCCTAATAATCCTTTGCAGCAACATTTGGAGAATAGTGAAAGTGAAGCTTTTAGGAAAGAAAGAGATGAGCTTGAGGAAATTTTTCTTCGCCAACCTATTCTCAAGCATGATTTACCAGTGGAAGATTTGGGTACAACACCGCCACCAAAGGAAGATCCTGTTTTTGATTTAAAGCCTTTACCTGATAATCTTAAATATGCTCATATTGATGATAAGAAAATATATCCTGTTATTATTAGTTCTAAGCTTTCAGAGATTGAGGAAGAAAGGTTATTGGAAATATTGAAGAAACACCGAGGAGCTATTGGCTATACTCTGATTTGAAAGGGATTTCTCCTTCTATTTGCCAACATGCTATTAATATGGAAGAAGATGCAAATGAAGGATAACGTAGCATAGAAAACAAAAATTTTCCTACGGCGAACACGCAATCCAAGCCAAGATGCAATCTAGAAGACGGTAGCAACGAGGGGATGATCAAGACTAACCCTTGAAGAGATTCCAAAGCCTATAAGAGTAGGCTCTTATTGCTGCGGTAGACGATCACTTGCCGCTTGCAAAAGCGCGTAGAAGATCTTGATCACGATCGGTTCCGGCGCCACGAACGGGCAGCACCTCCGTACTCGGTCACACGTTCGGTTGTTGATGAAGACGACGTCCACCTCCCCGTTCCAGCGGGCAGCGGAAGTAGTAGCTCCTCTTGAATCCGACAGCACGACGGCGTGGTGTCGGTGGCGGTGGAGAAATCCGGCGGAGCTTCGCTAAGCGTGCGGGATATGGTGGAGGAGCGGGGCACTAGGGTTTGGGGAGAGGGGGTGGCCGGCCTCAAAGGGTGCGGCCAGCTTGTGGCTTGTTGTGGTGGCCGGCCCCCTCCCCTTGGCCCTCATTATATAGGTGGAACACCCAAGAGTTGGTCTACAAGTCTTCGAATAAGACCCCAAACCAAAACCTTCCATATGACATGAAACCTACCCAAGCTAGGACTCCCACTAGAGGTGGGATTCCCACTTTCCCTTGGGAGGGGGTGGCCGGCCACCTTAGGGGGGAAGTCCACCTTGGACTTTCCCCTCTAGGGTTTGGCTGGCCAAGCTTGTGGAGTCCTTCCGGGACTCCACCTTCCATAGTGCGTTTTCTTCCGGACTTTTCTAGAACCTTCTAGAACCTGCCATAAATGCACCGGATCATTTCCAAACTTGGAATATGACTTCCTATATATGAATCTTATTCTCCGACCATTCCGGAACTCCTCGTGATGTCCGGATCTCATCCGGACTCCGAACAAATATTCGAACTCCATTCCATATTCAAGTACTACCATTTCAACATCCAACTTTAAGTGTGTCACCCTACGGTTCGTGAACTATGCAGACATGGTTGAGTACTCACTCCGACCAATAACCAATAGCGGGATCTGGAGATCCATAATGGCTCCCACATATTCAACGATGACTTTAGTGATCGAATGAACCATTCACATACGATACCAATTCCCTTTGTCACGCGATATTTTACTTGTCCGAGGTTTGATCTTCGGTATCACTCTATACCTTGTTCATCCTCGTCTCCTGACAAGTACTCTTTACTCGTACCGTGGTATGTGGTCTCTTATGAACTTATTCATATGCTTGCAAGACATTAGACGACATTCCACCGAGAGGGCCCAGAGTATATCTATCCGTCATCGGGATGGACAAATCCCACTGTTGATCCATATGCTTCAACTCATACTTTCCAGATACTTAATCCCACCTTTATAGCCACCCATTTACGCAGTGGTGTTTGGTGTAATCAAAGTACCTTTCCGGTATAAGTGATTTACATGATCTCATGGTCATAAGGACTAGGTAACTATGTATCGAAAGCTTATAGCAAATAACTTAATGACGAGATCTTATGCTATGCTTAATTGGGTGTGTCCATTACACCATTCATACAATGACATAACCTTGTTATTAATAACATCCAATGTTCATGATTATGAAACTAATCATCCATTAATCAACAAGCTAGTTAAGAGGCATACTAGGGACTCTTTGTTGTTTACATATCACACATGTACTAATGTTTCGGTTAATACAATTATAGCATGATATATAAACATTTATCATAAACATAAAGATATAAATAATAACCACTTTATTATTGTCTCTAGGGCATATCTCTTTCAGTCTCCCACTTGCACTAGAGTCAATAATCTAGTTTACATTTGTAAAGATATAACACCTTGGCCTTCTGGTGCTTTATCATGTTTCGCTCATGAGAGAGGTTTTAGTCAACGGATCTGACATGCTCAGAACCGTATGTATTTTGTAATTCATTTGCGTCTCAACGCATCACTCATTTCCAAATGAGTCGGCCTTAAATATGTTTGGTCTTCTGGTGGAACCTTAATTCCGCGGTCTGAAATATGTCACTAATATTGTCACACACAATATAGCTTCAAAGTTCTGACTCTGTCGGAAATACACCAAGTTCTCAAAGAACCTCTTGACTTAACATCCTTTGTCATTGTCAAAACAATGACATACTCTGCCTTCTTTTGTAGATTCCGTCACAATATTTAGAACTCTTCTAAATCTAACATAGACAACTTCTAGTTCATTGTGCTACCTTTAAAACAACACTTAGTCTAATTTGAGATTGAAATTTTATTTTCATATGTGACAAAACAAATATCGATGCAACATCTTACAGCGATTTGTTTGTCATTTCTCCATACAAAACTATATATATATTCTTGGTTCTTCTTAAGTACTTCTAGAATATTCTTACTGTTTTTCAATGATCATCTCATGAATCATTCTGGTATATGCTCATAACATTTTAGAGCACAAGATATCTGATTGTGTACATATTATTAGTGATCTAAAATCACTTATGTGTTTTTACTCATTGAGTGTCAGATACACTCAAGTCTTGTTAAACCTTCACATGACAAGAATATTTTCTTAATATTTCTATATTGAACTACTTCAATATCCATCATATGTACTTTGACTTAAACTTATTTATGTGTTTCAATCTATCTTTATAGATCTTGACACTAAATTTGTTTCAGTCCATATCCTTTCATTGAAGTTAATTCTCAATGAAACCTTTTTAATCAAGTATATAATTACATCATTTATAACCAACTATATGTCACCTACATAAAGTATTATAAATGTGTCTTAGCGCTCCCACTTAATTTCTTGCAAATGCAAGCCTCTTCATCGTCTCTGATGAAATCAAAAACCTTTGATTATTTCATCTGGTGAAGATTCCAACTCCGCGATACTCACTTCATCCAATTTGAAGTTTGTATACCTATCTAGTATTCTACGGACAGGCAAAACTCTTGGTTGTATCTTGTATACACCTTTAATACATACTTCTGATAAATAATGTATTTTGCCATCCTACTAGCATATCTCATATAAGAAATATGTAGTGATTACTAGAATAATCCTCATAAACTATAAGCATTGCTACGGAAGATCTAATCTTATCGTAGTCAACTCTTTGAACTTTGTCGTAAACAATTTTTCGATAAGTCAAGCTTTCTTCAAGGATATTTCATCCAAGTCTATCAATTTCATAGATCCATTTACTTTCATAAAGTATTCATCTATCTTGGATTTCATGGCGCATGACCATTTTAATGGAGTCAGGGCCCATCATAACTTCTTTGTTTTGTAGTTGGTTTATCATTGTTCAAAATCAATCCTTTGTCCACAAATCATTTATTTGATCACAAAGTAAACCATACCTACAAAGGTTCAATATGTACTTCGATCTCCATGGCTAAAACACTTTGTAGTCATGAGAGCCATGATCGTCGTGGCCGCTTCCGAAACCAATTCTGATGCTGCGCTACTCTGATCATTATGCTCTGGTTCATAAACCTTATCAAATTATATTGTCCTCCCACTCAAAAACTTCACTCGAAACAATTTCTCGGAAATAAGAAACATTGACAAACACTTTTGTCTTTGTCTCGTGGGAAGAATTCCCAATTAAATCTCTGGGATAACCAACAAAGACATTCATCCGATTTTGGTTGACTATTAGGGTTTATACCCATGCCATAACTTGTATGGTGTCATTTCAACGGATCATTATGATGCTCTATTCAGTGTAAAGCGGTAGTCACTAAAGCATAATCCACAAAAAAATATAATGGCATTAATATTTTATCTCATCATTAACCCAACTAGGTTTGGATACATCTCTCGGATACTTCATCATTACTATGATACTCCAAGAAATGTGAGTTGTAGAACAACTTCATAACTCTCTTAGATGTTCGCTAAAACTCGTAATTCAAATATTTCCTTCATGATCCAATCATAGATATTTGACTTTTCTATTACGATGATTTCCACTTCATGCTGAAATTTATTTGAATCATATTCAAATGTTTCAAACTTTTCCTTATTGAATATATCCACATATATACTCAATTCATTGTTTGAAAGTTTTCATGAAGTAGAAGAATCTCCCGCACACAACTATGCCCAGTGAACCATATACATCATCATGTATTTTTCACTAAGTTAGTTGCCCGTTCAACTCTTGGCCTATGAACGGTATTTTAATCATTCTCTTTAGAAAAGATTTGCAAGCGCCAAATGATTCAAAAAATCAAATGACTCCAGAAATCCATTTGCATGGAGTTCCTTCATGTGTTCCTTTCTAACATGACCTAAATGGCGGTTCCACAAATAAGTGGAATTCAAATCATTTGCCTTATGGCATTTTAGCGTCAGTATTATGTGTGTGTGTTTCACCATTAAGATTTATAATAACTTATCCATCGTACATGGAGTAATGTCATAATTTGAACAACTCATTGTTTTTATTTGACCAGAGCAAAATAACAATTTATTAAGCTCTTTATTATAAATTCTAAGGGTTAGGTAGAATGCCAACGACAAACATAATAACACTTTATTATGTTCCAGACGTGCATTATTACCATATTCCTTATCAGTCACTTAGGCCATAGTATTCTTGTATTGTGTTGTTTTTGTATGACACTTCATACCAACCAATATAGTACTTATACCCAAGAATTTCATAGTGTGAGTTAACTAGGAATACAACCATAACATGTATATCATTTATATACACCTGAGCTAGACTTTCTAGTCTTCTCTTTTCTTTTTGCCAAAATATCTTTTGCAGTTTCTCTTTTAGCTTTCCTCATTATTCAGAAAAACACTTCAAAATCATTAACTTCTAGGTTTGTTGGTCAAATACCAATAACCTTGAGGTTCTTTCTTTGAAGTTGATCATCATATGACAAGTGTTCCAGATTTCACTATTAGTAATTTTGTAATATGATGAACAATTTCACTCATAATTTTATCCATCAATTCATGACAACTTTTTGAGACCATGTCTGTACATGCTAGGCTCATAAAGTTTAACCTTAGTATTCGCATGTGCAAATCTGGCTTGCACCCGTTGTAAGCACACGTAGAATCTATAACACCCGATCATCACGTGATGCTTCGATACGACGAGTCTTAGCAACGGTGCATACTAAGGATGATAACTTCATGGATATGCGAATATCGTTAGTGCTCCAATAGTTGGAGGATTGTGACGCCTGGCGTCTTCAACCTTCATACATTCCCATAAAACTTATGAGTTTATGTAGTCTCACCAAATTATATTCTATCATCTTGCAATAAGGTCTTAGATATCACATATATCTCATACCTTGATTATTTCTGAAAACTAAATTTTCAGCTCCTTACTTTTCAAACAGATTTGAACTTCAAGTTTCACGGAGACAAGATAACTTTAGGTACTAATTGAAACCATAGCTCTCTGAATCAACAAAGTGAGTTTCACTAAATGTTTGCAATAGGACTTAATCATTTCTTGATTCATTAACAATACGGTACTAATCCGTAAAGTTTCTAGTCAGATTTTAACAGTATTTCTATCTCAATTATAAGACTAGCGCATAGTAGTAAACGGATGCCAATACTACAAAATTAATTCAAAATACTACTCAGACTATGTTTATGATAATTAGTTCATGTTTTAATCTAATTACTAATGAACTCCCACTTAATACAACATCCCTCATAGTTGTAAAGTGGTACACGATCCAAATCCACTACACCAAAACCGATCATCACGTGAGATGATGTAGTTTCAATGGTGAACATCAACATGTTGATCATATCATCCATATGACTCGTGTTCAACCTTTCGGTTTCCATTGTCCCGAGGCCATGTCTGTACATGCTAGGCTCGTCAAGCAAACCCAAGTATTCCGCGTGTGCAACATGGCTTACACCCGTTGTATGTCGAGTTTATCACACCCGATCATCACGAGATGCTTCAAAAACGTCGAACAATGCAACGGTGCATACGAGGGAAGAACACTTTATTATCTTGATATTAATGTGAGGGATCATCTTATAATGCTACCGTCGCGATCTAAGCAAAATAAGATGCATAAAGGATTAACATCACATGCAATTCATATGTGATATGATATGGCCCTTTAGTCTTTGCGCCTTCGATCTTCATCTCCAAAGCACGGACATGATCTCCATCATCTTCGGGCATGATCTCCATCATCGTCGGCGTAGCGTCAAGGTTCATGGCGCCGGCTTCATGGTTGTTCACCTCATGTAGCAACTATTACAACTATTTTGAAATACTACTCAACATGAAAATTAAAGACAACCATAAGGCTCCTGCCGGTTGCCACAATACAATAATGATCATCTCATACATATTCATCATCACATTATGGCCATATCACATCACCAAACCCTGCAAAAACAAGTTAGACGTCTCTAATTTGGTTTGCATATTTTACGTGGTTTAGGGTTTTCGAGTAAGATCTAATCTACCTACGAACATGAACCACAACGGTGATACTAGTGTTGTCAATAGAAGAGTAAATTGAATCTTCACTATAGTAGGAGAGACAGACACCCGCAAAGCCTCTTATGCAATACAAGTTGCATGTCGAACGAGGAACAAGTCTCATGAACGCGGTCATGTAAAGTTAGTCCGAGCCGCTTCATCCCACTATGCCACAAAGATGCAAAGTACTCAAACTAAAGATAACAAGAGCATCAACGCCCACAAACCATTGTGTTCTACTCGTGCAACCATCTATGCATAGACACGGCTCTGATACCACTGAAGGATAACGTAGCATAGAAAACAAAAATTTTCCTACGGCGAACACGCAATCCAAGCCAAGATGCAATCTAGAAGACGGTAGCAACGAGGGGATGATCAAGACTAACCCTTGAAGAGATTCCAAAGCCTATAAGAGTAGGCTCTTATTGCTGCGGTAGACGATCACTTGCCGCTTGCAAAAGCGCGTAGAAGATCTTGATCACGATCGGTTCCGGCGCCACGAACGGGCAGCACCTCCGTACTCGGTCACACGTTCGGTTGTTGATGAAGACGACGTCCACCTCCCCGTTCCAGCGGGCAGCGGAAGTAGTAGCTCCTCTTGAATCCGACAGCACGACGGCGTGGTGTCGGTGGCGGTGGAGAAATCCGGCGGAGCTTCGCTAAGCGTGCGGGATATGGTGGAGGAGCGGGGCACTAGGGTTTGGGGAGAGGGGGTGGCCGGCCTCAAAGGGTGCGGCCAGCTTGTGGCTTGTTGTGGTGGCCGGCCCCCTCCCCTTGGCCCTCATTATATAGGTGGAACACCCAAGAGTTGGTCTACAAGTCTTCGAATAAGACCCCAAACCAAAACCTTCCATATGACATGAAACCTACCCAAGCTAGGACTCCCACTAGAGGTGGGATTCCCACTTTCCCTTGGGAGGGGGTGGCCGGCCACCTTAGGGGGGAAGTCCACCTTGGACTTTCCCCTCTAGGGTTTGGCTGGCCAAGCTTGTGGAGTCCTTCCGGGACTCCACCTTCCATAGTGCGTTTTCTTCCGGACTTTTCTAGAACCTTCTAGAACCTGCCATAAATGCACCGGATCATTTCCAAACTTGGAATATGACTTCCTATATATGAATCTTATTCTCCGGACCATTCCGGAACTCCTCGTGATGTCCGGGATCTCATCCGGGACTCCGAACAAATATTCGAACTCCATTCCATATTCAAGTACTACCATTTCAACATCCAACTTTAAGTGTGTCACCCTACGGTTCGTGAACTATGCAGACATGGTTGAGTACTCACTCCGACCAATAACCAATAGCGGGATCTGGAGATCCATAATGGCTCCCACATATTCAACGATGACTTTAGTGATCGAATGAACCATTCACATACGATACCAATTCCCTTTGTCACGCGATATTTTACTTGTCCGAGGTTTGATCTTCGGTATCACTCTATACCTTGTTCATCCTCGTCTCCTGACAAGTACTCTTTACTCGTACCGTGGTATGTGGTCTCTTATGAACTTATTCATATGCTTGCAAGACATTAGACGACATTCCACCGAGAGGGCCCAGAGTATATCTATCCGTCATCGGGATGGACAAATCCCACTGTTGATCCATATGCTTCAACTCATACTTTCCAGATACTTAATCCCACCTTTATAGCCACCCATTTACGCAGTGGTGTTTGGTGTAATCAAAGTACCTTTCCGGTATAAGTGATTTACATGATCTCATGGTCATAAGGACTAGGTAACTATGTATCGAAAGCTTATAGCAAATAACTTAATGACGAGATCTTATGCTATGCTTAATTGGGTGTGTCCATTACACCATTCATACAATGACATAACCTTGTTATTAATAACATCCAATGTTCATGATTATGAAACTAATCATCCATTAATCAACAAGCTAGTTAAGAGGCATACTAGGGACTCTTTGTTGTTTACATATCACACATGTACTAATGTTTCGGTTAATACAATTATAGCATGATATATAAACATTTATCATAAACATAAAGATATAAATAATAACCACTTTATTATTGTCTCTAGGGCATATCTCTTTCAGCAAAGCCTGTTGTTGAACATCAACGTCGTCTAATTCCGAAGATGAAAGAGGTGGTAAGGAACGAGGTATTAAAACTTCTTGAAGCTGGTATTATATATCCTATAGCTGATAGTAGATGGGTTAGTCCTGTGCATTGTGTTCCTAAGAAAGGAGGAATGACTGTTGTGCCTAATGATAATGATGAGCTTATTCCTCAAAGAATAGTTGTGGGTTATAGAATGTGCATTGATTTTCGAAAAGTTAATAAAGTTACTAAGAAAGATCATTACCCTTTACCCTTTATTGATCAAATGCTAGAAAGGTTATCTAAAAATACTCATTTTTGCTTTCTTGATGGTTATTCTGGGTTTTCACAAATTGCTGTTAAAGCTAAAGATCAAGAGAAAACCACGTTTACTTGTCCTTATGGAACTTATGCTTATAGGCGTATGCCTTTTGGTTTATGTAATGCTCCTTCTACTTTTCAAAGATGCATGTCTGCTATTTTTCATTGTTTCTGCGAAAGTATTGTAGAGGTGTTCATGGATGATTTTTCTGTCTATGGGAATTCTTTTGATAATTGCTTGCGAAACCTCGATAAAGTTTTGCAGAGATGTGAAGAAACTAACCTTGTTCTTAATTGGGAGAAATGCCACTTTATGGTTAATGAAGGAATTGTATTGGGACATAAAATTTCCGAGAGAGGTATTGAAGTTGATAGAGCTAAAGTTGAAGCAATTGAGAAGATGCCCTATCCGAGGGATGTTAAAGGTATTCGTAGTGTTCTTGGTCATGCTGGGTTTTATAGGAGATTTATTAAAGATTTCTCTAAAATTTCAAAGCCTCTTACTAATCTTCTTCAAAAAGATGTACCTTTTGTTTTTGATGATGATTGTAAGGAAGCTTTTGAAACTCTAAAGAAAGCCTTAACAACTGCTCCTATAGTCGAACCTCCTGATTGGAATTTGCCTTTTGAAATTATGTGTGATGCTAGTGATTTTGCTGTAGGCGCTGTTCTTGGACAGCGGGTAGATAAAAAATTAAATGTTATTCATTATGCTAGTAAGAATCTTGATGCTGCTCAAAGAAATTATGCTACAACTGAAAAGGAATTGTTAGCTGTAGTCTTTGCTTGTGATAAGTTTAGACCCTATATTGTTGATTCGAAAGTTACAATTCATACTGATCATGCTGCAATTAGATACCTTATGACAAAGAAAGATGCTAAGCCAAGGCTTATTAGATGGGTACTTCTGTTGCAAGAATTTGATTTGCATATTATAGATAGGAAAGGTGCCGATAATCCTGTTGCTGATAATTTGTCTAGATTGGAAAATATTGCTTATGATCCTGTTCCTGTTAATGATAGTTTTCCAAATGAACAATTGGCTGTAATAAAGGTGAGCTCGCGAGAGAGCCCTTGGTATGCAGATTATGCTAACTTTATTGTTTCGAAGTATTTGCCTCCAACCTTTTCAGCTCAGCAAAGGAGGAAATTCTTTTATGACTTGAGGCATTATTTTTGGGATGACCCACACTTATATAAAGAAGGAGTGGATGGTATTATGCGAAGATGTGTTCCTGAATATGAACAACAGGAGATATTGAGTAAATGTCATGGTAGTGTTTATGGAGGACATCACGCTGGAGATAGAACCGCGCAAAAGGTGCTGCAATCAGGTTTTTATTGGCCAACACTCTTCAAAGATGCAAGGAAGTTTATTTTATCTTGTGATGAATGTCAAAGAGTTGGTAATATCTCTAGACGCAATGAAATGCCTATGAATTATACTCTTGTTATTGAACCATTCGATTGTTGGGGATTCGACTTCATGGGTCCTTTCCCTTCTTCAGATGGTAACACTCATATACTTGTCGCTGTTGATTATGTTACTAAATGGGTAGAAGCTATACCTACAAAAAGTGCTGATGGTGAGACCTCTATAAAAATGCTTGTAGATATTATATTTCCTAGATTTGGAGTACCTAGATATATTATGACTGATGGAGGTTCTCATTTTATTCATGGAGGTTTTAGAAAAACTCTTGCTAAGTATGGTATTAATCATAGAATTGCTTCTGCTTATCACCCTCAAACTAGTGGTCAAGTAGAATTATCAAATAGAGAGATTAAAGCTATCTTGGGAAAGACTGTTAATAAATCTAGAAAGAATTGGGCTAGTAAATTGAAAGAAGCACTATGGGCTTATAGAACTGCTTATAAAAATCCTATGGGAATGTCACCTTATAAAATGGTTTATGGAAAAGCTTGTCATTTACCTTTAGAACTAGAGCACAAAGCTTATTGGGCTGTTAGAGAACTAAATAAAGATCCTAAACTAGCCGGTAATAAGAGGTTGTTGCAATTAAGTTCTCTAGATGAATGGAGAAGTGAAGCTTATGAAAATGCTAAACTCTTTAAAGAAAAAGTTAAGAAATGGCATGATAGAAGGATTATCAAAAGGGAGTTTAATATTGGGGATAAAGTCCTATTGTATCGGTCTCGTCTCAGATTCTTTGCAGGGAAATTACTCTCGAAGTGGGAAGGACCATATGTTGTTGAGGAGGTGTATCGTTCAGGAGCAATTAAAATTAGCTCTCTCCAAGGCAATGCCACACAAGTGGTGAATGGACAAAGACTCAAGCATTATATCTCGGGTGATTCTTATAATGTTGATGTTGATATTATTCAAGTGGAAACACCGGAGGCTTTCATCAAAGGACAAATTGACAAATCCGCTTAACTCGACTTTGAATAGGTAACAGTACAGGTAATAAAAAGTCCGTGTTTACCTTTCCGAACATTATTTCTGCTGTTTTTAGAAAATATGAAAAATTACGGAATCGAAACGGAGTGGAAAAGACGCGCGAGGGCCCGTCACCACAGGCCGGCGCGGGCCCCACCCTGGCCGCGCCGACCTATGGTGACAGCCCCTCGGCGTCCCGTTTCCACTCGTTTTCGACCTGGAACCTTCCTTTTGTCGTAAAAATATTTGCTATATAATCCCCCGGACCCCTGGAGGTCCGTAATATCGTTTTCTCGTCGTGTTTTGTTTCGAGCTATTTTCTGCCAGATTTGTTTTGATCTAGAAGCACCATGGTCTCCAACAACAAAGACAAGGGGCCTTGGAGGGAAGAGATGGATGAAAGGATCAATAAGGAGAAGGAGAAGATAGCATCAGCCAAAGGAGAGTGGGAAACTACGAAGAGTAAGCCAATCTTGGTGGGATCGGTTAACACTGGGCGTTGCTTTTCTCATAACTTGCAGGGAGCTCTTCCGCCTGCTCTGGACCTCGACTCTTTCCCTTGTGTGGAGGAAGCAATACGGGTTGCTGATGAGTTTTGTGATCAATATCGTGCTCTCAAAAGGGAAGTGGAGATACTTCAGGAGGAGAACCAGCGACTTCGCAGAATGCTGGAATATTACTCAAATCCCAGCACAAGGCCGTCACCGCCACACTCGGGTAATAATGAGTCTCTTCAGGTTTTGGTGCAGAATTACAAAATTGAGAAGCTGAAGCTGAAGGAGATCCTTATGAAGCGCGAGAGGAATCCATTACTATCATCACCAAAGGAGTAATTCATCATCGGTATTGGCATCCCCTTGGTTTGTTCCAAGCTTGGGGGAGTGCCGCGGTATCACATCATCACTACCTTTATCTTTTACTATCAAGTAGTGTCATATCATGAGTAGGGAAGTTATCATATGGAATAGTATGCAATGTGGAAGTATCTCTCTTAGTTAGTTATCTATGTATCCGTTGGTGTGAGTTATCGTTATGGAATATTAGTGAGAAGTCTTATCATTTACTTTTTGCACACCTTATTTTAGTTTGCAATCTCCATTATATGATTACTCTTGACATGAGTATTGATATCACTTTGGGAGCATCAAGTAAATCTATTTGGTTTTGGCAAACTTAGCATTGGTCAATAGCAGCAACACCATGATGTTTAATTAAAAGAGAGAAATACACTTAGATATATTACTATTATCTCTATGCTTAGTATTCTGAAGTTAAAATTGCTTGTGCTTATGAGAAAGATGCATGATTGTTTCTATCATATGTATATTTGTTTGTTTCCCTCAACCTTTATGCTTGCTATCAAACCTTGCTAGCCAAAGACCTGTATCGAGAGGGAATGCTTCTCATACATCCATAACCTTAGACCAAACCTATGCCATTTGTGTCCACCATACCTACCTACTACATGGTATTTTCTGCCATTCCAAGTAAATACTTCATGTGCTACCTTTAAATTATTCAAACTACTACTCCTTATTTGTGTCAATGTTCTATAGCTCATGAGGAAGTATGTGGTGTTTTATCTTTCAATCTTGTTGGGCGAACTTTCACCAATGGACTAGTGGCACATCCGCTTATCCACTAATTTTGCAAAAAGAGCTGGCAACGGGGTTCCCAGCCCCAATTAATTAACTTTCATTAATAATTCTCTTCACATGTTTTGCTCTGATTTATCAGTAAGCAACTTAATTTTGCAATAGACACTCCTCCATGGTATGTGAATGTTGGAAGGCACCCGAGGATTCGGTTAGCCATGGATTGAGAAAGCCAAGGTTGGGGGGAGTGTCATCCTTAATAAAACTAAAATACATGTGTAAACAAAAGAGAAGGGGGATGATCTACCTTGCTGGTAGAGATGCCGTCCCTCATGGGAGCCGCTCTTGGAAGGTTCGTTTGGCAAGGGGGTTAGAGTGCCCGCTACCATTCGTTGACAACAACAAACACCGCTCAAAATCTTACTTTTATGCTCTTTATATGATTTCAAAACTTGAAAAGCTCTAGCACATGAATTAATCCCTGCTTCCCTCTGCGAAGGGCCTATCTTTTACTATTATGTTGAGTCAGTAAACCTATTTCTCTCTATCTCAAGCAAGCAATTGAGTTGTTGTGAACCAATCATTTATGCTATGATTCAGTTGATCATGTCTTTTATACTTTCTTGTTTAGTACCAATTTTATCTGAATGAATATGACTTTGAAGTTATCAATGATTATGAGGAGATTGTTATGCTTGAATATGAAGGCTCAGCTATAAAATTTAATATGAAAGCTTTGCTTAGAAGTACAATCTGTTAGTAGTTCTCTGACCAAGAACAAAGTTTGCCATCACCAATTATGATTTCTCATGCACCTTTACTTGTGATTTCTCTTTACTTATTTCAAGATGAGTTATATGAGGAAGTTGTCTAGTAGAATGTCTAGTGTGAATGAATATGATGCTTCTTGTCCGTATTTTATTTATCGACTCTTCACTCCATAAACATGTGGTCTTGTTTATCGAGCTCAGTTTCGCTTGGGGACAAGCGAGGTCTAAGCTTGGGGGGAGTTGATACGTCCAATTTGCATCACTATTTTGTATCATAATTTGCTGTTATTCATTGATATATTTCATATTGGGACACAATACTTATGTTATTTCATCTATTTTGCATGTTTCATCATCATTGGAGGATCAAGCACCGGAGCCAGGATTCTGCTGGAAAAAGCACCGTCAGAACGCAATATTTCGGAAGATCAACTGTGGAAGGAAATTTCACGTAAATTCCTATTTTTCCAGATGACGGAGGGAGCCAGAAGGGGGAGAAGAGGGGACCCAAGGTGGGCCCAGACCATAGGGCGGCGCGGCCCATGGCCTGGCCGCGCCACCATGTGGTCTGGGGGGCCCACGACCCCTTTCGCCTCCTTTTCTTCGCGTACTCCTTCGTCCCGAAAACCTAAGCCACAGAGAGGACCTCACGAAGGGTTACAGCCGCCTCTGCGGGGCGGAGAACACCAGAGAGAAAAGAGCTCTCCGGCGGGCAGGAATCCGCTGGGGAAATTCCCTCCCGGAGGAGGAAATCGACGCCATCGCCATCGTCATCGAGCGGGACATCATCTCCATCATCATCATCATCATCTCCACCATCTACACCGCCATCACCACCGCTGCACCTCGTCACCGCTGTAACAATTCGGGTTAAATCTTGATTGTATGATAGGGGAAACTCTCCCGGCATTATTCTCTACTTGTTATAGATGCTATTGAGTGAAACCATTGAATCACGGTTTATGTTCAGATTGTTATTCATCATCATATCACCTCTGATTGTATTCCATATGATGTCTCGTGAATAGTTCGTTTAGTTCTTGAGGACATGGGTGAAGTCTAAATGCTAGTAGTGAATTATGGTTGAGTAATATTCAATGTTATGATATTTAAGTTGTGGTGTCATTCTTCTAGTGGTGTCGTGTGAACGTCGACTACACGACACTTCACCATTTATGGGCCTAGGGGAGTGCATCTTGTATTCGGTTGCTAATTGCGGGGTTGCCGGAGTGACAGAAACCTAAGCCCCCGTTAGTATATCGATGCAAGAGGGATCGCAGGATCTCAGAGTTTAAGGCTGTGGTTAGATTTATCTTAATTACTTTCTTGTAGTTGCGGATGCTTGCAAGGGGTATAATCACAAGTATGTATTAGTCCTAGGAAGGGCGGTGCATTAGCATAGGTTCACCCACACAACACTTATCAAAACAATGAAGATTATTAAACCACATGAAGCGAAAGTACTAGATTAAAATCCCCGTGTGTCCTCAAGAACGTTTGGTCATTATAAGTAAACAAACCGGCTTGTCCTTTGTGCTAAAAAGGATTGGGCCACTCGCTGCAATTATTTCTCTTGCATTTTACTTACTCGTACTTTATTCATCTGTTACATCATAACTCCTTGAATACTTGTTTGTGAGCATTTACAGAGAATCCTTCATCGAAACTGCTGCCAACACCTTCTGCTCCTCGTTGGGATCGACATTCTTACTTGTCGAAGATACTACGATACACCCCCTATACTTGTGGGTCATCAATGACAGAGTTAATATGGAGGCATCCAAGAGGGCAGATTTTGTGAAGAAGATTCATGTGAAGACTAAAGAGTTGATCGAGAAGAAAGGCAAGAGCAATGCTGCAAGGATGAATAAGAAGCGTAAGGAGATGTTGTTCAAGCCTGGTGATTTGGTCTGGGTACATTTTCGCAAGGATAGGTTCCCAAAGCTGAGGAAGTCTAAGTTGAAGCCTCGTGGTGCTGGTCCTTACAAAGTGCTTGCAAAGATCAATGATAACGCATACTCGATAGATCTTCCAGAGGATGAGTTTGGTGTCAGTAATTCTTTCAATGTTTCTGATTTGACACCATATGACGGAGAAGACCATGGAGCATCGAGGTCGACGCCTTTTGAAGGGGGGGGGAATTGAAGATGAACCTGCTGTGAAGCTCAAGTCCAATGAAGTCAGGATTGGACCAATGACACGAGCTCGTGCGAAGCTACTTAAGCAACAGGTGAACTTGTTCCTAAACGATTCCTTGATTGCTGAGAACTTTATACTATCTAAGTCCTATTACTTATGTATCATCAGGTATGAAGAGGAGACAAGCATCGCACGAGGATGAGAGGAGCAGCTGGACATGAAGACGGACATCAAGATGGACGTGAAGCTGGACATGGAGCTGGACATGAAGATATCTCATGGACGCGCGAGGGAGGAGCGGGAGGCATGCGCGAGAGGAGAAGAAGAAGTCCAGGCCGGTCCAGCACCCGGTCAGACCGGCCTCCACGCCGGCGCGTCCGGTTACAGCACCCGGTCGACCGGGCGCCTGACCGGCCCGTCCGGTCCCTGGTCCGATTGACGATGCCTCGTACCGGGGTCAAACCGGACGCTGTTTGCGAGCTTTCCGGTTACAGCACCCGGTTGACCGGCCCCCAGACCGGCCAGTCCGGTCCCCAGCCCGGTTGACCGGATTCGAGACCGGACGTGTCCGAGTCTGTCTCGACCAGATCTATTCTGGGTCGGTTATTTTCGTACTTTTTGGACCTGAGGTCGTCCCAAACGCCTATATAAGTCCCTGGGACGCCCCACAAGTTGCTTTAGACCACGTTTAAGATAAACCCTAGTTCTTAGTTGTTTGATCTGCAAAACTATTGAATTCCCTACACCATATTGCTTGATATTGTGTAGATCCTGTTAAAGTCTTGTGTGATCTGCTGTTCCATTGGGAATTAGACGGTTGCAACTTACCGCTTCGTGGTCGGCGGCTACGTGCGCAAGTGTGTGGAGTTGCGAATATCTTGCAGGGTTGAGAGTTGTTGCATTGGCGACAGGGACTAATCGAGAGATCTCGTTGCGTCATACAAGTTATCTTCCACTACATCGTCGTGTTTCTCCGCTGCTATCACCCCGTGATCATCATCACCACCGTTGCTTACTGAGAAGATCGGGCCACCCCTTGTCATGAATTGATATTAAAATTGTATGAGACTACTAAAGACAACATAGATCGCATGAATGCTAAGTATAAAATTGCTGGGGATAGAGGAAGAAAGCATGTTGTGTTTGATGTTGGTGATCTTGTTTGGTTGCATTTGCGCTAAGATCGTTTTCCTGCATTGCGCAAGTCTAAGCTCATGCCACGTGCCGCTGGTCCTTTTAAGGTGTTAGAGAAAATAAATGATAATTCATATAAACTTGAGCTTCCTGCAAAATTGGGTCCGGTTAGTCCTACATTTAACATTGCAGATTTGAAGCCTTACTTTGGTGAAGAAGATGAGATCGCGTCGAGGACGACTTTAATTCAAGAAGGGGAGCATGATGAGGACATCCCATCTATTGATACAACCGCTGTACCTACAGCCACACAAATACAAGGACCAATCACTCGAGCTCGTGCCAAACAACTTAACTATCAGGTACTTTCGTTTATTGGAACTATTTCTCACATACATGAGAATATGATGCTGCGTAAATCAGTTGTGTTTATTACTCTTAGGAATGATGGACCTAGCATGGATGAGAGGGACAAGCATTGGAGCATGATCACACATAGAGGAGATGGAATCAAACATGTGAGGATTGAAGAGGACGCTGCGAGTGGAGATTTCAGAACATTGAAGCCGCCATAACTGGAGATGAAGACATGGACGAAATATAGAGTTCCCCACTTCATAATTTCATCCATATGAGTTCATGGTGCTGCGACACCATTAGTTTTGGGCCAGGCCCATGTAATTTTCGCAGGATTTAAGTCAGCCATTTTTTAGAGTCCGTATTGAAGGGGGAAAGGCCTTCTAGGGTTTGGTTCGGCCACCATATGCATGGCTGGCCGAAACCCCACCTTTTCCTCCTTTATATACCCCCATAGCCATCACGTTTAGACTCGAATTTTGATTAGATTAAAAGTTAGTCATTCCTGCAACTCTCGTGTACTTCTTTTGAGGCCAACGCCCAGAACAAGACCGACTATTCGGAATCCCACCTTATTCAATAAAGCTTTCATCTTTCATCCGCAATATTTTGATTGCAATATTAGTTCTTACTTGTTCTCGATTTCAGGTAGGAATTAAGACCCTCGCTGGTCAGGCTGATCGTGCATCCGCAAGATCAGTAACTCCCGGAGATTGCATTGGCGCACGAGCTTTGCACGTGTAGTCGATCGTCAAGCACAAACTCCACGAACAAATCGAAGTTATCCTCGTCTCATCGAAAGATCGGACACATTTTCCCTATCAGTAAGTGTAGCATTCTTATCGTGTTGAAACTAAGAAAGATTTTCAAAAGGAAGTTATAGCTTTTCTACTGTCTACGACTTTTGGATGGAAATAAAATTTCACTTTTGGTATGTTTATAGGTTCTACTTCTATTTAAAGATGTTGCTATTACCTTGCGTTTATAAATAGTATACCAATTCAAATAAACAACTTATACGTTGAGTGATGCGATCAAATCTTGATTGGAATCCTTCAAAAATTTAGAAAACTGACTTACACAATACAAATATACGGGAGGGGGCATCTGCCCCCCCCCCCCCCTCTCCCAAACTACCCATGGTTCAAGTTAAATAATATGTATGCCTATGATTTTGCCCTACCAAACTTTTAGATTGTCCCCCGCCACTGGGTTGATGCCATCGAATAACACCCACTCTTCATCCACCTCCAGGTGATGCAGTCAGGCTTCGCACTAAGTAAACCTCCTGTGTGGACGACCATAGGGTGAGTAACTATATGAGTTGAGTCTGTGTGGTGAGCCAGCTAAGATCCCAAATCCAGTTGTTATCTTGAAATCCCTTTTGCACCATCCTGGATTTGCATGTTGTGATTTTAATAGCTCCGCGACTGAAACTTGATGGCACCTCCTGACATCTATCTATCACGCCAAAGAGCCATTTATCCCCGTCACCGATTGTGATATCCGCGGAGGCTCAGAACAACTCCATGCCTATCACATTGCATCGTAAGGGCATCCCATTCCAAGGCCTCTCTGGATCTGTCCAAGCAAACCGTGGCCATCTCAAATGCATGGCCCTCCCAAATTTGGAGACGTAAAAAACACCCAGACCACCCAAATCCTTAGCCAACAAATCAAGCTCCAGTTAACCAGCGAGTGTCGATGGGCGCCCGAAGTGGCCTCTGGCTTCATCCAAATGAATCCCACCCCGCTCGATCTTCTCGATCTTTCTGGCAAGACAATAGCATGATCTTGAACCAATCTTGATCATACCCTTGTCTTGCTAATTATGTCCCAATTATTCAATTTGGGGAGTGCAATCATTTGACACACCGACGTGCACTCCCCAATTTGGGAAATCTAGAAGCCACATGTACCAGCGCATGAATTACAGCCCTAAGGGGAAATCTAAAAGCCACACCTACAAGCGAGTGCATTATAGCCCTAACAACCTCTGGCCAGTCACCGGAGATAGCTAAATCAACGGCGGTTGCCGCCGGTACCAAACCCTAATCGCTATCGAAATCTAGGCGATGGGGGACTTGTCGTGGAGAAATTGGGTGCTCTTGTGGGCGGAGGAACGCTCCGAGACCTGGACCGAACCGCTGGAGTCAGGAAAGAAGAGTCACCAGTGTTGGAGGCAGCCGCTAGAGGGGGTGAACCCCCCTCCAAATCAGGGAGGGTAGGGCCTGCAAACGCAGGTGCCTTGCCTGCCGCCACGCTATCGGGACCGGGGACCGTCGCTGATGACGATCCTCCGGTCAGATCTGTGATCTCTGAGGCGGCGACCACGTCGGCCGCCCTCGTCGCGCGTCGCCTCGAGCACACCGGGGACGAGCTCTTCAGTGCGGCTGCGAGGTTGGCGGCTCCGTCGTCCGCTAGCTTGTCGAGTTGGCGTGCCGCCCACACTTCCTGGCCAAACATCTGCCTGATGGTAGGGAGGCCGGCGGGCAAAGTGGGAGGAGGAGAAGCGACGGCCATGGAGAAACCGAGGGGGTGACATTGCAGGTTGGGCGGTGAAGGGAGTGTAGTGGGGAGTTAAGCTATACGTTCATTTCCCGACGTATCCCGCGCTTCCCAACGCATGCAAAGCAAACGACCAAATCGGTCATTCCTCCCGAGCTAACTTTTGGCATATTTTAAACATCATGTTGTGCAAAATTTTGATGCGACTCTTCTTAACGGCCGAATTTTGGTCCACAGGATACGGAAAAGGTTTTGTTAGCAATCAAACACGCCCTTGAAGAACAAAAACAATACATGCGTGTTTAATGAGTAGCCAAACTTGTTGCTAAACCGTGACAAGAAACAAAAAAGCTTAGTCGCGACAACTTTGACAACACATGGCAGACGTGTAACATACCAAACAAATTGGCAAAGCTGCTATTAACCAAACGTGCTCATGGATTTCCTTTTTAACACTGAAACTGTCCATTACCAAATAACAATATGAAACAACTACAGCAGTATCAGCATGTACTACTGACAGCCGTATTGCAACACTGCAACCAGCGAGAACATAGGATAGTTAACTCGCTTTTATCTGTAGTTTTCATGAATAATGAACCTCCAAAAGAATATGAGCTTTTCCTTGCTACCAATCCTAATGCAAATCTAGTTTCTGAGAGATATGACCTCCCTAGTGAACATTCGTCTAACCTATTATATGTTGTATCATTCGCCAGCACACCAGAAAAGAATTTCCTGTCCTCTCAGAAAAAAAAGAGCCTCCTGCCTACTTGGTCCAATGTGTTCTACCAGGGATGAGTAACAGAAAAATAATCACTGCATGCTAGCTATGTTCAGACTCCAGACCGAAGAAAGTCTCCACATGAAGTTCACTTCTCTTGAGATGGAGGTGGCGTTGGCGTTGGCGGTGGCGTTGGCTGTGACTTGCATGCCCTGCAGTCAGCTGGTGGTGGAGCTGCTTTGTTGTCGGGAACTGCCACCCTTATTGTTCGATGCTTCCCATCTTTAGTACGAACATCAAGGATCGCATCCATTATGAGTATCTCCCAGTCACTGTGCTTAAGAAACGAAAACCAAGATTCATCTGCAAGAAAAAGATGCAAGACAATATAAGAATTAGGTTGTCCTGTCAAATCAATATCCACAATCACTCAATGTGCGCATCAGTCCCTAATAAAAACTTATTTTAGTTATTCACTGGTGCTTCTGAATCCACATGATGTCCCAAAAAAAATTCAAGCATAAAACAGAAAGAGGTATCAACATTCTTTATCAACAACCATAGAGGTCAATCTGGACAGTGCTGCAATAATAAAATGGTCCTAGTCAAGTAGTCTTGGACGTGTGCTAGGGAAGTGTGGAATCAACTTAATTTATTTCAAAAGTAAAATTAACTTCACTAACAAATATTTGCCAACCCGTAAATATTCCTGTTATGGCTTTCTCTTCAAAAAAAAACAGCTATTCATTACTGAAATTAATATCACTAGAAGAATAGGATACAATAAAAAATCTTCTAAAACAGCTATTGCAATACCAATCCAAATGGACCCAATGCAGCTAAAACCTAAAGCTAAAGGCCAAGCAAGACCCAAGTGCAAACTTTGCCAACCAATCCTTTTTCCTTAGCTTATTCACCCATTATGCAGTTGTCTTTATTATAGTATCATGAGTGTCTTTATTTAGTAACCTGCCTAGAAATATTAATCTAGCATGGTATGCTTGATTTAGGGTTATCTTAGAGTTTAACACTGAAATAATGCATATCTATTTTGTACCTAAAAACCAATGGTGTGCCCTTCATCTATCCACCGCAGATCTAGCCGCTGTGTAGTGGAATTCCCATAAATAAAACCATACAAACTTATCATAATGAAAGAAAAATGCTAGTCCTACTTCTGGAAAGTTTCTCTCTTGTAGGTTGTAGGCTTGTAGCGATAATTGGAAGTCAATCATGTTAGGAGTAATCTTGTCAATGTAGTTGGCTAGTAGAAGGAGCTAGCTTAGTCATGAAATATCCATGTAGACAGAATCTAGAATTAGAAATGTTCCAGAGTGAGATATTTAGTAGTATGAAATATCTAGAGGTTGTAGAGTATTCTAGAAAATATGGTGTAGGGTTTGGATTGTGCCACATGGCAACAACCTAAAGGGTCATGTACAAGTATAAATAGGGATATCACCCCTCCCATGTAATCAGGCTTGTATCAGTGAGACATCTAATAAAGCTTCCTACTAGTAGAAGCCCTGTGTGTATGTGTGTGTGAAGCACCTCAAAACAGAGAGTTGTGAGTGTGAAGCTCATAAAGAGAGAGAGTCCTGGGTGAGAGCTAGTAGATAGCATAGCTCCAACAATTGGCATCAGAGCCAAGGTTGTGTTACCTAGAGTGAGATATGGAGAAGGATGGAGAGATTGTTTCCATTCGGTACCCTATGCTCACAAAGAGCAACTACTTGGCATGGTCCATCAAGATGAAGGTGTACATGCGTGCCCAAAGAATTTGGGATGTTGTCGAGCCAAAAGATCCGAAGGTGCCCCCGAGGAGAGTAAGGATCAAATGGCGTTGGCTGCCATTTACCAAGGGATACCAGAGGACATGCTCTTCTTTGTGTATGGAAAAGAGACAGCAAAGGAGACTTGGGAGGCCCTGAAGATTATACACATGGGTGCTGAGCGTGTGAAGGATGCCAAGGTACAAACCCTCAAGACAGAGTTCGAGGCTGCGCATGAAGGAGTCAGAAGCAATTGATAACTTCGCCTCCCGGTTGACAACCATCGTCAGCTAGATCCGAGCACTTGGTGAGGAGTTTGAGGAGACTTATGCTGTCAAGAAGTTCCTCCACGCTGTCCCCAACAAGTTTCTCCAGATTGTTTCAACCATCGAACAATTTGGTGATCTCAAGACCATGACAATGGAAGAGGCCATTGGGCGACTGAAAGCACACGAGGAGCGGCTACGAGGAACTGGTGATGTTGATGAGGAGCACTTGCTGCTGACCCGTTCAGAATGGAAGGCAAGACACGAGGCTGAGAACTCGTCGCGAGGATGAAGGCTTGGTGGATGTCGAGGCCGTGGCCGTGGACGTGCTTGTGATAAGTCTGAGGTGAAGTGCTACAACTGTCCTAATTTTGGACATTATGCCTATGAGTGCCCAGAAAAGAAAAACAAAGCATTCTTTGCGAAGGCTCTGAGTGACGACGATGAGCCAGCACTCCTGTGAGAGGGGTGGTGAAAGTGGCCCAACAGTGTGATACTGTTGGAGAGTGTGCACAGGCGGTGGTGTGATACCATCGTCGTAGAGTGCGTTGGTGTGAGGTCAACCACTACGGTGTAATGTCGTTGTCAGTAGAACAGTTGGTGTGAAGCCAATGACGGTGGTGTGATGTCATTGCCAAGTGAAAGAGTCGGTGTGAGGACGAGAGTGGTGTGATGCCACGGGCACATGGAAGGTCGGTGTGAAACCGAATCGGTGGTGTGATGCCATCTTATATGGAGTCAGTGTGAGGCTGACAAGCAGGGTGTGACGTCGTTGCTTGACGTGAGGCGGTGCGAGGCGGTCACAAGATGAAGTGCATGGTCCATGTAATCTGAATTAGGGGATATAGTTGATAAGACAAGATTACGGGAGAGATTGTTAGGAGTAATCTTGTCAATGTAGTTGGCTAGTAGGAGGAGCTAGCTTAGGCATGAAGTATCCAAGGTATATAGACAGAAATCTAGAATTTGGAATGTTCTAGAGTGAGATATTTAGTAGTATGAAATATCTAGAGCTTGTAGAGTATTCTAGAAAGATGGCGTAGGGTTTGGATTGTGCCACATGGCAACAATCTAAAGGGTCATGTATAAGTATAAATAGGGGTACCACCCCTCCCATGTAATCAAGCTTGTATCAGTGAGACATCTATTAAAGCTTCCTACTGGTAGAAGCCGTGTGTGTATGTGTGCAAAACAGAGAGCTGTGAGTGTGAATCTCATAAAGAGAGAGTCCTGGGTGAGAGCTAGTAGGTAGCCATAGCTCTAACAAATCAATGCCCTTGACAGTTCAGGCCGAATGCAACAGTCTAAAAACAAGCGAGACTAAACTAAATATGCACGGATGAGGTCTACTAATAGGCCTAGTACAATCCCGTGTACAAACAGGATCCAAAACTAACCTGCTCAGGCCGTTTGAACACCCGGATCACCAGTACGATTACAACTCAGAGGATTCCTACACCACCCACAGTGTCTCCTCTGTGATCAGGAGTTGGAAACCATGCCGCACCTGCTGACGGCTTGTCCCTTGTCACGCCAGGTCTGGCATGAAGTTCTACGCTCCGTGTGCCCTGCCAACCACCGGAGCGACAAAACTTGCTGATTGAATGGTGGCACGGCGCCAAACCTGTGATGCCGAAACCAATGCGCAAGGGCCTGTCCTACATCATACTTCTGACGCCCTGGATGATCTGGAAACAGCGGGATGGCTGCGTCTTCGAGGGCACCCAACCTTCTGTCTGTTAGATGTATATATTGTATATTGTATTTTCCTCATATGTTAGGGGCTTCCTGCATATTTGCACTTGTACTATATAGTGTGGCCTTTGGCCCCTGGTAATACAACAAGTCTATTACCCTAACACGGTATCAGAGCAATAGGTTTAGCTCCTCTCCTCTCCTCGCAACTGCCACCGCCGCCCGCCCCGGCCTCCGGCCGCCGCCTCTCCCCCGCCGCCCGTTCGCCCCGCCCCCCCGGCCCCCGCCGCCCGTTCGCCCCGCCGCCCGGCCCCCGCCGCCCGTTCGCCCGGCCGCCGCCTCCCGGCCGTCCGCCCCCGTCTGCCTCCGCGTGCGCCCTCCCGTCTTCGCGTGCGCCCCCGTCTGCCTCCGCACGTGCGCCCTCCCGTCTCCGTGTGCGCCCTCCCGTCGCGTGATCTGTTTCGTCCCATAAAAAAAAAAGAGAGCTATGTCTTCCTTGTCAGGCTATCTTGCAATTCCTCGCTGCCCGGTGATTTTTGATGGCGCGAATTTTCCTGATTTCGCTATCTTTATGCGCGTCCACATGCGCTGTCTTCGTCTTTGGGGTGTGCTTTCTGGCAAGGTCCCCTGTCCGCCGCGCCCCACTGCTCCTACGACACCTATTGCACCGACGCTCGTTGCCCTTGCGCCCGATGCTACTCAGGAGGTCAAGGATGCAGCCAAGAGTGGGTCAAGGATGCAGCCAAGAGTGTTGATGATACTGCTCTGGCTGAGTATGACCGGAAGGTCCAGGAGTATTCTACTGCTGTTGCGACGTACCGGCTGGATCTGACTGACTACACTCACTGGATAGATGAGGATGCTCGTGCTGCTGTTGTTCTCACTTCCAGTGTTCTGCCTCAGTATGTTGCTGAGTTCATGGGTCTTCCCACTGTTGCTGCTCAGTGGGCTTTTCTTCGTCAGCGTTATCAGCCGTCTGGGGACGCTCTTTATCTGTCTGTGGTTCGCCAGGAGCATGCTCTTCAGCAGGGTGATTCCACTATTGATGAGTTCTATACTCAGAGTGCTGCTATCTGGCGTCAACTTGATTCTCTTTGTACAGGTGTGTGTGCCACCTGTCCCTGCTGTCTAACTGTGCGCGCGGATCTAGAGTTTCAGCGCGTATTTGAGTTCTTGTCGCGGCTCCGCACGGAGTTTGAGCCTCGTCGTGCCCAGCTGCTTGCTCGTGGTCGTGTTCCGCTCTCTGAGGAGACTCGTCTTCGTGGCAATCGGCCGTCATCGGTTTCCTTATTCCAACGATCAGTCTATTGGTTCACCGGGCAAGAAGGCGAAGAGTGCAGGACGTAGGAGACACGGCCTGAAGTGAAGCGCGGCAACAGGGGCTGGCATGATGCTGGGCAGGCCGACACGATCTTTGCATCAAGGACTCGTTCCCCCCGGTGAGTCCAATCGTGGTCCAGCCATGGAGAAGAGCGCAGGGCGCAGGAGATGCGGCCACAAGGGAGGCGGCTGGGACTGGCGTGGTTCTGCGCCGGAGAGGCAGGTCGGCGTTGTTGTCTCGTCAAGGACCCGTTCACGGAACGGCGGCCGGGGTGTACTTGCTGCTCGTGGTCCTCCTGTGTCGTCTGCTCGTGGTCCTCCTGTGCCGTCGGCTTCGTTGCGGTCTTCAGTACCGCCGATACTCTCTACTCCTCCGGTCCAGGGCCAAAGTCAGCCTCAGCAGCCTCGTGGTATGACAGCACCTCCTCGTCCTCCCTGCTCCTACTTTGGCAAGCCTGGCCACGATGTCTCTAGCTGCTGGAAGAGGGATCCCGCCACGTCGCCAGCATTCATGCTCGGAAGCAGGCTGGTTCTTCAGGATCTTCTACAGTTGCACTCTCTGATCAGGACATTATCTGTGATCTTCGTGGTCTGCTCGCTGCTACAGGCTCTTCCTCGTCTGGTTCTGTGCCTACCTCTTCTGGCACCGCGCGACCACCATCTTCTACACAGTCAGGTACATCATCCCCGTGGTATCTGGATTCTGGAGCTTCTTTTCATATGACTTCTGCGTCTTATATTTTTTCTGCTCTTCGCTCTCTTATTTCTCATGTCCGTGTTATCACGGCTGATGGTACCTCTCTTCCCGTTTCCAGTCGAGGCACCCTCTCTACTACCTCTTTCTCTGTTCCTGACGTTTCTCGTGTTCCTAGTCTTAAGATGAACCTTTTTTCTGCTAGTCAGCTTACTGATTCTGGTTGTCGCGTCATTCTTGACATTGATTCTTGTGCTGACCGTCGTACACAGGCCCTGGTTGGAGCTGGCCCTCGCAGCCTTGAGTCTCCAGGGCTATGGGAGTTAGTCTGGCTTCGCGTTCCATCCGCTAACACTTCATCAGTTCTCCTCCCGTTTATCGTCATTAGTGCATCGTGGTCTTCTGGGGTCTGTCTCAGGAGATGTGTCTTTAAATTGTCAGGGTTGTAGGTTAGGCAAACAGATTCAGCTTCCCTATCCTACTAGTGTGTCTGTATCTCAGCGGCCTTTTGATTTAGTTCATTCAGATGTTTGGGGTCCGGCTCCCTTTGCTTCAAAAGGGGGCCATCGATACTATATTTTATTCATTGATGATTTTTCACGGTACACCTGGTTGTTTTTTATGCGCTCTCGCAGTGAGGTGCTCTCTATTTATCAGCGCTTTGCGGCCATGATTCGTACTCAGTATTCCACGCCCATTCGTGTGTTTCGTGCTGATTCTGCAGGTGAGTATACCTCCCAGCACCTACGTGGTGTCCTTGCTGAGCAGGGCACCCTTGCTCAGTTCTCGTGTCCCGGCGGGCATGCTCAAAATGGTGTCGCCGAGCGTAAGCATCGTCATATTCTTGAGACTATGATGATTGCTTCCTCTCTTCCGCCACATTTCTGGGCTGAGGCTATCGCTACGTCGACTTACCTCATTAACATTCAGCCTTCTGCTGCCCTTCAAGGTGGCATTCCTCTCGAGCGTCTCTCTGGTAGTTCTCCAGACTACTCGACTCTTCGTTTATTTGGTTGCGTTTGCTATGTCCTCCTCCCTCCTCGCGAACGCACCAAACTGACCGCTCAGTCTGTTGAGTGTGTTTTTCTCGGATACAGTGATGAGCATAAGGGCTTTCGCTGTTGGGACCCCGTTGGTCGTCAGATGCGCATCTCTCGTGATGTCACATTTGATGTCACATTTTCATGGTTGTCCCTTCTCCTCGACCTCTTAGTTCTGATGCGCCCCCTTCGACCTCGGCGCCATCCTCTCCTCCGTCTAGTTCCCCTAGTTCTCCTCGTTCTCCGGCTTCGGACCCTTCCTCTGCTGTTCTCTTCCTCTTCTTCTGATGAGTCGTCTTCCGCCGATGAGCTTCCCTCTTCACGGCCTGTTCGTCAGCGTCGTGCTCCAGACCGTTACTCTCCTAGTCAGTATGGTCTCTCTATCGTCTCCGAACCGAATTCTTATCGGGATGCCGAGCGTCATCCTGAATGGCAGCTTGCCATGGCTGAGGAGATCGTTGCGCTTGAGCGCACTGGCACCTGGGATCTTGTTTCTCCCCCTTCTGGTGTTCGTCCTATCACGTGTAAGTGGGTCTATAAAATTAAGACCCGCTCTGATGGATCTCTTGAGCGCTATAAAGCGCGTCTTGTGGCTCGTGGTTTTCAGCAGGAGCACGGCCGTGACTATGATGAGACTTTTGCTCCTGTGGCTCATATGACCACTGTGCGTACTCTTCATGATGTTGCTTCTGTTCGACGCTGGTCTGTGTCCCAGCTTGATGTTCAGAACGCTTTTCTTAATGGCGAGTTGAGTGAGGAGGTTTACACGTAGCCTCCTCCTGGGTATTCTGTTCCCGATGGGATGGTTTGTCGTCTTCGGCGCTCTCTTTATGGCCTGAAACAGGCCCCTCGTGCCTGGTTTGAGCGCTTTGCCTCTGCGATGACTGCTGCTGGTTTTTCTCCTAGTTTTCATGATCCAGCGCTATTTGTTCACACTTCTCCTCGTGGACGCACTCTTCTCCTTCTCTATGTTGATGATATGATCATTACTGGTGATGATCCTGAGTATATTACCTTTGTCAAGGCTCGTCTTCGTGATCAGTTTCTTATGACTGATCTTGGTCCTCTTCGCTACTTTCTTGGGATTGAGGTCTCCTCCACTTCAGATGGTTTTTCTATATCTCAGGAAAAGTATATTCAGGATCTTCTTACTCGTGCTGCTCTTGGGGATGAGCGCACTGTTGAGACTCCTATGGAGCTTAATGTTAAGCTTCGTCCTACTGATGGTGATCCTCTTCCTGATCCGACACGTTATCGCCATCTTGTTAGGAGTCTTGTTTATCTTGCTGCCACTCGTTCTGATATCTCTTATCCTGTTCATATTCTGAGTCAGTTTGCCTCAGCTCCTACCACCGTTCACTACAGTCATCTCCTCCGTGTTTCTTCGTTATCTTCGTGGCACGATCACTCGTCGCCTTTTCTTTCCTAGTTCCAGCTCTCTCCAGCTCCAGTGCTACTCGGATGCCACGTGGGCGAGTGATCCTACGGACCGTCGTTCACTTTCTGCTTACTGTGTGTTTCTTGGTTGTTCGCTTGTTGCTTGAAAGACGAAAAAACAGGTATCGGTTTCCCGTTCAAGTGTTGAGGCTGAGCTGCGGCCTATGGCTTTGTTGATTGCTGAGGTGACCTGGTTACGGTGGTTGCTTCCAGATTTTGGGGTCTCTGTTACGACAGCCACTCCACTTTTGTCTGACAGTACAGGTGCTATCATTATTGCACGTGATCCGGTCAAGCATGAGCTTACCAAGCATATTGGTGTTGATGCTTTTTATACACGTGCTCAGGTGCAGGCTCAGGTTGTTGCGCTTCATTATGTGCCTTCAGATTTGCAGTTGGCGGATTTCTTTACAAAGGCACAAACCCGAGCGCAGCATAACTTCTTACTCTTCAACTCAGTGTTGTGGATCCATCATGAGTTTGAGGGGGGTGTTAGATGTATATATTTGTATATTGTATTTTCCCCATATGTTAGGGGGCTTCCTGCAAATTTGCACCTGTGCTAGGCACAATATATTGTGGCCTTTGGCCCCCTGGTAATACAACAAGTCTATTACCCTAACACTGTTGACGCAGTCGTCTCGCGTATCAAAGATGAATCTGCGCTTTGGGCTAGAGTCGGCGCCCCCCGTCTGAGATGCTTCTGCCGCAGACCTGGGGCGTTCACTGAGTTGTATTTCTTGCTTCCTTACCTTCTAGGAGGCTTGTAAAACTCTCTCTTTTCAATAAAATGAAACACAAAGGCTTTCTGCATTTTCTTGGAAAAAAACTAACCTGCTAGATTCCACTGCAATATTGCCCATCCAAACAAAGCTATGGGGTACTATGAGCCCAAGTCCAGTTCACTTGAACCACTGGTTCATACAACGAAATTACCCCAAATCTCTCTTCATACTAAATCTATTTTTCAATTTTTCTTGTTATTTTCTAGCACTGCACAAGTCCCGCTCACTTGAATCTTTGGTCTATAAAACGAAATTATCGCAAAGCTCTCTTCATACTAAATCTATTGTTCTATTTTTCTTTGTTATTTTCTAGCACTGTTTAGGTTGTCCACAAAAAAGATATCCATGGGTTTGAACCAGCTTTGTAAGAACTTGCTCACAAATTGGCAAGCTGGAACCCAAATAAAATAGTCAATCCAATCCAACCGCATCCACTCTAGTACAAAATAACATAAATGGTACTCCTGCAAACTCACAAGCTTAACTGAAGTCATGACTAGACCTGGCAGGGGCAGAATAACATTGGAAATATTCTGTTGTCTAGAAGAATCAAATAATCAACTTATACAATTCCAGCAATGGGATTCAACATATAAAAATGAGCCATAACTCGATGTAAATCAATAGTGACAAAACAAGGAATTAAATGCATAATACTAAGTTACTCATGTCAGCTATTCTATTATAACATGACAGAAATTGCAAGTGAGATCACAGAGCAGGCGACAAAATATACAACCTCGAATCAATGACTCAAGTCATATCACCAACTGATGTGATACTGGTGTAGATATTGCCATTTTAGCTATATATTTATAATTCTAACAAAACTTTCAAAACAGTGTTAATACAAGTTGGTAATACGCACAAATATAGATGGTATATATTTGATTATTTTTTTGACACTCAGTATATATTGGATTATTTTTTTGACACTAGGTATATATTTGATTATTGACAGTTAAACATTGATTAATTACCATTCATCCAGAATTATCATGTCCAACTTTCCAAATGAAAGCTATCAACACCAAGCAATTTATCCTGTGATCTGTTGTGCTAAAATTACTGATGGCGATGATACTCAAGCCAAGATGAGATATACTTATATGGTAACTGAACTACTCTATAGTAATCCATCCACGATAGTCACATACCAACAGAAGTCAAAGCTATTCGCAAGACTAAGCACGCACATGACGCATAGTTTTAAAGACAGACCAGTGAATGAACAGGTCAGGCTGTCAGTCCACTGGTTCACTGGTCCGGCTGCTGGTTCATTCGGTTTAATAGGTGGACCGTAATAAAGAAATAGAATTATATTTAGTAGTGTCATAGAGAAATTAAGTAGTCAACTAGGCTAACTTCCTATGAACAACAAACTTACAAAGTAGTTGTGATAAGACGGGTAGTGCGTTGGGGACAAAGTCACCAGTTGAGCCACACGACCGCGTTTCGTATCCCTCATCCAGCATTTAATTTCAACGCTGCAGACTATCAGAAATTTCTATCACCGTTAAGACCACCTTCCGGTTTGTTACGGTTTCGAGCAAAACTGGCGGTTCAACTGGATTTTTTCCCGGTTCACTTCCTTCTCCAGTCCATCTGCCATAACATACCAGGTGCTGGTTCTGGTTTATTCCGGTCGGACCAGCGGTGTCCAGTTATTTCAACTAGGCATGACGTCATACCATGAAACACATATGCCACATCAATGATATGGCATCAATGGCATGGTCCACAAAGATGCAATGCTACATAAAGGAGAGCGGTATTTTATCTCCGAGGGACAAGTTGGTCAAACCGCAACACAGGCAGAGCATATCCGCTTTGTGGTACAACACCAAGAATGTGCCTTGCCTCGCTCTGTAGCTTGAGGTGCTGCTCATATGTGAGTATTTTGATCACTAATGTAGTTAAGTTGTCATACTAGTTTTCATTCTTGTTGCAGTCTCAAATTTTATTTAGTTGGACTAGCACCATGATATCACAATAGTTTGCCAAATGTACTGCTCAGTTGGACTAGCACCTACACACCAACGACCCTCACATCTACCAAGTAACCCACCCTACAACCTTCGTACCTGACAACGGCTACAACAGTTACAGTATTCAAACATATTTCTCAAATCACAAATATTTGAAAGTTTTTCATCTTTCTTTTGCACTGTTAAATATTGTGAAGATACAACCGCTGGATCATGAGTATCGGGCTCCCCTGAGTCCCTATCCATAGCACTACGAGATTGATGATAGATAAGTGTGAATGGACAATTCCCTCTCAGACCGTGTACAACCCAAAGTTTTTACTCGTGGCCACATTTCATACAGTTTGCTTTCAGGTCGATGTTTTGATCTTGTCCCTACTTCATCATGTTACAAACTATGGATTTTAGTTGTGCGGTTGTGCCCACATAAGCCTAATCATAAACCAAACTACATAATCAATTAGCCTGGCTATAAACATAGTTTTCACCCTCCTTTTGAAAAGAGCCTATATGCTATTCATTACAAGCTAGTAGTTAATCAGCCTGAGTTTATACTACTATAAATGATATTAGGTGAATGGGCGAATAGACGTTGTTAAAGGTAAGGGGTGGCTTATAGACCACAATCAATCGACTAAGTCTACCAAAATGTGTACTGAGAGGTCCTTTCTTCAGCTCTCGTAATAACAATTCCTGCCACATCTAACAAACAAAGTAAGAAAGTGAAATAAATATTTGAGCAGTTATCCTCTGTCCAAATGTTAAATGTACAAAACATGCATCAGTTAAAGACTTCTCACTTTCTTTTCCAGAGGAGGCAAACCAACCAATTCGATTTAAAGCTAAAATCTGTTAGTGCTGTATTAATAGCTGCATGTTGGCTTTACGTTTGCTGCCTGCTGGCTTTCTATTTCTGCATCTTGGCTTTTCCTTTCTGCCCTTTTGGCATTCACCTGTACTTGTACTTATACTGGCCCCTTGGCCTCATTGTATTACAAGCTGTGTTCATCTTTACATGGTATGGTATCGAGCTAGGATTTTTTCCGATCACTTCTCTCCTCCTGCATGATGGAGATCGATCTTGTCCTCCACTCTAACGCAGTCCCACCACCAACTTTCCTCTGGCTGTGCCCCTAAGTTCAACGCAGGCCTTTCTTCTGCCAGGGTCGCCGCCATGGGTGGGTCCAACAGGGTGGAAGGGTGGGGCTAGGACCACCTTAAGAATTTGGCCCAATAGCCCTACTATATAAAATATATTTGAGAAAAAAAAACATCTCTAGAGGCAGCCCAAGAAGTAAAAGACCACGTACAGTCGTTGATAGTCCATATCTGTTCCTATCTTCTCTCAATAATCGGGGCGGCCGTCCTGGCGATCCCCAAACCTGCCCTAGCCCCGATAATGCAGTTCCAAACTTCTGATCGCAGGTAGTTTGTGTTCTGATTGGATCAAGCAAGGGAACACAATCGGAAGCGGCGAGCGAGCATGCAGTGCTGCAAATTAGCCAAGGTTCAAGAAAGCGTTATGCGTAATCGGTGCGGTCGTCTTCCGGTTAGCGCTTCAGCGTGCATAAGCGGCGCTTTTCCCCTCTTTTTTCTGCTTTTTTCTGCTTAAGCGCTTATGCAATCGATGCGGAAGGCCTCCGCATTGCGCTTTAGCGCGCATAAGCGACGCTTTTTTCCGCTTTCCCGAACCTTGAAATTAGCAGAGAGCAGAGGAGAGCAAGGGATCACCACAGTCGCACCTCGCGCGCATACGCACGGCCGGCCGGCCGGCTGCTTACGCAAGTATTTGATTGGTGATTCTCTAATCAGGTCTTGCTCTTTACGTCTCTCAACTATCAAGTCTCAAGTTGGAAATTTGATTAGCTTATTCTTATTGCACCGCAAAACTAGAACATTGATTCATGATACAAGAAATGGATTCATTGTAGTCGTACAATCTGGCTGATTGAGCGAGATATTTTTTTCCAAGGTAAAAGATGATGATATAATTGAGACTTTCATGGCTATGAAAAAGTGTTATCCCGAGAAGAGGAAGAAGTTTTTTTTTTAATTATTGCACTCATGTAATATTACTATACAAATATTTCAGATAT
The DNA here is from genome assembly GCF_019359855.2 of Lolium perenne. NCBI lineage: Eukaryota > Viridiplantae > Streptophyta > Magnoliopsida > Poales > Poaceae > Lolium > Lolium perenne. The sequence goes on from NC_067248.2 coordinate 88,284,967, forward strand.
TTATATGTAACCATTTAATTCTATGCTGCTTGTGAGACCTTATAAATATATTTATGTTGTTCTTATAGCAAATTTTATACCCATACTATTGAAGGTTATTTTTGTGGTATCGAAAAAAGATTGTATCTAGTTGCCCCACCGTAAAATCCTAGATTCGCCACTGGTCGCCGCTCCGACGATCCCCTGGCCGCCACCAGCTGGTCTCAATCGACATCGCCCTGGCTGGACTTCGTCACCTGTTGCATCACGTTTGCAAGGTGGCCCTTCTGACTGCAGTTGTCCGATCCCTCCTACGTGTTTCATCTTGCTGGCTCCTTGCTTGAGTGCTAGGAGCTATGTCTGTTCCTCGCTGCCCTGTGCTCTTTGATGGTCTCAATTACCGGAATGGGTTCAGCGCATCTGGGAATTTTTGACGGGCGAAATTCCTTGTCCACCTTGTCCTATTCGCCCTGTTCCGCCTCACATCCCACAAGGTGCGCCCTGTTCCGCCTCACATCCCACAAGGTGCTGATGCGTCTGCCCAGCAAATAGCGGCCAACAAATTTGCTGATGCAGAGGAGTTTTATGAGTCGCAATTTAAGGTCTACAAGCACTGGGTTGATGAGGATGCTCGTGCCTCCGCTATACTGGTTGAGAGCATGCTGCCACGGTTTTCTGCTGATTTACTTGGCCGGGCATCTGCTCACCTGATGTGGACACATCTTCGTGCCCTTCATGAGACTGCTGGTGACTCTTTGTACCTAGCGCTTGTGCGTCAAGAACATATACTCAAGCAGGGTGATCTCGCCGTTGATGAGTCCTATGCTCAGATATCTGAGCTGTGGCATCAGCTTGACTCTTTGGGACCAGATGTTTGTGGCACCTGCCAGTGTTGTGAGCGTCAACGCTCCAGCTTCGAGCTTTTCCGCCTCTACGACTTCTTGACCCGTCTTCGAGCTGAGTATGAGCAGACCAGATCTGGGTTGTTGGCTCGCCACCCTCGTGTGTCATTTTTGGAGGCTCTTGCTGCGGTCCGCACAGAGGAGATTCGGCTTCGTGGTGCAGGTTTGTTGCCACATCCTTCATCAGTTTTGGCGGTTCATACACCACCTGCTCGAGCTGTGCCTTCTTCATCAGTACATACATCTACTGATAATCAACGACCATGTGGATACTGTCATCGCACGGGACACCTTTTTGAGGATTGTGAAGAGGAAGAAGGCTAATGCTCGTCGTAAGAGTGGCACTGGAGGCTCCTCCTCTTCGAGTTCTACTCAGAATAGTCCCGCGGGGTCTGGAGCTTCTCATGTTACTTCGCCGCCTTACCGCATCTGCACCAACAGGTTTTGATGGCTCTGCTGCTCAGTCTTCCCGTGTTGAGACACCACCACCTCCTACCCCTCCACCTTCAGGTATATCACCATGGATTTTAGATTCCGGAGCTTCTTTTCACATGACTTCTGATTCCACCAGTCTTACATCACTTAGTCCTGTTCAAACTGCCGATGGCACCCCCCTTTCTGTCACAGGACTAGGAACTCTTTGTACATCCTCTTTTACTGTACCTAATGTCTCCTATGTTCCAAAACTAACCATGCAGCTCATGTCCGCTGGACAGCTTACTGACCATGGTTGTCGTGTTATTCTAGATTCTGACTCTTGTTGTGTTCAGGATCGACGTACGGGAACTCTGGTGGGTACTGGCCCCCGCCACCGTAATTCACAGCGCCTTTGGGAGCTTGACTGGCTTCATCTTCCTTCCGCTGCCTCTGCCGGTCTCTCCGTCACCACCTCCGCTGCATCAGCGGCATCATCCACGTCATCGTTTGCTCAGTGGCACCACCATTTGGGTCATCTATGTGGGTCGCATCTATCATCTTTAGTTCGTCGTGGTCTTTTAGGATCTTTGATTGGTGATGTATCCTCAGATTGTATGGGTTGTAAGCTTGGCAAGCAGATACAACTAACATATCCCACTAGTGAGTCTGTGTCACAACATCGGTATTATATTATTTTTATAGATGATTATTCCCGCTACACTTGGATATACTTTATGTCTTCTCATAGTGAGGTTCTCTCCATTTATATGAGGTTTGCTACCATGGTCCTCACCCAGTACGATCTCCCTATTCGTGTTTTCCGTGCCGACTGCTGGAGAGTATTTGTCAGGCCATCTACGTGGTTTTCTGGCTGAGCAGGGCAATCGCTCTCAATTTTCTTGTCCCGGTGCTCATGCTCAGAACGGTGTGGCTGAGCACAAGCATCGTCATCTTCTTGAGACTGCTCATGCGCTTATGATAGCATCTGCTGTTCCACCACATTTTTGGGCAGAAGCGGTGTCTACAGCTGCTCATCTATTTATCTTCAACCCTCCACTGCCCTTCAGGGAGTTATTCCAATTGAGCATCTTTATGGGGAGCCTGGAGACTATTCTAAGCATAGGCTTTTTGGTTGTGTGTGCTACGTCTTGTTGGCACCACGTGAGCGCACTAAGCTGACAGCACAATCAGCGCAGTGTGTGCTCCTTGGTTACACTGGTGAGCATAAGGGGTATCGATGTTGGGATCCTGTTGATCAGATGGATACGCATTTCTCGGGATGTGACTTTTGATGAGTCGCATCCTTTCTATTCTAATGTGTCTTATGGCTCTACGTCGACCTCTTTCGCCGAGCCGATTTCTTTCCTGACTTTTCCAGATAGTCCTGTCTCCACACTACACCTACCACCACCATATGCACCTCCTACCCCACATGCTTCTCCACCGACACCACCGGCTTCTCCACCGACGTCACCGGCTTCTTCACCGCCACCACCATCAGCTTCTCCACCACAACCACCACCATCGATTGTTCCATCTTTTCCTCTTTATTATACTCGGCGTCCACGACTTGACGGTTCTTCTAACAATCCATCTTCTTCGCTGCTTCCTTCTCTGTATTATCTTCGTGATCGGCGCACTATTAAGCCTCCTGATCGCTATGGTTTTGTCGTTGCCACGCTTGCGGACCCCACGCGCTGCAGGCATCTTGTAGGGAGTCTTGTCTATCTTGGTGTCACTCGTCCTGATATTTCCTATCCTGTGCATATTCTAAGTCAATTTGTCTCTGCTCCCACCCAACTTCACTATAGCCACCTTCTTCGTGTTCTCCGTTATCTTCGTGGGACCATCACTCGCTGTCTCTTCTTTCCACGCTCTAGTCCTTTAGAGCTCCAGACTTACTCTGATGCGACTTGGGCCTATGATCTCTCTGATCGCCGATCTCTTTCTGCCTACTGTGTCTTTTTGGGTGGTTCTCTCATCGCATGGAAGACTTAAAATCAGACCGCGGTTTCCCGTTCAAGAGTTGAGGCTGAGTTGCAGGCTATGGCTTTATTGACAGCCGAGGTCACTTGGCTACGATGGTTACTTGAGGATTTTTGTGTTTCGATTTCAGCACCCACTCCTCTTCTATCAGACGGTGCAGGTGCTATAAGCATTGCTCGAGACCCTGTGAAGCATGAGCTCACCAAACATATTGGGGTTGATGCTTCCTATATGCGTTCACAGGTGCAGAACCAGATTGTTGCTCTTCGGTATGTGCCTTCAGAGGTTCAGCTGGCTGATTTCTTCACAAAGGCACAAACTCGAGCTCAACACAGGTTTTACCTCTCCAAACTCAGTGTCGTGGATCCGTCATGAGTTTGAGGGGGGTGTTAGTGCTGTATTAATAGCTGCCTGTTGGCTTTACGTTTGCTACCTGCTGGCTTTCTATTTCTGCCTCTTGGCTTTTCGTTTCTGCCCTTTTGGCATTCACCTGTACTTGTACTTATACTGGCCCCTTGGCCTCATTGTATTACAAGCTGTGTTCATCTTAACAAAATCAAGGGAACGCAGATTGGTGATTGGTATGTTCACAAGAAAACTAGTACACAATAGGACTACATGCGACAATTTGTAAGCAAATATTGGAATTCAATTATTTAATTCTAAGGTTTACAACCTACAAAAAATGTTATCTTTAACAATTCATGTAAATAGGTGATTGCTGTGAGAAAGATATTTCAAATTTCAATTATGTCTTTTGTCCATTTATGATATTAGGATTAGTTTGTTCATTCTTTGAAAATGGTGCTTAACTGACAAGTAGATTCAATACTTATCGTGATAGCTCTTAGCATAATACTCCCTCCGTCTTTCAATACAAGGCCACTACCAAAACTATATTTTCCATATATAGTACAAGGCCACTACTGTCTCTTTCCAATAAGAATTGATTAGATTTCTACCTCGTAACATGGTGCTTATTAGTGTGGACGTTGCATGCAGCCATAGAGAAACAAGCAGCACATGCAACATGACTTATCAGCTTAGAACATTAGGGTTTTTTCAAAACAATTAATTATGCTATTTATTAGTAGGCTTTGTTTTCTTGGTATCTGAATAATGAGATATCTTATCCATCTATGCTTAGTAAGGAATGTAAGGACTTGAACACAATTGTGATGTCTATGGCACGCACCTCCAAGTCGAACCGCCTTGAACTTAAGAAGCCCCTCTCCTTGGGGCCCCAGCACCGGGAGAGTGCAGGAGACGGAATGCCCCGCATGGTTTACAGCAATGGAAGCGCTGTACCAGGGACCCCGTGTGATGGGCTCGCCCATTGCAGACACTATGTGCTGGTTCTGGGTAGCCTTCTCCATTGCCTGTCTGCAACAAGAGTAGAAAAAAGAGTTAGCCCTGGCGATACATCTCTTCTGGAAAACAAAATATTTGAGTACACAAGGAGCAGAAATCAACATTAGCAGCAGGAGCACGCATCCTACAAATTCAACAGAAACAGACTCATCGTCCACGTGCTACATATAGATTAAGAACTACACGCAGCGGAGAGATACAAACATGTGAATACAAAGAACAGGTAAACAAATCCACCCAGGAAGTGGTGATCTTAGGTTTATCTTGCCGATCAAGGGAAGTTACACACGAAGTGTAGAGGACGGCGAGAAATGGGAGGCGTAGGTTTGGGTTTGTACCTGGAGCAGGAGAGGAAAACGGAAAGGTCTCCGACGGCGCTGGCGGCGACGGCGCCGGTGAGCCCCAGCAGCGAGAGCGCGGCCGCGCGACGGGCCCATGCCCCCACGCCCTCATCAGACGGCGTCAGCGGTGGCGGAGGGGGTTGTGCCTTAGATTTGGGCTGGGCGGAGAGGCGGCGGAGGAGTGGTGCGGAGGTCGTGTGACGGCGAGCCGCCAACATTTTCGTCGGCGGAGGGAGAAGGGGAGGAGAGAACCCGCAGTTGCGTTGTGTCTGAGTTCTAGTGCAGCCAGTTTCTGCCTTGTGGGCCCTTCCGCCCCCTTCTTTCTTTCTCACGAAGAATTAGCCTTCTCAGCATTATAATGCGAAAAAATTAAATGTAGATTAAGCAGGACGTGAGTGATTTGTCTATGTATCTATATACTTCCTCCGTCCCTAAAAACGTAAGGCATCTAAAATTTAGTTAAAAGTCAACATATTTTAGCTTTGATCAAATTTATACGTAAAAATATAAACATTCACAACACCAAATCAATATAAATAGATTCACCAGAAATTGTAGTTTCTCAAAATATCCATTTGATATCGCAGATATCCACATTTTTTTGTATAAACTTGGTCAAACTTAGAAGATGCTTCTTTGATGCTTTATTGGGTTGACTTGGCACATGCTTATACCATGCTATAACAATAACAAGTCAACTAAATCCTCTATGATCATTTAGGTTTTGATTTGTAATATCATTTTATGTTTAATGTTTTTTCGCTATGCATGATTATGGCCATTATTGCTCTCTTAGTTGGTCGCTCTCAGTTTTTTGCTAGCCTTCACTTTTACTGAGTATGATCTCTACTCGTGCATCCAACAACCAATAACCAAAGTTTTCCAATTGTGTCCACCATATCTACCTACTAGCATTATTGCTATTCCAACTATATTCATCATGTTTTTATTTATCTTCTAAATTAAATTTTGGTATGAGAAAATTAGTTAGTAAAGCTCTCGCGAACTTGATGGCCTATTTACTTTCTTACACTTAATAAACTTGATCAACGTGACCATTTTATGAAGTTTATATGTTTGCAAATTGCAAGTTGGGAGTTAGCACAACCATGCTTTCATGGGGAACCTTTCAACATTGCACTTATTCATATTTAGTTGATGTCATGTTCTTTTATTTATGGATGCCTAGTGGTGCGAAATAAAATGGAAACTTGTAAGTCCATGGAGTTTGTATATGTGTTAGAGAAACGCCTGGGCCACTAATCTAAGCCATGCATCATTCATGGTGGAAATTTACAGTGAACCATAGTGAGCATTCTATGAAGCATTTTCAATAAAAAACTATACCCATAGTAAATAAAAAGATTATTGAGATGCTCATTGTCTGTTTGTCTTATGATTTTGGTATGAGAATGCTCCTATATCATAGGGCAAGAGGTACCACGTTGGCGATTTTCGGTGATATGTATACTTACAATGACAAGAACTTATTTGGGACCTAAATTGAGTAGCATGAGGTTTAGGTACTCGAATTCAAGGGGCATGAGATTTTCAACTTGTGATTTGTCAAGCATATGGCTCATATTTGCACTCACATTAACCTTAACCATTCAAGATGCTTATAATAGGGGTAATGAGAGCTCAAAGCTAATGAGTACCATACTTTTTGGAAGGTTTATAAAACTTTTTAATCTTGCTTCCTCTGAAAAGAGTTTTTCTTTTACTTTTATATTGAGTCTTCATCTTCTTGTTTTATGCACCAATTAAGAGAGCATAGTTGTCATTCTGAGTATAATATGCATAGTCCCAAAATTTATTATTGATTGATTCATGATTATGGTATTGCTTTTTTCTTAAATTACTTGTATCTAGTCATCCTTTGAACTTTGAAGGTGTTCTGGCATTTATGTTTTGCTCCTTCATAAAGGACAAGCTGAGTACCACTTCACTATGTTTTCTCTATGCTCATAAACAAACAGTTGCTTTCAATGCACTTTATTCATGATCCTTTGATTGAGTTACTTCTTATGTTATAACACATTTGCTAAGTTCTATTGCTAGAATTATATCTATCATGTCTATGCTTGGAAGTACTTTGATCCCAGCTCACAATGCTTTTACAGTAACTTGATCAAGATTGTGTTGGCTTCATGTCACTTCAAAAATTATTTTGTTATCACTTACCTACTCGAGGATGAGCAGGAGTTAAGCTTGGGGATGCTTGATACGTCGCAAACGTATCTATAATTTTTGATACTCCATGCTTGTTTTACACCAATTGCTATATGTTTTTTTACACTTCGTTGCACTTTTATATATTTTCCGGCACTAACCTATTGACAAGATTCCACGGTGCCAGTTCTCTGTTTGCTGTTGTTTTGTATTTCAGAAAAGTTGTACAGGAAATATTCTTGGAATTGGACGAAACAAAAGCCGAAGATCTTATTTTTCCGTAACAAAGACGAAGTCCGGAGGAGGGACGAAGGGGGGCCACAAGTTGGCCAGACCATGCCTAGGCGCGGCCTGAGCCTGCCCGCGCTTAGGGTGGTGTGGGGCCACCTGGCCTCCACCGACCTCGCCCTTACGCCTATAAGAAGCCTCCCGACTCGTGAATTAAATCAATCGGCTTCCATCCACGAAAAGTTCTGTAGCTCCGCCGCCGTCGCAGACAAGATTCGGGGGACAGAAGTCTCTGTTTTGGCACCCTGTCGGGATGGGGAATTGCCCCTGGAGCCATCTCCATCGACTCCACCACCATCTCCATCGCCGTTGCTGACTCCCACGATGAGGAATGAGTAGTTCTCCCCCGAGGCTGAGGGCTTTACCGGTAGCTATGTGGTCTATCTATCTCTCCATGTATGATCTTTATGTGATCATGAGCTTTGTAATCTAGTTGAATAAGTAGATGTTATTCTTCAACTATTGTGCTACTCAAGTGGTTTTATTATGTGATCTCCGGGGACACCTTGTCCAATGGTGTGAAGGTGACAGTGTTCACACCGTGTTTGTTTCTTATGCTTAATTTATGGAAATACTTATGAATTGTGGTGACTAGTTAGTACCATCTTTGTATGCTCAAAGTGACAGCGTGGGGTGTCCATAGATTGGGAATGCGAACTTTAAGGAATGCTTATGCAGACTGATACGTCTCAAACGTATCTATAATTTCTTATGTTCCATGCTACTTTTATGACAATACTTGAATGTTTTATACATACTTTACAACATTATTATACATTTTCCGGCACTAACCTATTAACAAGATGCCGAAGCGCCAGTTGTTGTTTTCTGCTGTTTTTGGTTTCATAATTCCTAGTAAGAAAATATTCTCGGAATTGGACGAAATCAACGCCCAGGGTCCTATTTTTACACGAAGCTTCCAGAAGACCGAGGGGGAAAGGAAGTGGGGCCACGAGGCGGCCACACAGCAGGGCGGCGCGGCCCAAGCCCTGGCCGCGCCGGCCTGTTGTGTGGGCCCTCGTGACGCCCCCTGACCTACCCTTCCGCCTACATATAGCCTTCGTCGCGAATACCCCTGTACCGAGAGCCACGATACGGAAAACCTTCCAGAGACGCCGCCGCCGCCAATCCCATCTCGGGGGATTCAGGAGATCGCCTCCGGCACCCTGCCGGAGAGGGGAATCATCACTAGAGGGGCTCTACATCATCATGCCCGCCTCCGGATTGATGCGTGAGTAGTTCATCCTTGGACTATGGGTCCATAGTAGTAGCTAGATGGTTGTCTTCTCCGCTTGTGCTATCATTGTTTAGATCTTGTGATCTGCCTAACATGATCAAGATCATCTATTTGTAATGCTACATGTTGTGTTTGGTGGGATCCGATGAATCTAGAATATTATGTCAAGTTGATTATAAATCTATCATATATGTGTTGTTTATGTTCTTGCATGCTCTCCGTTGCCAGTAGAGGCTCTGGCCAAGTTGATACTTGTAACTCCAAGAGGGGGTATTTATGCTCGATAGTGGGTTCATGCCTCCATTGAATCTGGGACAGTGACAGAAAGTTTTAAGGTTGTGGATGTGCTGTTGCTACTAGGGATAAAACATCGATGCTTTGTCTAAGGATATTTGTGTTGATTACATTACGCACCATACTTAATGCAATTATCTGTTGTTTACAACTTAATACTGGAGGGGGTTCGGATGATAACCTGAAGGTGGATTATTTAGGCATAGATGCATGCTGCATAGCGGTCTATGTACTTTGTCGTAATGCCCTGATTAAATCACATAGTAATCATCGTTGATATGTCTTGAATCTTTATTTGTCAATTGCCCACCTGTAATTTGTTCACCCAGCATGTTAGTTATCTTATTGGAGAGACACCACTAGTGAACTGTGGACCCCGGTCCATTCTCTTACATCTGAATACATTCTACTGCAATCATTGTTTTTACTGTTCTTTGCAAACAAACACCATCTTCCACTCGATACGCTTAATCCTTTGTTTTCAGCAAGCCGGTGAGATTGACAACCTCACTGTTACGTTGGGGCAAAGTATCTTGATTGTGTTGTGCAGGTTCCACGTTGGCGCAGGTTTCACTGGTGTTGCGCCGCACTACACTCCTCCACCAACAACCTTCACGTGCTTCTTGGCTCCTACTGGTTCGATAACCTTGGTTTCTTTCTGAGGGAAAACTTGCCGCTGTGCGCATCATACCTTCCTCTTGGGGTTCCCAACGGACGTGTACATCTACGCGCATCAAGCGACTTTTTCTGTCGCCGTTGCCGGGGAACTGAAGAAAAGTTATACCACAGAGAATTGCCTCCCACGGCAACAACACTTTTTCTGGCGCCGTTGCCGGGGAGATCAAGACACGCTGCAAGGGGAGTCTCCACTTCCAATCTATTTACTTTGTTTTTGTCTTGCTTTACTTTATTTTATTTACTGTCTTGTTTGCTTCATATTAAAAACACAAAAAAATTAGTTACTTTACTTTCTGTCTTATTTACTAGCTCTATATCAAAAACACACAAAAATTAGTTACTTGCATTTAGTGTACTGTTATTATCATATCTAGCTCTGTACCTGTTACTTCTTCACCTGAGGAATTAGTCTTTATTTTTAAACAAGGAGATGAGGAGAGTTTTAAAGATGCTTGGTCTAGAATTTTTGATGCTTATCGCAAAGCTGAACCTCAAATGACTCTAAGTTTTCTCCTTAGTAATTTTTATTTTGGGCTTATGATTCGCTATAGATATGCCTTAGATGCTATAGTGGGAGGAGATTTCCTTCATTGCAACGGTGATCAAGCTTTTAATGCCATAAAAAAATTGGTTGCATCACATAGTTCAGCTAATAACTTTGATTCAGCCCTTATTAGCATTTATAATAGATTAAACACCCTTGAGATAAGTGCATCTTGCTTGAAAGAAAATTATAGTTATGTTCGTAACCGTCTTGATGAAGTTTTAGTGAACTCTGAACCCTCATTGTGGAACCCTACTATTAAAGTTATTATTGGTGGTGAAACTTTTCATGCCCGTTGTGATATTATGTCTGAATTTTGTCTTATGCCTGAGAGTATTTATAAATCTTTGACACTTTGGGGACTTGTTGAAGGGGGAGAAGGAATAACTCTTATTGATAACTCCGTTATAATTCCTAAGGGAATAGCCGAGGATGTGCACACAACCATTCTTGGAAAAACAGTATCCACTGATTATCTTGTTATTGAATGTGTAGGAACAGGACAAATCACACTTGGAAGATCCCTACTGAAACTATTGGGAGCAATCATAAATACAGGAGAAGGCACCCTAAAATGCACACCGGGAGGCCAACATGTATTCCCTAAACCAAAGAGTAAGAAAAAGAGTAAGAAGGGTAGGCGTAAAGCCCGAGGTAATGTTGATGCTCCATCTCTTGAAAATACTTGATTTGCACTTTCTGCGCCTAGCTGAAAGGCGTTAAAGAAAAGCACTTCTTGGGAGATAACCCAAGTTACATTTTATTTACTGTATTGTTGAGTCTTGGAAGTTGTTTACTACTGTAGCAACCTCTTCTTATCATGTTTATGTGCCAAGTAAAGTTTTTATGCTAAAGTTGATGCTAGATTTGGATCGTTGCGCAGAAACAGCATTGCTGTCTGTCACGAATTCGTACAGATCTCCCTGTAGAAAAATCAAAAAAAATCTGCAAATTTACGAGCGTGATCCTCATATATGTACGCAACTTTCATTAGTTTTGAGTTTTTCCATTTGAGCAAGTTAAGTGCCCTTTCCAAATTCGTCTTTACGGACTGTTCTGTTTTTGACAGATTCTGCCTTTTATTTCGCATTGCCGCTTTTGCTATGTTGAATGAGTTTCTTTGTTCCATTAACTTTCAGAAGCTTTGTGCAATGTCCAGAAGTGTTAAGAATGATTGTGTCACCTCTGAATGTGTGAATTTTTAATTATGCACTAACCCTCTAATGAGTTTGCTTGAAGTTTGGTGTGGAGGAAGTTTTCAAGGGTCAAGAGAAGAGGATGATATACTATGATCAAGAAGAGTGAAAGGTCTAAGCTTGGGGATGCCATGGTGGTTCATCCCAGGATATTTTAAGAAGACTCAAGCATCTAAGCTTGGGGATGCCCAAGGCATCCCCTTCTTCATCGACAACATTATCAGGTCACTTCTAGTGAAACTATATTTTTATTCCATCACATCTTATGTTCTTTACTTGGAGCATTGGTTTGCTTTTATTTTCGTTTTGGTTTGAATAAAGTTGGATCCCATCATCCTTATATTGGAGATATTACGCTCCGCTTTTTCATATGGAACACTTGTGTTCTTAATTGTGCTTTAATGTTCATGGCGAAGGCTGAAATTGCTTCGTTAAATTGCTATTTGGTTGGAATCAGAAAATGCTGCATATGGTTTGGAATAACTTGGCAATTGTTTGAGCTCTCATAGATCATGTTTAAGCTCTTGCATCATGTAGTTTAATCTATTAATGAAGAACTACCGTAGAGCTTGTTTAATTTGGTTTGCATGATTGGTCTCTCTAAGTCTAGATATTTTCGGGTAAAGTGTTTGAACAACAAGGAAGACAGTGTAGAGCCTTATAATGCTTGCAATATGTTCTTGTGTAAGTTTTGCTGTACATGTTCATACTTGTGTTTGCTTCAAACAACCTTGCTAGCCCAAACCTTGTACTGAGAGGAAATGCTTCTCGTGCATCCAAACACCTTGAGCCAAACCCCATGCCATTTGTGTCCACCATATCTACCTACTATGTGGTATTTTTCTGCCATTCCAAAGTAAATTACTTGAGTGCTACCTTTAAAATTTAATTCCTTTATCTTTGCAATATATATCTCATGGGACAAATAGCTTAAAAACTATTGTGATGATGAATATGTAGTTATGTGTCTTAGTTCTTATAAGTTGCTTGTTGAGCGGTAACCATGTTTCTGGGGACGCCATCAACTTTTTACCTTTGTTGGATATCATGTGAGATGCTATGCATGTTCGTCTTGTCTGAAGTAAGTGCGATTTCATGATCAAATGGTTTGAGTATGGATATGTTAGAGAAGAACATTGGGCCGCTAACTAAAGCCATGTATCATGGTGGAAGTTTCAGTTTTGGACATACAACCTCAATCTCTTATGATAATATTATTTGTTGTTGAATGCTTAAGCATTAAAAGAGGAGTCCATTATCTGTTGTCTATGTTGTCCCGGTATGGATGTCTAAGTTGAGAATAATCAAAAGCAAGAAATCCAATGCGTGCTTTCTCCTTAGACCTTTGTACAGGCGGCATAGAGGTACCCCTTTGTGACACTTGGTTCAAACATATGTTATGCGATGATAATCCGTGTTTTCCGAGCTGATTAGGACAAGGTGCGAGCACTATTAGTACTCTATGCATGAGACTTGCAACTTGTAGGAAGTATTATGCATAGCACATATGAATTATTACTACCGTTGACAAAATTGTTTCTATGTTTTCAAAACAAAAGCTCTAGCACAAAAATAGTAATCCATGCTTCCCTCTGCGAAGGGCCATTCTTTTACTTTATGTTGAGTCAGTTTACCCACTTCTTTCTATCTTAGAAGCAAACACTTGTGTTAACTGTGTGCATTGATTCTTACATGTTTACTTATTGCACTTGTTATATTACTCTATGTTGACAAATATCCATGAGATATACATGTTACAAGTTGAAAGCAATTGCTGAAACTTAATCATCCTTTGTGTTGCTTCAATGCATTCTACTTAGAATTTATTGCTTATGAGTTAGCTCTTATGCAAGTCTTATTGATACTTGTCTTGAAAGTACTATTCATGAAAAGTTTTGCTATATGATTCTTTCTTTTAGTCATTATCTTTGTTAGCAATCTTTTGTTCAGATCACTCCATTCATCTCATATGCTTTACAATAATGTCGATCAAGATTATGTTGGTAGCATGTCACTTCAGAAATTATTTGTGTCACTACAAAAAAAAGTTCTGATAGACAACGTCCCAAAATCGTCCACTAAGGGGTATTTTTCGTCGCCTATGGGCCTAACCCGACGATATGGGTTCTGTTGTCCAAACTGCGTCAGGCAAAGTCCTACGACGTTTTTTTCGGTCCGTTGCGTTTGGGCGCCCTTCTGCCACGGAAAATCGGCCCGTTGTACAAGTGTTTTCGGGAGCCCGTTGACTGTTGACGTCATGCAAACTGACACGTGGCAGACGCCGTTAACTGGCAGTTAACGGCGTTAACCGGCTGAAACCCCGTGGTAGATGGTAGGCCCACACGAGGCCTGCCACGTCTTAAGCGGGCCGGGCCAGCTGACATAGTTTGACCGGTCAACTATATAGCTGGGCTGGTCCATTAGTTACATGGGCCGGGCCTAACCTCTAAGGTTGACTGGTCAAAACTTAAATGGGCCGGCCCATTTAACATGTGGGGTCCACCTTACAGCAACTGGGCCGGCTCAAGAAGCAAGTGGGCCGGGCCAAAACACAGGTGGGTCCCACTTTCCTGTTAAAGGGCCGGCCCATTTAGTGTGTGGGGTCCACCATATAGCAAGTGGGCCGGGCCAAAAACACAGGTGGGTCCCACTTTCCAGTTAAAGGGTCGGCCCATTTAGTATGTGGGGTCCACCATATAGCAAGTGGGCCGGCCCAACAAGATAGTGGGCCGGGCCAAAAACACAGGTGGGCCCCACTTTCCTGTTAAAGGGCCGACCCATTTGGTGTGTGGGGTCCACCATATAGAAGTGGCCTGGCCCAACAAAAAAGTGGACCGGGCCAAAAACACAGGTGGGTCCCACTTTCCAGTTAAAAGGCCGGCCCATTTAGTATGTGGGGTCCACCATATAGCAAGTGGGACGGCCCAACAAGATAGTGGGCCGGGCCAAAAACATAGGTGGGTCCCACCTTCCTGTTAAAGGGCCGACCCATTTACCATGTGGGACCACCATATAGCAAATGGGCTGGCCCAACAAGATAGTGGGCCGGCCCAATAAGCATGTGGAGCCCACTATCGTGTAACCGGGCCGGCCTACTAAAGAAGTGGGCCGGCCCAAAATGAAAGTGGGTCCCACACTACTGTAAGTGGGCCGGCCCAATCTGTTGTAGGGCCCTACTTGTTTGACTAGTCAACTTGCATTAAATTTCATGAGCCTAAAATCTGATATCAATGATACACACAATTACATACACAAATAAAACAAGTAGGAAAATTACAAGGCAATTAATGTGCCCAAATAAAAAAATTACATAGAATCATTGAGGACTTCTATTAGCATCATCAATAACACGTTGACATTTGGCAATCGCCTTGATTGAATCTTGTGTACTCTTTGTCAACATATCAGCTACAGATCTTAAAGCAGCAATACCATGTCTTTTATAAAGTACAGCCTTGAGATATTTACTGTTTGATGAAAGAAATGGTCTAGGTTGACGGCTATGAGAAGATGCATCAGAAGAAAGATCAGAACTTTTTTTGGGCCTCACTTCTAATGAAGATTGCTTCATCACAACTGCATTCTGATAATAATGCAAAAAGAGTTAAACGATGAACTATGCAAACATTTATTATGCAATGTAGATATAAGATAATAACAAGTTGCATAAATAAGACAAATGTATGGAACTTGTACTAAGCACAAACTTACATCATAATGTTGCACAGGTCGCTACGAGATCCTTTTTGGCGACTCTCTTCTAATGATGACTGCTTCATTAAAACTGCATTCTGGTAACATTGCAAACATAGTTACAACAATTAACTATTCAAACATGTATTACGCAATGTAGAGATCAGATAACAGCATGTAGAGATAAGATAAGATGCATGTACTAAGCACATACTGGCTCGCTGCAGGTCCTTCTCTTGCGTGCACTAGTCGTGGTCAACATGCCTGTCATTTTAGGTTCAGCCATCAAGTGAAATGCTAATCCTCCTGCTCCATTGTCCTTAATCTGTGTTTAGATATCACATTTAAGACCAAGTCAGCTGGTTTCAAATAACAAAAAACTTGAGCTGCCAAATGAATAAGCCAATATTTACCAGATATCAGATTAAAACCAACTAGATGTTGCTTTGCATGAGATACGAATTTCAGACATTCAGATTTAGAGTAGGGTAATGCCAAGGTTTTCCACATAAAGTAAACTGGCATTAAGAATGACCAAATGTCAGGTTCAAATCACCTTCGCAGTTTCTCCAAGACAAGCATATCAAATAGGCAGAAACATAGTAAAGCATGAATGGCATTGCTATGGCAGGGTTCCAAGTGTTAATCTCTTGCATAAGGAACAATGCATATAGGTTATAGATAATAACAGAAGTAAACTGCCAAAATTACCAACCAAGAACTCAGATTCCAACCTTCCCTAGCGTCCCCGTTGTTAATGTTGGATGTTCTAATAAGTGGTTCGCATGATCAATCCCTAGAAAAAATAACATTGACAAGTCAGTCTACGATAATACAAAGACCAGACATGCACGCAAAGAATAACTATATAAGCTAAAGACGAGGTATAAGAGCAAGCAGATTGGAAATGCACATAGCATGATTATAAAAGCAGTGTGAGAATAGCAGACACGAGAAAACAGCTAGCGGCTAGCGGTGAGCTAATGACGTGGTATAAGAACAAGCAGATTGGAAATGCCCATAGCATGACTACAAAAGCAGTGCGACAATAGCATGCAGTACAAAAACAGTTGGCAGCAAATGAATGGGTATAAGGCTATAAATATGTGGATGCACACAGTGTCGATAGAATGAACGGGATGGTAGCGACCAGGATAATGCTTTTGTACTGTACAATATTTAAACAAACTTCATGCGAAGCAACACATCAAGAAAGTTAACGGCATATGAGATCTGCAAATAACTACACAAAACATGGCTAAAGAAACACCGCGATCTAACGGGCCAGCGTACTAACCAAGCTGCGGCGGGGTGGACGGGGGCGGCAACTTGCATTCCAGCGGCGGCGAACGCGGGAGACGATGAATCGACCCTGTGTCTGGCGAAGCGGGCGTTAGTGAAGCAGATCTGGTTGGCTGGCAAGGGATTCGGTGAAGTTGATACAGCCGCTGCGCCGAGGTAGTCGGTGGCGAGGTCGGCGGTGAAGCAGATCCGTCGGTGGCGAGGTCGGCGGTGAAGCAGATCCGTCGGTGGCGAGGTCGGCGGTGAAGCAGATCCGTCGGTGACGAGGGCGGCGGGGGAGCGGATCAGGTGGGTGGACAGCCAACATGATCAAGGCTACGCTGTGGAGGAGTATGCCAGCGGCGAAGCAGATCTAGTACTGTAGAGAGTCAGAGCTTTGGCGTGTGAGAGTATTTTTGAGCTAATGGGGTGAATGGTTGGTGGGTGGGTGTGGGCCTGTGGGGAGGGTTCGGGATCTAGGCAAGATATTTCATTGTTACCGAATGAGCCCTCCATGGTCGGTGGGTTGTAGCTTCCGGACCAGGGTTAAAAGGGTAAAACTGGTCACGGGATTTTCGAATGGATGCGGCGGGATGATTTGGCGCGCGGCCGAAATTTTCAGTTTCAAGCTACGAGCAGAACGACAAAAATAATGTTCTTCCCCAGGGAGCTCTCATTTCTTCCTCTTCTCTTTCTCTCTTGAGTCTCTCCCACTCCCCCGGCTCCTCTCCCCCTTCTCTCCGGCGGCCTCGCCGGCCGGAGACGAGGCCGACTTCTCTCTGTATATTGTACACCCTCCGAACTAAATTAATTGATTCAACTTTCCTTAGACGTGTATGTATCTAGAGTAAAAACATGTGTGGATA
The DNA here is from genome assembly GCF_019359855.2 of Lolium perenne. Lineage (NCBI taxonomy): Eukaryota > Viridiplantae > Streptophyta > Magnoliopsida > Poales > Poaceae > Lolium > Lolium perenne. The sequence goes on from NC_067248.2 coordinate 88,302,212, forward strand.
CATCCATATTTAGATAAGGAAAGTTGAGTCAGCTAATTTGGATCCGAGGGAGTTAGTGTTGTTGTAAGCTTAGATCCAGTGTTTCCCATGAGCAGAATGGCGCAATGGAGTCGGGGATCTCGTCATCGGCTTCAGATCTGGCCTATGGTGAATCTGGCGGATCTTGCCGGCCAAACCCCGATCCGGTGCCATCAATGTGATGGCGCTAACGGTGAGGCTTGCTTTGGTCAGTGCTTCAGATTTGGCCAATGGGGAAGTCAAGCTGCTAAAGTTCACAAGCTCGGGGCATACGACGGCGTCATCTGTCTTGCCCGTGCACATCTTGGCCTTTCAGCGGCCCTTCTCAGAGCCAATATGCCGTTGCTGAGGCCCTTCTTCTCCTTCATCCTGGCGACTACCGGCGACACCGTCCCAAGTGGTGCGTCCCCGGCGACGGGGTTGCTGGAAAGGATGCGGAGCAGAGATCTGATGTGCGGTCGAGAAGGACTCGATTGATTTTCTTCTATATGTTTTGGGGTCCTTTTTGTAAAGTTGCAGGTTCTATTAGTTATTGTCTAGTACTTTTGGTCCTCTATGTAATTTTTTGGACTAGTTTCCATTGGCACTGATAAACTTGAATTTTGACAAGTTCACAGGGAAAAAAATTCCTTTGCACATATGGCCTATCATGTATAAACATTCTTGAGATTTAAACTATATGTAATGTGCCATGCATTAACCCTAAACCATATATATGTAACTAACCCTAGCTGATCAAACCCTACTTAATTAAAACAAATAACCCTAAACTATACGCATGCACTTTATGCGCAAAGGCGCTGGTGCCTCTAATAATGTGCGTGCGCACTCGATCGATGATCCCTAAACCTTATACAACCCTGAAACCCTAATCCCTAATCCCTAAACCCTAAACACCCTAAACACTAAACCCTATACCCTAAACCCTAACCCTAACCCTAAACCCTAATTAAACCCTATATATAGGCCAACGACACTTAATTGTGCATCAAGCAGGCCAGGGGTGCCTCGCGGTCCTCTAATTAAATTAAATGTGCCATGCATTAACCCTAAACCATATATATGTAACTAGCCATAGCTAATCAACCCTACTTAATGAAAACACATAACCCTAAACTATACTAGCTATAACCCGATCTAATAAAAACATGCTCTATATATAGCAGCTAGCTAGCAAACCGTAGATTAACACCAATTAATATATACATGGCCTATATCGATCATGTTGTATAACATATCCCTGAAATTCATTAATTAATTATATAATTATCGTGATAAACTAATTAACTTTAATTTTAACAAGTTCTCTCGAATGAAAACACATTTGATTAAGTTGCCTCGTAATATATATATAATTAGTGTGCATGCATGGCCTACCATGCATTCGTGCATATATTTTAATGTATATTTGAACATATTCTTGGGGATTTCAATCTCTCTCTCTCTCGATCATCTATATATCATTGGTGGCCAAAAAACACACATATATATGCATGGAATTTATGCGTAAAGGCGCGGGTGCCTCTAATAATGTGTGTGCGCACTCGATCGATGATCCCTAAACCTTAAACAACCCTAAAACCTTAAATCCCTAATCCTTAATCCCTAATCCCTAAACCTAAACACCCTAAACACTAAACCCTAAACCCTAGACCCTAAACCCTAACCCTAACCCTAACCCTAACCCTAAACCCTAGCTAACCCTAAACCCTAATTAAAACCTATGTATAGGCCAACGACACTTAATTGTGCATCGAGCAGGCCAGGGGTGCCTCGCGGTCCTCTAATTAAATTAAGTGTGCCATGCATTAACCCTAAACCATATATATGTAACTAACCCTAGCTAATCAACCCTACTTAATTAAAACACATAACCCTAAACTATACTAGCTAGCTATAACCCGATCTAATAAAAACATGCTCTATATATAGCAGCTAGCTAGCAAACCGTAGATTAACACCAACTAAAATATACATGGCCTATATCGATCATGTTGTATAACATATCCCTGAGATTCATTAATTAATTATATAATTATCGTGATAAATTAATTAACTTGAATTTTGATAAGTTCTCTCGAATGAAAACACATTTGATTAAGTTGCCTCATAATATATATATAATTAGTGTGCATGCATGGCCTACAATGCATTCGTGCATATATTTTAATGTATATTTGAACATATTCTTAGGGATTTCAATCTCTCTCTCGATCATCTATATATCGTTGGTGGCCCAAAAAACACACATATATACGCATGTACTTTATGCGTAAAGGCGCGGGTGCCTCTAATAATGTGTGTGCGCACTCGATCGATGATCCCTAAACCTTAAACAACCCTAAAACCCTAAATCCCTAATCCCTAAACCCTAAACACCCTAAACACTAAACCCTAAACCCTAGACCCTAAACCCTAACCCTAACCCTCTACCCTAGCTAACCCTAAACCCTAATTAAACCCTATGTATAGGCCAACGACACTTAATTGTGCATCGAGCAGCCCAGGGGTTCCTCGCGGTCCTCTAATTAAATTAAATGCGCCATGCATTAACCCTAAATCATATATATGTAACTAACCCTAGCTAATTAATCAACCCTACTTAATTAAAACACATAACCCTAAACTATACTAGATATAACCCGATCTAATAAAAACATGCTCTATATATAGCAGCTAGCTAGCAAACCGTAGATTAACACCAGTTAAAATATACATGGCCTATATCGATCATGTCGTATAACATATCCCTGATATTCATTAATTAATTATATAATTATCGTGATAAATTAATTAACTTGAATTTTGACAAGTTCTCTCGAATGAAAACACATTTGATTAAGTTGCCTCATAATATATATATAATTAGTGTGCATGCATGGCCTACAATGCATTCGTGCATATATTTTAATGTATATTTGAACATATTCTTGGGGATTTCAATCTCTCTCTTTCGATCATCTATATATCGTTGGTGGCCCAAAAAACACACATATATACGCATGCACTTTATGCGTAAAGGCGCGGGTGCCTCTAATAATGTGTGTGCGCACTCGATCGATGATCCCTAAACCTTAACAACCCCTAAAACCTTAAATCCCTAATCCCTAATCCCTAAACCCTAAACTCTAGACCCTAAACCGTAACCCTAACCCTAACCCTAAACCCTAGCTAACCCTAAACCCTAGCTAACCCTAAACCCTAATTAAACCCTATGTATAGGCCAACGACACTTAATTGTGCATCGAGCAGGCCAGGGGTGCCTCGCGGTCCTCTAATTAAATTAAATGTGCCATGCATTAACCCTAACCATATATATGTAACTAACCCTAGCTAATCAACCCTACTTAATTAAAACACATAACCCTAAACTATACTAGCTAGCTATAACCCGATCTAATAAAACATGCTCTATATATAGCAGCTAGCTAGCAAACCGTAGATTAACACCAATTAAAATATACATGGCCTATATCGATCATGTTGTATAACATATCCCTCAGATTTATTAATTAATTATATAATTATCGTGATAAATTAATTAACTTGAATTTTGACAAGTTCTCTCGAATGAAAACACATTTGATTAAGTTGCCTCATAATATATATATATAATTAGTGTGCATGCATGGCCTACCATGCATTTGTGCATATATTTTAATGTATATTTGAACATATTCTTGGGGATTTCAATCTCTCTCTCTCGATCATCTATATATATCGTTGGTGGCCAAAAAAACACACATATATACGCATGCACTTTATGCGTAAAGGCGCGGGTGCCTCTAATAATGTGTGTGCGCACTCGATCGATAATGATCCCTAAACCTTAAACAACCCTAAAACCCTAAATTAATTATCGATCTCCCTGTGATTCATTAATTAATTATATATATAATTATCGATGATAAATTAATTAACTTGAATTTTGACAAGTTCTCTCGTATGAAAACGCATTTGATCAAGTTGCCTCATAATATATATATATATATATATATAATTAGTGTGCATGCATGGCCTACCATGCATTCGTGCATATATTTTAATATATATTTGAACATATTCTAGGGGATTTTAATCTCTCTCTCGATCATCTATATATCGTTGTTGGTGGCCAAAAAACACACATATATACGCATGCACTTTATGCGCAAAGGCGCGGGGTGCCTCTAATAATGTGTGTGCGCACTCGATCGATGATCCCTAAACCTTAAACAACCCCAAAACCCTAATCCCTAATCCCCTAAACCCTAAACACCCTAAACACTAAACCCTAGACCCTAAACACCCTAAACACTAAACCCTAAACCCTAGACCCTAAACACCGTAAACACTAAACCCTAAACCCTAAACACCCTAAACACTAATTAAACCCTAAACCCTAGACCCTAAACACCCTAAATACTAGACCGTAAACCCTAGACCCTAAACACCCTAAACACTAAACCCTAGACCCTAAACACCCTAAACACTGAACCCTAAACGTACCCTAGACCCTAGCTAAACACCCTAAACACTAAACCCTAAACCCTAAACCCTTAGCTAAACCTAAACCCTAATTAAACCCTATATATAGGCCAACGACGCTTAATTGTGCATCAAGCAGGCCAGGGGTGCCTCGCGGTCCTCTAGTTAAATTAAATGTGCCATGCATTAACCCTAAACCATATATATATAACTAACCCCCAGCTAATCAAACCCTAGTTAATTAAAACACATAACCCTAAACTATACTAGCTAGCTATAACCCGATCTAATAAAAACATGCTCTATATATAGCAGCTAGCTAGCAAATTAAACGGTAGATTAACACCAATTAATATATACATGGCCTATATCGATCATATGTTGTATAACATCTCCCTAAGATTCATTAATTAATTATATAATTATCGATGATAAATTAATTAACTTGAATTTTGACAAGTTCTCTCGAATGAAAACACATTTGATTAAGTTTCCTCATAATATATATATAATTAGTGTGCATGCATGGCCTACCATGCATGCATTCGTGCATATATTTTAATATATATTTGAACATATTTTTGGGGATTTCAATCTCTCTCTCTCTCTCTCGATCATCTATATATCGTTGGTGGCCAAAAAAACACACACATATACGCATGCACTTTATGCGCAAAGGCGTGTGTGCCTCTAATAATGTGTGTGTGCGCACTCGATCGATGATCCCTAAACCTTAAACCCTAAATAAACCCTAATCCCTAATCCCTAAACCCTAAACACCATAAACATTAAACCCTAAACCCTAGACCCTAAACCCTAACCTCCTAACCCTAAACCCTAATTAAACCCTATATATAGGCCAATGACACTTAATTGTGCATCAAGCAGGCCAGGGGTGCCTCGCGGTCCTCTAATTAAATTAAATGTGTGTTGCCTGCCAAAACCCACCGGCGAGCAATGGTTAAGCAACACGAAGAGCCGGGAGGCTTCCAAAACTGCAGGGGGCCCTGGTCCCTCGACGTCGTCCCGCAAATGTTCCGGCACACGTCCTAGCGGTTGCAAGGGCGTGCCACCTGACCTATACCTGGTCAGGAAGGTGTTGGATTGCTTCGATTAGCTTCCTGCATGGTAGACACGTAAACATTAAATACGAGCCCGATCGGCTCTCAGGTTGCCCTGTGGATCGGCTCAAAGAGCCGATCGCCCCATGATTCTCGTCGGGATAACGATTACATGGGGCTCCTGCTTGATCAATATAAAGTTAAACCAATCTACGACAGTTTAGGGTTTTCACCGCATGACCGGAACATCCTACGCGTACTTGAGCCTAATAGACACGAAAGATAATGGAAAACTAACCCTAAAAGAGGCCTAAAAACCAACATTAAGTTAATTCCCGGAACATCCCTCTTAGGACTAACAAACCGTACCTTACGTACTACCGGATCGTTCAACCCGTTTGCAAGGCCTAACCATACAGATATTAAACCAATCCTTGAAGAATCAAGGAGCAACTATAACAGATTGGATCTACTAAATAACGAACAAGCAAGGCGCTGCCCTTACACCTAGATAGGTATAAGGGCAGCTAGATATCGAGGGACTGCATAGCTAAGCAAATATGCATAAGAAAAGCATCCATGCAAGCCCCAACACATCTATGATAAATAGTGCTACTCGCCATCAACAACGCTTCAGCACGAGCAACACAAGGTAACGAATAAACGCGTACTGCCTAGATCGCAAGATGCGATCTAGGCAGCATGATGCTTACCCGGAAGAAACCCTCGAAAGAAGGGGTGGCGATGCGCCTGGTTTGTGTTTGTTGTGAACGTGATTGTCCTCCTTTGTCGATAACCCTAGATACATATTTATAGTCCAAGGGACTTTCTACTTCGGGCGTGCACCAAACCGTGCACAGGTTAAACTCTATCTTTTAATTCTAAACTAAGATGCAATCTACTATATTTACAGATACACGGGCAATCTAGCCCAAACTCTTCGTGCAAGGCCGCTTCAAAGACGCTCCACGTGTATATCCTTCAAGCCCATCTTCACTTACGGCCCATCTCCTGATTTGGCCAAAATCTGGTGATAACACATGCCCCCTGGTTTTGGCAATGATAATTCCAAAACCACCCTGTTTTTCCTTCGAAGGGTCATGTCGTGGCAGAGCAGAACCGTCGCAGTATTCTTCATCATGATGCCTTGCCTTCTCAACTTTTCTGCACGATTTGACAGTGTTGGCACCACATCCTCGAAAACTGCTCGATCATTAAATTTCCACTATATCTCCTTTTATTTAAACTCGCGTTGAGCAGTTCGCTTCTCCATCCTCTACTCTGTACCAACCATCAGTCCAAAAAACCCTCTTCCTATGGCCATGTCTTCCTCCTCCTCCTCTTCCGTTTCTCTCCAATCCTCTTCCTCAAGCGAGTCGATTCCAGAGCACAACCAGATGGAAGCGTACAATAGGCGTGCTCCCAAGCATTGGGATGAGCAGGAGTGGGACTTCGATTTCGTGCCAGACGGCCTACCCTGATTGACGGAGAACTGGAGGCGGAGAGCGACGATGACCTCTCCTTCCGGGTTAAATTCACCTCCTCCATCAAAGAAGAAGAAGAGGATGACGAAGACGAAGACATCTCCTCCGACACGAAGCAGGAAAAGGAGGACGACACCTCCTCCGACGAACCGCCACCAAAGCGCATCCGTGGCTGGGCTTGGTCAGATGAAGACGACGATGATGAAGAGGAAGAAGCCCCTGCTGAAGGTTACAGTAGCAGCGACGAGGAACTCGTCGACGGCAGTAGTGACGGCAGCTACCCCAGCGACGGCGAAGACAGCAACAACCCTTAGAGTAGGGACTACTAGCATAGGATTAGCAGTAGCAATCTGTTCCCCTTTTGTTGAGCAATCGGCTTCTCTTTGTAAGAAATCACCTTTTTAATCCATGAAGATGAAGATGTTCTCCCAACTTAATTTCCAATCATCTGATTTCACATCTTGTCATTTTCCGATTGTCAAAGGTGGTCAACGCCTCAAGAGCCGATAGCATCGTATCGGCCTTTTACCATCAGACGCCCCTAAAGCCAATCTGATAACCAACTAGACAGGTTCAAGCAAACAATCCTCAGATTCAGACAATAACTTGATACCTGACTATGATACTTTGCACCTCTAAAGTCGATGTCTGTGCATCTGCTGTTTCCCAAAAAAAAAAATTTTACTGGCCGATTTCATGTATCGGCCTCCATATCTTACTGCTCATCATCCCACATGCTTGGGAAGTACTTCTTTGAGATGCTGGCCATCGACAGCCACTGGGAACTTCACACCATCCAACTGCTCGAGCATGTATGCATTACCCTTTAAAACTTGGTCGAAAACTCTGAGGAAGTGAAGAACATCCTTGAAGAAATCCAGCCCCACGTCCCAGTGATGCTGCAGTTGAAGCCCTGGCCAGTCGTGACGTCGTCTGCCTTCAGGTCAAGGGTGCAATTGGCTCGTCAGAGAATCGACTTACGCCACGCCCAGCTCCCGCTCGAAGAGAGGGTGCGGGTAACCAAGCAGCTCATCCAAGATAAGGAAGCTCTCATTGCCCGCTCCCATGAAGAAGCAGAAGGTCTCAAAGCTGAACTGAAGACCGATCTGGCCGAAATCTGCGCCTTGAACAAGCAGTTGGTGACGGGCCAGGATGAAGATGACGAGGCTGAGATCGCCGAGGTAGATCATGTTCGTGCTTCTGCACTTTGTGCCCTTGAGGCATTCCTTCAGTAGAGCTCCTCCATGTAATGATAACTGCTCCACTGAGCATGTACTTCTGTTGTAACAGCTTGTACCCCTTGAGTCGATGGCTGTGCCTCGGCTTTTTATTCTTAAGTCGATGTCCGAGCATCGGCTGCACTTAAAAATTTTCTATTTTCGATTTTTTTATTATTATTAGCCGATCGATTTCATGAATCGGCTCCTCCTGGGTACATACTTCGTGGCCTCGTACCTTCTCCGTGTGTATGCCCCCCGAGCCGAATCCTTCAAGTAATTGAAGATATCGGCTTTCCAGCCAACTCTAAGCCTGTCACACAACTCACCATGCTAAATAGCACAACGGCTAACAAGTGTGGTGAGAATGATTTTGGCCGATTGCTGGAATCGGCCTCCCTTGCAGTTGTATCGTGTAGTAAAGGTCTATACTTCACCTGTATAATCCCATGCGAAACAGTCTGGGTACTCTTTCAACGGGGCTATCAATCGGCTCCTCAGCTGTGGATCCAACTTTTTGCTGATAAATGTCGGTCGTGGCTTATCCCCAGGACCAATGTCAATCTCTTCTAGTTCATCAGCTGATGTAAACCCATACCCCAGCTTTCCATCGCCTGCTAAATCAATGTTGAACACAGGCAGAAGGCATGTTGAGGCTAATTTTGGCCGATTGCTAGAATCGGCCTCCTTTTTCATTGCAATGCTTACTGAGGGTTCACAACTTCTTGGTTCTCCGCTATAGCTGCGTGACATGCTTGAGGTGAGATCCTTGCTTTTTATTTTTTGGGGCCGATCGCAGGGATCGGCCTCGCCACGTACGTCCATAGACTTGGGTCTTCCTACTCTGTCAGGCCAGTGGATAAGACCAGCCTCACCCCGTTTTTTGAAGCTTCGATGCGCTCACAGCCGTCCAGATTGATTCCAGAGAGCGGCTCTTGGTCTCCCAGATGTTCATGGCGGCCAAAGAGATTTTGATCGAATCATCTGCATGAACAACCTCCACTTCATCACCATCCCATTGTATGATGCACTAATGCATTGTGGATGGAATGCAACAGTTAGCGTGGATCCAATCCCTTCCTAGCAGGACAGCGTAAGTGCTTTTGCTGTCGACGATGAAGAACGACGTAGGGATGGTTTTTCGGCCGACAGTTAAGTCTACGTTCAGGACACCTTTGGCTTCTGACGCTTGGCCGTTGAAATCACTTAGTGTGACGTTGGTCTTGATCAGATCTTCATTGGAACGTCCCAAACGTCGCAACATGGAGTACGGCATTATATTGACTGCTGCTCCCGTGTCAACCAGCATCTTGCTGATAGGCTGCCCATTGATATAACCTTTCAGGTATAGGGCTTTCAGATGCATGTAGCTCCTCTCTCGTGGCTTCTCAAAGATAACTGGTCGTGGACCGCAGTCAAACTGTGCCACTGACACTTCCTCGTCTCTTGGAGCACAAAACTCTGACGGAAGTATGAACACCATGTTTGTATCAGCCGATGCCTCTGCATCGGCTTTTGCCTGCTTGGGTCGCCACACTTTCTTTGGTGGGCGAGTCTCCATCTCCAATGTTTGCTGAATTTTCGCGGCCAAATCGGGCCGTGCTTTCCTCAACGTGTACAGGTACTGCGCCTCGGCTTCCTCCAAGTTTCGTAGCCGTTGTACTCTGCGCTTTTGGGAGTGGCTGAGTCCATCAGGGCACCACCTTGGCCGGTGATATCTATCTTCTTCCTCTGACTCCTCGAAGTCTTCATCTCGAGATGACTCAGCTCGTTTATTCTGAGGTGGGAGAGGTCCTAGACGCTTGAACACTGAAACTTCATTTGTGCCCTTCCTCTTCTGTCTACATTCTGGGCAGTTCTCGATTGTAGGCAATCGGCTCATTCCCGAGTCCCAGCAGTGTTTGAAGAAAGGACAGTTCCAATGCCTATCCATGTCCTCTTGCTCTCTTGACCTCCCTCTAGCGTGACGCTGATACCCTTCATATCGACGGTATTTCCTGTCGTCTGCATCAGACCGACGATATCTATCATCGTCTACGTCGTAGCGCCGACGTCGGTCATACTGCTGCTCATATTTGTTAAGGAGGTGTGAGGAAAGTGGTCGTTGATACCGCACGCTTCTCACTTCTTCCTCAGTCAAATACCGTCTGTCATCATATTGGGGCCGGTCGCGTGGATCGGCCTCCTCTTTATCTTTGCCACGGGAGTGACTGCTTTCAGCTTTATCCTTGCTATGGCGATCTGCAAGCCCTGCCATGTTGATATCAAAAGAGAAACCTGGCTCGCGTCTTATGCAGTGACTGAGATCCACCATGTTGACGTTAGGAAACGGATGCGTGTCAACTCTCATGGCAAACTGACCGAAGAGTAATCGGCCTTGTTCTATCGCCATTTGAATCTGTCCGCGCAATACTTTGCAGTCGTTGGTGGCATGGGTGAACGTGTGATGCCATTTGCAGTATGGCCTGCCGTTCATCTCTTGTAACGTGGGGATTTTGTGGCCTTCGGGTAACTTCAGCTGTTTTTCCTTCAGCAGCAAATCAAAAATTTGCTCCGTTTTGCTTAAATCAAAGTCAATCCCTTTTGCAGGCCTTGGTTGTTTCACCCAGTTGCAGGACACGGGTTTTGCCCCCCGAGTCCATTCAGCTACAGCGACTTCCCGATCTTCTGCAGAATCTTCATCTTCTCCCGTCTCGATCAGGGCGACGCGCTTGAACTTGTCCTGGTACAATTCTGGGTGGCGCTGTTCATACGATGTCAATTTCTGAACCATATGCGCCAGTGAATTGTAGTCTGCTTGGAAGGTCACATCTTTGAGCGGCGCTGACAGGCCTGCTATCACCAGCTCGACTGCTTCCTTCTCAGATAAACGAACCGAATAACATCGGTTCCTGACGGTCCTGAAACGCTGGATCTATTCAAACACCGTCCCTCCTCGCCTTTGCCGAACCTGGGTCAGATCGGCAATGCCAGCTTCAGTAGCTTCTGAATGATACTGTATGTGAAACTGCTCTTCCAGCTGCTTCCATGTTCGAACCGAATCTGGTGGCAACGAGGTGTACCACCCAAAGGCTGGACCCGTGAGAGATTGTGAAAAGAACCTCACACGTAGCTGGTCTGAAGCTGAGACCATGCCCAACTGTGCCAAATATCGGCTCACGTGTTCAATTGAGCTGGTTCCTTCTGATCCACTGAAGTCAGGGAGCCGATACTTAGGCGGTAGTGGGATTAGGTCATACTCGTTGGGATACGGCTTGGAATAGCCGATCATTCTCTTCTTCGGCAGGATACCGAACTGGTCTCTCAAGATTGCAGTAATCTGATCCACCGTAGGAGCTGCAGAGGTTGAGCTTTCATGACTTGTTCCGGTGGCATATTTAGCTAGCCACGCCTGTTTCTCAGCATCTGCTCCAGAACTGCCTCCTGCCCCAGCAACTACTCCTGTTCCGGCGACCCCTCCTGCCGTAATCTGATTCGCCCAGTTGTTGCAGTCCGGCACGTACGTGCACACGTATCCATGTGGAATCTCCTTGGGCGGCTCATACAGGAATTGGTAATCGCCAGGACCGCCTCCAACCTTGTAGATGACGTATGCCGGTGAACCTTGTTGCTGTGGAGCTGCAAACGTGTATTGCAGCGGTGGTCTAGTATAGAACGGTATTTCTCCCTGATGAGTTCCTAGAGTAGGTCCTGACGGAGAATACCGATGCTTCATGATTTGTTGCACCACATGAAGCGCAACGCGCTCCAAAGTGTTCACCAGGCTCTCAGAATGCCGATGTAAAGAATGAGCAACGGCATAGTTAATTTCCTGTCGCAGGGCTCTGGTACGTTCCTCCGAAGGGAGAGATAGATCTATCCCTTGAAGCGCGCCTTCGGGTTGGAACCCTTTAAACCTAATCCCGTGCGAACGGGTCTTCTCGAAAGAGCCGATGCGATCGGCTTCGAAGGTGGCCTTGAGATCATCATATTTCTTCTTGTGCTCAGCAGGCAGATCTTCGTACTTGATCGGTTCTTCCGCCATCTCGGATGTTGACGCGGTTGTTGCGGAAGATGGTCCCACCGGGCGTGCCAGAATGTGTTGCCTGCCAAAACCCACCGGCGAGCAGTGGTTAAGCAACACGAAGAGCCAGGAGGCTTCCAAGACTACAGGGGGCCCTGGTCCCTCGACGTCGTCCCGCAAATGTTCCGGCACACGTTGATGGCGTGTAACTCACACGTTCGTTGGGAACCCCAAGAGGAAGGTATGATGCGCACAGTAGCAAGTTTTCCCTCAGAAAGAAACCAAGGTTTAATCGAACCAGGAGGAGCCAAGAAGCACGTTGAAGGTTGATGGTGGCGAAATGTGATGCGGCGCAACAACAGGGATTCCGACGCCAACGTGGAACCTGCACAACACAACCCAAGTACTTTGCCCCAACGAAACAGTGAGGTTGTCAATCTCACCGGCTTGCTGTAACAAAGGATTAACCGTATTGTGTGGAAGATGATTGTTTGCAAGAAAACAGTAAAACAAGTATTGCAGTAGATTGTATGCGATGTAAAGAATAGGACCGGGGTACACAGTTCACTAGAGGTGTCTCTCCCATAAGATAAAAGCATGTTGGGTGAACAAATTACAGTCGGGCAATTGACAAATAGAGAAGAGCATAACAATGCATATACATGATATGATAAATATAGTGAGATTTAATCCGGGCATTACGACAAAGTACATAGACCGCCATCCAACTGCATCTATGCCTAAAAAGTCCACCTTCAGGTTATCATCCGAACCCCATTCAGTATTAAGTTGCAAAGCAACAGACAATTGCATTAAGTATGGTGCGTAATGTAATCGACAACTACATCCTTAGACATAGAATCAATGTTTTATCCCTAGTGGCAACAGCACATCACAACCTTAGAACTTTTTGTCACTGTCCCAGGTGTCAATGAAGGCATGAACCCACTATCGAGCATAAATACTCCCTCTTGGAGTTAAGAGTAAAAACTTGGCCAGAGCCTCTACTAATAACGGAGAGCATGCAAGATCATAAACAACACATAAACAATAGATTGATAATCACCATAACATAGTATTCTCTATCCATCGGATCCCGACAAACACAACATATAGTATTACAGATAGATGATCTTGATCATGTTAGGCAGCTCACAAGATCCAACAATGAAGCACAATTAGGAGAAGACGACCATCTAGCTACTGCTATGGACCCATAGTCCAGGGGTGAACTACTCACTCATCACTCCGGAGGCGATCATGGCGATGAAGAGTCCTCCGGGAGATGAATCCCCTCTCCGGCAGGGTGCCGGAGGCGATCTCCTGAATCCCCCGAGATGGGATTCGCGGCGGCGGCGTCTCTGGAAGGTTTTCCGTATCGTGGCTCTCGGTACTGGGGGTTTCGCGACGGAGGCTATCTGTAGGCGGAAGGGTAGGTCAAGAGGCGGCACGAGGGGCCCAGGGGACAGGGCCGCGCGGCCAGGGCCTGGGCCGCGCCGCCCTGTCATCTGGCCACCTCGTGGCCCCACTTCGACTCCCCTCCGGTCTTCTGGAAGCTTCGTGCAAAAATAGGACCCTGGGCGGTGATTTCGTCCAATTCCGAGAATATTTCCTTACTAGGATTTCTGAAACCAAAAACAGCAGAAAACAACAACTGGCTCTTCGGCATCTTGTTAATAGGTTAGTTCCAGAAAATGCGTAAATACGACATATAATGTGCATAAAACATGTAGGTATCATCAATAAAGTAGCATGGAACATAAGAAATTATCGATACGTTGGAGACGTATCAGCATCCCCAAGCTTAGTTCTGCTCGTCCCGAGCAGGTAAAACGATAACAAAGATAATTTCTGAAGTGACATGCCATCATAATCTTGATCATACTATTTGTAGACATATGTAATGAATGCAGCGATCAAAACAATGGTAATGACATGAGTAAACAACTGAATCATAAAGCAAAGACTTTTCATGAATAGTACTTTAAGACAAGCATAAATAAGTCTTGCATAAGAGTTAACTCATAAAGCAATAAATCAATGTAAAGGTGTTGAAGCAACACAAAGGAAGATTAAGTTTCAGCGGTTGCTTTCAACTTATAACATGTGTATCTCATGGATAGTGTCAACATAAAGTAATATAACAAGTGCAATATGCAAGTATGTAGGAATCAATGCACAGTTTACACAAGTGTTTGCTTCTTAAGGTGGAGGGAGATAGGTAAACTGACTCAACAATAAAAGTAAAGAATGGTCCTTCAAAGAGGAAAGCATCGATTGCTGTATTTGTGCTAGAGCTTTTATTTTGAAAACATGAAACAATTTTGTCAACGGTAGTAATAAAGCATATGAGTTATGTAAATTATATCTTACAAGTTGCAAGCCTCATGCATAGTATACTAATAGTGCCCGCACCTTGTCCTACTTAGCTTGGACTACCGGATCTTTGCATGCCATGTTTCGACCAAGTGTCACAAAGGGGTACCTCCATGCCGCCTGTACAAAGGTCTAAGGAGAAAGCTCGCATTTTGGATTTCTCGCTTTTGATTATTCTCAATTTAGATATCCATACCGGGACAACATGGACAACAGATAATGGACTCCTCTTTAATGCATAAGCATGTAGCAACAATTATTATTCTCATATGAGATTGAGGATATATGTCCAAAACTGAAACTTCAACCATGATTCATGGCTTTAGTTAGCGGCCCAATGTTCTTCTCTAACAATTTGCATGCTCCAATCATTAAGGTGGCAGATCCTTTAGACAAGACGGACATGCATAGCAACTCACATGATATTCAACAATAGTTGATGGCGTTCCCCAGAAGCATGGTTATCGCACAACAAGCAACTTAATAAAAGATAAAGTGCATAAGTACATATTCAATACTACGATAGTTTTTAAGGCTATTT
This sequence comes from Lolium perenne, assembly GCF_019359855.2. Classification (NCBI taxonomy): domain Eukaryota; kingdom Viridiplantae; phylum Streptophyta; class Magnoliopsida; order Poales; family Poaceae; genus Lolium; species Lolium perenne. The sequence goes on from NC_067248.2 coordinate 88,317,379, forward strand.
TGTCCCATGATCTATATATTGCAAAGGTAAATGATGGAATTTTAAAGGTAGCACTCAAGCAATTTACTTTGGAATGGCGGAGAAATACCATGTAGTAGGTAGGTATGGTGGACACAAATGGCATAGTGGTTGGCTCAAGGATTTTGGATGCATGAGAAGTATTCCCTCTCGATACAAGGTTTAGGCTAGCAAGGTTATTTGAAGCAAACTCAAGGATGAACCGGTGCAGCAAAACTCACATAAAAGACATATTGTAAACATTATAAGACTCTACACCGTCTTCCTTGTTGTTCAAAACTCAATACTAGATATTATCTAGACCTTAGAGAGACCAAATATGCAAATCAAATTTTAGCAAGCTCTATGTATTTCTTCATTAATAGGTGCAAAGTATATGATGCAAGAGCTTAAACATGAGCACAACAATTGCCAAGTATCACATTATCCAAGACATTTTAGAATTACTACATGTAGCATTTTCCAATTCCAACCATATAACAATTTAACGAAGAAGAAACTTCGCCTTGAACATTATGAGTAAAGCCTAAGGACATATTTGTCCATATGCAACAGCGGAGCGTGTCTATCTCCCACAAAGTGAATGCTAGGATCCATTTTATTCAAACAAAAACAAAAACAAAAACAAAAACAAACCGACGCTCCAAGTAAAGAACACAAGATGTGATTGAATAAAAATATAGTTTCAGGGGAGGAACCTGATGATGTTGTCGATGAAGAAGGGGATGCTTTGGGCATCCCCAAGCTTAGACGCTTGAGTCTTCTTAAAATATGCAGGGGTGAACCACGGGGGCATCCCCAAGCTTAGAGCTTTCACTCCTCTTGATCATAGTATATCATACTCCTCTCTTGACCCTTGAAAACTTCCTTCACACCAAACTTCAAGCAAACTCATTAGAGGGTTAGTGCAAAATTAATAATTCACACATTCAGAGGTGACACAATCATTCTTTACACTTCTGGACATTGCATAAGGCTACTGGACATTAATGGATCAAAGAAATTCATCCAACATAGCAAAAGAGGCAATGCGAAATAAAAGGCAGAATCTGTCAAAAACAGAACAGTCCGTAAAGACGAATTTTAAAATTGCACCAGACTTGCTCAAATGGAAAAACTCAAAACTAATGAAAGTTGCGTACATATCTGAGGATCACGCTCGTAAATTGGCAGATTTTTTAGAATTTTCTACGGAGACTTGTGCCCAGATTCGTGACAGACAGCAATGCTGTTTCTGCGCAGCGATCCCAAATATAACATCAACTTTGACATAGAAACTTTACTTGGCACAAAAACATGATAAGGAGAGGTTGCTACAGTAGTAAACAACTTCCAAGACTCAACAAAACAAAAATTTCTGTAGTAAAAACATGGGTTGTCTCCCATAAGCGCTTTTCTTTAACGCCTTTCAGCTAGGCGCAGAAAGTGCAAATCAAGTATTATCAAGAGATGAGGCATCAACATTACCTTGGGTGTTACCCTTACCTTTCTTGTCCTCTTTCTTACTCTTTGGCTTAGGGAATATATGGCTACCCCCGGGTGTAGAGGTGAATTTTAAGGTGCCTTCTCTCACGTCTATGACTGCTCCCAATAGTTTCAGCAGGGATCTTCCGAGTGTAATTTGTCTTGTTCCTGCGCATTCAATGACAAGGTAATCAATGGATATTGTTATCCCAAGAATGGTTGTATGCACACCCGCAACTATCCCTTTGGGAATTATAACAGAGTTATCAATAAGAGTTATTCCTTCTCCCCCTTCAGAGAATTCCCAAAGTTTCAATGATTTATGAATACTCTTAGTCATTAGGCAAAATTCAGTCATAATATCACAATTAGCATGAAGAGTTTGATTACCTATGACAATTTTAATAGTAGGATTCCACAATGAAGGTTCACAGTTCACTAAAACTTGATCAAGACGGTTACGAATATATCCATAATTTTCATTTAGGCGAGATGCACTTGTTTCAAGAGTGTTTAATCTATTATAAATGCTAATAAGGGCTGAATCAAAGTTATTAGCTGAATCATGTGATGCAACCAATTTTTTTATGGCATTAAAAGCTTGATCCCCATTACAATGAAGGAAATCTCCTCCCACTAGAGCATCCAAGGCATATCTATAGCGAATCATAAGACCAAAATAAAAATTACTAAGGAGCAAACTTAGAGTCATTTGAGGTTCAGTTTTACGATAAGAAGTAAAAATCCTAGACCAAGCATCTTTAAAACTTTCCTCATCCCCTTGTTTAAAAGTAAAAACTAATTCCTCAGGTGAAGAAGTAACAAGTACAGAACTAGACATGATAACAAAAGTAAACTAAATGCAAGTAACTAATTTTTTTGTGTTTTTGATATGGAGAGCAAGACAGTAAATAAAGTAAAACTAGCAACTAATTTTTTTGTGTTTTGTTTAGGTGCAGCAAACAAAGTAGTAAATAAAATAAAGCAAGACAAAAACAAAGTAAAGAGATTGAGAAGTGGAGACTCCCCTTGCAGCGTGTCTTGATCTCCCCGGCAACGGCGCCAGAAAAAGAGCTTGATGGCGTGTAACTCACACGTTCGTTGGGAACCCCAAGAGGAAGGTATGATGCGCACAGTAGCAAGTTTTCCCTCAGAAAGAAACCAAGGTTTAATCGAACCAGGAGGAGCCAAGAAGCACGTTGAAGGTTGATGGTGGCGAAATGTGATGCGGCGCAACAACAGGGATTCCGGCGCCAACGTGGAACCTGCACAACACAACCCAAGTACTTTGCCCCAACGAAACAGTGAAGTTGTCAATCTCACCGGCTTGCTGTAACAAAGGATTAACCGTATTGTGTGGAAGATGATTGTTTGCAAGAAAACAGTAAAACAAGTATTGCAGTAGATTGTATGCGATGTAAAGAATAGGACCGGGGTCCACAGTTCACTAGAGGTGTCTCTCCCATAAGATAAAAGCATGTTGGGTGAACAAATTACAGTCGGGCAATTGACAAATAGAGAAGAGCATAACAATGCATATACATGATATGATAAATATAGTGAGATTTAATCCGGGAATTACGACAAAGTACATAGACCGCCATCCAACTGCATCTATGCCTAAAAAGTCCACCTTCAGGTTATCATCCGAACCCCATTCAGTATTAAGTTGCAAAGCAACAGACAATTGCATTAAGTATGGTGCGTAATGTAATCGACAACTACATCCTTAGACATAGAATCAATGTTTTATCCCTAGTGGCAACAGCACATCACAACCTTAGAACTTTCTGTCACTGTCCCAGGTGTCAATGAAGGCATGAACCCACTATCGAGCATAAATACTCCCTCTTGGAGTTAAGAGTAAAAACTTGGCCAGAGCCTCTACTAATAACGGAGAGCATGCAAGATCATAAACAACACATAAACAATAGATTGATAATCACCATAACATAGTACTCTCTATCCATCGGATCCCGACAAACACAACATATAGTATTACAGATAGATGATCTTGATCATGTTAGGCAGCTCACAAGATCCAACAATGAAGCACAATTAGGAGAAGACGACCATCTAGCTACTGCTATGGACCCATAGTCCAGGGGTGAACTACTCACTCATCACTCCGGAGGCGATCATGGCGATGAAGAGTCCTCCGGGAGATGAATCCCCTCTCCGGCAGGGTGCCGGAGGCGTCTCCTGAATCCCCCGAGATGGGATTCGCGGCGGCGGCGTCTCTGGAAGGTTTTCCGTATCGTGGCTCTCGGTACTGGGGGTTTCGCGACGGAGGCTATTTGTAGGCGGAAGGGCAGGTCAAGAGGCGGCACGAGGGGCCCAGGGGACAGGGCCGCGCGGCCAGGGCCTAGGCCGCGCCGCCCTGTCATCTGGCCACCTCGTGGCCCCACTTCGACTCCCCTCCGGTCTTCTGGAAGCTTCGTGCAAAAATAGGACCCTGGGCGGTGATTTTGTCCAATTCCGAGAATATTTCCTTACTAGGATTTCTGAAACCAAAAACAGCAGAAAACAGCAACTGGGTCTTCGGCATCTTGTTAATAGGTTAGTTCCAGAAAATGCGTAAATACGACATATAATGTGCATAAAACATGTAGGTATCATCAATAAAGTAGCATGGAACATAAGAAATTATCGATACGTTGGAGACGTATCACACGTCTAGCGGTTGCAAGGGCGTGCCACCTGACCTATACCTGGTCAGGAAGGTGTTGGATTGCTTCGATTAGCTTCCTGCATGGTAGACACGTAAACATTAAATACGAGCCCGATCGGCTCTCAGGTTGCCCTGTGGATCAGCTCAAAGAGCCGATCGCCCCATGATTCTCGTCGGGATAACGATGACATGGGGCTCCTGCTTGATCAATATAAAGTTAAACCAATCTACGATAGTTTAGGGTTTTCACCGCATGATCGGAACATCCTACGCGTAGTTGAGCCTAATAGACACGAAAGATAATGGAAAACTAACCCTAAAAGAGGCCTAAAAACCAACATTAAGTTAATTCCCGGAACATCCCTCTTAGGACTAACAAGCCGTACCTTACGTACTACCGGATCGTTCAACCCGTTTGCAAGGCCTAACCATACAGATATTAAACCAATCCTTGAAGAATCAAGGAGCAACTATAACAGATTGGATCTACTAAATAACGAACAAGCAAGGTGCTGCCTGATGACCCACAAGTATAGGGGATCGCAACAGTCTTCGAGGGAAGTATTACCCAATTTATTGATTCGACACAAGGGGAGACAAAGAATACTTGTAAGCCTTAACAGCGGAGTTGTCAATTCAGCTGCACCTGGAAACAGACTTGCTCGCAAGAGTTTATCAGTAGTAACAGTTCTATGGTAGTGGAAATAGAGGAATAACAGCAGCAGTGAAATAAAGACAGCAGTAGTGATTATAGTAAACAGCAGGATTAAAATACTGTAGGCATAGGGACGGATTTAACGGGCGTTGCATGGATGAGAGAAACTCATATAACAATCAAAGCATGGGCATTTGCAGATAATAATAAAACAGTATCCAAGTACTAATCAATCAATAGGCATGTGTTCCATATTTAGTCGTACGTGCTCGCAATGAGAAACTTGCACAACATCTTTTGTCCTACCAGCCGGTGGCAGCCGGGCCTCTAGGGAAACTACTGGATATTAAGGTACTCCTTTTAATAGAGTACCGGAGCAAAGCATTAACACTCCGTGAACACATGTGATCCTCACATCACTACCATCCCCTCCGGTTGTCCCGATTTCTGTCACTTCGGGGCCATTGGTTCCGGACAGCGACGTGTGTATACAACTTGCAGGTAAGACCATAAACAATGAATATCTTCATGAAACAATAACATGTTCAGATCTGAGATCATGGCACTCGGGCCCTAGTGACAAGCATTAAGCATAACAAGTTGCAACAATATCATAAAAGTGACATCTACGGATACTAGGCACTATGCCCTAACAATCTTATGACTATTACATGACCAATCTCATCCAATCCCTACCATCCCCTTCAGCCTACAGCGGGGGAATTACTCACACATGGATGGGGGAAACATTGCTGGTTGATGGAGAGGCGTTGGCGGTGATGGCGGTGAAGATCTCCTCCAATTCCCCGTCCCGGCGGAGTGCCAGAACGGAGACTTCTGGCTCCCGCGACGGAGTTTCGCGATGTGGCGGCTTTCTGGAGGGTTTCTGGCGATGTCGACTTCTCCCCCTGCGTTTTTAGGTCGAGGCGAATAAGTAGTCCGAAGGGGGGCGTCGGAGGCCGGCCGAGGGGGCCACACCATAGGGCCGCGCGGGCCCCCCCTGGGCCGCGCCGCCTTATGGTGTGGGGCCCTCGGGCCTCCACCTCCTTCGCCCTTCTGGCTCCGTCAATATTTTGGTAAAATAGGGCCATCTGAAGAAATTCCGAGGATTTTCCCGAAAGTTGGATTTCTGCACAAAAACGAGACACCAGAGCAATTCTGCTGAAAACAGCGTTAGTCCGTGTTAGTTGTATCCAAAATACACAAATTAGAGGCAAAACAATAGCAAAAGTGTTCGGGAAAGTAGATACGTTTTGGACGTATCACTGCCCTTACACCTAGATAGGTATAAGGGCAGCTAGATATCGAGGGACTGCATAGCTAAGCAAATATGCATAAGAAAAGCATCCATGCAAGCCCCAACACATCTATGATAAATAGTGCTACTGGCCATCAACAACGCTTCAGCACGAGCAACACAAGGTAACGAATAAACGCGTACTGCCTAGATCGCAAGATGCGATCTAGGCAGCATGATGCTTACCCGGAAGAAACCCTCGAAAGAAGGGGTGGCGATGCGCCTGGTTTGTGTTTGTTGTGAACGTGATTGTCCTCCTTTCTCGATAACCCTAGATACATATTTATAGTCCAAGGGACTTTCTACTTCGGGCGTGCACCGAACCGTGCACGGGTTAAACTCTATCTTTTAATTCTAAACTAAGATGCAATCTACTATATTTACAGATACACGGGCAATCTAGCCCAAACTCTTCGTGCAAGGCCGCTTCAAAGACGCTCCACGTGTATATCCTTCAAGCCCATCTTCACTTACGGCCCATCTCCTGATTTGGCCAAAATCTGGTGATAACAATGTGCCATGCATATATATGTGTTTAATTTGGGGATTTCAATCGCTCTCTCGTATGTAGCTCTCTCTCTACCTCTCTCTCTGTCTCTCTCTCTCTCGTTGGTGGCCAACAACACACACATGCACTTTGTGCGCAAAGGCATGCACCTCTAATAATGTGTGCGCAGTCGATCGATCTAGTTTTGATTAATCATAGCACGCAAATAAAGAAGTTGTATTTGAATCCACACAACCTAATGGCCTAATTAATCAACCCCTTCTCTCTACCTAATTAGTGGAAATTGCACAAAATCAAAAGGGGTTCCTCACTAATTATGCATATCTGCTAGATTGTGATAAACTTTTGCCCCATATATATTTGGTGGATGGGTGCATCTTGGCATGTAAAACAATTAGTGTTTGCAAATGGCGTTGTCAAAATTTATGTACAAATGATTTCTTTCCATCCAAAGTGCATAAAATGGGAGTTTTAATGAAGAAAGTAGAAATAAAACAGCTCAACATACTTCCACACCCCGACTTTCACACGAAGTAGAGCATATTTAAAGGATAATTCCAGAGTTTTACTATTTTTCAAGCAACTTTGCTAATTTTCCCCCACTCACATGACTTTATGTCGATTTAACGAAAATATGGCGGATTTAAACTACATGGGCGGGATAGTTTGAATTGTGCGCGCGGCAAAGGGAACCGCCTATTCCTCAACCTTGTGCACGGAAAATTACACACGCAACTCCATTAAACGCCACCTACCGACCTTAATTATCACCCCGGCGGCCCGGCCGCATGACCCCCCACCCACCCCTACACAACTTATCCCCGTCCGTGCGAAGAGCTTCCCCTCCCCGTCCCGTCCATGCGAAGAAGAAGCTTCCCCTCCCCGTCGTTCTTCTCGAGATGCACCGGCGGTCAAGTTGATCCACGGTAGGGCTGCTATCTCTAGCTCAATCATGTATCGGGCAAGATGGCCTAACGATTTATATTTTCTTGATGCTGCTAAAAAAATCGTCAGTATGCTCGAACTAATTGGCACTTTATAGTTTTCCACTCAATTTGTCATCGATCAATTTGTTCATTTGCGTGGGCATATAGAGTCAGTTCTGCACTCGATCCGTTAATTTGCTGAAATGCCATGGCAGAGTTTTGTACACGATCTGTTTGCTAAAATGTCGATGGGCATTTTTTGTTTTGTACTCGACATGATTGCTGAAATGCATAATCATGTAGTATAGTTTTGTACTCGATGGATATACATTTCCTACTTCGCCTTAAATTAATCACCAACCATTGTATCTCATAATTAAACAGATGGACAGAACTTGGATACTGCATGGACACTTATGTTCCCCTTCATATATAAATGGTGTTCAACCCTTTATGGGGTTTATTAGAGCTCATGAAGGTCACAACCTGGACGTGTATTGCCCGCGCTGCACATGTATGAATGGTGAGAAGAGGCCTCACCCTGTAGTGGCAGATCATTTACACATTTTTGGGATGGACCGCACATATGTTAGGTGGGTTTAGCATGGTGAACCATATAATGATCCTTTAGCAGGAGAAGCAGATCTTGCTCACACTGTATGTGTGCTGGCATATGTATTTAATTATTTATATTGATGCTGCCGCTGTTTCAATCAATAGTTTGCATTGCTGTGCAAGGTTCTGTACTCAAATTTAACTTGTTGCAGATGGATGGACGGGAAGGAGAGAAAAAGCGCTTGCTTCAGGAAACGGGTTTCAGCTCTGGGACATGTGCTGTGCCAGATGAGAAGGTAAATATGTAAAATGGCATTTGTTCAGGTTGCATCCCTTAGATGTTTATCTAATCGGTTGATGTACTAATTGCAGAAGCATAGAGTTGAAGAGGTCTCTCAGTTTGATGGGAGATTTGAAGATGAATCTCAGTTTGATGCACCTGTGGATGGTACTGATGACGATCCTTTCATAGATGAAGGTCATGCACCTGAGATTATCCAGCCTACAGAAGGAGGCCATGGACCGAGTACACAGCTTTGCGTTGAAGTGGATGCACGCCCGGAGATCATCAGGGGCGTCCGGGTAGTCTCAAGACCACCCAGCCCTGATGCACCTGTGGATGGTACTGATGACGAGCCTCTCATAGACGAAGGTCCTACACCTGAGATTATCCAGCCTACAGAAGGAGGCCGTGGACCGAGTACACAGCTTTGCGTTGAAGAGGATGCACACCCGGAGATCATCAGGAGCGTCCCGGTAGTCTCAGGACCACCCAGCCCTGATGCAAAATGTTGAGCTACTTTATGATTCGTACTCTTATGTTCTGGTGCTATAGTATGTTATGATTTGTACGCCTTTGGCGCTAGATTAAGCATTCAGTGGATGATCGCGTTGCAAAATTCGACACCCACACAATCAGTTCATCGTATGAGTAGTAGCACAATTACTTCTACAGCGATTCCTGCCAGCGCATTAGTTGGTAGAATGAAACACTTTCAGGTACTCCCCTCTGATTCATATTAATTGACTCAATTCTGTCTAGATATGGATGTATCTAGATGCATTTGTTAACTAGACTAACAAACTTGAGTCAGTTAATATGAATCGGTGTAAACCGCCCAAGTCCTCGAGCAGCTAGTTTATTGACTCTGGACTCCAAGCCTCTCACGGCAAGCCATCGACGAAGCTTTGACCAGATCTTGGACCGCAATTTTTTTGTGTGTGGCGAATAGCAAAGCTTTGACCAGTTCCTCTCGGGATACAGCACACCGGTGAGCTTGCACGGTTGCCATGAGCACTTTCCGGTGGAACTTCCTCTTCAGCGCCCTCAAGCCGATGCTGCGAGACAGCACGTAGTGCCTCGAGGTGGACGGAATTCTGGATCTCAGGGCGGGGGGTCCACATCGTCCGGGAGCGATCTCCAGCGGGTTAACGAGGACATGCATGGCGGCCAGGGGATTTGTTTTTTTTTTGGTTTGAGCTTGGGATTTGGGGTTTTTTCGGATAGGGGAGGAGGAACCGAGAAGAGGAAGAACAGCCGCGTGCTTGGCGCGTGGCGGTGTGCTTGAATTTCGAATTTTCGTGAAATGTTTCATTTCCCCGCTACAATTTGGGGGTTTCTTGACGCGCCAATGCGTCCCGCCGGGCAGCTTCAAGTGAATTTGGGGTGCCACACTATGGCCCTAATTTCAGTGAGACATGTAATGGCTAGTCACATCAGTAAGTTCACTGTGTAATAAAATATGTTACCCCTCCCCTTTATGTAGCACCCCTTCTCTCCCGATCGAGTGCCGATTGCCGACGGATGCAAGCCGCTAGCTCGATCCCCTCCTTTCGCCTCCACCGTCCAGGCATCCAGCTTGGAGGGGCAAGCTGCATCTAGACCAAGCAGATTAGGTAGGACTAGTAATGTTCTTTCCTTTCTCGAGATCGGTTCTTTTTTCCTCTCCTCGATATCTTGCGCATCTCTTTCCTATTCTGGGCGAAGGGGTGTCTTTCTGGTCACCCTCAAGCTGGAAGTGATTGATGGGGGTGGGGGGCGGGGGCTACCTTTGCTTGGATTGGGGTGTTCTTCCTTTATTTGTCGACATTTGCAACCTTTGTAGTTTCTGCTGATCCTCACTGTATCTTTTGTCAGCTTGTACAGGAAAGGAAAGACCTCGGCGGTGGGGGCAATGGAGCGTAAGGCCACCACGCATGTGGGAAGTTGGCTGAACCTGAGCTGCGTCCCCAGCCCCGTGAAGCAGGTACTCCGTTTGCTTATCCACTCTTTACCTTTTAAGTGTCTCTCTGCATCCTCAATCTGTTCCTGTTCTGGAATATGCTTAAAGTAGCACATGTCTTCAACTGTTTGTGCGTAAAGCCTCTGTGACACCATGCTCTATATTCTCTGTATCAGGTTGGTACCTCCAGGTTCCGTGCTGAGGCTATGGGGAACGAGAATAGCGCCCCACCTGCTGCAGGAGCATGGCCCGATCTGCAGCACAAGAAGCGAAATGCCATCGCCGAAATTTGGGCAGGGACCGCCCAGGGGTATTTTTTTTAACCAACTTACCATGATGTAGTCTGAATCTGATACTCCCTCAGATCCAAATTAATTGACTCAACTATCTGTAGATACGGATGTATCTAGATGTCTTTTAGCTCTAGATACTACTGCCTCCATCCCAAAGCTTTGGGCTTATATTATTTTTAGAAAGTCAAACTATACCATGTTTGACTAAGATTTTACCAAAAATTAGTAACATGCAAAATACAAAATTAATATCATTAAATAGATAATAAAATATATTTTCCTATGGTATCTACACAGCATTATATTTGTTTATAGAATGTTCTAAAATTTTGGTCAAACTTTGCTTGTTTTGATTTCTCAAAAATAAATAAGGCTTAAGCTTTTGGATGGTGGTAGTACATTCATATCTAGACAAAGCTGAGTTAACTAGTTTTTTTGTCTGTCCATAGCTAGTGTTCACGCTGCAAAAGGCTAAGAGCATCCACTATATGCATCAGTCTATCTCATACAGTAATTCAATATCACTGCTGAGGTCTGCCTTTTGTTTTGCAATTCATATGTAGACTGAAACTTTAGGGCCTTTACTCAAAAGGAAGATCAAAACTGCGGCTGATCAGGCTGCCAGTATGTTGATGCCGCCCCCATCTTCTAAATGCCTCTACAAGCACAAGGCCACGCGCCAGGTGGGTGGTGATCTTTTAATGAATATGGTATATTTTCTTAATCCACAAAACATGCCTTGATTTTTCTGTGTTTATTGTCGGTTTTTTCTATGCTTGCCAAAAGTTTACAACAACAACAACAACAACCAAGCCTTTCAGTCCCAAACAAGTTGGGGTAGGCTAGAGTTGAAACCCATAAGATCTTGAAGCCAAAAGTTTAGAAACACCAAAGTCGTTTGCTTACAATCATCATACAGTAATGTTCATCTACTCCAGTTCCCCTAACCCAACAAAAAATGATGTTAATTACGATTTTTAGATTAAAAGAGCACCATTAGGCGCTGTTAATTACGACTTTGAGATTAAAATGTCATTTGCAATTGTTAATTACAATTTTGAGACAAATGGTTAGTTTAACCTCGATCTCTTCTGCTCTCCATTTTTCCCAACCGAACAAAAATGTAACCATTCCATTCCTCTGAAATGGAACCATTCCATTCCATTCCATGCTATTTCAGAACCGAACACACCCTTGCATTGTTGTGAACTGTTGTCCATACACGGCCATACCCTTCCACTTACATCCAGCACTATATGCATCAGTCTGTCTCAGAGTCATTCAATATCACTGCTGAGATCTGTTCCCATTCTTATGCAGGCTGAAACTGCTGCGCCTTTACTCAAGTGGATGCAAAATGAGGCTAATGAGGCTGATGTGAGGACGATGGTGCCGGCACCATCTTCCGAAAACCTCTACAAGCACGAGGCTATGGGCCAGCTGGGTGGTGACCTTTTAATGAATCTGGTATATTTTCTTAATCCACATACATGATTTCATTATTATCTGTTTAATTACTGCTGGCTTTGTCTAATGCTTACCAAAAGTTCAGAAACACTGCGTTTGCTTACAATCATCATACACTAATTTTTCACTTTTCAGTCTGTCTCATCCAGTATATAAACTGTTGATTTCCATTGGCTTCTTTTGTAATCATTTGCATTGTTGTCAACTGTTCTCTATGCACAACCCTATTCTTCCACTTACACCCCACACTATTTGCATCAGTCTATCTCATAGATTTATTAAATATCAATGATGAGTTCTGTTGCTATTCATATGCAGGATGAAACTTCTGTGCCTCTACTCAAATAGATAAAAAATGATCCTGATGAGGCTGCTGTGAAGACGATGGTGCCGCCACCATCTTCTGAAAACCTCCTCAAGCACAAGGCCACGGGCCAGCTGGGTGGTACCCTTTTCAGTAAGCAGGTATATTTTCTTAATCCTCATACATGATTTGATTTTTGTCTGTTTATTGCCGGCTTTGTCTAATGCTTACCAATAGTTCAGAAACACACACACCTATTCTTCCACTTACATCCAGCACTATATGCATCAGTGTCTCATAGATTCATTTTATATATCACTGCTGATGTCTGTTGCTCTTCAATTTTCATATGCAAACAGAAACTGCTAATCCTTCATTGGTTAAAAGTCAACATATTTTAGCTTTGATCAAATTTATACGTAAAAATATAAACATTCACAACACCAAATCAATATAAATAGATTCACCAGAAATTGTAGTTTCTCAAAATGTCCATTTGATATCGCAGATATCCACATTTTTTTGTATAAACTTGGTCAAACTTAGAAGATGCTTCTTTGATGCTTTATTGGGTTGACTTGGCACATGCTTATACCATGCTATAACAATAACAAGTCAACTAAATCCTCTATGATCATTTAGGTTTTGATTTGTAATATCATTTTATGTTTAATGTTTTTTCGCTATGCATGATTATGGCCATTATTGCTCTCTTAGTTGGTCGCTCTCAGTTTTTTGCTAGCCTTCACTTTTACTGAGTATGATCTCTACTCGTGCATCCAACAACCAATAACCAAAGTTTTCCAATTGTGTCCACCATATCTACCTACTAGCATTATTGCTATTCCAACTATATTCATCATGTTTTTATTTATCTTCTAAATTAAATTTTGGTATGAGAAAATTAGTTAGTAAAGCTCTCGCGAACTTGATGGCCTATTTACTTTCTTACACTTAATAAACTTGATCAACGTGACCATTTTATGAAGTTTATATGTTTGCAAATTGCAAGTTGGGAGTTAGCACAACCATGCTTTCATGGGGAACCTTTCAACATTGCACTTATTCATATTTAGTTGATGTCATGTTCTGTTATTTATGGATGCCTAGTGGTGCGAAATTGTCGTCGTGGGGAACAAACAGATGCCATAGGATGGCTTATCTTGGGGCCGAATGGACGCTAGAGGATTCGGGGGAGGGTTTGCGACTAGATGGGACGAACTTCCGGATGGTTTCCTCAAGAACTTGGCCAAGGCCAGAGGTTGAAGAAGAAAGACACAAGGAAGAACTCGCTCTAGATCGCTACTTCATTGATCTCCACATGATACAAGTTTGAGCTTACAGGGTTCTGTCTCTAATGTCACGCGCGTATGAAAGAGGCTGCCCCCTCTCCTTATATAGGGGAGAGGGTGGCTTACAGGACAAGAAACCCTAATGGGATCTTTGACTAGACAAACTACTTTACAAAGATACTTTATAAAGCTACTTTAATCATAGATGACGCCGGGGTCTTCTTTAAACAGGGAAGCTGACGTCCTCCGGCTTCTTTGGCCGTCATCCTCTTCTTTGTCTTCAGGCCTTCGTTTAAAGCTACTTTGCTTAGCTCATCCTTGTCCTTTAGCTCCTGACGGAATCTTTGACCAGCCAGCCGACATGCTCTTCCTTCCGGTGCGCCGGTATCTTTCCTTCCCGGTTCTGGCATACCCCTCTTGGGGATACCGGCTTAGCTTACTTAGCCAAATTCCTATCTTTGAGCTCCGGTATAAACATTAAACCGGTATCTCGATGGATAAGACCATCCGGCTTGGCATGCCTTTGGCATACCGGGGGTCATCCCCCCAACATTAGTCCCCGAAGCTGGTATAGTCTGGCGGATTCTATCCAACAGACCATGCCAGGTTCTCACATTTTTGTATACCGGTTTAATCTATCCGGCGCTCAACTTGGCTCCGGCATCTTTGCCCAGACTCATGCCTTCTCTCTTTGCAAGGCATTTTCCGGCAGCTTATCTTCCGGCATCTTGGTCATTAAATACTTCCTCGGCGAAGTCGAGAATATATCGGGTCCCGTGCCTGACAGAGACATGCGCACTGTGACTGTCGCGCCAGTGTCAGTAGTCACTTCCGTTCGGCTTCCGCGCGCGCATTAATTGACCCGCACCGGATCCCAACCACTTCTCTGGATCGTGTGTGCCTCCCTGTGGCCCTTTTCTTCCGCGCGTGTATCTTCGCGCCACGTGGCTACACGCGAGGCAAACCGTCGCGGCCCACGGCTGAACCGCTACGGTTCGGCGGTTTTTAGCCCACTTCTTTTTCTTTATAAGGTCAAACCGTCCCTTCTCCTTCCTCTTCTTCGCATTCCCCATTCGCTCGCACAGTACTGCTCCTTGCTCGTACGCCTCCGTCGCTCCTTTGCTCGCTCGAGTTCCGCCGCCCAGCAAACCCTCACGAGCGCGCCGCCGGACGCCGCCGGACTTCTCCGCGGGAAAAACTTCCGCGGCGCCCTCTTCTCCGCCGCGACATTGAGGTTTCTTCAAGTTCTTCGCCGACCTCACCGTCGACGGACCTCCACGCCCACGGCAAGCTCGCCCAAACGCCGGCGAACCTCTCCTTCTGCGACTCTGTCGCCTCAGGTTAGGCCTTACCCATGTTTACTCCTCTTTTACTTGCAGTTCAGATCTTGAGTTGAAAGCATATTTATTCTTTCTTTTTCTTTGCTTTTTCTGTCCTTCGTAGATCTTCTCACGGGGGTAGTTCTTAGGGAACCTGTTTTTTCCGAGTAGATACCGAAAACTTCTCGAATCCGAATGTCTTCCGAACAATACGCTTCCACCTCTTCCTCCAGTAACCCGGAAGATCCCGCATCTGACGGGGTCAGCGCAGATCTCGTGCAGATGGAAACCGACAGCTCCCAAGAACAAGATGCCGGAAGCTCTAGCCAAGCTTCCGGCACCGATCTTTCCGAGGTCACCCGCGGAGCCTGGATGGGCTCCAGCGTTAGCCAGTACGAGATTGACTGGTTGTACCGGTCCCGGAGGATTCCGGAAGGAGTAACCTGCCGGATTCCCGGCGACGAGATCGAACCGGTGCTCGAACCCGGTGAACGTGTTGTCTTTCTCGCTCACTTTGAGCGCGGCTTCGGCCTTCCCGTCTCTTCCTTTTTTCGGGATTTTCTTGATTTCTACAAACTCCAACCTCACCATCTTTCCGGCAACGCCATCTTCTACCTTTCTTGCTATGTCACCTTCATGGAGGCATACATCGGCATCCGTCCCACTCGCGAGACGTTTGCTCGATTCTTCGCCCTTCGGATTAATTCCGTTCAGGGCTTAGACATTCCGAAACCCAAACCCCCCGTTCAATGTGGGTCCTGCATCATTGGCTCTCGTCAAGCGAGCCCTTTCTTCAAATTCTCCGGTCTCGAGTCATGCCGGTCATGGCAAGGGACCTTATTCTATGTTAAGAACAACGGCGCCGCGGATCTCATTGATCTGCCTCCTTTCGATCCGGCGCCGCCCACCAAGACCAACTGGAGCTATAATCCGAAGGAGTCTCACAACGAGACAAACTGGATTATACGCTTCATGAAACAGCGCATGAAGGACACCAACCTCTGCTCCGACGATATCATCCGCACCTTCATCTCGCGCCGGGTGCTTCCTCTTAAGCGCCACGCCCACAAGATGAGCGAGATGTATGGTCCCGGCGATCCTACCAAGATCACCGGCCTCCCTCTCAGCAAGAAGGACGTCGTCCTCAAGGCCATTCAGATCTGCCAGACCTCCATGCCGGAAGACTGGGAATGGGGCCTCCGGCCTTTTAGCTCCACTAACACTCCGACCCAAGAAGTAAGAAATTACATAACTCGGGTCGGTTCTCCGGAAGCTTTGTGCGCTTTTGCGGACCATTTCCCCCGCATCGAATCCGACAAGCGAGGCCGTTGCCGGAAACGCGGTCTCGACAAGTTTGACCCCGACCCCGTCATCTTTTGGAAGGACTTGAAGATGGGCCGAACTCCCGCCGCGCGCCTTGGCAAAGCTCCGCCGGAACCTTCCGGTTCGTCTGATGAGTTGACCATTCTTGAGGTAGCTTTTCTTTCATTCCTCTCATACTCTTTTGCTATTGTTCTTCTGTAGATGTGCCCTCAGCCAACCTCAACCCACAGGTCCATGAGCACGTGGCGCCGCTGCAGGCCGAGGCAGGCAAGGAGTTTGTGGACAAACTCATGGCCCAGGGCCAGAAGAACAAGACGCCGGCCTCTGATGCCGGCTCAAGCCAAGCTCCTCCTGCCAAACGCTTCCGGACCGAGCCCGTCGCGGGTAAGGTCGTTGCCATGAGGCGCCGCAAGGGCAAGCAGATGCCGACGGCCACCGGGTAAGGCTTCTTTTTTCTGCTTGTTCTGTTTTCACCAAGTTCTTTTCCGGTTGCTTTTTTCCCGACTTTTTTCTTTTCTTTCTTTCAGCCCCGCGCTCAAGCTTGGCCCCAGGCCTGAGGGCTCTGCCGGCTCGGCCAGGACCTCGACTCCTCCTCCTCACTCCAGTCCGGCACCATCTGGTGCCGGCAACACCTCTGCCTCCCCTCTGGGGGGCACAACAAGTTCGGGGCGCGCGGCCCCTACACCGCCAGATCCCCGCGCGGAGGAGGACCTTGCCTCCCCTCCAGAGACCCAAGACACCGGCGCCAGCAACATGGGCGCCGGAAAAGAAACTGCCGGGCGGGCGGAACCCTCTGTTCCTCCCTTCCTTGAGAAGAAGAAAAGGAAGAAAACTTCCTCCAAGACCGCGTCGGAAGGTTCCGCGCCGGAAACTTCTGCACCGCCGCCGCCACCGGAAACCTCTGCTCCTGAGGCAACT
Organism: Lolium perenne; assembly: GCF_019359855.2. Taxonomy (NCBI): domain Eukaryota; kingdom Viridiplantae; phylum Streptophyta; class Magnoliopsida; order Poales; family Poaceae; genus Lolium; species Lolium perenne. The sequence continues at coordinate 88,334,611 of NC_067248.2, forward strand.
GGGCCCACGCCAACGCCTCCATCGACCCAAGGAGCTCCCGCGACCGCGCCTAAGCCACCGCCGGCGTCCCTCAAGATCAAGCCGGGGGCGTCGCGCGGAAAAGCTACGGACGGCAGCGCCTCAAGCGGCTCGCAGCCCTTAGTGCTGCACACCGGGCCTGCCGCCATGGCGGTTCAAGACAAACCTTCCGGCCTCTTGGGCCGGATCGTCGAGCTTAAGCGCGGAGGCCAAGACTTGGGGCCTCTCCTTCCTTACGCCCAGCGCTGGAACGCTGCGGACATCTCCGCAGCTACCCGCGGCTTGGGGAAGGACCGCCTCCCAGCGCCAGATCCTGCCGGCCCTCGCTCTACTGAAGAACACTTCACGCGCCTCAAGCGTGCCGTGAAGGAGTTCGACAGCGCGTGGTACGACGCCACCGCCAACGTGGTGGTAAGTTCTATCAACTTCTCTTGTAAATTTTCTTGATGCCGGTTTTCCTCTTTTCCGGATCTTGTCTATCCTCCCAGTCCCCGAGTTTTGTGTTTAGAGTGCAACTCTGAGCGCGAAACTTCCTTTTTAAAGAACTTCCGAAACCGGCATCTTTCCCTTAGTAAACCGCGAACTCCCAGTCCCCGAGTTTTGGGTTGAGAGCTTGCTCTTAGCGCGAAACTTTCTTTTTAAAGATGCCGCAAACTCCCAGTCCCCGAGTTTTGGGTTGAGAGCTCGCTCTTAGCGCGAAACTTTCTAGCAATGCACGAAACCTGCATCACCAGTCCCCGAGTTTCGGGTTAAAATCCTTTGTTCTTTACTAACATCATTTCCTTAAACAGAGCACGGCCGACGCCCGGAAAGCCCTCTTTGAGGAGCTTCTATGGGAGCACCGGAGCCTTGCTGAGGCGCACAGCAAGTGCCTAGGTAATTTCTCGCGCCTCCGACATCTTTTCACCGGAAGGTTTTTCTTTTCTTTACGACTTACAAGTTTTTTGCACAACAGCTATCCCGGAAGCCTCCATTGAGGCCCTCAAGGACCATGTTGCCAAACTCCAAGGTACAACTTCTATCTGTCCGGTTGACTTGCTTCTCATTTGCCTTTGTGTTTTGCTAATATCTTCTCTTCCGGCTCTTAGTTGAAAAGGAGCAGCTCATCCGGGATCACCAGGAGGCCTTGGACGCCCAAAAGGAGATCTCCAGGGAGCTCAAGGACCAGGCTATGCAGGCCGGAGTCCGGTACGCTGAGGAGCTGAAGGCCGCCGAAGCTGCCGCGGAGGCCAGGCTAAACGAGGCGCTGGAGGATGCCGGCAACGCCAATGCGGTGTTGCAGGCAGAGCTGGAGGAGGGCGCCAAGGCGCTAAAAGCAGCCGAGGGCAAAGCCGCCAAAGCGCACAAAGCTGCCGCGGAGGAGGCCAGGAAGGCCCAGAAAGCAGCCGAGAGCGAGGTTGCGCGGCTGAAAGCGGAACAGAAGGAGTACGACCTTCTGGTCACGCGGACTGACGCGCTTGCCCTCCGTAAGTTTCTCCTTTTCTCTTTTCCGGTTTCTGCTTACAAGCTTACTCGTTCCGGTATCATATACTTAGCTTTTGTTTGTCTCGCAGGGCTCTTTCCGGACTCCCAGGCTCATGCTATCAAGAAGGTTGCGGAGCACCGGGCAAAGCATGCCGGCGATAACTTGGGTGCACCTTGGGATCCCTACGATCACTTGGTTGCTCTAAGCGCGCGGATCTCCCACATGCGCTCAGTGGATCGGAACCTTTCCGACATCCCTGAAGTGGCCTCCCAGCTTTTCAAGACTCTTTGGCCTGGTGAAGCGGTGCCGGATACCTTCTCCCTCATCAGCGACCGGTTAAAAGGTGCCTGCAGAAGGATCCGAGAGTGGCAGTGTTCTGCTGCCCGCGCCGGAGCGGACTCCGCGCTCCGCATTGCCTGCTCCTGGTATCCGGAGTTGGACCTGGATGCCTTCATCGGCGTGCGTGAAGGTGCTCCTACTGATGTGGATCCGGTTCTCACCGCTAAGCGGCAGGACCGCGCGTACCACATCGCGGAGTACGCTGACATGCGCACCTTCATCCCCCTCCAGAAGATGTCAAAGATTATCTGAGCGAGGAGGAGGAGGAAGATGAAGGCGAGGACGTGCCACCGCCAACTCCTGATGCCGGCGCTGCTCCCCCGGAAGCCCCTGCTGCCTGACCTTGTCATAGATATCACCTGTCCCTGATTACTTGTCATAAAACTTGTTAAATTCTACCCCGGTATGCCGGGGTTTATGATGTAAGATAAGACTTAACCTTTTGGTTTGTGCTGAAACTTTTATGCCGGTAAGCTGTACCGGTTAACTTATTAAGTTATGTTTGACTTAAGATATTTTCTTGTTGATTTGCTTTTTCTTGCACTGCAATGATTCCGAAATTGTTTCTGCATCCAATTGATGCACACTTGGCTCTTTTGCCTTGGCTCTCACTACAAGAAAAGTTGCCATGGCCGACGAAGTTGAAGTCGCGCCGTGGTTGCTGGTGTACCATGGCCGACGATTTTGGTCCCTCCGTGGTGCATGTCAAAACTTTTTTTTTTCTCGTTTTTGAGGCCACCTAGCCCGACGAAAGCGGCCAAAACGTGGCGTATGGTGGCCCGGGACGTGGTGCATCTCGAAATCTCGGGTTCGCCGGCCGAGTCAACGCAAATCCGCACCGCCGAGGGATGTAGGGCCCAGATGGCAGCCTCTCTGGCATTGTTTTTTTTCTAGATCGCGCCATCTCGTTCAACGTTCTCCGATCGAGCCGTTTACGATGCAGGATCATGTGTCCCGCATGTCATCCTCTATGAACCAAAATTCTTTCTATTCTTGGATTTTTTTGACCCCCTGATTTCTGGCTACTTCCTTTTTCTTTTGATCCCTTGCCGCCTTGGAAACGTTGAGACCGCTGCTGCTAAATGGGACCCGCATGTCATCCTCTATGTGCAATCAACTTTCTTTTCTTGGAGTTTTTTTTGGCACCTCAAATTTGGTCACTTGCCTTTTTCTTTCGATCCCCTGCCGCCTCTCAAACGGTGATACCGCTGCTGCTAACTGGGACCCGCATGTCATCCTCTATGTACTATAAAACTTTCTTTTCTTGAATTATTTTTGGCACCTCATATTTGGTCACTTACCTTTTTCTTTCGATCCCCTGCCGCCTCTCAAACGGTGATACCGCTGTTGCTAAATGGGACCCGCATGTCATCCTCTATGTACTATAAAACTTTCTTTTCTTGGATTTTTTTTGGCACCTCATATTTGGTCACTTGACTTTTTCTTTCGATCACTGTTGCCTCTGAAACGTTGATACCGCTGCTGGTTAATGGGTCCCGCATGTCATCCTCTATGTACTATAAAACTTTCTTTTCTTGGATTTTTTTGGCACCTCATATTTGGTCACTTGACTTTTTCTTTCGATCCCTGCTGCCTCTCAAACGGTGATACCGCTGTTTGCTAAATGGGACCCGCATGTCATCCTCTATGTACTATAAAACTTTCTTTTCTTGAATTATTTTTGGCTCCTCATATTTTTTCACTTGCCTTTTTCTTTCGATCCCTGCCGCCTCTCAAACGGTGATACCGCTGCTGCTAAATGGGACCCGCATGTCATCCTCTATGAACTATAAAACTTTCTTTTCTTGAATTATTTTTGGCTCTGATATGTTTTCACTTGCCTTTTTCTTTCGATCTCATGCCACGTTTGAAACGTTGAGGAACCTGCAGGCTCATGGGACCCGCATGTCATCCTCTATGTACTATAAAAGTTCATTTTCTTGGATTATTTCACCATCTGATTTTTGGCAATTTCTTTTTTCTTTTGATCCCTGCCACCTCTCAAACGCTGATACCGCTATCTTGCTAAATGGGACCCGCATGTCATCCTCTATGTACTATAAAACTTTCTTTTCTTGAATTATTTTTGGCTCCTCATATTTGGTCACTTGCCTTTTTCTTTCGATCTCATGCCAACTTTGAAACGTTGAGGAACTTTCTTTGGCTCATGGGACCCGCATGTCATCCTCTATGAGCAATCAACTTTCTTTTCTTGGAGTTTTTTTTGGCACCTCATATTTGGGCACTTGCCTTTTTCTTTCGATCTCATGCCACGTTTGAAACGTTGAGGAACCTCGGCTCATGGGACCCGCATGTCATCCTCTATGTGCTATAAAAGTTTCCTTTGTTGGATTTTTTTTCACCCTACGATTTTTGGCTTGCCTTTTTCTTTTGATCCTGCCCCCTTTGAAACGTTGAGTAAGCTGTTGGCTCAAGGGACCCGCATGTCATCCTCTATGTCCATCAACTTTCCTTTCTTGGATTTTTTTCACCCCCTAATTACTAGCTACTTTCTTTTTCTTTTGATCTCAAGCCGCATTACAAACATTGAGACCGCCGCCGCAAAATGGGACCCACATGTCATCCTCTATGTACAATAAAGTTTCTTTTCTTGGATTATCTTTTGCTCCCGATATTTTGTCACTTGCCTTTTTCTTTCGATCTCATGCCGCCTTTGAAACGTTGAGTAAGGCCGACTCATGGGTCCCGCATGTCATCCTCTACGAACAATAAAAGTTTCCTTTCTTGGAGTTATTTTTGACCCCTAATTTCTGGCTATTTGCCTTTTTCTTTGGATCTCCTGCCCCTTTGAAACGATGAGGACGTCATATGTTGGCAGGTCGGTCCCACAAGTCATCCTCTATGAACAATAAAAGTTTCCTTTGATGGATTTTTTTGAACCCCTAATTAATTTCTCGGATATTTCCTTTTTTTTTCTTTGATCCCCTGCCGCCTTGGAATCGTTGAGGATGTCGCTGCCTCATGGGTCCCGCATGTCATCCTCTCGTAACGGTAAATGTTTCTTTTCTTGGATATTGTTTACCAAATGATTTTTGGCTTATTTTTTCTTTCGATATCCTGCCGCCTTTAAAACGTTGAGGACGCTGCTGGCTCACGGGTCCCACATGTCAGCCTCTATGAACAATAAGCGCTGAGGACGCTGCTGCCTCATGGGTCCCGCATGTCATCCTCTCAGAACGAAAATGTTTCTTTTCTTGGATTTTTTACCAACAGATTTTTGGTTTATTTTTTCTTTCCATCACCTGCCGCCTTTAAAAGCAGCGCCGCTGGCTCATGGGTCCACGATGTCAGCCTCCCGTACAAGAAACATGTGATATCTTGATTATTTTGCAGACAATAAACAGTGTATTGCGCTCTGAGCTATTTCAACGGATAAATTAAATCTTTATTTTTACATAAACAAATTTATATGCTGAATCTCCTTGTTTTTTGTTTTTGCGAAGCATAGGACTTTCCTGTTTTTTAGAAAAATCCGAACTATCCTGTTTTGGAGTGGGCTGAAATTGTACGAGTCAAAAGGGCCAGCAGGATAGTTCGAATGCCCAGATGTCCACATGCAGCCCAATTGAAATCGTTCTTTTTTTGGATTTTTTTCACCCCTGATTTCTGGCTACTTCATTTTTCTTTTGGTCCTGTGCCGCCTTGGAAACGTTGAGACCGCTGCTGCAAAATGGGACCCGCATGTCATCCTCAATGTACAGTAAAATTTCTTTTCTTAGATTATTTTTGGCTCCTGATATTTGGTCACTTGGCTTTTTCTTTTGATCCCGTGCAGCCTCTCAAACGGTGATACCGCTGCTGCTAAATGGGACCCACATGCCATCCTCTATGTACAATCAAGTTTCTTTTCTTGAATTATTTTTGGCTCCTGATATTTGGTCACTTGCCTTTTTCTTTCGATCTCATGCCACGTTTGAAACGTTGAAAAACCTGCTGGCTCATGGGACCTGCATGTCATCCTCTATGTACAATAAAACTTTCTTTTCTTCGATTTTTTTTGGCACCTCATATTTGGTCACTTGCCTTTTTCTTTCGATCCCCTGCCGCCTCTCAAACGGTGATACCGCTGCTGCTAAATGGGACCCGCATGTCATACTCTATGTACAATCAAGTTTCTTTTCTTGAATTATTTTTGGATCCTGATATTTGGTCATTTGCCTTTTTCTTTCGATCTCATGCCACGTTTGAAACGTTGAAAAACCTGCTGGCTCATGGGACCCGCATGTCATCCTCTATGTACTATAAAAGTTCATTTTCTTGGTTTTTTTTCACCCTCTGATTTTCGGCTATTTCCTTTTTCTTTTGATCCTGCCGCCTTTGAAACGTTGAGGACTCTGGGCTCATCGATAAAACTTTCCTTTATTGGAGATTTTTTACCCCCTAATTTACGGCTACTTTCTTTTTCTTTTGATCTCAAGCCGCATTTGAAACGTTGAGACCGCTGCTTTGCTAAATGGGACCCGCATGTCATCCTCTATGTACAATAAAGTTTTCTTTTCTTGGATTATCTTTGTCTCCTGATATTTTGTCACTTGCCTTTTTCTTTCGATCTCATGCCGCCTTTGAAACGTTGAGTAAGCTGCTGGCTCATGGGTCCCTCATGTCATCCTCTACGAACAATAAAAGTTTCCTTTCTTGGAGTTATTTTGAACCCTAATTTCTGGCTACTTCCTTTTTCTTTTGATCCCGTGCCGCCTTGGAAACGTTGAGACCGCTATCTTGCTAAATGGGTCCCGCATGTCATCATCTATGTACAATAAAATTTCTTTCTTCGATTATTTTCGGGTCCTGATATTTGGTCACTTGCCTTTTTCTTTCGATCTCATGCCGCCTTTGAAACGTTGAGGAAGCTGCTGGAGCATGGGTCCCGCATGTCATCCTCTATGAACAATAAAAGTTTCCTTTCTTGGAGTTATTTTTTACCCCTAATTTCTGTCTACTTCCTTTTTCTTTTGATCCCCTGCCGCCTTTGAAACGTTGAAGACTTTGCTGGCTCATGGGTCCCACATGTCAGCCTCTATGAACAATAAACACTTCCTTTCTTGGAGTTATTTTGTACCCCTAATTTCTGGCTATTTGCCTTTTTTCTTTCGATCCCCAGTCGCCTTCTAAACGTAGAGGACGCGGCTGGCTCGCGGGTCCCAGATGTCAGCCTCCATGGACAATAAACCTCTCCTTTGTTGGATTTATTTTTCACCCTCTGATTTTGGCTATTTCCTTTTTCTTTTGATCCACTGCCGCCTTGGAAACATTGAGTAAGCTGCTGACACATGGGGCCCGCATGTCATCCTCTATGTACAATCAACTTGCAAGATCTTCGAGCGAAAGAGCTTGTATTAGTGGGACCCATATGTCAACCTCTATGTACAATAAAAGTTTCCTTTCTTGGATTATTTTTAGCTCCTGATATTCGGTCACTTTCCTTTTTCTTTCGATCTCAAGCCGCCTCTGAAACGTTGAGTAAGGTGCTGGCTCATGGGACCCACATGTCATCCTCTATGTACAATAAAGTTTCTTTTCTTGGATTTTTTTTACCCCTGATTTTTGGTCACTTGCCTTGACGCTGCTGGCTCATGGGTCCCACATGTCAGCATCTATGAACAATAAACCTTTCCTTTGTTGGATTTATTGTTTACCCCTAATTTCTGGCTATTTGCCTTTTTCTTTTGATCCCCACCGGCCTTTGAAAACGTTGAGGAACCTGCTGGCTCATGGGACCCGCATGTCATCCTCTATGTACTATAAAATTTCTTTTCTTGGTTTTTTTTTTCACCTCTGATTTTTGGCTATTTCCTTTTTCTTTTGATCCCCTGCCGCCTTGGAAACGTTGAGTAAGCTGCTGACTCATGGGACCCGCATGTCATCCTCTATGTACAATCAACTTTCTTTTTTTGGAGTTTTTTTACCCCCTAATTTCTGGCTACTTTCTTTTTCTTTTGATCTCAAACCGCATTTGAAACGCTGAAACCGCTGCTGCAAAATGGGACCCGCATGTCATCCTCTATGTACAATAAGTTTCATTTCTTGGATTATTTTTGGCTCCTGATATTTGGTCACTTGCCTTTTTCTTCCGATCTCATGCCGCCTTTGAAACGTTGAGTAAGCTGCTGGCTCATGGGTCCCGCATGTCATCCTCTACGAACAATAAAAGTTTCATTTCTTGGAGTTATTTTTGACCCCTAATTTCTGGCTACTTCCTTTTTTCTTTTGATCCACTGCCGCCTTTGAAACGGTGAGGATTCTGCAGACTAATACAAGCTTTTTCTCTCCAAGATCTTGCAAGTTGATAGATTAAATCATGGAATTATTAGGATATGTTTTAAATTTCAAATCCACTTTATGAATTATTAAAAATACCGTTATCCATGTGGGTATGGAGCGAACAAGGATTTTCATATTGGGCATGAGCAGTTTCAAAAATTGGAACCCAATAATTCAAAATAACTAAAAACAACTTTTATGTAGAATCTCCGCGTTTTTTTCTTTTGCCATTCATAGGATCTGTGTTTCATTAGAAAAGGGCCGAAATTGCATGAGCAGAAAGGCCCATTTGTAGTTATTGGGCTTCGACGGCCGGAGCAAGTAGGCCGAGAGCAATTACCATGTAGATGGCCGTTGGCAACCCAAAGTGAAATATTGGGCCCAACAGGGAAGGCTGAGCAGTACTATTTTCTAATTGGAAGGTGGTACATGGCGTAATCCTGCCAAAAAAAGATGGACACGGGTTGCTGAAATTTGCCCATCTGCGCCTAATATCGCCGCCGCGGCTCCGCTTCCGCCGCCGCCGCCATGCCTCGTCTCGCGTCGAGCTCGCGATGCACCGCGTCTCGGGCACGGGGTACCGCGGCGTCCGCGCGTGCCCCAAAGGTACGTATTACGCGGAGAAACGTGACGGCGGCGAGCGCATCGGCCTCGGCACCTACGAGACCGCGCACGAGGCTGCGCGCGTACGACGCCGTGGCGTGGCGGCTCGGGCGCCCGCGATCGTCGATGAATTTCCATGACGTGTGGACGCGCCGCAGGCCGAGGATCTCGCGCCGCCGCCGTACATCGTTAGACAGGAGGAACAAGACCGCCGCCGCGAGACGGAGCGCCGTTTGCGCATCGCCGAGCGGGACGAGCGCGCGGCGCGCGAGTGGGCGGCCCGCTTCCCCGAGGACGTTGCCGCCGAGAACGAGCACTTCCGCAGACGGAGGGCGGAGAAGGCGACGAGGCGGGCAGCGAAGAAGGAGGACCGCGCACGACGGAGGGCGGAGAAGGCGATGAAGCGGGCCTTCATCGAAGCGCAGCTCGCCGGGCCGACCACCATTGGCGAGGACGACCCCCGTTGGATTGACCTCTTCTCGTCGGATCCGGTGTTGGGCACGACAGCGGACTCGTCAGATGTCGAGTTTTAGTTTAGTTTTATCGCACTACTTTGTAAAAATATGAACTACGGAGTATCTATCAAGCTAATTTTATCCTATTTTATGTCTATTTCTAGTCTTTGTTTGATCTTACATTTTTCTGCACTCTATTTTTCATTATATTCTGTTTTTTGGCGCTGCATTTATAGCGCCTACGAAAATACGCTGTTTCAGCCTGCATTTGGCCGCCACGGTTTGCAGCTTCCGGTGAAGCTATTGCCGGCTCCATGCGCGACATCAGCCATTCAGCCCACGGCGCCAAAATATAGAGCCACCGCTGGAGTTGCTGTAATATGTTTGTCGACAGGAGCTTACCTAATTAGTTAAAAAAAGATGTTCAGCGTGGGATTCGAAAAAAGATCTTCATGTTTTTTTCCTAGCTATCCTAGTTCGGACTTTTGATTGTGTTGGCTAGTGCATGAAGCTTGACACCGTATTATGTGATCCTGATATGAGGATAAGAACACCTTCGAGGTTGCATTGCTAATGGTGTCTACTGCAGCGGTGGCGTACCTTCAATGGAGACTGATGCAAGAGAGTTGGTACTGGTGAACCTGCACGACATCATCGTGCCACGAAGTAGGTTGTGTATTGGGATTAGACTGATAAGCATAGCACCTTGCAAAGAACAAGATGCTGCTAGTGTTGGTTAACGTGATTTTACGACAAAAGTCATGTATGCTCAACAGGTGCCGTACCTAGTTTGGATATTGTGTTGTTACCCTTTTGTGGTTTGGTGTTTGTCCAACAGAGAAAGCTACTCTTTTCCCGTGTAAGTGTTATTATGTGAACAAAAGTTGTATGTACATATATATCGGTCAGAGAACCAAGATTGCATATTCTTGCCTGGTTATAACACATAAGTCATAATAACAATTAAAGAGAAAAGGAACATTTGCCTTTGCAATGTGATTGTGCCAAGTAGATTAGACAACCAACCACAAACATTACAGGTCAACAGCCAAACGCATGCGAAAGTCCTAAGGTAAGCTCCATAATACATGTTGAAACCAAAAGCCTAGAAACCATAAGAAAGGTAGCTCCACATCACAGTTCCACGACAATGACATAGTGATCATAAAACATATATCAAGTCAGGACAGCTGCACCACTGGGTAAGCATCCATGGGGTCTGGCTCAAGAGCGAAGACTGTGTGAATGCTGCAAAATGTGGCTCTTGCCTCACCCCACCCATACATCTTATCATGGAACCTTACCAAATCAGCATGAATCATCTTGACATAAACATAGCTCCTCTCTCCATGCTTTGATGGGATTGAACAATGCGCCGATTGCGGTGCTTGACTTGTCAAACAAGATGCGAGGAGATAACGAAGCATGCTGGCTGGTCTTTTGTAGTGACAATGGCTTGGAGTAGGCTGGTCACCGTGAACCACCCAACTGGATCTTTAGAGCTTGAAGGACAGTCCGTGCCATATAAGCTACCGTTGCTTGACTTCAGCTCGGGTTCGAGTGAATGACGGTGACATCTTGTCCTCGAGATACGAGATCCTTCTTGATCAGATTCAGCGGAATCATCACCACTACTTACAGTGCATCGGGTTCTACGAAGGCACATCAGGTACATGCTCCAGTTCATAGGAGTTGGGTGGGACAGCAACTGTTTGCTGAAATCTCTACAATACCAGCTCCGGGTAGACCACCGGTATCTCTGAGAGGGTAAACCACCAATATCCACTTCAGAGGATTCTCGTGGCACGACACCTTTCGCTAGAGGCTCTACCATAACAGCTCCAGGTCCACCACCAGTCAGTACTGTGGGCATAGTCATGACGGGTTCTACCAATACAAAACCTCCTTCGGGTGGCGTGGCAACTTCGGGTGCAGGATCATCAGTAGCAACTCCAGCATCAGCACCAGTTACATCGGTCTTGACAATAGGTAAACCGTCTTGCTCTAGTTCAGAGAATTACCGTGGCACGACACCGTTCACTAGAGGCTCTACACTAGCAGCTCCACTGCACCACCAGCTTTCTTCAGCAGGGGTAAACCCAATCCACAACCTTCTTCATGTGGCACGATGATGCCACGTATAGGCTCATCGATACCGGGTCCAGTGCATCAGTCTCCATAGACAGTAAACAAGGTGGCGTCGGAGGTTTAAAAGACTGGCATGCCATTTCACCTTTGTCATCAGACAATATAGAGTTTTCTTCAACTCTATGTTTCTGCAATAATAAGCACATGAACAGAAATTAGACCAGAGCATCTAGCCATCTAACGGGGGCAGCAGCAAAACAAGCGTCGGTCCATATGTTTACCTTGTCATCTGGGATATCAGAACACACAGATTTAGAAGTCATTTCACATAGCATCCGCTTTTTCGTTCCTTCCCCTACATCCATCTGGAATAAGTAATACTATTGATCACATAAAACTAATTAATCAAATAAATGCATATGTTGAGAAGTTTGCACGGCAAATTGTGGATTCTGCTTTCATCACCTACGAATCATCGTTCTATATATTTACCTTGTCATCTAGGATATCAGAAGTCACAGAATGAGAAGTCATTTCGCTAAGTATCGGTTTTTTTGCTCTTTCCCCTCCATCCATCTGCAATAAGAAGTAATATTGATCACATAAAGCCAATTCAACGAATATATGCATATGTTGAGAAGTTTGCACAACAAATTGTGGATTCTACTTCCAATCACCAAGTAATCTCGTGAGAAATGCATGATCAAGATATGTTTCTCCCTCTTGATCGACATCTGCATCTCCATTAAGACTAATCATCGTGCGATGGTGCTAGCGCATACACTTCCAATCACCAGACAAGCAAAAAATTGTTGATTCTAGTAATGCTTAATCAGCAGTGGCCATGGAACGACCACAGATCGACCAAGCAAAAAAATAAATCATCGACCCTACGGCCACCGAGGCAAAACAAACGCCGCCCATACATGGCCTCACAAATCATCATCAAACGTCGATCAAACTAGCAAGTTTGAACATGGATTACTAATTTATTTTCTGATAAAGTGAGTATATTAATATCGAAAGATATTGATTACACTGAGCCTCTGCAACAACGCAATACCTTACTGGTAGTACGGATGCACATGGATTCCTAATACTCCCTCTGTTCGGTTTTAATTAGTCGACGCGAGGGAGAGAAGAAAATGAACTGTCGATGCTTTCAACTAGAGTCAATTAAATACGAACGGAAGAAGTACGTAGTAGTATTGACAAATATCCGGATCTAGTCTAAAAACAAATTGGCATGTAAATCCTAGTAGTCTACTAAACTAGGATCAATACCCTAGATTAGGGTTGCAAGCGGCGTCCGCGAATCGTCCCAAGCAGAAAATTAGAGCAAATAGTGGTTGAGATTAGAGCAGATTTAAAGCACTCGCACTGAAACTAGCTAGCCCGCTACCCACCCCGCTTGACACCCTGCCCTAGATGTGAATCTACACCAAATATTCAAACAAGGATGAGCAACCGCCAATAAAATTTTATCCGCACATCATCATCTCTACCATACAAAAGGGTATGGTGATTTCACATACAGCCATTGTTGCCGCGGGACGAGGATGAGTGATGCGCCACGGAGAAGGTGCCTCACGCCTCTGTCGCCGCCGCCATCGAAGAGGAAGTCGAAGCCGCGCGATTGTGGTCCGTCGCCGATATGGAGGTGGAGCTACTAGGGAAGAGATGGAGGTGGAGGTGGAGAGGGAGTGATGGTTTGTACTAGTGGCGGCCGGTGAGATAGTTATAAATACAGCCTCTCTCTCTTTTTTGGCAAGGAATGCAGCTTCTCTTGGAAGGCAACGAGGCAACGCACTCCAGATTATAATAATATGGACGGAGAAATTTGGGCCTTGCTCTTGTGTTGTCTTGTCAAATGAATCACCAGGATTTGCTTTTAGTACTCCAGATTTGGGCGACCCAAGGAAGTAGAGATAGTAATGTACGCCATCTAGCTGCACGCTATCAAATCAAATAAATGGTCATGCCATTTACTTTTAAGATGGTGCAGCAGTTATTCTGACCAAAGAAACATGCACGTCTGCTGATTATTTCTGATGGGTATACATTTACCGTCCGCTAGCAAAGATTGTTTGGCACATTGTTCTTATGGCTTTCAACATCACACCCCTTAATAATATTATTAATCAATGTTTGGGCAATCAATTGAGTGTGTTAATAAAAAATTAAAACCCACAAATCCAACTGTACTATTTTTAGGGCCATATGAAGGACAAGGAATGATTTTAAATGCCATATGGAGTACCTCCAACCATGTGAAATATGGTTCTGTCATGCAGGTGATACCCATGGCTTCGCATTGGATCCGTATGTTGTCCTACATACAGTCAACTATGAAGTACCACGATTTGGTTTTTGGGTGCAACCGGCTAGAGAATGAGGCCCGGGGTTGTACAACGAGTACAATTCACATTAAGATTTTCTGATTTTATGTTGATGTTTATATTTAAGAATCATTCACTAGAATGTCTTCTATGTTTAGATGGTTGATCTACGTTTATACTTTATGTGAACCATGAGGTTAAGACCTTTGTACTGTAATAAAGATTGCTAAATAACAGTATATATGTATGCCTCTAGGGACACTGAAACAGCCAAACAACCATGCATGTGTATAGACCGTATTTGATCAAATTAAAAGAAGCGCCTGGGTTCATGCAAATAGCATAAATTTATCACCTAAGTACATTAGCTATAAATAGTTAAATAGGAGTCAAGACCAACTGAGCTAGCTAGTAGTATGATCCTACTATTACATAAATATCCCTAACTCTGATTGTCTTTGTTCCAGTCCAGCGCGTTGGTGTAGCTTGGGATGAACCAAAACCCCGTATGCCAGTTGGCCCCTGGACCGCTGCTTGAGAAAGATATGCTTTGGTGGTCTTCGCCATTTAGACTGAAGCGGAAAATTTCTTGATGTGATGTGTCAAAGTGAGAGCCAATGGCCTGAGGCGTGGTGTAGATGCAGTTTCTTCTTGTCAAATATCCTGGGGAAATGTTGCACCACCCACCGGCATGAAAATCGGATAGTTCAACCCAAGGAACATAGAATAGTCTCCAAGATTAGTAACCCTTTCCCACGGGTTGGGCCGGAAGTAACCGACTAGTGTCATTCGAGAATACAATGCGGGTATACCCCGAATAGCGTGAGAACAGTAGCGACCGCAATGGACAGAAGGGGTACTATCATAATGAGTTGGAGCACCGTCAGCGTCAAAATCCATTACGCCACGTGCATAGACCAGGAGAAGTCTAGAACGATCTTGAGATCTTGCCAGCCACCACGTACGACTATTAGAGTCAAAATCATCATCGTCATCAAATCCAGCCGTCCACGGAATGAATGGAGCAGGGAGCACTATAGGACCTTGAAAAAGGAAAGAACACGTCACATGAAAATATATTTCATGATTTATCAACTAGTGATATTGATTTGATATTGGGATGCCAATACTAGTACTTTATAAAATCATGGTCGAACATAAGATGGTTTGAAATATATTTCGAACATCTTGGTAAAACTTCATATGGATTTAAAACATGTTCCCGAAAATATTGGTCCAAATTTTAGATGGTTTGAATATAGTACTCCTTATTCTCTAGAACCGGGGGAATATAAACAAATGAAAGTCTTTATCAATATTGCATGGCACCTTTATTGATTCTATTTCTACTCTACCTTAAATTTTCTAGGGAGTAATAATAAAGAAACTTAATTACTAGGGGGCCTTTTTCCTAAGGAACAACATGCACATTAGACCATACTAAAATTCCTATAGATGTTAAATTCTATATATGTCCATACCACAAGAGGGTTATGGTGTGCGCCTATGGAATTCCTTTAAGCCAAAAGATGCCAAGACAGTTCAACAAATAAGAGGTGAAATACTATATAAGTTACGTATATAAAAAAGATAGGGAGGAAATGTTACCAAATTGATTAGGATCCCATGCATAAACATTTCCAAGCTCAGTAACGGCGAACACAAGTCCGTTATGTATAATTGCATCGCAGTATATGGCGCCGTACTGAAACTGGTTTTCAAGAAATATCCATGCACGAGGATATTCGCCATGGAGGTAGGCAATTGCAAAGTCGAAGATTGCGACAAGGGAGAAATCTTGATACCCCCTAGCAGCTGTAGGAACTTGGCAAATAGCTATCTTCTGCAGTCGAATAGCAGAACGCTGATACTCGAATATAAGTGGATTGTGTGTGGTTTCCAACTTGTCCCTCAAAGATGGAAGCTTAATCTTGCGATGAGTGTAGACATTGAGGAGGTTCCACTTGCCTTCGGGGCCAACCATGGCGATCCAATCTCCATTGGCGCCTGCCCGCTCCTCATCCTTACCGTGTGGCATTAGGCCATCATAGGAGAACCTGTCCAGCGGCAGTAGTTTGCACTTGCTGTGCACCGGCAAATCCTCCTTGAACACCGCCCATGGTTTATCCGCCGGGTCACAACAGAGAACACACGGAAGGCCAAACGGCTGAGAAGCAGGCAGAGTGGCACTGTATTTGGCTGACTGAAGAATACTTTTGGAGGAACCGACTAGGGACGCGGCGGTGATGGCGTCGCACTGGCTGATGAGCACTTCAAGGGGGCCTTCCGTAAACACCTTGTGAAACAGCCCAGATCCACAGACCCTGCTCGATTTCGCCATCGCAATGAGGCAGGTGGTACAATGGGGTTGGTATTTTCTTGGGAGATCTACTGATTCGAACTTTGGGAGAGAGATGGCGATCAATGGCGGCAGGTGGGGGTTTGAGTTGGAGAACAGAGGCTCTCAAACTGGGCACTGCTGGATAGGATGCGAAAGCGCCATGGCGGAGACGCAGGCGCGTGCTATGGAAGATGGGCGGAGTGGGGATAGACGACGGAGGTGAACCGAGACGCTCATATACTGCCTACTGCAGTTTCGAGGAGAGTGTGAATGTGTTCAAAAAAAGAGGAGAGTGTGAATGTGTTCAAAAAAAGAGGAGAGTGTGACTGTGACCCGACACCCGAGTAGGAGCCGAGCAGACGGACTATAGGAGTAGCCCCATCATTACAGAACATTAATCGTGCTTCCTACAATAAATAAGTGAAACATCCCAGGCTTGTGTTGTCTAATCAAATCGATGGCCATGTCAGTATTATGGTGAACAAATAAAACAAATACACACCAACCTTGTTCTTTTTGCAACGTACACCAACCTAGCAAGGCATCAACCTTCTCGCCATCAACTACGACTCCGTGGCTCCGTCCCACCAAAGTTGTCTCAACTTTGTAAAAAAAAATACATCTATCCATCTAAATTTTAACAAAGGTGAGACACTTTTGGTGGGACCGAGGGAGTACAAAAAAACTTCACTACTCCATGCTAGTATCGGCCACTAATTCAAATTTCAACTGAAGGCGTGCTATTTTATGGTCCTGAAAATTGCCAAAAAAAAATACAACCCAAAAATGCAACAGATCCATGTTAAGGGGGTACACCCTACGCAATATACATTAAGAAACTTTGAAACTTCAGCGACCTTGTAAGAATGCCCATGACAGTGCAGTTTTGCCAAATTAGGAAGAGACGAAATATGAATTCAACCAAAGAAATCTAAACGAATCCTTAGACAATAGCATAGTTAACACGTTCAGAAAAAAATGATGACTCCAAAAGAACAACATTAGCAAGAAATACTCCATTTTAGTTTGAATTTGCAGTCACATACATAACTAGTAGTACTGCCAAAATACTATAATACTCCGAGCTGCATTCTAGCACTCCAACTAGCTAGTAATAGTTCTGGAGTAGTAGTACTACTATACAAGTCCAAAATACATCCGAACGAACCCTACTTCGAACTAAACTACTCCCTCCGATCTTCGAGTAACTACATTGCAGTATGACTAAACGAAGATTATTGTATAACCTTCTTGTTGATGCAAACGCAGATAGGCAACACACGCTGCCCTCCATTCTGCCGCGTAACGGGCGGCACCGCCAGAAAGAAGTGAGCTGCTGCAACATGATCGAGCTAGGCGTCGGGGAGCTCGTCGGCTCGATTACCGCCATCAAGGTGTCCGTCGAGAGGTCACTGGTCCCAGCCGTCGCCGGCGCCGGCGGACCAATCACCAACAGCTGCGCCTTGTACATCGGAAACAAGCACGCGGCCGACCTGATGCACACACAGGACACAATGGTGGTCGGGCCGAGCGCTCCAACGGTGATGGCGAACACGCTAGCGTCTTCTTCCCCACTGCCGATGAACAGGTGTCCCCGCGGTTGTACCGGAACACGAACTATGCACCAGGCGGGTATGCCATACTGGAACGTAAACACTGGGATGGAGTGGGATGCTTGGAGGTGTACCAGGAGCTCCCGCGGCGGGCCGGTGAAGCTGCAGCCGGTATTGATGGCCTCTGTGCAGCCGCACGGACCATGCGGGCACGCGATATAGTGCTTGTAGGACTCCGTGGAGGCGACCAAGCTCTGGCAGCCGACGCACTTGACCATTGCCCCAGATCGATTCGACGGCGGCAATCTTGGCCCAGATCGATTCGACGGCGGCAACCACGCCGGCTGCTCGCACTTCTTGCACGGGTTCGGCGCAAGCTCGCCGACGCAGCGCCGACAGCCCATATGACCGCCCTTGCACTGCACGGAACAACGTACGTGGCATCAGTTGTCATTGACATTTCTCACAGGTGAACCTAAGAATGAAATCGGAAGGGAGCGACCTTGGATATGGGGGGTTTGAAGGGCAGCAGCGAGAGGGGCACAAGAAGAGGGCCTCCTCCATCTTCAGAGAAGAGTGATCGGGAAAACGAGAACGGGATGGGTTCTTTTTTTTATACATGCCTTGGAGTGGAGTATGGATACTACTACTTATAGGAAGAACTTCCTTGCTAAGAATCGGCGTCGGCCGTACGCAAGCATAGATGCATGATACGTCTCCAACGTATCGATAATTTCTTATGTTCCATGTTACTTTATTGATGATACCTACATGTTTTATGCACATTATATGTCATATTTATGCATTTTCTGGAACTAACCTATTAACAAGATGCCGAAGAGCCGATTCTTTGTTTTCTGCTGTTTTTGGTTTCAGAAATCCTAGTAAAGAAATATTCTTGGAATTGGACGAAACTTTCGCCCAGGGTCCTATTTTTGCACGAAGCTTCCAGAAGACCGAAGAGATAACGAAGTGGGGCCACGAGGCGGCCAGAGGGGAGGCCGGCGTGGCCCAGGCCCTGGCCGCGCCGACCTACCCCCTGGGCCCCTCGTGTGGCCCCCCGCGTTGACCTTCCGCCTACTTAAAGCCTCCGTCGCGAAACCCCCAGTACGGAGAGCCACGATACGGAAAACCTTACTGAGACGCCGCCGCCGCGAATCCCATCTCGGGGGATTCAGGAGATCGCCTCCGGCACCCTGCCGGAGAGGGGATTCATCTCCCGGAGGACTCTACACCGCCATGGTCGCCTCCGGAGTGATGAGTGAGTAGTCCACCCCTGGACCATGGGTCCATAGCAGTAGCTAGATGGTCGTCTTCTCCTTGTTGTGCTTCATTGTTGGATCTTGTGAGCTGCCTAACATGATCAAGATCATCTATCTGTAATACTATATGTTGTGTTTGTCGGGATCCGATGGATAGAGAGTACTATGATTATGGTGATTATCAATCTATTGTTTATGTGTTGTTTATGATCTTGCATGCTCTCCGTTACTAGTAGAGGCTCTGGCCAAGTTTTTACTCTTAACTCCAAGAGGGAGTATTTATGCTCGATAGTGGGTTCATGCCTCCATTGAATCTGGGACAGTGACAGAAAGTTCTAAGGTTGTGGATGTGCTGTTGCCACTAGGGATAAAACATTGATTCTATGTCTAAGGATGTAGTTGTTGATTACATTACGCACCATACTTAATGCAATTGTCTGTTGCTTTGCAACTTAATACTGGAGGGGGTTCGGATGATAACCTGAAGGTGGACTTTTCAGGCATAGATGCAGTTGGATGGCGGTCTATGTACTTTGTCGTAATGCCCAATTAAATCTCACTATATTTATCATATCATGTATATGCATTGTTATGCCTTTCTCTATTTGTCAATTGCCCGACTGTAATTTGTTCACCCAACATGCTTTTATCTTATGGGAGAGACACCTCTAGTGAACTGTGGACCCCGGTCCTATTCTTTACATAGCATACAATCTACTTGTTTTACTGTTTTATTTGCAAACATCTTCCACTCGATACGCTTAATCCTTTATTACAGCAAGCCGGTGAGATTGACAACCTCACTGTTTCGTTGGGACAAAGTACTTGGGTTTTGTTGTGCAGGTTCCGCGTTGGCGCCGGAATCCCTGGTGTTGCGCCGCATCACATTTCGCGACCATCAACCTTCAACGTGCTTCTTGGCTCCTACTGGTTCGATTAAACCTTGGTTTCTTTCTGAGGGAAAACTTGCCACTGTGCGCATCATACCTTCCTCTTGGGGTTCCCAACGGACGTGTATATCTACGCGCATCAAGCACTTTTTCTGGCGCCGTTGCCGGGGAGATCAAGACACGCTGCAAGGGGAGTCTCCACTTCTCAATCTCTTTACTTTGTTTTTGTCTTGCTTTATTTTATTTACTACTTTGTTTGCTGCACTAAATCAAAACACAAAAAAATTAGTTGCTAGTTTTACTTTATTTACTGTCTTGCTCTCTATATCAAAAACACAAAAAAATTAGTTACTTGTCTTTACTTTGTTTGCCTAGTTTACTTTTTGCTTATTTCATCATGTTTCCTTTCAATTTTACCACAAAAGACATACCGGTAGGACGGGGGTCCATAGTTGGGAGAAATAATATAGAAGAATTTTTCAATCATGTTAGTATTACTGAGGATTTTGAAGATAGACACTTGGTAGAACTTGCACCTACCTATGAAATTGCTGCTGCTGCTTTAGTTCGCATGTTGGAAACTAAATTTGTTAATCTCAATCCTATAATCCAACACATGTTTCTTACACTTGGTGATATGGAAGAAGGGGAAAAGAAAGATTTTGTTCTAGAAACTCTTCTTAGAGAATTTGGCGGTCTAGCAAGAGAGGCTAGAAAAGTTTTTGCTAAATTTAATATGCTAGGTTCTCATACCAATTTTATTGGTCTCCTTGAAAAAATGGACATGGATAGAATAAGGTACACTAATAATATTAATGATGGTGGGGAGGTCAAAGCACCGATACCATGTAAACTCCTAGCTATGAATGATGCACTAGAAAATAACTATGCTTGGCTTGTTCCGGAAAATTTGTTCGATGAGAGTAGCAAACCTAAGACTAATGAAAAGGGAGACGCTAAAACTTATATATCAAATATACTATGCTTGGTTGAGAAAACTCCCAACACCTCTGGTAATGATGTTGATGCTTCATCTCTCGATGTTACTTGATTTGCACTTTCTGCGCCTAGCTGAAAGGCGTTAAAGGAAAGCGCTTATGGGAGACAACCCATGTTTTTACCTACAGCAATTTTTTGTTTTGTTGAGTCTTGGAAGTTGTTTACTACTGTAGCAACCTCTCCTTATCATGTTTTTGTGCCAAGTAAAGTTTCTATGTCAAAGTTGATGTTATATTTGGGATCGCTGCGCAGAAACAGCATTGCTGTCTGTCACGAATCTGGGCGCAGTTCCCTGTAGAAAATTCGAAAAAATCTGCCAATTTACGAGCGTGATCCTCAGATATGTACGCAACTTTCATTAGTTTTGAGTTTTTCCATTTGAGCAAGTCTAGTGCCAGCTTTAAATTCGTCTTTACGGACTGTTCTGTTTTTGACAGATTCTGCCTTTTATTTCGCATTGCCTCTTTTGCTATGTTGGATTTATTTCTTTGATCCACTAATGTCCAGTAGCATTATGCAATGTCCAGAAGTGAAAATAATGATTGTGTCACCTCTGAATGAGTGAATTATTAATGATGCACTAACCCTCTAATGAGTTTGCTTGAAGTTTGGTGTGAAGGAAGTTTTCAAGGGTCAAGAGAGGAGTATGATATACTATGATCAAGAGGAGTGAAAGCTCTAAGCTTGGGGATGCCCCCGTGGTTCACCCCTGCATATTTTAAGAAGACTCAAGCGTCTAAGCTTGGGGATGCCCAAGGCATCCCCTTCTTCATCGACAACATCATCAGTTCCTCCCTGAAACTATATTTTTATTCAATCACATCTTGTGTTCTTTGCTTGGAGCGTCGGTTTGTTTTTGTTTTTGTTTTTGTTTGAATAAAATGGATCCTAGCATTCACTTTGTGGGAGAGAGACACGCTCCGCTGTTGCATATGGACACATGTGTCCTTAGGCTTTACTCATAATGTTCAAGGCGAAGTTTCTTCTTCGTTAAATTGTTATATGGTTGGAATTGGAAAATGCTACATGTAGTAACTCTAAAATGTCTCGGATAATGTGATACTTGGCAATTGTTGTGCTCATGTTTAAGCTCTTGCATCATATGCTTTGCACCCATTAATGAAGAAATACATAGAGCTTGCTAAAATTTGATTTGCATATTTGGTTTCTCTAAGGTCTAGATAATATCTAGTATTGAGTTTTGAACAACAAGGAAGACGGTGTAGAGTCTTATAATGTTTACAATATGTCTTTTATGTGAGTTTTGCTGCACTTGTTCATCCTTGAGTTTGCTTCAAACAACCTTGCTAGCCTAAACCTTGTATCGAGAGGGAATACTTCTCATGCATCCAAAATCCTTGAGCCAACCACTATGCCATTTGTGTCCACCATACCTACCTACTACATGGTATTTCTCCGCCATTCCAAAGTAAATTGCTTGAGTGCTACCTTTAAAATTCCATCATTCACCTTTGCAATATATAGCTCATGGGACAAAATAGCCTTAAAAACTATCGTAGTATTGAATATGTACTTATGCACTTTATATTTTATTAAGTTGCTTGTTGTGCGATAACCATGCTTCTGGGGAACGCCATCAACTATTGTTGAATATCATGTGAGTTGCTATGCATGTCCGTCTTGTCTGAAGGATCTATCATTTTAGTGGTTGGAGCATGCAAAATTGTTAGAGAAGAACATTGGGCCGCTAACTAAAGCCATGAATCATGGTTGAAGTTTCAGTTTTGGACATATATCCTCAATCTCATATGAGAATAATAATCGTTGCTACATGCTTATGCATTTAAGAGGAGTCCATTATCTGTTGTCCATGTTGTCCCGGTATGGATGTCTAAGTTGAGAATAATCAAAAGCGAGAAATCCAAAATGCGAGCTTTCTCCTTAGACCTTTGTACAGGCGGCATGGAGGTACCCCTTTGTGACACTTGGTTGAAACATGGCATGCAAAGATCCGGTAGTCCAAGCTAAGTAGGACGAGGTGCGAGCACTATTAGTATACTATGCATGAGGCTTGCAACTTGTAAGATATAATTTACATAACTCATATGCTTTATTACTACCGTTGACAAAATTGTTTCATGTTTTCAAAATAAAAGCTCTAGCACAAATACATCAATCAATGCTTTCCTCTTTGAAGGACCATTCTTTTACTTTTATTGTTGAGTCAGTTTACCTATCTCCTTCCACCTTAAGAAGCAAACACTTGTGTGAACTGTGCATTGATTCCTACATACTTGCATATTGCACTTGTTATATTACTTTATGTTGACAATATCCATGAGATATACATGTTATAAGTTGAAAGCAACCGCTGAAACTTAATCTTCCTATGTGTTGCTTCAACACCTTTACTTTGATTTATTGCTTTATGAGTTAACTCTTATGCAAGACTTATTGATGCTTGTCTTGAAGTACTATTCATGAAAAGTCTTTGCTTTATGATTCAGTTGTTTACTCATGTCATTACCTTTGTTTTGATCGCTGCATTCATTACATATGTTTACAAATAGTATGATCAAGATTATGATGGCATGTCACTTCAGAAATTATCTTTGTTATCGTTTTACCTGCTCGGGACGAGCAGAACTAAGCTTGGGGATGCTGATACGTCTCCAACGTATCGATAATTTCTTATGTTCCATGTTACTTTATTGATGATACCTACATGTTTTATGCACATTATATGTCATATTTATGCATTTTCTGGAACTAACCTATTAACAAGATGCCGAAGAGCCGATTCTTTGTTTCTGCTGTTTTTGGTTTCAGAAATCCTAGTAAAGAAATATTCTCGGAATTGGACGAAACTTTCGCCCAGGGTCCTATTTTTGCACGAAGCTTCCAGAAGACCGAAGAGATAACGAAGTGGGGCCACGAGGCGGCCAGAGGGGAGGCCGGCGCGGCCCAGGCCCTGGCCGCGCCGACCTACCCCCTGGGCCCCTCGTGTGGCCCCCCGCGTTGACCTTCCGCCTACTTAAAGCCTCCGTCGCGAAACCCCCAGTACGGAGAGCCACGATACGGAAAACCTTACTGAGACGCCGCCGCCGCGAATCCCATCTCGGGGGGATTCAGAGATCGCCTCCGGCACCCTGCCGGAGAGGGGATTCATCTCCCGGAGGACTCTACACCGCCATGGTCGCCTCCGGAGTGATGAGTGAGTAGTCCACCCCTGGACCATGGGTCCATAGCAGTAGCTAGATGGTCGTCTTCTCCTTGTTGTGCTTCATTGTTGGATCTTGTGAGCTGCCTAACATGATCAAGATCATCTATCTGTAATACTATATGTTGTGTTTGTCGGGATCCGATGGATAGAGAGTACTATGATTATGGTGATTATCAATCTATTGTTTATGTGTTGTTTATGATCTTGCATGCTCTCCGTTACTAGTAGAGGCTCTGGCCAAGTTTTTACTCTTAACTCCAAGAGGGAGTATTTATGCTCGATAGTGGGTTCATGCCTCCATTGAATCTGGGACAGTGACAGAAAGTTCTAAGGTTGTGGATGTGCTGTTGCCACTAGGGATAAAACATTGATTCTATGTCTAAGGATGTAGTTGTTGATTACATTACGCACCATACTTAATGCAATTGTCTGTTGCTTTGCAACTTAATACTGGAGGGGGTTCGGATGATAACCTGAAGGTGGACTTTTCAGGCATAGATGCAGTTGGATGGCGGTCTATGTACTTTGTCGTAATGCCCAATTAAATCTCACTATATTTATCATATCATGTATATGCATTGTTATGCCTTTCTCTATTTGTCAATTGCCCGACTGTAATTTGTTCACCCAACATGCTTTTATCTTATGGGAGAGACACCTCTAGTGAACTGTGGACCCCGGTCCTATTCTTTACATAGCATACAATCTACTTGTTTTACTGTTTTATTTGCAAACATCTTCCACTCGATACGCTTAATCCTTTGTTACAGTAAGCCGGTGAGATTGACAACCTCACTGTTTCGTTGGGACAAAGTACTTGGGTTTTGTTGTGCAGGTTCCGCGTTGGCGCCGGAATCCCTGGTGTTGCGCCGCATCACATTTCGCGACCATCAACCTTCAACGTGCTTCTTGGCTCCTACTGGTTCGATTAAACCTTGGTTTCTTTCTGAGGGAAAACTTGCCACTGTGCGCATCATACCTTCCTCTTGGGGTTCCCAACGGACGTGTACATCTACGCGCATCAATGCACCAGCGGCTCTGCAGTTTGTCAAAATAAAAGGACAGAGCTGCAGTGACTTGAAGTCTCCAAATCTCATTGTGACTTGGTGCCACCATCTACCAACCATTTGAGATCCAACGTTCCAAACTGATCTCTTATTTCGAACCTAAAAACAAAAATTATGAAAAAAATCCAGTAAAATGTAGATGCCTTGTTCTAAAATCTGTGAATATTTCATCCCACTCGGACGATTAGCTTGTGATTAAAGAGCTTTTTACGTATACGAGCACTAGTTTAAACTAAATACTCCCTCTGATTCATATTAATTGACTTCAATATGGATGTATCTAGAACTAAAATGTGTCTAGTACATCCATATTAGAGTCAATTAATATGAACCGGAGGGAGTAAATATTTGCTCACAAACCTTTGATTCAAATCGAATGAAACTTCACCAAAATATAAATCGAAATATGCACGATTAACTGGAAGTTCTTGAAATATTTCTGAGCAATTATAATAATTATTTAGTTTAAATTCTAAGTCGATCGCATACATTGGATCTGAGATGGATGGTGGATGGTGGCACCAAGTCACTGTGAAACTTGGAAGTATCAAGTCAGTGAAGCTCTATCCCAAAATAAAAGCTTCGTGAAGGGGGCAGTTTGGTTCAAAAAAGAAGACAGTGCCAAGCAGTTGTCAAACAATACCCATATAGTCAAATGTACTCCCTCTGATTCAAATGAATTGACTCAACTTTGTCTAGATATATGGATGTATCAAGTCACTGAAGCTAAAATAAAAGCTTCATGAAGGGGGAAGTTTGGTTCGAAAAAAAATACAGTGCCAAGCAGCTGTCAAATAGTACCATAACGTCAAATGTACTCCCTCCGATTCAAACGAAATGACTCAACTTTGTATTTTGCATGTTAAAGGTTTTTCGTAAAACTTGGCCAATCTTAACATAGTTTGCCTTTCTAAAAAAAGATATAAGCCCTAAGGCTCCTTTGATTCATAGGATGGGAAAACCATAGAAATATGGAAAACATAGGATTGAGATTTAATGGCTAGTTGAATCATATAGGAAGATGAGTTGTGTTTGATTGTGCCAAAGGAAATTTTCCATGAGGTATGACCTAATGTTTTATTCTTATAGGATTTGCACTGCAAGATTCCTATAGGATATGTTCCTATGAATCAAACAACTAGTGTGGGGAAAATTCACATGTGATCTAAATCCTACATAATTCCTATACAAATCCTATATATGAATTTTAGTTGTTAGGTCACTTAAAATGACTTCACTTGAAGAGTTACATTTTTGTTTTTTTCTGAATTAGTAGTGATGCCTAACCATATATATACCTAAACCAAGAGAATCAGCATAAACTTATGTATATTAATAGTAAGCGCATATATGAATGTTTTTTATCTACAAACCCAGGGTCATATATATGTACATAGAAACATGCATATATACTAGTTTTTGTACCTTGGTGTGTTCCTCTTTTGGGCTATCTCTTTTTTGTTCACCGATTCACAACCAACGCCCTAGATTAATTTGGCACTTAAAAATAACATTTTGTTTTTGGCGCACTAACACAAATAGTAGTAGCACGGTCAACACTGTAGAGAAGTACAAAATAAATGTGTGTGGGAAAAAATGACTTAAAGTGACCATTACATTGAGAAAAAGGGTAGAACCAAGCATTGCACAGGGAAAAGCAGTGTAGTGCCCAGAAGAAAAAAACAAGTTGGGTTATACTCCCTCCATCCTGAAATAATGGGTGTAGAGTTAAAATTTGTCCATAAAAGAGTGTACTTCTCGTTTTGCAATGCACTTCAAAATTTGTCCACAAAAGAGTGGTAGTAAAAAATATTTCTTTCTCATCACGAGGGATATAGTTTCTTCACGACTAGTACGTACTACCTCCATCACAAAGCTTAAGTCTTTTTTTAAGAGTCAAAGCAAGTAAAGGTTGACGAAAATTTAGAACAATCTATCAACTAATATAATATTTTGTAGATACCATACCAAAAAAAATCGTTGTCTATGTATTGATATTAATTTTGTATTTTGCATGATAATGATTTTTGGTAAAATCTTAGTTTACCTTGACATAGTTTGAGCTTCTAAAAATAATATAAGCCTTACGCTTTGGGATGGAGGTAGTAGTATTTAGCATAATATGGTTTTCTTATTTACTACATGCATTTAGATCATTGGAGGTGGAAAAGTTGAAGAGGAAAGTGATGGTCGATGACAGTTTCCCAATTACTAAATAGATTAATGCTGTTGCAATCCCTGGCTTGTGAGCGTTTTGACGGTGCGCACATCAAGCGTGTGGGCCATCTGCCGACGCCCTTATCGCTGCCAGGTGGGCCTGAAAAGCCAAGCAAATCTGGGCTCACATCAGTCTTTCTCCCCTCACGCGTTTGCCCTTCCTATCTCTCCCCTCCCTCGCTCGCATACCGCTATCTAGGAAAAAAAACCCGGCGGCGCTAGGGGCCTAGGGTTAGCGCAGCCACGCCACCGGGCTTCGCCGAAGTCGCCTGCCTCCTCGCCGCTGTCTTCAACCTTCTCCATCCTCCGCTGAAGCCGCCCGCGTCCTCTACGGCTCCGTCCTCTGCTGATGCGGCTCGCATCCTCTCCGGTTCCGTCCTCCGCTGATGCCGCCCGCCTCTTCTCCGGCTCCGTCCTCTGCTGATGCCGCTCACATCCTCTCCGGCTCTGTGCTCCGCTGATGCCGCCTGCCTCTTCTCCGGCTCCGTCCTTCTCTGACCAATCTCCCTCGCTGTGTAGATGATGGGGAATGGGGATGGTGTGCCGTGAGATAAGGAGAGGGCACGCCAGCCATGTCAACGACCTCGCCCTCAAGCTGGCCAGCGACGTCATCGGACAGGCGGCCTAGAATTCTCCCTCTAAGCGCCATCGTGCAGTTATGATTCACGTGTTCTTTTCGTCTTCCCCGTGCCGTTTTCATGGTTGCTGGCCCCTGCTGGTCGGGATATGCCATTTCCTTCAATTCTGGTTGATTGCGTTTGTTTTCTAGGTATGGATTTTCTCTTTCAATTCGGTTCATTACGTGAGTTCAATTTTGGTTCTTCTGGCTATCTTATACAGAATTGTTCTCGTGGATGCAGGTTTACCAATTCCTATTTACTTCCAATAATTTGTTATGGCTGTCCAATTTCTATAGAAGGTGAAGATTTTGTGGAGCAGATTTACAATGGCACTTTTAATTAGATAAGATGATTGCTGTCTTTGGGGGACTATGAAAAACTCCTCTTGACAATCATGTGGTCCACAAGGCCATCAACACAGTACTATGCATTACAACAGAGCGGAGAGGAGGGGTTTTGTCCACCATGGCAGCTCGGCCGGTTCCTGCTCGTGGAACTGTTGTGCTTCCGGTGCCTTTGTTGTACTCTCGGCCGTCGTCAGCTTCGATACGGCCGGCCCGGCGCCCATGGTCGTGGTTGGCTCCATAAAGTGCTAGGATTACTCCCCCGACGATGCCAGTGCTGAGGAAGTGAGGATGCCTTCAAAGGTATGTGCAATTGCTCCTTTACATCTGGTCTTCTCGAAAACAACAATTTTAAGTCTAATTTGATACATGATTTTCTTAACAATTCGTGTAGTGGTAGTTTAATTAGTCCAAAAAACTCACTAGGAATTTTATTTCTCAAATCATTTAAACTATAACTACATATCCTATAGGATGTAGATGTAGAGAAGAATTTATACCCATAATAAAATAGTGTGGTTGGTAATTTATAAGACTCACCATAGAAACATGTAGGTATAAAACTCAACATCTATGATTGCGTCAGCATGCATAGCCACATCAAGGAGTGGGGAGGATGGGAGGATGAATTACGCATGAACCAACACACTGTTTCAGCAAAAGAGTACTGCCAATTACTGCACTCCAGTATCAGCCATCTAAATTCTGTAGGCACCAGAAACCGGAGTGCAAGAAGGGACATGAAATTTGATGGCTTGCGTCGAGGGGAGACCATTGCTGCATTACAGGTACTCTCATTGAATTTTTATGTCAAATTGTTGTTGTCATGTTGGCCTAGAAACCTTATTGATTATACTTCTGTTGCTTTTATCCCTATGTCTTCTGCATTAAATGTTTGCTAATTTCATCTATGCGGATGTACTGAGCTTTGAGTTATTGGGTTTGACCTCCTTATTATCTTCTTACGGATTTTTTTAGCTTTTGTCCATATTAAATAAAATGCTTTAGTCTTGCATCAGCCATCTACTTGCTTAAATTAGAAAAAAATAGGAGTGCAGTCTAAATGCGAAGAAAATGCATGTTATGCTATCAAGGATTCCGTCGTATACAATTGCATAATTTTACATTCTCTTTCTTTGCATATGATTAATGATATAGCATACGAACTCAACTAAGAAATTCTTGGTTGTTTCAGTTATATAGATCCTCCTCAGGCATACTGATTGGGTTAGGCAGAAGTGTTCAGTCCAACATACATTATTCTTCAGTTTATGATTTAGCACTCCCCATAAGTTTTAATTTTTTATGGGCCCATGTACCTTCATTGGTTAGCATGTGGGGGCAAGAAAACACACGACATCTGAATTTTACACTATTATCTATTTCAAAGTAGTAGCTATGCAGCATTTGGCTTGAAAAAACTACAGTATATCATATAAATAAGAGTAAGATGTTCAGGAAATCAACATTACTTCCATGCATGCTTATTTCTAACAGATATATGTGCTTTGTTATTCAGGGAGAGGGGAGGTTCTAAAACCTATTTTTTGTAATTAAGTGCCTTCATAAGCTTACGTGAGAACACAAGGAGCATATTCTAATTTTCCAACATTATACATTCATAAGCTTATGTGAGAACACAAGGATGGATCCTAGCAGGCAGGAATCTTAACATTTTCTCAATACTTATTACATTTAGCTTAGTTTATTTGTGCATTTCATAATTCATAGCTAAACCGGAAAGGTCAATTGTTAATCATACTATGAACTAAAGTGGTTCCTATTCAGGAGGTAGCTTTCCAGCCCGATGTTTGATATCTTGATATTATAAGATAAGCTGGCATTTCTTTTTGTTGTCCTAGATGTACGACATGCATAGTATCAGTCATAGTGAGAATGCAAAATAGATTTTACGATTCTTTGCAAACAAGATCCAGTTCAGAGCTGTTTTCAAATTGGTCTTGAGTAGCTGAGCAAAAGCCAACATCAAAGAAAGGTTATAGCAGTGATTCTTCTCAAATTTCTTATATTTTTCGGTAGGATATTTCACATCAACATGGATGTACAACAGTTGTTCATCTAACTTTCTCAAATAAATTTATGCTTGGAGCAGGTAGGAGGTGATGCATTGGAAGTCGTGTGTGTACATCGTGTCTTGGTGTGATGGAGGAGACGTTGGTGCTCTGCAGTTTTGTTTCAGGTTGGTTGTACCTCCTTTAATACAATCTAGGCGTTGGTGCTATGTTTTTTTTGCTTCGGGGTTTGTTTGACGTGATCTGCTCTCATCTTTCTTTAAGGCTGTGGTTTTCAGTATGCATACTGCCTCCTGAGAAGAACTGCTTCCGAGTGTAGTCAGAAGATTAGGATTGAAAGTAAATCTTATGGCGTTTGGTTGTATGGGACTGGTATGTCGAGATTGATTAGTGTCTGTCAACTCTCATCACGATCGATACACGGCCAAGCTGTCTGTTGTCATCTCTTTTCTACAGTAGAAATACATCCACAATCTGGGTCTGCCACTATATCATTTTGGTGGCTTTTCTTTGAAGATCAGTCACGTGAACTAGGAGCCCCTGTGGATTTTGTAAGTGTTACCCTTCGTAAAATGGCTGGTGACAGAACATGCAGCGTATTACTTACCTCTGTATGATTGTAACAAATGATCTGATATACCATCTGGGATGGGAGCTCCCTTTCTTCGTCTCGGTATCACTAAACGGGACGCTATGTGCCGCCGTGCTAGCCTTCTTAGTAGTAATCAAAGAAAATAATTATTTCTCACAAAGCACAAAGTGTATAAGGTTTCACTACCAATGATGTTGTTCCATGTGGTCTACAACTCTGCAATATGAATGATCGGTATCATATTTATATTTTACACATTGGCGAGTCCCTTTTCTGTATAAGCCAAATTACATGATGCTAATCCTTCTAGAGTCTACTATTTTTACAATTGTTGTTATTATGTCAATTATGGACTAAAACCTGGTCCCTCAACTCTTAAAAAGGTTTAGATGTTCAATTTCAATATGCTAAATCGCTTGCTCTATGCAGTATTCACAAGCTATTGATATATGGAGTGCTGGTTGCATTTTTGCAGGGAACTTTAGTAGTCTTTCTTTCCACCTTTACCAGTGGTGTATTCTGTCATGTTCTATTTTTTTTCAAATAAGATGCTAAATAGCTCATATTTGCATGGTTAATTCTTCAGTGATCGTGGTAATGGTTTTACATTACAAAAGATGGTCAGGTAGTCAGAAAGTTTGCTACACGTTTGATGATTTGTTGTACTAATAATAACACAGAGACTTCCTTCAATTTCTTTTGACATTTAAGTTGCAAGACTATTATAACTATTTGTAATTTTCAAGACTACTACAGTTCAGAACTACACAGTCATTCTGATTGCTGGATGATTTATTAGAACTGGGGTGCAGAAACCTTTGTGTGTGTGTGGGCGGGGGTTGAAGCCTTGAGATGCTTATCGTTGCATGAGACATCTGGTAGAAATGGTAAACTTACAAATGGAGTGTTTTGTCTTCATCAAAATTAAGAAAGTTCATTGTCTCTATGCCTTCTATGGAAAGAAATTCCCACCAGCAACATAAATTCCATGTTATCATAATTTATTTTTATTGTTTTTCATTGCGTGTTCATAAAGAATTAATAGCCAAATCAAATTTTGTACCAAAAATAATCTATATTCCTCTAAAAAGTGAAAACAGCATCTATTTGTTTTGCAAGTGAAAGAATACCACTAAATAGACATAATTTTTTGCAAATAATTGAACTGAAAACTCAATAGTAGCATCCCCAAATTATGGTGTTGTAGCAACGCATGGGCACCTTACTATCTTGCTAAAATGTTTACTCATCTTTTCTTAAAAGACCATGAGAATGTAATTTCTTAACCTCTATGTAACTAAATATGATTGTAAGTTTAAATAACATGTTTGCTGACTGCTCTGTGGTTAGCAATAGGTGTGGCCATCTTTGGCCATGATGGATGCGAGAGACGTGAGGTACATTCACCAAGTCATCTCTTGAGAACAATGGGCTCTAGGCACTAGAGCATAGATTAGGTTTAGTCTTTTCTTGAACAATGAGGATGAGGCCATTACCATAGCTGACCTGGACAGCTTGTTTGGCATTCAATGGGAAGAGGAATAGGAGTTTAGAGGATGCAATTAGTGGAGGGATTGGGCGTGGGACTTGGTTGTTTGATCCCAATCCTCCGTTTGTCACGAGATGATAATTGTTCTTGGGACTTTGAATTGAAATGTTTTCTTCCTCAATATCACCAATTAACAGGGTACCACCAGGGAAGAGATGGGTGGGAATTAGACAACCCAACTCCCCTTCCCAGTTCCATCTAAATTCCCAAGACCCCCAAACAAATGAGGGACTAATAGACTCAGCTCTCCAAACTCCCATTCCCTCAACGCAACTCCCCTCAAACAAACAGGCTAGGAGAAGGCAAAGACACCCTTATATAATGCATTGGAATCTTTTTTCATACATAAAGCCATGCATGTAGCAACCAAAAGGTCACACCCATACTACTTGCAGGCCCCAACTGTCACACACGTAACATGTATGGACGGTGCGTCCACATACTGAAATAACTGGCCCGCCCATGACATCTCCCGCACATCGGTCTTGAAGCCCAAACAGATCACACCACCCATCATTTTGCAACTACATGACCCGTTAAATTGCAGTACTAACAAGTCTTACTGGCAGATGTAACCGCCGATAAATGTGTCACCCTCCCCGTGTCATGCGGCAACGCCTGGTAGGCGGCGCGGCGAAGCGCGCATATCCATCTAGTGTAATAATAAAATCCTTAATATGCCTTGAAAACCCACACGTACGCTCTTTCTAGGACAGAGGCAGTATGAGGTAATGCACCCACGCGCTGTCATCTGCCCGTTCGTGCTATGTCTCCCAAATCTTGAAATATCGTCAGTTATCCATTTCACGTCCACACTTCTCCCTCTCTCCACGGACTAGGAAAAAACCCTCTCTTCACTTCCCCTTCCCATTCCACCGATGGAGAGCCCAACCGACGCCGTCAACGCAGCGAAAGCGAAAGCCGCGCGGCTGGCCTTAGCCGCAGAGGAGGCGTGCAGAGCCGCGACCGCAGCACGCATGGCCGCAACGGCGGCGATCATTGCCGCAGCGGATGCCAAAGACGAAGCGGAGGCCATTGCCGAAGGTCGGGCCATCGGTCGCTCATCGGCATCTGATGCTGTTGGTAGATGGGTCCACTCTCTTGGGAAGCATCCCCTAGATGACGAGGACGAGGTTGAACTCATCTTTGAACCGCCGCCGCCGACCTTCGACGAGAATATCGTCGACGAGGGGGAGGAAGTATGTTCCGATTCACCTCTCTCCCTTATTCAACATAGCCCTGTATCGATTTGCGCTATGGTCTCTCCCTCTTTTTTTTGCGCTATAGCGTTTTGAATTAGCGTCAGAATCTTTTTAGATTCATATTCAGTATTAGTTGCAACTGCTACATATTTGCTTCACATCCGATTCACCTCTCTCCCTTATTCAACATAGCCCTGTATCGATTTGCTCTATGGTCTCTCCCTCTTTTTTTGCGCTATAGGGTTTTGAATTAGCGTCAGAATCTTTTTAGATTCATATTCATTATTAGTTGCAACTGCTACATATTTGCTTCACCTGTTTATTTGGCATGTATCAGGTTGCTACTGATGAGGTTGACAGCGATGTCGAGTCGCGTCATAGGAAGGCCAGGGCCACTCTCAACAAGCTTAAGGCGGGGAAGTTCGACAAGTATTGGAGTGAACCCTGGACTGGTGCCAGGAACAGCTGCCCCTTCTGCACAAAGAGCATAAAGGTTGACTTTCGAAGCGTCCTGCAGCATGCCGAAGGCGGTGGGTCCGGCTGTCTCAAAGTTGGGGAAACTGTTAACCGATACGGCTTCATAGCCAACCACATGGCCTATGGGCTATTCCTAAGGAAGAAATTGAACCAAGCTATCGAGACCGGTCGTGTGCCTCCTCCCAAGCCCAAGCCACCAAAGATTAAAGGTATGGGCAGCAAGAAGCAGAAGAAGCGGAACCGGGAGGAGGCGACAGGAAGAAGATGGTAAATATACTCCGTAACTGTTGTGCATGTTTGTCTCTCCTACTGCTTCAAAAGCAGCATCTTTTGTTGAACTCTGTTTATGTTTGCTGCTCAGTAGCGTTTGTGGTGAACCTATTAGCTTAATTAGGGGTTGTTGAACTATGTCTGTGTTGAACCTTGCTTAATTAGGTTGTGTTGAACTCTGTTTGTGTTGGCGTGGGAAGGGGGGCATGATGCTACCCTGAATTTGCGGGACCCCCAAAAAACTTGCAAATACGAGTGATGCATCCAAAAGGAACAAACTTCTTACATGGTAGACCCCAGTCTGAAAGCAAGAAATGCGATCGGGTCCTTAACAGCCACCGCCCGGATTGATCGGGTATTTTGCCTGCCTACCGCATGTGACTTGTGCTCACTGAAGTTTGGGACCTCACGCATGGGCACCACACGTAAGTGACAGACCTGTTGGTGTAAAAACTCGGGTGATTATTATACTGCATTAGTACAAAGTTTCCTATGGATTCAAGGGTTGGAAAGCCAAGTTAACTCATTTTCATGACTAAGAAGGAGCCAGGCTTACTTTTTCATTTTCATGTTTTAACTTGTTTAAATCTTGGTCAAACAAACGATTTGACCAGGATTCAAGTGGGCATAAAAATTCAAAAAATAAATCAAAAAAAAAAACCAAAGCACATAAGCTTCTTATGTCATATAGTAAGCATTACAGTTGATCAACGAAGTCTAGACATATTCAAACCAGAAAAATATTGTATATACCCCCTAACCCTAAACTCTGTCTTATGAAGTCAAGCATGAAGAAAAGTGGTTTTGGGTTTCAAACATTGGAAATTGAAAAAACTCCCAAAAGCTTCATTTTGGAGTGACTAAGAAGAATCCAGGCTTTCATTTTCATGTTTTAAATTGGTTTAAATCTTGGTCAAACCTAGGATTTGACCAAGATTCAAATGGACATAACAAATTCAAAAAAATCAAAACCAAACACATAGTCTTTTGATGTCATATAGTAAGCATTCAAGTTGATAAACAAAGTCTAGACATATTTAAACAAGAAAAATCATGTATATACTTGGCCCCTAGCCCTAAACTCTGTCTTATGAAGTCAAGCATTAAGAGGAGTGGTTTTGGGTTTCAAACATGGAAATTTAAAAAACCTCCCAAAAGCTTCATTTTGGAGTGACTAAGAAGAATCCAGGCTTACTTTTCATTTTCATGTTTTAAACTGGTTTAAATCTTGGTCAAACCTAGGATTTGACCAAGATTCAAATGGGCATAACAAATTCAAAAAAAACTAAACACATAGTCTTTTGATGTCACATAATAAGCATTCAAGTTGATAAACAAGGTCTAGACATATTCAAACCAGAAAAATCATGTATCTACCCCCTACCCCTAAACTTTGTCTTATGAAGTAAAGCACGGAGAGATATCATTTTGGGTTTCGAACATGGAAAATTGAAAAAACCTCCCAAAAGCTTCATTTTGGAGTGAATAAGAAGGATCCACACTTACTTTTCATTTTCATGTTTTAAACTTGTTTAAATATTGGTCAAACCTGCAAGGATTTGACCAAGATTCAAATGGGCATAAAAATTCAAAAAAAAAACCCGAAAACCACTTCTCTTCGTCCTTGACTTCATTAGATAGAGTTTAGGGTTGGGGTATATACATGATTTTTAATGTTTAAATATGTATAGACTCTGTTGATCAACATGAATGCTTACTATAACTTAAGAAGCTTAATTATGTGCTTTGGTTTTTCATTTTTTTGAATTCTTTATTGAATTTTTATGCCTATTTGAATCTTGGTCAAATCCTAGGTTTGACCAAGAATTAAACAAGTCAGTAACATGAAAATGAAAAAGTAAGCCTGGATCCTTCTTATTCACTCAAAAAATGAAGCTTTTGGGAGGGTTTTTGAATTTTCCATGTTTGAAACCCAAAACCATTCCTCTTATATGCTTGACTTCATATATATCACCGAGTTTAGCCTTAGGGGGTATATACATGATTTTTCTAGTTTGAATATGTCTAAACCTTGTTTATCAACTTGAATGCTTACTATAAACCAAAAATTCATGTATCTACACCTAACCCTAAACTATGCATGAAGAGAAGTGGTTTTGGGTTTCAAACCTGGATATCTCAAAAACCCTCCCAAAAGCTTCATTTTGGAGTGAATAAGAAGGATCAAGGCTTAATTTTTCATTTTCATGTTTTAATCTTGTTTAAATCTTGCTCAAACCTAGGATTTGACCAAGATTCAAATGGGCATAATTTAAAAAAATGAAAAATCAAGGCACATAGTCTTCTTATGTCATATAGTAAGCATTCAATTAAGTTGATAAACAAGCTCTGGACATATTCAAACCAGAAAAATCATGATGAATCTACCCCCTATATATCCCTAAACCCTAACTTATGAAGTCAAGCATGAAGAGAAGTGGTTTTTGGTATAAATCATGGAAATTTCATATTCATGTTTATTAAACTTGTTTAAATCATGGTCAAACCTAGGATTTGACCAAGATTCAAATGGGCATAAATATTCAGAAAAAACAAAAAATGGAAAATCAAGGCACATAGTCTTCTTATGTCATATATATAGTAAGCATTCAATTAAGTTGATAACAAGGTCTAGACATATTCAAACGAGAAAAATCATGTATCAAGCTACCCCTAACCCCAAACTCTGTCTTATGAAGTCAAGCATGAAGAGAAGTACGTGGTTTTTTGGTTTCAAACATGGAAATTTCAAAAACCCTCTCAAGAGCTTTATTTTGGAGTGACTACGAAGGATACATGCTTAATTTTCATATTCATGTTTTAAACTTGTTTAAATCATGGTCAAACCTAGGATTTGACCAAGATTCAAATGGGCATAATTTAAAAAAAATGTAAAATCAAGGCATATAGTCTTCTTATGTCATATAGTAAGCATTCAATTAAGTTGATAAACAAGGTCTAGACATATCAAACCAGAAAAATCATGTATCTACCCCTATATATCCCCAAATTAACTCTGTCTTATGAAGTCAAGCATGAAGAGAAGTGGTTTTTGGTTTCAAGCATGGAAATTTCAAAAACCTCCCCAAACTTCATTTTAGAGTGACTAAGAAGGATACAAGCTTGCCTTTTCATTTTCATGTTTTAAACTTGTTTAAATTATCTTGGTCAAATCTAGGATTTGACAAGATTCAAATGGGCAAACATATGATAAGTGATGCAAATATCATTTCTAAGTGCGGGCAAACCAGAGATATGTGGTTTTTGGTTTCAAACATATTCAAACGAGAGAAATCATGTATCTACCCCCTAACACTAAACTCTGTCTCATGAAGTCAAGCGCATGCATGAAGATATGTGGTTTTTGGTTTCAAACATGGAAATTTCAAAAACCCTCCCAAGAGCTAGCTTCATTTCGAAGTGATTAATTAAGAAGCATACATGCATGCTTACTTTTTCATATTCATGTTTTAAACTTATTCAAATCTTGGTGAAACCTAGGATTTGACCAAGATTCAAATGGGTATAAACATTAAAAAAAAAACAAAAAAGGTCTTCTTATGTTATATAGTAGGCATTCAATTAAGTTGATAAACAAGTTCTAGACATATTCAAACAAGAAAAATCATGCATGTATCTACCCCTAACCCTAAACTTTGTTTCATGAAGTCAAGCATGAAGATATGTGGTTTTTGGTTTCGAACATGGAAATTCAAAAACCCTCCCAAGAGCTTCATTTTGAAGTGACTAAGAAGCATACATGCTTACGTTTTCATATTCATGTTTTTAACTTATTCAAATCTTGGTGGAACCAAGGATTTGACAAAGATTCAAATGGGTATAAAAATTCAAAAAAAAACAAGGTCTTCTCTTATTTTATATAGTAAGCATTCAATTAATTTGATAAACAAGGTCTACACATATTCAAACCAGGAAAATCATGTATCTACCACCTAACCCTAAACTCTGTCTTATGAAGTCAAGCATGCATGAAGAGAAGTGGTTTTTGGTTTCAAGCATGGAAATTTCCATGTTTGAAACCCAAAACCACTTCTCTTCATATGCTTGACTTCATATGACAGAGTTTAGCATTAGGGGGTAGATACATGATTTTTTGGTTTGAATATGTCCAAACCTTGTTTATCAACTTGAATGTGTAATATATATATGACATAAGAAGACTGCATGCTTTGGTTTTTCATTTTTTGATTTTTTTGAAATTTTAAGCCCATCTGATTCTTTGTCAAATAATAGGTTTGACCAAGATTTAAACATGTTTAAAACATGAAAATGAAAAAGGTAAGCCTCCATCCTTCTTAGTCACTCCAAAATGAAGCTTTTTGGAGGGTTTTTGAAAATTCCATGTTTGAAACCCAAAACGACTTCTCTTCGTGCTTGACTTGATAAGACAGAGTTTTGGGTTAGGGGTAGATACATGATTTTTCCGGTTTGAATATGTCTAGACCTTGTTTATCAACTTAAATGCTAACTATATGCCATCAGAATGGGCATAAAAATTTAAAAAAATTAAAAATGTAAAACCAAAATTTAATTGGGAGGAAAGGGTACATGAATTACAATTAAAAAACAAGGTAACTTAAATACTTGGATGCCCCAAGATGTGTGGAAGCCCAAAACAATGGCAAAACATATCATGTGCGCATGCTGCATCCAATTCAAGTAGAACACATAGTAGGCACCGATAGTTTGACCTAAATTTGAAATCAAAGAGAAGGTGGTTAGAAAAAATCAAAATTGGCAAAGCAAAGCATGAAATCAAAAAATTGTGATGCACTCTAGCTATGAAAATTATCAAACAATGCAAACCAAAATGATTTTTTAGAGGAATACTAGTTCAACTTATTTAATTTTTTATTTGTAGGCCAAAATCAAACCCCGTAGTTGGATTTTTTCAACTTGATCTGTAGTACTGGGAAAACCCTAGTTTATAACCTATTTAATAATAGATTCGTAGTCGATTCTTTTACTTTTTTATTATTACTATGCAGCACATGTGTGTTTGCCCGTCGAGTGAAACTCGGAGGAAGAGGAATCACTCGGAAGGAGAAGAAGGGAGAGCAGTCACGGGGCCCCTCTGATTGATGGGGTGTATTCTTTTCTGGTGATGTTGACTGTTGTGCAGGGTTTGTCAGTGCGCAGGAGGTGCGAGCGAGCGAGCGAGTCGAGCGAGGCCGAGAATGAGAGAGATTTGTTTTTTTTTGTGAGAGGGACAACCGAAGGATCCAGAAGGACCCACAGACTTCCAATACACATCCTGATGCGTCTTCTCTTGACAAAGAAGATGGCTGGGAGTTGGCGTACCTATTGCACGTGACTTGTGCTCACTCAAGTGTGGGACCACACGCGTGGGCACCACACGTAAGTGACAGACCTGTTGGTGTAAAAACTCGGTTGATTATTATAGTGCATTAGAACAAAGTTTCCTATGGATTCAAGGGTAGGAAATCCAAGTTAACTCATTTACATGACATTATTTTTTCCATGAAGCAAAGTTAACACTATCAATTGGTACATTTTGGAGTGACTAAGAAGGATCAATGCTTACTTATTCGTTTAATTTCACGTGTTAAACTTGTCTAAATCTTGTTCAAACCTAGGATTTAACCAAGATTCAAATGGGCAGAAAAATAATTAAAAAACAGAAAAATGAAAAACCAAATCACATAGTAAGCATTCAAGTTGATAAACAAGGTCTAGACATATTCAAACCAGACAAATCATGTATCTATACCCCTAACCCCTAAACTCTGTCTTATGAAGTCAAGCATGTGAAGAGAAGTGGTTTTGGGTTTGGGGGTATATATACATGATTTTTATTGTTTAAATATATATAGACTTTGTTGATCAACATGAATGCTTAATTACTATATGACATAAGAAGTTTATGTGCTTTGGTGTTTCATTTTTTTGATTTCTTTTTTGAATTTTTATGCCCATTTGAATCTTGGTCAAATCCTAGGTTTGACAAAGATTTAAACAAGTTTGAAACATGAAAAAGAAAAAGTAAGCTTGGATCCTTCTTAGTCACTCCAAAATGAAGCTTTTGGGTGGGTTTTTGAAATTTCCATGTTTGAAACCCAAAACCACTTCTTCTCTTCATGCTTGACTTCATAAGACAACGTTTAGGGTTAGGGGGGTAGATACATGATTTTTCTGGTTTGAATATGTCTAGACTTCGTTGATCAACTTGAATGCTTAGTATATTACATAAGAAGACTATGTGGTTTGGTTTTTGATTTTCTTGATTTTGTTTGATTTTTTATGACCATTTGAATCTTGGTCAAATCCTAGGTTTGACCAAGATTTAAACAAGTTTAAAACATGAAAATGAAAAAGTAAGCATGGATCCTTCTTAGTCATGACAATGAGTTAACTTGGCTTTACTACCCTTGATGAATCCATAGGAAACTTTTTGTACTAATGCAGTATAATATTCTGGTTTGAATATGTCTAGACCTTGTTTATCAACTTAATTTGAAAGACATACAAGTTATAGCACACATATTGCATACATTTTCACACATACTGCACTAGATGCTAACCCTATAGTTTGAGGCCATTTGGATGAGGTCGAAAAAATTCTTGGATTAGAATCGTGTTGTTCGAACCCCGTAGTTGGATTTTTTTGAACGCTTGATCTTTAGAACTGGGCAAAACCCAAGTTTAACC
Source organism: Lolium perenne (assembly GCF_019359855.2). NCBI lineage: Eukaryota > Viridiplantae > Streptophyta > Magnoliopsida > Poales > Poaceae > Lolium > Lolium perenne. The sequence goes on from NC_067248.2 coordinate 88,375,490, forward strand.
ATGCAAGATTCAAATGGCCCTAAAAATTCAGAAAAAAATCAAAAGAATGAAAAACCAAAGCACATATATAGCATTCTTATGTCATATGTATAGTAAGCATGCATTCAAGTTGATAAACAAGGTCTAGACATATATATTCAAACCAGAAAAATCATGTATATATCTACCCCTAAAACTCTAATTAAACTATGTCTTATGAAGTCAATCATGTAGAGAAGTGGTTTTGGGTTTCAAATATGGAAATTTCAAGAACCTCCCAAAAGCTTCATTTTAGAGTGACTAAGAAGGATCCAGGCTTATCTTTTCATTTCATGTTTTAAACTTGTTTAAATCCTGGTCAAACCTAGGATTTGACCAAGATTTATGGGCATAAAATTCAAAAAAATCAGAAAAATAAAAAACCAAAGCACATAAGCATATTCAAGTTGATAAACAAGGTTTGGACATATTCAACCCATACACAAATCATGTATCTACCCCTAACCCTAAACTCTGTCTTATGAAGTCAAGCATGAAGAGAAGTGGTTTCGGGTTTCAAACATGGAAATATCAAAAACCTCCCAAAAACTTCATTTTAGAGTGACTGAGAAGGTTACATGCTTCCCTTTTCATTTTCATGTTTTAAACTTGTTTAAATCTTGGTCAAACCTAGAATTTGACAAGATTCAAATGGGCATCAAAATTCAAAAAAATCAGAAAAAGAAAAACCAAAGCAATAGTTTTCTTATGTCATATAGTAAGCATTAAAGTTGATAAACAAGGTCTAGACATATTCAACCAGACAAATCATGTATCTATACCCCTAACCCCCTAAACTCTGTCTTATGAAGTCAAGCATGTGAAGAGAAGTGGTTTTGGGTTTCAAACATCGAAATTTCAAAAACCTCCCAAAAGCTTCATTTTAGAGTGACTAAGAAGGATACATGCTTCCCTTTTCATTTTCATGTTTTAAACTTGTTTAAATTATCTTGGTCAAACCTAGGATTCGACATGATTCAAATGGGCATCAAAATTAAAAAAAACAGAAAAAGGAAAAACCAAAGCAATAGTTTTCTTATATATGTCATATAGTAAGCATTAAAGTTGATAAACAAGGTCTAGATATATCCAAACCAGACAAATCATGTATCTACCCCCGGCCTGTCGATCTTATGAAGCTAGTCTACTAGCATGTGAAGGGAACTCGTTTTCGGTTTCAAACATAGAAATTACAAGAACATCCCAAAAGCTTCTCCATTTTAGAGTGACTACGAAGGATACTGACTTCCCTTTTCATTTTCATGTTTTAAACTTGTTTAAATCTTGGTCAAACCAAGGATTTGACCAAGATTCAAATGGGCCTAAAAATTTAGAAAAAATTCAAAAAGAGAATGAAAAACCAAAGCACATAGCATTCTTATGTCATATGTATAGTAAGCATTCAAGTTGATAAACAAGGTCTAGACATATTCAAACCAAAAAATCATGTATATATCTACCCCTAACCCTAAACTGATCTGTCGATCTTATGGAAGTCAATCATGAAGAGAAGTGGTTTTGGGTTTCAAACATGGAAATTTCAAGAACATCCCAAAAGCTTCATTTTAGAGTGACTAAGAAGGATCCGCTAGCCCCCGCCATTTCTTATATCTCTATATTGTCTATATATCTATACCTCTACCTCTACCCCCTTGGATTCCTGAACAGACGTATAGTACTAGTAGGGCCTACTATTTATTATTATTACATACTCTAAAAAAAACCTACTGCAGCCAAAATTTAATATCATCGAGCGGTAAAATTCCCTTCTACTCCTCTATCGCCCAGCTTCGCCCTAGTTTCGCCCGCAAGCCCTCAGAGAAACCGCCCCTCTTGCCTACCTCTAGATCTTCCCGGCCGCCGCACTTCGCCGTTCAAGCTGCCACGGCTTCAAACCCCGAGGCTGCCCTATCCGCTTGATCCGCACCTACTCCGGCGTCCACCGCACCATATCTCGTTCGCCGACTCTATCGACCACCGCACCTGACCAGCTTCGCCGACACCGACGCCACCGTGCACTGCACATCATCTGCTTCACCGACCTTCTAGTTCGGCCGGCGCGCTGAACACTTCATCGACCGCCCAGCATGTCCTTCTCCGACCCCCCAAGATCTGCTTCCCCGGCACCCACCGCAACAGCAGTCCCCTCGCCGACCTCCACGTCACCCGTAAGAACGCGGAACACGTCTAAACGCCGCCCAGAAATAGGTAACCAGACATCCCTGCGCGTTTTGTTCTGTTAGGAGTAGTGCAGCTGACTGTATTTCTGAATTCGTGCTATATTTCTAACTTACAAGTGCTTTCGTTGATAACCACCTCATCCTTTAGGTTTAAACACGACGCATAAGTGTGTTTTTCCGTGACCAAACCCACCCATTCGCTGAAACTCTACATGGTATCAGAGCCTAGGTTTCCTTCCTGCTAGCCGCCACAAACAGTACCAAACAAGTTCTTCCTTTGATCACAAAACCCACCGTTGAGATGTAGAAATCCAGGCGGCGGGAGGCCGCATCAGGTGCTCTGCGTGTGTTGCGGCTATCACACACAGCGATGTGAGCTGTGTGAGATCGGCGGCTGCTCGCGCGGGGAGAAAGAAGAGGGTGAAGATCGTTTTGGTTTAGAAAGGAGAGAAGAGGAAGTGAATCCGTGGCAGAGAGATCTGGATCCGTGGGAGGGCAGAAGTTGGAGGCGTGCGGAGTGGGGCGAGCCTTTGAGCGCAGGGCGGAGCCGGAGGTTGGTGCTGGACGTTGACCAGCGCGAGCCGGTCGATGTGGCCAGGTGCGGTACGCCAGGTTGGCCAGGGCGCGCAGACGAGGCGCCATCCGAGTGGAAGTGAGGAGAAAATGGAGATGTGAGGCTGTGAGGATATGTGGTGATGGAGTTGATGAGGCTGCGGTTGAGTCGTGATGGAGTTGATGAGGCTGCGGTTTAGTGGTGATGGTGATGGTTGTGGATATGTCCAGGGAAAGGCATGCGTGCTCGAGGTGAGACTGGTTGAGGCCTGACCGGGGGATAGGCATGGGTGCTTGAGGAGTGGATGGTTGAGGTAGGAGTTGGCTGGGGGTTTGTGGGAGAGACGGAAGAGGTGGCCGGGCAGAGTGGAGAAGAGAGGCTGAGGACATTGAGGCGAGTGTGGATGGTTCTGCGGAACTTGTGTGGTGAGGCAGCCGGGGTTGTTGAGGACGTGTATGGTTAGGAGTTGTGCGTATCCCAGATGGTTGAAGCTGGATATCTTCGCTGCTGATGAAGAGATGAATCGAGATGACAAGATGATGGAAAGTGCAATGCTGTCATGTATCCTAGGAGTTATGCTGAATGTTCATTACTGGTAGTTGTCATATGTGTCATGTTGTTGTTGCAAGATGGCCATGGTTGTTTACCCATGATCATCTTGAGGGGGTGTGTTGGACCATGAGTGAGTTTAGTAGTAGCTGTAGTAATATTGTATCCGAGTGTGAGGCCCATAGAGGCCCATGTCCAAATAGTATTGTAACCCTAACTCGGATGATATAAATACACGGTGTGGTGGTCTGAGTAACCTAACCCACCCATTCGCTGAAACTCTACAAAATATGAGCCACCAATCATGAGCCGTTGAATGCTCTACATGTCCACGATTGACAACAACAACAACAACAAAGCCTTTATTCCCAAACAAGTTGGGGTAGGCTATACAAGTCCACAATTGACACGATTACAATTTCTCACTATTTGGCCGTAGGCTACTGCTCTAGTTACATCATGTTTGATATCTTTCTGCGATCCTGTATTACATGTTTATGCACGTCATAATGCTTCTACTACTATTTGGTGTCAATTTAATTATAGCAAAGCCGTGACTCAACTGTTTGTTGTTATTACACGTGCAGCAGGCACATCTTACACTCATAAACGTAGAGTAAAGCTCGCCTATAATCATGTAAGTACCTGCTGTTTTTTGTATATTGCTTAATGCAAACTTCTATATCTTGGACCTGTTTCTGTTTACAATTGGCCTCTCCTTCATGCAGAGGAGAAACAGTGAGGCACCAGGTTCTTCTGTCCAAGTACCCGATGAGGTCCGTGTGACTCAAAAAAAAGCTCACGTAAGTTCCCTGTTTTTTTTTTGGAATGTTAATTTACCTCCTGTGCATAGTTCAATTGCATCATTTTCTGTATGTTGCACTACCTAAGTTGCCTAATGGAATCTAATAAAATATAAACAATGACCATATGGAACATTGCACACTGCCTTTGACCCATCTGGCATCCGGCATGCCTGGGTATAAGTTACATGATTTGGCTATGTTAATACAAGTCCTGAAATTCTATTATGTTAATTTTTTGCCCGTTGCTTCATTGAGTTTGCCTGTTGTTCCATGGCTAGTGCATGAAGTTTGATAGAAATGATCCTAGCTGAAATGATGCACTTTGTGTTTTTTTATTGCTTTATTCCTAACCTAGCTTCCTATTCTACTTGAAACATGATTGCTTTATTCCTAACCTAGCTTCCTATTCTACTTGAAACATGGTGAAAAAATAGTTATATTACTTGTTTAAATGTCTAGCTTTGTTTTTCTCGAGTCCCATTGACATGATGTGGTATATCCATATTCAAATGATCTGGCTGTTTATATAATACGCTCCATGTTCAATTGCTTCATTCAGTTTCTAGTAATCTATTATACATGATGCACATGGTGCTACTTGTTATATGCCCTTTTTTGTTTGAGTTTGATCATGAATTCAAGATTAAGCATTGCCTAAACGTTGACCAACGTAGGAAGATTCCCTCCCTTGTCTATACGTTGTGAGATAGATGATGAGACCTCTCTAGCGGCGAATTTATACGCGCTAGATAACACCCCGTTTAATTCGGTCCTGTTGGGACTCGAACCCGGGTGGGCTGGCTGCGCACTCGCAAGCCTTGCCACCGAGCTAGCACTCGGTTCTCGCATTAAGCAATGCCTCGTTATGCTTAATTTAAATGTTATGGCACTTCATACAAGCCATACAATTAATTGTTGCATTGACCTTCTCGCGATGTCGAAGGCACTATCTCGAGTCATGCTTAAATCAATCATACATTATTTTCCTAATAGTATCAAATCCAACATGCACATCTTTTGACCGTATTTGGCTATTTGCTAGATTTCTTCTGTGCGGTGACTGGCTTCGTTATTGGGCACATGATGTCTAGTTGCTTGGTTCATTGTATACATCATCGCCATGATCTAGTTTGGTTTGTTCTAAGAGGCATGTGGCTTAACTGGTTTCTTTGTTGTATCTGCCCATGGTTCTTTCAAAATTATGTCAACAATGCTGTTTGTTTGCCTTGTATTGTATTGCATTTTAACTTGTTTTGTCTTAGTTTCAGCCTGCAAACAAAGCTGTAATGTCTGTAGGGACAACCCATTTATCAAGTGTTGCGGTCATTTCACGAGCAACAAAGATGACGATGGCACGTGCTCTCATTGGTCCATCGAGTCCGGTACACCAACCATTCCGGAAGAAATAGATGTACGAGGCTCTATTTTTGATTGCTTGTTGTGTTATATCAGCTCAATGATGTTCTTGAAATTAGAGGTCTTTTATTGCATCATATGATGTTGTAACTTGTTTTATCTAAATTTCAGGCTTCAAATAAAGCTACAATGCCAGAAGCAAGGGCCAATGCCTCAAGTATTGATGTTTCACAAAGCAGCAGTGAGAGTGCATATTGCTCGCATAGGCCCATGGTATCTATTGGTCAACTTAATCCGGCACAAAGAGATTTCGGGGATGCACTCCAAGAGGCGCTTGATATATTTGGGCGGGAAAACAAAGATGCCGATGAATTAATTGCCAAGACACGCCAAGAGATACATGAATTGAAAAATAGGCAAACTTTGACAGAAAATGTTCTAAAGAATCTCCTATGCACTTGTCATGGTAAGCCGGTTGTGATGTGTCTCGGGAATTGAAGGTGTCTAAATAAACTTTGATTCTCGTTGTTCACCAAGTGGACTGCGATGCCAATGTCAGAACTAATTACTGCTCAAAATTTCGTTCAAAATTTCGTGGTCTGTAATAATTGCAAATTTTGTTGTTGTACTAAAATTAGATATGTTCAATGTGGCTGCTGTATTTTGTGTGAAATAATATCCTGATGTGTACTTCAATTAAACCATAAATCGACTGCATGCTGAAAATTTGAATCTGAGCGCACGTGTGAACTGTTTTCTGCTCGTAATGCAATAACGGCTGTTTCTTGGAAGGACTACGTACATGGGTGAAAAGTTAGAGAAGCTACGGTACTCTAACTTGAAGGTGAAAAGTTAGAGAAGCTACAGTACTCTAACTTTCCTTCCCCCAAACCATATGTCTAAAATCCAAATAATTTAAATTAATTTGCACAATACAAACTTGTGTCTTGCATTTGAAGTAATTACATGCAGAGAAAATTATGGTGTAATAAAATTTAGTTTAGTTTTTAAACATCTACAAGAATCACCTTTATTAGTTAAAGACAAGTGCATAACCTTGTACTTATGCTACGTAAGCCCGACTTTGCTTCTTTATTTTTCCCGACTTAGCTCCTTCACGTTAGAGGATATGGTTCCCGTACATGGTAGCCCATTAATAATTATGCCTGCTAGCAAGATAGATGGTCCTTATTATAGTCGGGCATGTCAACTTGTATGATTAAAAGTAGTTCGTACACATTAAATCTACCATCTGCATTTTTCTGTAATAACTTTTCTTTTTACACAACTCAAAACTTGTCTGGCTAATATGAAATTTGAGATGGCAAAACCCGGGAAAGATAAAGATATCACCAAAAACTCTTTCTGCGAAATGCTGGGTTTTGAAGCCCAAGTCCAAGTCTTTCTCTGCTCAAGTTTTGGAGGAACAACTCCAAGTAGAACGAGTTGCAACAGCTATGCTAAGAACAAAAGTTGACATGTTGAGATCGAGATTAGAAGCATGTGATGCCCTACTGCACGAGGCCAATCAAGTTCGTTATAATCTCCCAAAGACTAAGAAAATGCCATAGATAATTGGAGATGAACACTAACATAGTGAGTACATTGGTCTTGTGAAATGTTTCCTTAGATTAAGGCACCGTTCAGACTTTTGTTGGTGGATGCATTTATCTGCGGTTGGGATCAACTTGGTAGTTGTTCCTGTGGATGTTATATAAATTAATTGCCTAGCCTTTTTTGAATCAGTTCGAACTTAAATGGTATCATAGCCAAGGTCTCAAGTTTGAATTGTCGAACGTGTGGTTTAATTTAATCTCTGTCGGGCGGCAAAATCTCCCACCAATCCTGAAATATTTCAAACGCATTTTTGAATGGGATTAAGAAGATAGATCATGATCATGGTAGTGACCTATATTCAACGTGATGATGATTTGATTTTGCACTCGGCCATGAACAGAGGTACTAGTACGGTGTCACAATTTTTTATCATTATACTTGTACCTTAGCGAAATTCAAAATCTCATAGCGGCAAAACTTCCCGCCCACAAAATACAAAAATTTCACACGCTTCCAAATTCCCATTCTACCCCTGTGGAGATGACAGCAAAGTCGGTTGGTGAGGGGTTTGCCCGTCATTTTTTCGATCACCACCTCCCTAGCCCGGAAACCCTCCCAAAAAAAATACATTTCCTTCAGTCTCTCATCTGAGACCACCCACCGGAACTTCTCAAGTCCCTCTCTCTACCACCTCCACGACCACCGCACCGGAACATCCCCGCCGGACTTCCCTGGCCTACCCGAGCCCTCGCGATCCTCGTCATCCGGCTGCCTGCCGGAGCCGCTTCATCGACGCCGTCATCAACCGGACCGGATCATCCCCGCCGAACCTCGAAACCATATGCTCATCCAGCAGTCTACCGCAGTCGCTTCAGCTGCGGTATCGTCCACCCCGCCGGAGCCGCTTCACCGGATCCGTCGTCCACCGCATCGGATCTTGCTCACCGACACCGCTGTGCATGAACCAGATCTGCTTCACCGGCGCAGTGCATGATCTAAACTCTTCTACTGTCGCTTTTCTATTGCTTGCCTGCAAGTTCTTGTTTAATCTTGGGGGAACCTGTTTGTGCTAACGACGCGCCGTTACGTTTTTGCAGATGAGATGAGTAACCATGAAGTGTAATGGCCGTCTCTCCAACCCCAAGTAGCACATGTAGCGTACTTCATCACCGGATCTATCAACCCCAGGAAGATCTGCTGTGACTCCCACAGAGTGCTTCTCCTAATGTAAGTCCCTTGTTTTAGCGCCATGTTCTGGGTTCAGATGCTTGTTTGTCTGAAGCTCTTTTAGTTCATTCCTAGCTATGACCGTAACACGTTGCTATTTTCTACTTCATTGCTAACTTTAAGCGATTGAACATTTTGGTTTGCATTCCCTGCTCTGTAGATGTAGCCATCATAACTTCTATCTTGCTCAGTCGTTGTTACAAAAATTATACTGTAGGTATTATAGTAACATCCTGCTATTATTTAGTTCATGGCCAATTTTAAGTAATTGCACATGTTGGTTCGCATTCCCTGCTCTATAGCTTTTGGCATCGTAACTTCTATATTTGGTTTACATTCCCTGCTCTGTAGATCTAGCCATCATAACTTTATCTTGCTCAGTCGTTGTTACAAAAATTATGGCCTGCTACTATGTTGTTTGTGTCAATTTTTTACTCCATGAACATGTTGGCTTGCATTCCCTGTACTACAGGTGATGCCATTGTTTTGTATCTAGTTCATTGTAAGCTAACAAAGTAAGGACTTAGTTTGGCATGCTATCACTCTGCTATCTAGCCTGTAGTACAAATAAACTTGTCATACTACTAGATAATAATTTTGCGTGCCATCTTGTTCTTCAAAAGCTGCATTATTGACTTGTTTCTCTCGACTTGGCATGACGCTCACATATGGAAAGCTGAACATATTGGTTTGCATTCCCTCTTATACAAGTTCACAGTGATCCCACTATATTCGTATCCGGTCCATCCTAAGCTCCAGCATTAACTATCCTCCATGTGTTGCTCATTACAAGTTTATATCCCGAAACATCTTGATTTGCATCCCCTTCACTATAAGTTCAGGAGTATTATTTAGTTCACGGCCAAAATGAAGTAATTGCACTTGGCACATGTTGGTTCACATTCCCTCCTCTTTAGCTTTTGCCATCGTAACTTCTATTTTTGGTTTACATTCCCTGCTCTGTAGATGTAGCCATCATAACTTCATCTTGCTCAGTCGTTGTTACAAAATTTATAGCCTGCTACTATGTTGTTCATGCCAATTTTGTACTCCCTGAACATGTTGGTTTGCATGGGACTCGACAGTAGTAAGTCTGCTGTTTCATTCTAACATGCTCTGTTATATTGGCTGTTGGTATGCGGCATGCACTCTTTGTTTGCTTATTGTGCGCATTACAATGATCTTGTTATAACGACGAAATGATGAGTTCCAAATTCTTTGCCAAACAATATTGTAGTGTCATTGCCTTTCCATTGTTGCTGTCTTAACTTGCAATGTCTTTGTTTCAGATATAGGTGCTGCATGGACAACTTAAAAGATTGCCGGATCGCTTCATTGTATTGCTAGGTTTAATTACCATTCAATTTCTCTGGGTTCTGTAATATTTTTTTCAATGCCTTGCAGCTGATGTAATATTTAGTTAGTTTTTATAGTTCTTTCGCGCATTTTTTCTTTGGTGCTTGTGGTAAGTGAGGCTATCCGACATAAATCAATGCTGCGTAAATATTCTCAGTATCTAAATCACGAATTCCCATCCCTTAAACGGCCCAATTAAACGAAATCACATATGTGCCTGCCCGCAAAATCCTAAAGCGCATATTATGCGGGCATATAAACAGCAACTAAACGGGCTGGCCCACTTACTTCTTGGGCCAGCCCATTTGATTTACGGTGGACCCCACACACTAATTTGGCTGGCCCACTTGCTTTAAGGTGGACCCCACCAACTACTGGGCCGGCCCACTAATTAGTTGGGCCAGCCCATTTGCTTTTTTGGAGGACCCCACGTAATAAATGGGCCGGCCCTTTAAGAGGAAAGTGGGACCCACCTGTGTTTTTGGCCCGGCCCAATATCTTGTTGGGCCGGCCCACTTGCTATATTGTGGACCCCACATACTAGATGGGCCGGCCCTTTAACAGGAAAGTGGGGCCCACCTGTGCTTATTGGGCCGGCCCACTATCTTGTTGGGCCGGCCCACTTGCTCTATGGTGGTCCCACATGGTAAATGGGCCGGCCCTTTAAGTGGAAGGTGGGACCCACCTGTGTTTTTGGCCCGGCCCACTATCTTGTTGGGCCGGCCCACTTTCTATATGGTGGACCCCACATACCAAATGGGCCAGCCCATTAACAGGAATGTGGGACCCACCTGTGTTTTTGGCCCGGCCCACTATCTTGGTGGGCCAGCCCACTGGCTATATGGTGGGCCCCACATACTAAATGGGCCGGCCCTTTATCAGGAAAGTGGGACCCGCCTGTGTTTTTGGCCCGGCCCACTATTTTGTTGGGCCGGCCCACTTGCTATATGGTGGACCCCACATACTAAATGGGCCGGCCCTTTAACAGGATAGTGGGACCCACCATGTGTTTTTGGCCCGGCCCACTAGCTTGTTGGGCCGGCCCACTTGCTATATGGTGGACCCCACACACTAAATGGGCCGGCCTTTTAACAGGAAAGTGGGACCCACCTGTGTTTTTGGCCCGGCCCACTTGCTTCTTGGGCCGGCCCAGTTGCTGTAAGGGGGACCCCACATGTTAAATGGGCCGGCCCATTTAACTTTTGACCAGTCAACATTAGAGGTTAGGCCCAGCCCACGTAACTAATGGACCAGCCCAGCTATATAGTTGACCGGTCAAACTATGTCATCTGGCCCGGCCCGCTTAAGACGTGGCAGGCCTCGTGTGGGCCTACCATCTACCACGGGGTTTCAGCCGGTTAATGCCGTTAATCGCGCGAACGGCGTACGCCACGTGTCGGTTGCATGACGTCGCGATCAACGGGCTCCCGGAAACACTTCCGCAACGGTCCGATTTTCCGTGGCGGAAGGGCGCCCAAGCGCGACGGACCGAAAAAATCGTCGTTGGACTTTGCCTGACGCAGTTTCGACAACGGAACCCATATCGTCGGGTTAGGCCCATAGGCGACGAAAAATGCCCCTTAGTTGACGATTTTGGGACGTTGTCTATCAGAACTTTTCTTGTAGTGTCTGCCTACCTTCTCTGGGCATTTTTGGCGTATGAGCACAAAGTTCTTTTACCAAGCAAGCATTTTCTTGAACTTAGAAATAACTCGAAATTTTTGCAAAAAACCGGTATAACCGGGGTTAGTTAAACTTTTCCGGATTGTTCTTTCCTGCTCTCCCTTTCCGCAGTTCATGTGCTTATCCCCTACCGGTTTATCTTGCTTGCCATGAAGCCAAGTTATGGACAACAGCAGAGTCGAAGATTCCGGTATGGTCTAGCACATTACTAAACCGGAAAGAAAAAACGTTCAATAAGCAACCGGCAACAGAAAAAATAAACATGTTTCATGCAACTTAATAAGGCAAGTCTCCGAGATTCATTCGAGGTTCCGACATCTTTTTATTCATAGCAATTAAGGTACAAAAAAGGAACTCTTACAGCACCACTTCAAGAGTAGAAAGGACGCAATGAAGCTACATTCCATGGGCGTTTGGTCTCCTCTCCTGACTTGTCCGCCTTTCCTTTCTTCCATTCCCGTGCATCAATTAGGTAATAGGCATCATTGTGGAGAGCCTTGCTCACAATGAAAGGTCCTTCCCATGGAGGGGAAAGTTTGTGCCGGCCTTCGATCTGCGCTGCACTGTGCGTAGCACTGTGTCCCCTTCTCGGAACACTCTTGGATTAACCTTCCGGCTATGATAGTGTCTGAGGTTTTGCTGATAAATGGCTGTTCTTGCCAGAGCTAGTTCTCTTGCTTCTTCTAGCAAGTCCACATCATTTTCCCGGGCCTCTTTTACCTCTTCTTCGGTATAGAGTTGCACCCTTGGGGAATCATGGAGAATGTCGGTTGGTATGACCGCTTCTGCTCCATAAACCATGAAGAATGGCGTGTATCCGGTAGACCGGTTCGGAGTTGTTCTTAGACTCCACAGCACTGATGGTAGTTCATCGATCCAACATCCCGGCGATTTTTCCATTGCATCAATGAGTCTTGGTTTGATACCGGAAAGTACCAAAGCATTCGTTCTCTCAACTTGGCCATTGCCTTGCGGGTGTGCCACCGAGCACAAATCCAACCGGATATTCTTGTCTTCACAAAATCGTTTGAACTCTCCTTGAGCAAAGTTTGTGCCGTTGTCAATTATGATACTGTGCGGGTATCCATACCGCAGAATTACATCTTTCAGGAACTTTACCGCTGTGTGGCCATCACATTTTGCGATAGGCTTCACTTCCAGCCACTTGGTGAACTTATCCACCATTACCAAGATGTGGGTCATGTTTCCCCTTGCGGTTTTAAATGGTCCCACCATGTCCAGGCACCAGACAGCAAATGGCCAAGTTAGCGGTATGGTTTTTAAACCGGATGCTGGGGTATGGTTTTGCTTGGCGTACCTCTGGCACCCATTGCATTTTCTCACCATATCCTCTGCATTCTCCAAAGCCGTTGGCCAATAGAATCCATGCCGGAACACCTTTGCCACCAGTGCCCGTGACGAGGCGTGGTGCCCGCATTCTCCTCGATGAATCTCCTCAAGCATCTCTCTCCCTTCTTCCGGCTCCACATATCTTTGTAGGACACCGATAACACTTCTCTTGTATGCCTCACCGTTGATGATAGTGTAAGCTTTGGACCTCCTTTGTATCCTTCTGGACTCATTTTCGTCAACCGGCAAGGTGCCGTTGACCAGGAATTCCTTAATAGGTTTAACCCAAGATGGTGCTTCTCTAACCACAAACACCGGCATGTCTATGTCCATGCTGTCCACGAGCATTGCCTCCTCCGGCATGGGTGTCGTAGTCCCCGAGTTTACCGGTATAGTCCCCGGGTTTCCTTCGTCAATCTCCATTGGCACCACATGCGACTCCGGTACGAAAATTGATTCCGACTCCGGGCTTGGCTTGATTGATGGAACTCTTAGATGTGCCAAGGCTATTCCGGGTGGAATTTCTTGCCTAGACGAGCCCAACTTGGATAGAGCATCCGCGGCTTCATTTTCAGCTCGCGGCACATGGTGAAACTCGCACCCTTCGAAGAAGCCGGCAATCTTTTGCACATGGAATCGGTAGGAGGCCATGTTTGCATCCTTTGCATCCCAATCTCCGGAACACTGCTGCACCACCAGATCTGAATCGCCGTAGCAAATGATCCGGAGCGCTCCGATTTCTTTTGCGACCTTAAGCCCATGTATCAGAGCCTCATATTCAGCGACGTTGTTTGATGCCCTGAAGTGTACTTGTAAAACATACCGGAGGTGATCTCCCTTAGGTGAGGTGAGTACCACACCGGCACCCAGACCTTCTTTGAGTTTGGATCCGTCAAAGTGCATCTTCCAGTATTCTATTTTGTGCTCTGGCGGCTTGTATTGTATCTCCGCCCAATCGACCAAGAAATCAGCTAAAGCTTGCGACTTTATGGCATCTCTTCTTTCATACACCGGTACATACGGTGATAGCTGAATTGCCCATTTTGCAATTCGGCCGCTGGCATCCTTGTTGCCCATGATATCGGAGATGGGTGCCTCACTCACCACCTTCATGGGGTGCTCCTCAAAGTAATGCTTGAGCTTCGTGGCGGCCATGAACACGCCATAAGTCATTTTTTGGAAGTGTGGGTAGTTTTGCTTTGATGAGGAGAGCACCTCGCTCAGGTAGTATACCGGCCTTTGGACGGTTTTTCCTTCCTCTTCTCTTTCCACCACAACCACAACACTAACCACCCGGTTCGTTGCCGCTATATAAAGCAACATAGGTTCTCTTTCCAAGGGTGAGGCCAAAATTGGGGCCGTTACGAGCATGTTTTTCAATTCTTTAAACGCCGCGTCTGCCTGTGTGGTCCAGACGAAAGTATCCGATTTTTTCATCAAAGCATAGAGTGGCAAGGCCTTTTCTCCTAGCCTGCTTATGAACCGACTTAGCGATGCCAAGCTTCCGGTAAACTTTTGCACATCTTTCAGTTCTCGTGGGATAGTCATTCTTTCTATCGCCCGGATTTTTACCGGATTAACCTCAATGCCCCGGCTTGACACAAGGAAACCAAGCAGCTTGCCGGCAGGGACACCAAAGGTGCACTTTGCCGGATTGAGTTTCATCCGGAACCGCCTTAGGTTATCAAATGTTTGCCGGATGTCATCGATTAAGGTATCTTTTACTTTAGTTTTTATCACAATATCATCCACATAAACTTGCACATTTTTTCCGATTTGATCAAACAAGCATTTTTGCATGCAGCGCTGGTACGTTGCACCAGCGTTGCGCAAACCAAAAGGCATTGTAACATAGCAATAAGCCCCGTGCGGGGTAATGAACGCAGTTTTTATTTGATCTTCTTTTTTCAGAGGGATTTGGTGGAAGCCGGAATACGCATCCAGGAACGACAACAACTCACACCCAGCAGTAGAATCAATCACTTGATCGATTCGGGGCAAAGGGAAAGTATCTCTCGGGCAAGCTTTGTTGAGGTTGGTGTAGTCGATGCACATGCGCCACACCTTTGGAGCTTGTGCCTCCAGGTTCTCATCTTTTTTCTTCTCGACCATCACCGGATTAGCCAGCCACTCTGTGTGCGTGACCTCCACGATGAAACCGGCAACCAACAGCTTTGTTACTTCTTCTCCAATGATTTTCCTCCTATCTTCCGCGAAACGGCGCAAAGGTTGACGCACCGGCTTAGCATCTTTCCGGACGTTTAGAGAGTGCTCAGCCAGCTCCCTCGGAACTCCTACCAAGTCATCTGTAGACCAGGCAAAGATGTTCCGATTCTCACGGAGGAAGCTGACGAGCGCGCTTTCCTATGCTTGACTGAGGCCGGCACCGATGCGAACGGTGCGCTCTGGGTAAGCCGGATCCAGCACAATGTCCTTTGTCTCGTTTGTCGTCTTGAATGCCGGTGAAGCCAAGTTTCCACTCATTGCCGCTAAGCTCAACTTTGAGGATTGAGCCAGCGCAACAGCAGTTTGCATTCTTTTCTTTTCTTCCGCTATCACCAGTGATTCTGCCAGGTTTGATCCGGCGGAAGCAGTTTCCATTGAGACTTTATAGTTTCCCACCATAGTCAAGGGTCCACGAGGTGCCGGCATCTTCATCTTGAGGTAAGCCGTATGGGTTGACGCCATGAAAGCTGCCAGAGCCGGTCTCCCCAGCAAGGCATGGTAGGGACTATCTAAGTCCACCACTTCAAACTCAACGTTCTCAACACGACAATTGTCACGCCCTCCAAACGACACATCCACCCGAACTTTTCCTATCGGGGCGCAAGACAAACCGGGAACAATCCCATGGAAAGTTGTGTGAGTTGGCTGCAGCATATTCTCCATTATGCCCAGTGTACGCATGGTGTGCTTGTACATGATGTTTATGCTGCTACCATTGTCTATCAGCACCTTGCTGAATTTTACTCGAGTTTCCGGCCCCTTCATGATTGGGTCCACAACGAGAGCGTATCCACCCGGATTCGGCATGATTTTGGGGTGATCCTTGAATGACCAGGTTATTTCCTGATCCGACCATAGCATGTACTTGGGTACTGCCGGCATCACCGCGTTCACTTCCATGGAACGGCGATGCACACTCTGCCTGTCGGTTGGCTCAGTGACAAAGACAACCATGCACAAGTGTGGGTCTTCGTAAACATTCCGGCCCAAAGGTGCCGGTGGAGGTGGTTGGTCATGATTCTCTTCCACCCGGTTAACTTGCTGGTATTGCTGCCTGTTTGGCTGAGGTTGAACCGGTAGAGCATTTGCTCCAGTGAGTGGTGGTGGTGGTGGCAGTTGTTGTTGGCGCAGCATATCTTGCGGCGGCGGCAACATTGTGGCGCATCCTTGTCCTTGCGCATCTTTCACTGCACCCTTTTGCATCAAGTACTTGGTCCAAGAACAATCCTTCGTCAGATGGTTTGACGGGTGATCCGGGTTCGGCGTGTGCCACCGGCAAGGTTGGTCCATGGCGGCTTCCATGGTGTATTTCACAGGCTCTTGCCAATTCTTTTCGGCCCTGTGGTTTCTTCTCGACCCACTGCTTCTTAGGACCCGCCCATGGCTGCGATCCGGTTTTCTGTCTCTGACTGCCGCTGGCGTCATAATTTTCCTGCACGGCAGCAACTTGCTGTGATGCATATCTTCGATCCGGGAAATCTTCCCTTCTTTTGTTGTTCCGGTTATCCCGGTATTGCTGTTGATGCGGATTCGACTGCTCCGGCTCAGCTTGCACTGCCGGTTGCATTGGGTCTCCCAATGCATAGCTATCCGCCACTCGTATCATTTCCGCCAAGGTTGTGGGCATGCTTCTCTGCAGCCTTTGCCACAAAGGTGACCCTCTCCGGCATCCTTGACTGAACCAAGCAATGGCTTGTGCCTCAATCACTCCTTCACATGTATTTCTCATTGAGTTCCACCGGGTGAGATAATCCCGGTCTGGTTCTCCTGCGCGCTGTTGGCACAGCGCAAGCTGTTGGGGCCGGTTTGGCCTTTTGTAGGTACTGCTGAAGTTGTTCACAAATGCTTCCTCAAAGTCCAACCATCCGTTAATGCTTCCTGCCGGCAAATTGTTAAGCCAAATCCTCGCAGGACCCACGAGGTAGGACGGTATGATTCTTACCGCCCAACGCCGGTTTACTCCACCACCAGCCACATAAACAGCTGTGACATAATCTGCCAGCCAGTCTTCCGGCTTGGTCGTACCATCATACGTTCTTGTGTCCCGGGGCAACTGGAAGTTGCGTACCGGTGGTTCTTCTCTCATGATTCGTGGGCCAAAACACCTTGGGCCAGGAGGTCCCTCACATTCAACTATTGCAGAAAGATGTACCCTGTCCAACCTGTGCCTCGCATCCCGGTCTGGCAAACATCTTTCCCCCAGGCGTTCCCCCAAAGGGTTCCGGTGGACTCTTGTTCGTTCCACCTCGGAATCTGATTCGTCATATTCTTCCGGTTCCGCGGCTCTTGCCTGCCGGTACCCTGGTGGTGGCATTTCTTCATCCACATATGCCACTCTTGCGGCTCGATAATTTTGCCCGGTTTCATATCTACCGGCATGATTGTTTCCGGCATAGCCTCCCTTGGCGTAGCCCCGATCTGCCCCTTGGCTTTTTCTACCGGCATCATGTTGCCCGGATTTTTGCTTTCCGGCAAGAACTGGATCATACACAGTCATCTGTCGTGCGTTCTTTTCTCTTTCCCTTCTTTTGTCCGGATGAGGGGACGATGCCTGCCCCTGGGACTTGCTTCCGGCATTCTTTGTTGAACGCGCGGATTTTGAGGCCACTGCCTCGTTCAGCTTAGCTAGCTGCTCAGCATTTTGCTGCTCAATAGTTTTTAACAGCTCTTTTACACGTTCTTGCTGCTTTGCCAACTCGTCACCGGAAAGCGATTCACATAACTCTACTGCAGCTTTAGCGGCTTTTATAGTTTTATCCGGACTACTGTACTTAGGCTTTTCTACGATGCTTACAGATACAGATGCACTCTTGCTGGCAAGAACTTCTTTGCGCAAATCCTGATCTAGATTGCGAGCCTTAAGCCGGTTTTCCGGTATCCTAGCAGCATGAGCACTAACTGAAGCAAAGCCATGGGCAGCGTTGTACTCACGTAGGGTTAGGTTCAGCTCGCGCTGCGCCCGGATGATGTCGGCGCCACCGGTAAGCAGGGCCTTGCGCGTGGCCTCCAGCTCCTCCTGAGCCTTTGCCGGGTCGATGTTCTGCGCGATGGGCGTGGCCAGCGTGTGCATCGCCGCTTGAAGAGGTGTTGCCGGTGGTGCTGACGATGCTCCCGCGACGCCGGCGTCACGCTCCAGCGGTGGTTTTGCCGGGCGGGTCGATGCCGCACGTTCATCTCCTTCCTCCACAGCTCCCTTGCCGGTGTTGACCGCACCAGCCATCATGACCTCCACGCTGCCGGCGGCGCGGCCAGCACATAGCCATCTTGGCGGATCCGGCGCCACCAGCACCGGCGAGAGGCGCTGGCGCACAGGGACGGTGCCGAAATAGACGCGGATGCTGCCGAACTCGATGGTGCGGCCGTTCTACGGGAACTTGCCGCCGTTGGCGAAGCAGCCAGCGTTATCGTTGATGAAGTCCATGTTGTAGATGCGTTGCACGAGCGCGGACACCGTGCGCTCGCCGTTGATGTCGAGGATGCCCGCCCGAATATGAACTCCAGCAAGCGCCACTTCATGCCCCACGGTGGGCGCCAACTGTAGTCGTGGGGAACAAACAGATGCCATAGGATGGCTTATCTTGGGGCCGAATGGACGCTAGAGGATTTGGGGGAGGGTTTGCGACTAGATGGGACGAACTTCCGGATGGTTTCCTCAAGAACTTGGCCAAGGCCAGAGGTTGAAGAAGAAAGACACAAGGAAGAACTCGCTCTAGATCGCTACTTCATTGATCTCCACATGATACAAGTTTGAGCTTACAGGGTTCTGTCTCTAATGTCACGCGCGTATGAAAGAGGCTGCCCCCTCTCCTTATATAGGGGAGAGGGTGGCTTACAGGACAAGAAACCCTAATGGGATCTTTGACTAGACAAACTACTTTACAAAGATACTTTATAAAGCTACTTTAATCATAGATGACGCCGGGGTCTTCTTTAAACAGGGAGGCTGACGTCCTCCGGCTTCTTTGACCGTCATCCTCTTCTTTGTCTTCAGGCCTTCGTTTAAAGCTACTTTGCTTAGCTCATCCTTGTCCTTTAGCTCCTGACGGAATCTTTGACCAGCCAGCCGACATGCTCTTCCTTCCGGTGCGCCGGTATCTTTCCTTCCCGGTTCCGGCATACCCCTCTTGGGGATACCGGCTTAGCTTACTTAGCCAAATTCCTATCTTTGAGCTCCGGTATAAACATTAAACCGGTATCTCGATGGATAAGACCATCCGGCTTGGCATGCCTTTGGCATACCGGGGGTCATCCCCCCAACATAAATAAAATGGAAACTTGTAAGTCCATGGAGTTTGTATATGTGTTAGAGAAACGCCTGGGCCACTAATCTAAGCCATGCATCATTCATGGTGGAAATTTACAGTGAACCATAGTGAGCATTCTATGAAGCATTTTCAATAAAAAACTATACCCATAGTAAATAAAAAGATTATTGAGATGCTCATTGTCTGTTTGTCTTATGATTTTGGTATGAGAATGCTCCTATATCATAGGGCAAGAGGTACCACGTTGGCGATTTTCGGTGATATGTATACTTACAATGACAAGAACTTATTTGGGACCTAAATTGAGTAGCATGAGGTTTAGGTACTCGAATTCAAGGGGCATGAGATTTTCAACTTGTGATTTGTCAAGCATATGGCTCATATTTGCACTCACATTAACCTTAACCATTCAAGATGCTTATAATAGGGGTAATGAGAGCTCAAAGCTAATGAGTACCATACTTTTTGGAAGGTTTATAAAACTTTTTAATCTTGCTTCCTCTGAAAAGAGTTTTTCTTTTACTTTTATATTGAGTCTTCATCTTCTTGTTTTATGCACCAATTAAGAGAGCATAGTTGTCATTCTGAGTATAATGTGCATAGTCCCAAAATTTATTATTGATTGATTCATGATTATGGTATTGCTTTTTTCTTAAATTACTTGTATCTAGTCATCCTTTGAACTTTGAAGGTGTTCTGGCATTTATGTTTTGCTCCTTCATAAAGGACAAGCTGAGTACCACTTTACTATGTTTTCTCTATGCTCCTAAACAAACAGTTGCTTTCAATGCACTTTATTCATGATCCTTTGATTGAGTTACTTCTTATGTTATAACACAGTTGCTAAGTTCTATTGTTAGAATTATATCTATCATGTCTATGCTTGGAAGTACTTTGATCCCAGCTCACAATGCTTTTACAGTAACTTGATCAAGATTGTGTTGGCTTCATGTCACCTCAAAAATTATTTTGTTATCACTTACCTACTCGAGGATGAGCAGGAGTTAAGCTTGGGGATGCTTGATACGTCGCAAACGTATCTATAATTTTTGATACTCCATGCTTGTTTTACACGAATTGCTATATGTTTTTTTTACACTTCGTTGCACTTTTATATATTTTCCGGCACTCACCTATTGACAAGATTCCACGGTGCCAGTTCTCTGTTTGCTGTTGTTTTGTATTTCAGAAAAGTTGTACAGGAAATATTCTTGGAATTGGACGAAACAAAAGCCGAAGATCTTATTTTTCCGTAACAAAGACGAAGTCCGGAGGAGGGACGAAGGGGGGCCACAAGTTGGCCAGACCATGCCTAGGCGCGGCCTGAGCCTGCCCGCGCTTAGGGTGGTGTGGGGCCACCTGGCCTCCACCGACCTCGCCCTTACGCCTATAAGAAGCCTCCCGACTCGTGAATTAAATCAATCGGCCTCCATCCACGAAAAGTTCTGTAGCTCCGCCGCCGTCGCAGACAAGATTCGGGGGACAGAAGTCTCTGTTTTGGCACCCTGTCGGGATGGGGAATTGCCCCTGGAGCCATCTCCATCGACTCCACCACCATCTCCATCGCCGTTGCTGACTCCCACGATGAGGAATGAGTAGTTCTCCCCCGAGGCTGAGGGCTTTACCGGTAGCTATGTGGTCTATCTATCTCTGCATGTATGATCTTTATGTGATCATGAGCTTTGTAATCTAGTTGAATAAGTAGATGTTATTCTTCAACTATTGTGCTACTCAAGTGGTTTTATTATGTGATCTCCGGGGACACCTTGTCCAATGGTGTGAAGGTGACAGTGTTCACACCGTGTTTGTTTCTTATGCTTAATTTATGGAAATACTTATGAATTGTGGTGACTAGTTAGTACCATCTTTGTATGCTCAAAGTGACAGCATGGGGTGTCCATAGATTGGGAATGCGAACTTTAAAGGAATGCTTATGCAGACTGATACGTCTCAAACGTATCTATAATTTCTTATGTTCCATGCTACTTTTATGACAATACTTGAATGTTTTATACATACTTTACAGCATTATTATACATTTTCCGGCACTAACCTATTAACAAGATGCCGAAGCGCCAGTTGTTGTTTTCTGCTGTTTTTGGTTTCAGAAATCCTAGTAAGAAAATATTCTCGGAATTGGACGAAATCAACGCCCAGGGTCCTATTTTTACACGAAGCTTCCAGAAGACTGAGGGGGAAAGGAAGTGGGGCCACGAGGCGGCCACACAGCAGGGCGGCGCGGCCCAAGCCCTGGCCGCGCCGGCCTGTTGTGTGGGCCCCTCGTGACGCCCCTGACCTACCCTTCCGCCTACATATAGCCTTCGTCGCGAATACCCCTGTACCGAGAGCCACGATACGGAAAACCTTCCAGAGACGCCGCCGCCGCCAATCCCATCTCGGGGGATTCAGGAGATCGCCTCTGGCACCCTGCCGGAGAGGGGAATCATCACCGGAGGGGCTCTACATCATCATGCCCGCCTCCGGATTGATGCGTGAGTAGTTCATCCTTGGACTATGGGTCCATAGTAGTAGCTAGATGGTTGTCTTCTCCGCTTGTGCTATCATTGTTTAGATCTTGTGATCTGCCTAATATGATCAAGATCATCTATTTGTAATGCTACATGTTGTGTTTGGTGGGATCCGATGAATCTAGAATATTATGTCAAGTTGATTATCAATCTATCATATATGTGTTGTTTATGTTCTTGCATGCTCTCCGTTGCTAGTAGAGGCTCTGGCCAAGTTGATACTTGTAACTCCAAGAGGGGGTATTTATGCTCGATAGTGGGTTCATGCCTCCATTGAATCTGGGACAGTGACAGAAAGTTCTAAGGTTGTGGATGTGTTGTTGCTACTAGGGATAAAACATCGATGCTTTGTCTAAGGATATTTGTGTTGATTACATTACGCAACATACTTAATGCAATTATCTGTTGTTTACAACTTAATACTGGAGGGGGTTCGGATGATAACCTGAAGGTGGATTATTTAGGCATAGATGCATGCTGCATAGCGGTCTATGTACTTTTTGTCGTAATGCCCTGATTAAATCGCATAGTAATCATCGTTGATATGTATTGAATCTTTATTTGTCAATTGCCCACCTGTAATTTGTTCACCCAGCATGTTAGTTATCTTATTGGAGAGACACCACTAGTGAACTGTGGACCCTGGTCCATTCTCTTACATCTGAATACATTCTACTGCAATCATTGTTTTTACTGTTCTTTGCAAACAAACACCATCTTCCACTCGATACGCTTAATCCTTTGTTTTCAGCAAGCCGGTGAGATTGACAACCTCACCGTTACGTTGGGGCAAAGTATCTTGATTGTGTTGTGCAGGTTCCACGTTGGCGTAGGTTTCACTGGTGTTGCGCCGCACTACACTCCTCCACCAACAACCTTCACGTGCTTCTTGGCTCCTACTGGTTCGATAACCTTGGTTTCTTTCTGAGGGAAAACTTGCCGCTGTGCGCATCATACCTTCCTCTTGGGGTTCCCAACGGACTTGTACATCTACGCGCATCAAGCGACTTTTTCTGGCGCCGTTGCCTGGGAACTGAAGAAAAGTTATACCACAGAGAATTGCCTCCCACGGCAACATCACTTTTTCTGGCGTCGTTGCCGGGGAGATCAAGACACGCTGCAAGGGGAGTCTCCACTTCCAATCTCTTTACTTTGTTTTTGTCTTGCTTTACTTTATTTTATTTACTGTCTTGTTTGCTTCATATTAAAAAACACACAAAAATTAGTTACTTTACTTTCTGTCTTATTTACTAGCTCTATATCAAAAACACAATAAAATTAGTTACTTGCATTTAGTGTACTGTTATTATCATGTCTAGCTCTGTACCTGTTACTTCTTCACCTGAGGAATTAGTCTTTATTTTTAAACAAGGAGATGAGGAGAGTTTTAAAGATGCTTGGTCTAGAATTTTTGATGCTTATCGCAAAGCTGAACCTCAAACGACTCTAAGTTTTCTCCTTAGTAATTTTTATTTTGGGATTATGATTCGCTATAGATATGCCTTAGATGCTATAGTGGGAGGAGATTTCCTTCATTGCAACGGTGATCAAGCTTTTAATGCCATAAAAAAATTGGTTGCATCACATAGTTCAGCTAATAACTTTGATTCAGCCCTTATTAGCATTTATAATAGATTAAACACCCTTGAGATAAGTGCATCTTGCTTGAAAGAAAATTATAGTTATGTTCGTAACCGTCTTGATGAAGTTTTAGTGAACTCTGAACCCTCAATGTGGAACCCTACTATTAAATTTATTATTGGTGGTGAAACTTTTCATGCCCGTTGTGATATTATGTCTGAATATTGTCTTATGCCTGAGAGTATTTATAAATCTTTGACACTTTGGGGACTTGTTGAAGGGGGAGAAGGAATAACTCTTATTGATAACTCCGTTATAATTCCTAAGGGAATAGCCGAGGATGTGCACACAACCATTCTTGGAAAAACAGTATCCACTGATTATCTTGTTATTGAATGTGTAGGAACAGGACAAATCACACTTGGAAGATCCCTGCTGAAACTATTGGGAGCAATCATAAATACAGGAGAAGGCACCCTAAAATGCACACCGGGAGGCCGACATGTATTCCCTAAACCAAAGAGTAAGAAAAAGAGTAAGAAGGGTAGGCGTAAAGCCCGAGGTAATGTTGATGCTCCATCTCTTGAAAATACTTGATTTGCACTTTCTGCGCCTAGCTGAAAGGCGTTAAAGAAAAGCACTTCTTGGGAGATAACCCAAGTTACATTTTATTTACTGTATTGTTGAGTCTTGGAAGTTGTTTACTACTGTAGAAACCTCTCCTTATCATGTTTATGTGCCAAGTAAAGTTTTTATGCTAAAGTTCATGCTAGATTTGGATCGCTGCGCAGAAACAGCATTGCTGTCTGTCACGAATTCGTACAGATCTCCCTGTAGAAAAATCAAAAAAATCTGCAAATTTACGAGCGTGATCCTCATATATGTACGCAACTTTCATTAGTTTTGAGTTTTTCCATTTGATCAAGTTAAGTTCCCCTTCCAAATTCGTCTTTACGGACTGTTCTGTTTTTGACAGATTCTGCCTTTTATTTCGCATTGCCGCTTTTGCTATGTTGAATGAGTTTCTTTGTTCCATTAACTTTCAGAAGCTTTGTGCAATGTCCAGAAGTGTTAAGAATGATTGTTTCACCTCTGAATGTGTGAATTTTTAATTATGCACTAACCCTCTAATGAGTTTGCTTGAAGTTTGGTGTGGGGGAAGTTTTCAAGGGTCAAGAGAAGAGGATGATATACTATGATCAAGAAGAGTGAAAGGTCTAAGCTTGGGGATGCCATGGTGGTTCATCCCTGCATATTTTAAGAAGACTCAAGCATCTAAGCTTGGGGATGCCCAAGGCATCCCCTTCTTCATCGACAACATTATCAGGTCACTTCTAGTGAAACTATATTTTTATTCCATCACATCTTATGTTCTTTACTTGGAGCGTTGGTTTGCTTTTATTTTCGTTTTGGTTTGAAAAAAGTTGGATCCCATCATCCTTATATTGGAGATATTACGCTCCGCTTTTTCATATGGAACACTTGTGTTCTTAATTGTGCTTTAATGTTCATGGCGAAGGCTGAAATTGCTTCGTTAAATTGCTATTTGGTTGGAATCAGAAAATGCTGCATATGGTTTGGAATAACTTGGCAATTGTTTGAGCTCTCATAGATCATGTTTAAGCTCTTGCATCATGTAGTTTAATCTATTAATGAAGAACTATCGTAGAGCTTGTTTAATTTGGTTTGCATGATTGGTCTCTCTAAGTCTAGATATTTTCGGGTAAAGTGTTTGAACAACAAGGAAGGCAGTGTAGAGCCTTATAATGCTTGCAATATGTTCTTGTGTAAGTTTTGCTGTACCTGTTCATACTTGTGTTTGCTTCAAACAACCTTGCTAGCCCAAACCTTGTACTGAGAGGAAATGCTTCTCGTGCATCCAAACACCTTGAGCCAAACCCCATGCCATTTGTGTCCACCATATATACCTACTATGTGGTATTTTTCTGCCATTCCAAAGTAAATTACTTGAGTGCTACCTTTAAAATTTAATTCCTTTATCTTTGCAATATATAGCTCATGGGACAAATAGCTTAAAAATTATTGTGATGATGAATATGTAGTTATGTGTCTTAGTTCTTATAAGTTGCTTGTTGAGCGGTAACCATGTTTCTGGGGACGCCATCAACTTTTTACCTTTGTTGGATATCATGTGAGATGCTATGCATGTTCGTCTTGTCTGAAGTAAGTGCGATTTCATGATCAAATGGTTTGAGTATGCATATGTTAGAGAAGAACATTGGGCCGCTAACTAAAGCCATGTATCATGGTGGAAGTTTCAGTTTTGGACATACAACCTCAATCTCTTATGATAATATTATTTGTTGTTGAATGCTTAAGCATTAAAAGAGGAGTCCATTATCTGTTGTCTATGTTGTCCCGGTATGGATGTCTAAGTTGAGAATAATCAAAAGCAAGAAATCCAATGCGTGCTTTCTCCTTAGACCTTTGTACAGGCGGCATAGAGGTACCCCTTTGTGACACTTGGTTCAAACATATGTTATGCGATGATAATCCGTGTTTTCCGAGCTGATTAGGACAAGGTGCGAGCACTATTAGTACTCTATGCATGAGACTTGCAACTTGTAGGAAGTATTATGCATAGCACATATGAATTATTACTACCGTTGACAAAATTGTTTCTATGTTTTCAAAACAAAAGCTCTAGCACAAAAATAGTAATCCATGCTTCCCTCTGCGAAGGGCCATTCTTTTACTTTATGTTGAGTCAGTTTACCCACTTCTTTCTATCTTAGAAGCAAACACTTGTGTTAACTGTGTGCATTGATTCTTACATGTTTACTTATTGCACTTGTTATATTACTCTATGTTGACAAATATCCATGAGATATACATGTTACAAGTTGAAAGCAATTGCTGAAACTTAATCATCCTTTGTGTTGCTTCAATGCATTCTACTTAGAATTTATTGCTTATGAGTTAGCTCTTATGCAAGTCTTATTGATACTTGTCTTGAAAGTACTATTCATGAAAAGTTTTGCTATATGATTCATTTGTTTAGTCATTATCTTTGTTAGCAATCTTTTGTTCAGATCACTCCATTCATCTCATATGCTTTACAATAATGTCGATCAAGATTATGTTGGTAGCATGTCACTTCAGAAATTATTTGTGTCACTACAAAAAAAGTTCTGATAGACAACGTCCCAAAATCGTCCACTAAGGGGTATTTTTCGTCGCCTATGGGCCTAACCCGACGATATGGGTTCTGTTGTCCAAACTGCGTCAGGCAAAGTCCTACGACGTTTTTTTCGGTCCGTCGCGTTTGGGCGCCCTTCCGCCACGGAAAATCGGACCGTGGTACAAGTGTTTTCGGGAGCCCGTTGACTGTTGACGTCATGCAAACTGACACGTGGCAGACGCCGTTAACTGGCAGTTAACGGCGTTAACCGGCTGAAACCCCGTGGTAGATGGTAGGCCCACACGAGGCCTGCCACATCTTAAGCGGGCCGGGCCAGCTGACATAGTTTGACCGGTCAACTATATAGCTGGGCTGGTCCATTAGTTACGTGGGCCGGGCCTAACCTCTAAGGTTGACTGGTCAAAACTTAAATGGGCCGGCCCATTTAACATGTGGGGTCCACCATACAGCAACTGGGCCGGCTCAAGAAGCAAGTGGGCCGGGCCAAAACACAGGTGGGTCCCACTTTCCTGTTAAAGGGCCGGCCCATTTAGTGTGTGGGGTCCACCATATAGCAAGTGGGCCGGGCCAAAAACACAGGTGGGTCCCACTTTCCAGTTAAAGGGTCGGCCCATTTAGTATGTGGGGTCCACCATATAGCAAGTGGGCCGGCCCAACAAGATAGTGGGCCGGGCAAAAAACACAGGTGGGTCCCACTTTCCTGTTAAAGGGCCGGCCCATTTGGTGTGTGGGGTCCACCATATAGAAGTGGGCTGGCCCAACAAAAAAGTGGACCAGGCCAAAAACACAGGTGGGTCCCACTTTCCAGTTAAAAGGCCGGCCCATTTAGTATGTGGGGTCCACCATATAGCAAGTGGGCCGGTGATGGCGTGTAACTCACACGTTCGTTGGGAACCCCAAGAGGAAGGTATGATGCGCACAGTAGCAAGTTTTCCCTCAGAAAGAAACCAAGGTTTAATCGAACCAGTAGGAGCCAAGAAGCACGTTGAAGGTTGATGGTCGCGAAATGTGATGCGGCGCAACACCAGGGATTCCGGCGCCAACGTGGAACCTGCACAACACAACCCAAGTACTTTGTCCCAACGAAACAGTGAGGTTGTCAATCTCACCGGCTTGCTGTAACAAAGGATTAAGCGTATCGAGTGGAAGATGTTTGCAAAGAAAATAGTAAACACAATTGCAGTAGATTGTATGCTATGTAAAGAATAGGACCGGGGTCCACAGTTCACTAGAGGTGTCTCTCCCATAAGATAAAAGCATGTTGGGTGAACAAATTACAGTCGGGCAATTGACAAATAGAGAAGGGCATAACAATGCATATACATGATATGATAAATATAGTGAGATTTAATTGGGCATTACGACAAAGTACATAGACCGCCATCCAACTGCATCTATGCCTAAAAAGTCCACCTTCAGGTTATCATCCGAACCCCATTCAGTATTAAGTTGCTAAGCAACAGACAATTGCATTAAGTATGGTGCGTAATGTAATCGACAACTACATCCTTAGACATAGAATCAATGTTTTATCCCTAGTGGCAACAGCACATCACAACCTTAGAACTTTCTCACACCTTGTCCTGTGTGTCAATGAAGGCATGAACCCACTATCGAGCATAAATACTCCCTCTTGGAGTTAAGAGCAAAAACTTGGCCAGAGCCTCTACTAATAACGGAGAGCATGCAAGATCATAAACAACACATAAACAATAGATTGATAATCACCATAACATAGTATTCTCTATCCATCGGATCCCGACAAACACAACATATAGTATTACAGATAGATGATCTTGATCATGTTAGGCAGCTCACAAGATCCAACAATGAAGCACAACAAGGAGAAGACGACCATCTAGCTACTGCTATGGACCCATGGTCCAGGGGTGAACTACTCACTCATCACTCCGGAGGCGACCATGGCGGTGTAGAGTCCTCCGGGAGATGAATCCCCTCTCCGGCAGGGTGCCGGAGGCGATCTCCTGAATCCCCCGAGATGGGAT
Organism: Lolium perenne; assembly: GCF_019359855.2. Taxonomy (NCBI): domain Eukaryota; kingdom Viridiplantae; phylum Streptophyta; class Magnoliopsida; order Poales; family Poaceae; genus Lolium; species Lolium perenne. The sequence goes on from NC_067248.2 coordinate 88,403,894, forward strand.
TCGCGGCGGCGGCGTCTCTGGAAGGTTTTCCGTATCGTGGCTCTCGGTACTGGGGTTTTCGCGACGGAGGCTATAAGTAGGCGAAAGGGCAGGTCAAGAGGCGGCACGAGGGGCCCAGGGGGCAGGCCGGTGCGGCCAGGGCCTGGGCCGCGCCGCCCTATCCCCTGGCCACCTCGTGGCCCCACTTCGACTCTCCTTCGGTCTTCTGGAAGCTCCGTGCAAAAATAGGACCCTGGGCGAAGATTTCGTCCAATTCCGAGAATATTTCCTTACTAGGATTTCTGAAACCAAAAACAGCGTAAAACAAAGAATCGGCTCTTCGGCATCTTGTTAATAGGTTAGTTCCAGAAAATGCATAAATATGACATATAATGTGCATAAAACATGTAGGTATCATCAATAAAGTAGCATGGAACATAAGAAATTATCGATACGTCGGAGACGTATCAGCATCCCCAAGCTTAGTTCTGCTCGTCCCGAGCAGGTAAAACGATAACAAAGATAATTTCTGAAGTGACATGCCATTATAATCTTGATCATACTATTTGTAAACATATGTAATGAATGCAGCGATCAAAACAAAGGTAATGACATGAGTAAACAACTGAATCATAAAGCAAAGACTTTTCATGAATAGTACTTCAAGACAAGCATCAATAAGTCTTGCATAAGAGTTAACTCACAAAGCAATAAATCAAAGTAAAGGTGTTGAAGCAACACAAAGGAAGATTAAGTTTCAGCGGTTGCTTTCAACTTATAACATGTATATCTCATGGATATTGTCAACATAAAGTAATATAACAAGTGCAATATGCAAGTATGTAGGAATGAATGCACAGTTCACACAAGTGTTTGCTTCTTAAGGTGGAAGGAGATAGGTAAACTGACTCAACAATAAAAGTAAAAGAAAGGTCCTTCAAAGAGGAAAGCATCGATTGCTGTATTTGTGCTAGAGCTTTTATTTTGAAAACATGAAACAATTTTGTCAACGGTAGTAATAAAGCATATGAGTTATGTAAATTATATCTTACAAGTTGCAAGCCTCATGCATAGTATACTAATAGTGCCCGCACCTCGTCCTACTTAGCTTGGACTACCGGGTCTTTGCATGCCATGTTTCAACCAAGTGTCACAAAGGGGTACCTCCATGCCGCCTGTACAAAGGTCTAAGGAGAATGCTCGCATTTTGGATTTCTCGCTTTTGATTATTCTCAACTTAGACATCCATACCGGGACAACATGGACAACAGATAATGGACTCCTCTTAAATGCATAAGCATGTAGCAACAATTATTATTCTCATATGAGATTGAGGATATATGTCCAAAACTGAAACTTCAACCATGATTCATGGCTTTAGTTAGCGGCCCAATGTTCTTCTCTAACAATTTTGCATGCTCCAACCACTAAAATGATAGATCCTTCAGACAAGACGGACATGCATAGCAACTCACATGATATTCAACAATAGTTGATGGCGTTCCCCAGAAGCATGGTTATCGCACAACAAGCAACTTAATAAAATATAAAGTGCATAAGTACATATTCAATACTACGATAGTTTTTAAGGCTATTTTGTCCCATGAGCTATATATTGCAAAGGTGAATGATGGAATTTTAAAGGTAGCACTCAAGCAATTTACTTTGGAATGGCGGAGAAATACCATGTAGTAGGTAGGTATGGTGGACACAAATGGCATAGTAATTGGCTCAAGGATTTTGGATGCATGAGAAGTATTCCCTCTCGATACAAGGTTTAGGCTAGCAAGGTTATTTGAAGCAAACTCAAGGATGAACAGGTGCAGCAAAACTCACATAAAAGACATATTGTAAACATTATAAGACTCTACACCGTCTTCCTTGTTGTTCAAAACTCAATACTAGATATTATCTAGACCTTAGAGAGACCAAATATGCAAATCAAATTTTAGCAAGCTCTATGTATTTCTTCATTAATGGGTGCAAAGCATATGATGCAAGAGCTTAAACATGAGCACAACAATTGCCAAGTATCACATTATCCAAGACATTTTAGAATTACTACATGTAGCATTTTCCAATTCCAACCATATAACAATTTAACGAAGAAGAAACTTCGCCTTGAACATTATGAGTAAAGCCTAAGGACATATGTGTCCATATGCAACAGCGGAGCGTGTCTCTCTCCCACAAAGTGAATGCTAGGATCCATTTTATTCAAACAAAAACAAAAACAAAAACAAACCGACGCTCCAAGTAAAGAACACAAGATGTGACTGAATAAAAATATAGTTTCAGGGGAGGAACCTGATGATGTTGTCGATGAAGAAGGGGATGCCTTGGGCATCCCCAAGCTTAGACGCTTGAGTCTTCTTAGAATATGCAGGGGTGAACCACGGGGTCATCCCCAAGCTTAGAGCTTTCACTCCTCTTGATCATAGTATATCATTCTCCTCTCTTGACCCTTGAAAACTTCCTTCACACCAAACTTCAAGCAAACTCATTAGAGGGTTAGTGCACAATTAATAATTCACTCATTCAGAGGTGACACAATCATTATTTTCACTTCTGGACATTGCATAAAGCTACTGGACATTAATGGATCAAAGAAATAAATCCAACATAGCAAAAGAGGCAATGCGAAATAAAAGGCAGAATCTGTCAAAAACAGAACAGTCCGTAAAGACGAATTTAAAGCTGGCACCAGACTTGCTCAAATGGAAAAACTCAAAACTAATGAAAGTTGCGTACATATCTGAGGATCACGCTCGTAAATTGGAAGATTTTTTCGAATTTTCTACAGAGAACTGTGCCCAGATTCGTGACAGACAGCAATGCTGTTTCTGCGCAGCGATCCGAAATATAACATCAACTTTAACATAGAAACTTTACTTGGCACAAAAACATGATAAGGAGAGGTTGCTACAGTAGTAAACAACTTCCAAGACTCAACAAAACAAAAAAAATTGCTGTAGTAAAAACATGGGTTGTCTCCCATAAGCGCTTTTCTTTAACGCCTTTCAGCTAGGCGCAGAAAGTGCAAATCAAGTAACATCGAGAGTAGAAGCATCAACATCATAACTTGTTCTAATAATAGAATCAAAAGGCAACTTCATTCTCTTTCTAGGGAAGTGTTCCATACCTTTCTTGAGAGGAAATTGATATTTAATATTACCTTCCCTCATATCAATAACAGCACCAACGGTTCGAAGAAAAGGTCTTCCCAACACAATAGGACAAGATGCATTGCATTCGATATCCAAGACAACAAAATCAACGGGGACAAGGTTATTGTTAACCGTAATGTGCACATTATCAATCCTCTCCAAAGGTTTCTTTTTAACATTATCGGCAAGATTAACATCCAAATAACAATTCTTCAATGGTGGCAAGTCAAGCATATCATAAATCTTTTTAGGCATAACAGAAATACTTGCACCAAGATCACATAAAGCATTACATTCAAAGTCATTGAATTTCATTTTAATGATGGGCTCCCAACCATCTTCTAGCTTTCTAGGAATAGAAGTTTCAAGTTTTAGTTTCTCTTCTCTAGCTTTTATGAGAGCATTTGTAATATGTTTTGTAAAGGCTAAATTTATAGCACTAGCATTAGGACTTTTAGCAAGTTTTTGTAAGAACTTTATAACTTCAGAGATGTGGCAATCATCAAAATCTAAATCATTATGAGCTACAGCAATGGGATCATTGTTCCCAAGGTTGGAAAAAATTTCAGCAGTTTTATCACAAGCAGTTTCAGCAGTTTTAGCAATTTCAGGCAGTTTTGTTCGCTTTGCACTAGGAGTAGAAACATTGCCAACACCAATTATTTTACCATTGATAGTAGGAGGTGCAGCAACATGTGAAGAATTAGCATTACTAGTGGTGGTAATAGTCCAAACTTTAGCTACATTATTCTCTTTAGCTAGTTTTTCATTTTCTTCTCTATCCCACCTAGCACGCAATTCAGCCATTAATCTTATATTCTCATTAATTCTAACTTGGATGGCATTTGCTGTAGTAGTAATCTTATTATCAATATCATTATTAGGCATAACTTTTAATTTTAAAAGATTAACATCAGAGGCAAGTCTAACAACTCTAGAAGCAATAATATCAATTTTATCGAGCTTTTCCTCAACAGATTTGTTAAAAGCAGTTTGTGTACTAATAAATTCTTTAAGCATAGATTCAAGACCAGGGGGTACACTCCTATTATTGTTGTAAGAATTCCCATAAGAATTACCATAACCATTACCATTAGCAGAAGGATATGGCCTATAGTTATTACCAGAGTTGTTCCTATAAGCATTGTTGTTGAAATTATTATTTTTAATGAAATTCACATCAACATTTTCTTCTTGAGCAACCAATGAAGCTAAAGGAACATTATTTGGATCAACATTAGATCTACCATTCACAAGCATAGACATAATCACATCAATCTTATCACTCAAGGAAGAGGTTTCTTCAACAGAATTTACCTTCTTACCTCGTGGAGCTCTTTCCGTGTGCCATTCAGAGTAATTTATCATCATATCATCAAGAAGTTTTGTAGCCGCCCCCAATGTGATGGACATAAAGGTACCTCCAGCAGCTGAATCCAATAAATTCCGCGAATAAAAATTTAGTCCTGCATAGAAGGTTTGGATGATCATCCAAGTAGTCAGTCCATGGGTTGGGCAATTCTTTACCAAAGTTTTCATTCTCTCCCATGCTTGAGCAACATGTTCAGTATCTAATTGCTTAAAATTCATTATGCTACTTCTCAAAGATATAATTTTAGCGGGAGGATAATATCTACCAATAAAAGCATCCTTGCATTTAGTCCATGAATCAATACTATTCTTAGGCAAAGATAGCAACCAATCTTTAGCTCTTCCTCTTAATGAGAAAGGAAACACTTTCAATTTAATAATATCACCATCTACATCCTTATACTTTTGCATTTCACAAAGTTCAACAAAATTATTGAGATGGGTAGCAGCATCATCAGAACTAACACCAGAAAATTGATCTCTCATAACTAGGTTCAGTAAAGCAGGTTTAATTTAAAAGAATTCTGCTGTAGTAGCAGGTGGAGCAATAGGTGTGCATAGGAAATCATTATTATTTGCATTTGTGAAGTCACACAACTTAGTATTTTCAGGGGTATTCATTTTAGCAACGGTAAATAAAACAAACTAGATAAAGTAAATGCAAGTAACTAATTTTTTTGTGTTTTTGATATAGAGAGCAAGACAGTAAATAAAGTAAAACTAGCAACTAATTTTTTTGTGTTTTGTTTAGGTGCAGCAAACAAAGTAGTAAATAAAATAAAGCAAGACAAAAACAAAGTAAAGAGATTGAGAAGTGGAGACTCCCCTTGCAGCGTGTCTTGATCTCCCCGGCAACGGCGCCAGAAAAAGAGCTTGATGGCGTGTAACTCACACGTTCGTTGGGAACCCCAAGAGGAAGGTATGATGCGCACAGTAGCAAGTTTTCCTCGTAAAGAAACCAAGGTTTAATCGAACCAGTAGGAGCCAAGAAGCACGTTGAAGGTTGATGGTCGCGAAATGTGATGCGGCGCAACACCAGGGATTCCGGCGCCAACGTGGAACCTGCACAACACAACCCAAGTACTTTGTCCCAACGAAACAGTGAGGTTGTCAATCTCACCGGCTTGCTGTAACAAAGGATTAAGCGTATCGAGTGGAAGATGTTTGCAAAGAAAATAGTAAACACAATTGCAGTAGATTGTATGCTATGTAAAGAATAGGACCGGGGTCCACAGTTCACTAGAGGTGTCTCTCCCATAAGATAAAAGCATGTTGGGTGAACAAATTACAGTCGGGCAATTGACAAATAGAGAAGGGCATAACAATGCATATACATGATATGATAAATATAGTGAGATTTAATTGGGCATTACGACAAAGTACATAGACCGCCATCCAACTGCATCTATGCCTAAAAAGTCCACCTTCAGGTTATCATCCGAACCCCATTCAGTATTAAGTTGCTAAGCAACAGACAATTGCATTAAGTATGGTGCGTAATGTAATCGACAACTACATCCTTAGACATAGAATCAATGTTTTATCCCTAGTGGCAACAGCACATCACAACCTTAGAACTTTCTGTCACTGTCCCAGGTGTCAATGAAGGCATGAACCCACTATCGAGCATAAATACTCCCTCTTGGAGTTAAGAGCAAAAACTTGGCCAGAGCCTCTACTAATAACGGAGAGCATGCAAGATCATAAACAACACATAAACAATAGATTGATAATCACCATAACATAGTATTCTCTATCCATCGGATCCCGACAAACACAACATATAGTATTACAGATAGATGATCTTGATCATGTTAGGCAGCTCACAAGATCCAACAATGAAGCACAACAAGGAGAAGACGACCATCTAGCTACTGCTATGGACCCATGGTCCAGGGGTGAACTACTCACTCATCACTCCGGAGGCGACCATGGCGGTGTAGAGTCCTCCGGGAGATGAATCCCCTCTCCGGCAGGGTGCCGGAGGCGATCTCCTGAATCCCCCGAGATGGGATTCGCGGCGGCGGCGTCTCTGGAAGGTTTTCCGTATCGTGGCTCTCGGTACTGGGGTTTTCGCGACGGAGGCTATAAGTAGGCGAAAGGGCAGGTCAAGAGGCGGCACGAGGGGCCCAGGGGGCAGGCCGGCGCGGCCAGGGCCTGGGCCGTGCCGCCCTATCCCTTGGCCACCTCGTGGCCCCACTTCGACTCTCCTTCGGTCTTCTGGAAGCTCCGTGCAAAAATAGGACCCTGGGCGAAGATTTCGTCCAATTCCGAGAATATTTCCTTACTAGGATTTCTGAAACCAAAAACAGCAGAAAACAACAACTGGCTCTTCGGCATCTTGTTAATAGGTTAGTTCCAGAAAATGCATAAATATGACATATAATGTGCATAAAACATGTAGGTATCATCAATAAAGTAGCATGGAACATAAGAAATTATCGATACGTCGGAGACATATCAGCCGGCCCAACAAGATAGTGGGCCGGGCCAAAAACATAGGTGGGTCCCACCTTCCTGTTAAAGGGCCGGCCCATTTACCATGTGGGACCACCATATAGCAAATGGGCTGGCCCAACAAGATAGTGGGCCGACCCAATAAGCATGTGGAGCCCACTATCGTGTAACCGGGCCGGCCTACTAAAGAAGTGGGCCGGCCCAAAATGAAAGTGGGTCCCACACTACTGTAAGTGGGCCGGCCCAATCTGTTGTAGGGCCCTACTTGTTTGACTAGTCAACTTGCATTAAATTTCATGAGCCTAAAATCTGATATCAATGATACACACAATTACATACACAAATAAAACAAGTAGGAAAATTACAAGGCAATTAATGTGCCCAAATAAAAAAATTACATAGAATCATTGAGGACTTCTATTAGCATCATCAATAACACGTTGACATTTGGCAATCGCCTTGATTGAATCTTGTGTACTCTTTGTCAACATATCAACTACAGATCTTAAAGCAGCAATACCATGTCTTTTATAAAGTACAGCCTTGAGATATTTACTGTTTGATGAAAGAAATGGTCTAGGTTGACGGCTATGAGAAGATGCATCAGAAGAAAGATCAGAACTTTTTGTGGGCCTCACTTCTAATGAAGATTGCCTCATCACAACTGCATTCTGATAATAATGCAAAAAGAGTTAAACGATGAACTATGCAAACATTTATTATGCAATGTAGATATAAGATAATAACAAGTTGCGTAAATAAGACAGTGTATGGAACTTGTACTAAGCACAAACTTACATCATAATGTTGCACAGGGTCGCTACAGATCCTTTTTGGCGACTATCTTCTAATGATGACTGCTTCATTAAAAATGCATTCTGGTAACATTGCAAACATAGTTACAACAATTAACTATTCAAACATGTATTACGCAATGTAGAGATCAGATAACAGCATGTAGCAGAAATAAGCACAAGATAAGATAAGATGCATGTACTAAGCACATACTGGCTCGCTGCAGGTCCTTCTCTTGCTTGCACTAGTCGTGGTCAACATGCCTGTCATTTTAGGTTCAGCCATCAAGTGAAATGCTAATCCTCCTGCTCCATTGTCCTTAATCTGTGTTTAGATATCACATTTAAGACCAAGTCAGCTGGTTTCAAATAACAAAAAACTTGAGCTGCCAAATGAATAAGCCAATATTTACCAGATATCATATTAAAACCAACTAGATGTTGCTTTGCATGAGATACGAATTTCAGACATTCAGATTTAGAGTAGGGTAATGCCAAGGTTTTCCACATAAAGTAAACTGGCATTAAGAATGACCAAATGTCAGGTTCAAATCACCTTCGCAGTTTCTCCAAGACAAGCATATCAAATAGGCAGAAACATAGTAAAGCATGAATGGCATTGCTATGGCAGGGTTCCAAGTGTTAATCTCTTGCATAAGGAACAATGCATATAGGTTATAGATAATAACGGAAGTAAACTGCCAAAATTACCAACCAAGAACTCAGATTCCAACCTTCCCTAGCGTCCCCGCTGTTAATGTTGGATGTTCTAATAAGTGGTTCGCATGATCAATCCCTAGGAAAAATAACATTGACAAGTCAGTCTACGATAATACAAAGACCAGACATGCACGCAACAATAACTATATAAGCTAAAGACGAGGTATAAGAGCAAGCAGATTGGAAATGCACATAACATGATTATAAAAGCAGTGTGAGAATAGCAGACACGAGAAAACAGCTAGCGGCTAGCGGTGAGCTAATGACGTGGTATAAGAACAAGCAGATTGGAAATGCCCATAGCATGACTATAAATGCAGTGCGACAATAGCATGCAGTACAAAAACAGTTGGCAGCAAATGAATGGGTATAAGGCTATAAATATGTGGATGCACACAGGTGTCAGTAGAATGAACAGGATGGTAGCGACCGGATAATGCTTTTGTACTGTACAATATTTAAACAAACTTCATGCGAAGCAACACATCAAGAAAGTTAACGGCATATGAGATCTGCAAATAACTACACAAAACATGGCTAAAGAAACACCGCGATCTAACGGGCCAGCGTACTAACCAAGCTGCGGCGGGGTGGACGGGGGCGGCAACTTGCATTCCAGCGGCGGCGAACGCGGGAGACGATGAATCGACCCTGTTTCAGAGACGCGGGAGATAGTGAAGCAGATCTGGTTGTCTGGAACGGGATTCGGTGAAGTTGATACAGCCGCTGCGCCGAGGTAGTCGGTGGCGAGGTCGGCGGTGAAGCAGATCCGTCGGTGGCGAGGTCGGCGGTGAAGCAGATCCATCGGTGGCGAGGTCGGCGGTGAAGCAGATCCGTCGGTGACGAGGGCGGCGGGGAGCGGATCAGGTGGGTGGACAGCCAACATGATCAAGGCTACGCTGTGGAGGAGTATGCCGGCGGTGAAACAGATCTAGTACTGTAGAGAGTCAGAGCTTTGGCGTGTGAGAGTATTTTTGAGCTAATGGGGCGAATGGTTGGTGGGTGGGTGTGGGCCTGTGGGGAGGGTTCGGGATCTAGGCAAGATATTTCATTGTTACCGAATGAGCCCTCCATGGTCGGTGGGTTGTAGCTTCCGGACCAGGGTTAAAAGGGTAAAACTGGTCACGGGATTTTCGAATGGATGCGGCGGGATGATTTGGCGCGCGGCCGAAATTTTCAGTTTCAAGCTACGAGTAGAACGACAAAAATAATGTTCTTCCCCAGGGAGCTCTCATTTCTTCCTCTTCTCTTTCTCTCTTGAGTCTCTCCCACTCCCCCGGCTCCTCTCCCCTTCTCTCCGGCGGCCTCGCCGGCCGGAGACGAGGCCGACTTCTCTCTGTATATTGTACACCCTCCGAACTAAATTAATTGATTCAACTTTCCTTAGACGTGTATGTATCTAGAGTAAAAACATGTGTGGATACATCCATATTTAGATAAGCAAAGTTGAGTCAGCTAATTTGGATCCGAGGGAGTTAGTGTTGTTGTAAGCTTAGATCCAGTGTTTCCCATGAGCAGAATGGCGCAATGGAGTCGGGGATCTCGTCATCGGCTTCAGATCTGGCCTATGGTGAATCAGGCGGATCTTGCCGGCCAAACCCCGATCTGGTGCCATCAATGTGATGGCGCTAACGGTGAGGCTTGCTTTGGTCAGTGCTTCAGATCTGGCCAATGGGGAAGTCAAGCTGCTAAAGTTCACAAGCTCGGGGCATACGACGGCGTCATCCGTCTTGCCCGTGCACATCTTGGCCTTTCAGCGGCCCTTCTCAGAGCCAATATGCCGTTGCTGAGGCCCTTCTTCTCCTTCGTCCTGGCGATTACCGGCGACACCGTCCCAAGTGGTGCGTCCCCGGCGACGGAGTTGCTGGAAAGGATGCGGAGCAGAGATCTGATGTGCAGTCGAGAAGGACTCGATTGATTTTCTTCTATATGTTTTGGGGTCCTTTTTGTAAAGTTGCAGGTTCTATTAGTTATTGTCTAGTACTTTTGGTCCTCTATGTAATTTTTTGGACTAGTTTCCATTGGCACTGATAAACTTGAATTTTGACAAGTTCACAGGGAAAAAATTCCTTTGCACATATGGCCTATCATGTATAAACATTCTTGAGATTTAAACTATATGTAATGTGCCATGCATTAACCCTAAACCATATATATGTAACTAACCCTAGCTGATCAAACCCTACTTAATTAAAACAAATAACCCTAAACTATACGCATGCACTTTATGCGCAAAGGCGCGGGTGCCTCTAACAATGTGCGTGCGCACTCGATCGATGATCCCTAAACCTTATACAACCCTGAAACCCTAATCCCTAATCCCTAAACCCTAAACACCCGAAACACTAAACCCTATACCCTAAACCCTAACCCTAACCCTAAACCCTAATTAAACCCTATATATAGGCCAACGACACTTAATTGTGCATCAAGCAGGCCAGGGGTGCCTCGCGGTCCTCTAATTAAATTAAATGTGCCATGCATTAACCCTAAACCATATATATGTAACTAGCCATAGCTAATCAACCCTACTTAATGAAAACACATAACCCTAAACTATACTAGCTATAACCCGATCTAATAAAAACATGCTCTATATATAGCAGCTAGCTAGCAAACCGTAGATTAACACCAATTAATATATACATGGCCTATTGATACGCGTAGATGCACACGTCCGTTGGGAACCCCAAGTGGAAGGTATGATGCGTATAGAAGCAAGTTTCCCTTAGTATGAAACCAAGGTTTAATCGAACCAGTAGGAGCCAAGAAGCACATTGAAGGTTGATGGTCGCGAAATGTGATGCGGCGCAACACCAGGGATTCCGGCGCCAACGCGGAACCTGCACAACACAACCCAAGTACTTTGTCCCAACGAAACAGTGAGGTTGTCAATCTCACCGGCTTGCTGTAACAAAGGATTAAACGTATCGAGTGGAAGATGTTTGCAAAGAAAACAGTAAACACAATTGCAGTAGATTGTATGCTATGTAAAGAATAGGACCGGGGTCCACAGTTCACTAGAGGTGTCTCTCCCATAAGATAAAAGCATGTTGGGTGAACAAATTACAGTCGGGCAATTGACAAATAGAGAAAGGCATAACAATGCATATACATGATATGATAAATATAGTGAGATTTAATTGGGCATTACGACAAAGTACATAGACCGCCATCCAACTGCATTTATGCCTAAAAAGTCCACCTTCAGGTTATCATCCGAACCCCCTCCAGTATTAAGTTGCAAAGCAACAGACAATTGCATTAAGTATGGTGCGTAATGTAATCAACAACTACATCCTTAGACATAGCATCAATGTTTTATCCCTAGTGGCAACAGCACATCCATAACCTTAGGACTTTCTGTCACTGTCCCAGATTCAATGGAGGCATGAACCCACTATCGAGCATAAATACTCCCTCTTGGAGTTAAGAGTAAAAACTTGGCCAGAGCCTCTACTAATAACGGAGAGCATGCAAGATCATAAACAACACATGAACAATAGATTGATAATCACCATAATCATAGTACTCTCTATCCATCGGATCCCGACAAACACAACATATAGAATTACATATAGATGATCTTGATCATGTTAGGAAGCTCACAAGATCCAACAATGAAGCACAACAAGGAGAAGACGACCATCTAGCTACTGCTATGGACCCATGGTCCAGGGGTGGACTACTCACTCATCACTCCGGAGGCGACCATGGCGGTGTAGAGTCCTCCGGGAGATGAATCCCCTCTCCGGCAGGGTGCCGGAGGCGATCTCCAGAATCCCCCGAGATGGGATTCGCGGCGGCGGCGGCGTCTCGTAAGGTTTTCCGTATCGTGGCTCTCGGTACTGGGGGTTTCGCGACGGAAGCTTTAAGTAGGCGGAGGGTCAACGCGGGGGGCCACACGAGGGGCCCAGGGGGTAGGTCGGCGCGGCCAAGGCTTGGGCCGCGCCGGCCACCCTCCTGGCCTCCTCGTGGCCCCACTTCGTTAGGTCTTCGGTCTTCTGGAAGCTTCGTGCAAAAATAGGACCCTGGGCGAAAGTTTCGTCCAATTCCGAGAATATTTCTTTACTAGGATTTCTGAAACCAAAAACAGCAGAAAACAAAGAATCGGCTCTTCGGCATCTTGTTAATAGGTTAGTTCCAGAAAATGCATAAATATGACATATAATGTGCATAAAACATGTAGGTATCATCAATAAAGTAGCATGGAACATAAGAAATTATCGATACGTTGGAGACGTATCAGCATCCCCAAGCTTAGTTCTGCTCGTCCCGAGCAGGTAAAACGATAACAAAGATAATTTCTGAAGTGACATGCCATCATAATCTTGATCATACTATTTGTAAACATATGTAATGAATGCAGCGATCAAAGCAAAGGTAATGACATGAGTAAACAACTGAATCATAAAGCAAAGACTTTTCATGAATAGTACTTCAAGACAAGCATCAATAAGTCTTGCATAAGAGTTAACTCATAAAGCAATAAATCAAAGTAAAGGTGTTGAAGCAACACATAAGAAGATTAAGTTTCAGCGGTTGCTTTCAACTTATAACATGTATATCTCATGGATATTGTCAACATAAACTAATATAACAAGTGCAATATGCAAGTATGTAGGAATCAATGCACAGTTCACACAAGTGTTTGCTTCTTAAGGTGGAAGGAGATAGGTAAACTGACTCAACAATAAAAGTAAAAGAATGGTCCTTCAAAGAGGAAAGCATCGATTGCTGTATTTGTGCTAGAGCTTTTATTTTGAAAACATGAAACAATTTTGTCAACGGTAGTAATAAAGCATATGAGTTATGAAAATTATATCTTACAAGTTGCAAGCCTCATGCATAGTATACTAATAGTGCCCGCACCTCGTCCTACTTAGCTTGGACTACCGGATCTTTGCATGCCATGTTTCAACCAAGTGTCACAAAGGGGTACCTCCATGCCGCCTGTACAAAGGTCTAAGGAGAAAGCTCGCATTTTGGATTTCTCGCTTTTGATTATTCTCAACTTAGACATCCATACCGGGACAACATGGACAACAGATAATGGACTCCTCTTAAATGCATAAGCATGTAGCAACAATTATTATTCTCATATGAGATTGAGGATATATGTCCAAAACTGAAACTTCAACCATGATTCATGGCTTTAGTTAGCGGCCCAATGTTCTTCTCTAACAATTTTGCATGCTCCAACCACTAAAATGATAGATCCTTCAGACAAGACGGACATGCATAGCAACTCACATGATATTCAACAATAGTTGATGGCGTTCCCCAGAAGCATGGTTATCGCACAACAAGCAACTTAATAAAAGATAAAGTGCATAAGTACATATTCAATACTACGATAGTTTTTAAGGCTATTTGTCCCATGAGCTATATATTGCAAAGGTGAATGATGGAATTTTAAAGGTAGCACTCAAGCAATTTACTTTGGAATGGCGGAGAAATACCATGTAGTAGGTAGGTATGGTGGACACAAATGGCATAGTAGTTGGCTCAAGGATTTTGGATGCATGAGAAGTAATCCCTCTCGATACAAGGTTTAGGCTAGCAAGGTTATTTGAAGCAAACTCAAGGATGAACAAGTGCAGCAAAACTCACATAAAAGACATATTGTAAACATTATAAGACTCTACACCGTCTTCCTTGTTGTTCAAAACTCAATACTAGATATTATCTAGACCTTAGAGAAACCAAATATGCAAATCAAATTTTAGCAAGCTCTATGTATTTCTTCATTAATGGGTGCAAAGCATATGATGCAAGAGCTTAAACATGAGCACAACAATTGCCAAGTATCACATTATCCAAGACATTTTAGAATTACTACATGTAGCATTTTCCAATTCCAACCATATAACAATTTAACGAAGAAGAAACTTCGCCTTGAACATTATGAGTAAAGCCTAAGGACACATGTGTCCATATGCAACAGCGGAGCGTATCTCTCTCCCACAAAGTGAATGCTAGGATCCATCTTATTCAAACAAAAACAAAAACGAAAACAAACCGACGCTCCAAGTAAAGAACACAAGATGTGATTGAATAAAAATATAGTTTCAGGGGAGGAACCTGATGATGTTGTCGATGAAGAAGGGGATGCCTTGGGCATCCCCAAGCTTAGACGCTTGAGTCTTCTTAAAATATGCAGGGGTGAACCACGGGGGCATCCCCAAGCTTAGAGCTTTCACTCCTCTTGATCATAGTATATCATTCTCCTCTCTTGACCCTTGAAAACTTCCTTCACACCAAACTTCAAGCAAACTCATTAGAGGGTTAGTGCACAATTAATAATTCACTCATTCAGAGGTGACACAATCATTATTTTCACTTCTGGACATTGCATAATGCTACTGGACATTAGTGGATCAAAGAAATAAATCCAACATAGCAAAAGAGGCAATGCGAAATAAAAGGCAGAATCTGTCAAAAACAGAACAGTCCGTAAAGACGAATTTAGAAATGGCACCAGACTTGCTCAAATGGAAAAACTCAAAACTAATGAAAGTTGCGTACATATCTGAGGATCACGCTCGTAAATTGGCAGATTTTTTCGAATTTTCTACAGAGAATTGTGCCCAGATTCGTGACAGACAGCAATGCTGTTTCTGCGCAGCGATCCCAAATATAACATCAACTTTGACATAGAAACTTTACTTGGCACAAAAACATGATAAGGAGAGGTTGCTACAGTAGTAAACAACTTCCAAGACTCAACAAAACAAAAAAATTGCTGTAGGTAAAAACATGGGTTGTCTCCCATAAGCGCTTTTCTTTAACGCCTTTCAGCTAGGCGCAGAAAGTGCAAATCAAGTAACATCGAGAGATGAAGCATCAACATCATTACCAGGGGTGTTGGGAGTTTTCTCAACCAAGCATAGTATATTTGATATATAAGTTTTAGCGTCTCCCTTTTCATTAGTCTTAGGCTTGCTACTCTCATCGAACAAATTTTCAGGAACAAGCCAAGCATAGTTATTTTCTAGTGCATCATTCATAGCTAGGAGTTTACATGGTATTGGTGCTTTGATTTCCCCACCATCATTAATGTTATTAGTGTACATTATTCTACCCATGTCCATTTTTTCAAGGAGACCAATAAAATTGGTATGAGAACCTAGCATATTAAATTTAGCAAAAACCTTTCTAGCCTCTCTTGCTAGACCACCAAATTCTCTAAGAAGGGTTTCTAAAACAAAATCTTTCTTTTCCCCTTCTTCCATATCACCAAGTGTAAGAAACATGTGTTGGATTATAGGATTGAGATTAACAAATTTAGTTTCCAACATGCGAACTAAAGCAGCAGCAGCAATTTCATAGGTAGGTGCAAGTTCTACCAAGTGTCTATCTTCAAAATCTTCAGTGATACTAACATGATTGAAAAATTCTTCTATATTATTTCTCCCAACTATGGACCCACGTCCTACTGGTATGTCTTTTGTGGTAAAATTAAAAGGAAACATGATGCAATAAGCAAAAAGTAAACTAGGCAAACAAAGTAAAGACAAGTAACTAATTTTTTTTTGTGTTTTTGATATAGAGAGCAAGACAGTAAATAAAGTAAAACTAGCAACTAATTTTTTTGTGTTTTGTTTAGGTGCAGCAAACAAAGTAGTAAATAAAATAAAGCAAGACAAAAACAAAGTAAAGAGATTGAGAAGTAGAGACTCCCCTTGCAGCGTGTCTTGATCTCCCCGGCAACGGCGCCAGAAATTTAGCTTGATACGCGTAGATGCACACGTCCGTTGGGAACCCCAAGTGGAAGGTATGATGCGTATAGAAGCAAGTTTCCCTCAGTATGAAACCAAGGTTTAATCGAACCAGTAGGAGCCAAGAAGCACGTTGAAGGTTGATGGTCGCGAAATGTGATGTGGCGCAACACCAGGGATTCCGGCGCCAACGCGGAACCTGCACAACACAACCCAAGTACTTTGTCCCAACGAAACAGTGAGGTTGTCAATCTCACCGGCTTGCTGTAACAAAGGATTAAACGTATCGAGTGGAAGATGTTTGCAAAGAAAACAGTAAACACAATTGCAGTAGATTGTATGCTATGTAAAGAATAGGACCGGGGTCCACAGTTCACTAGAGGTGTCTCTCCCATAAGATAAAAGCATGTTGGGTGAACAAATTACAGTCGGGCAATTGACAAATAGAGAAAGGCATAACAATGCATATACATGATATGATAAATATAGTGAGATTTAATTGGGCATTACGACAAAGTACATAGACCGCCATCCAACTGCATCTATGCCTAAAAAGTCCACCTTCAGGTTATCATCCGAACCCCCTCCAGTATTAAGTTGCAAAGCAACAGACAATTGCATTAAGTATGGTGCGTAATGTAATCAACAACTACATCCTTAGACATAGCATCAATGTTTTATCCCTAGTGGCAACAGCACATCCATAACCTTAGAACTTTCTGTCACTGTCCCAGATTCAATGGAGGCATGAACCCACTATCGAGCATAAATACTCCCTCTTGGAGTTAAGAGTAAAAACTTGGCCAGAGCCTCTACTAATAACGGAGAGCATGCAAGATCATAAACAACACATGAACAATAGATTGATAATCACCATAATCATAGTACTCTCTATCCATCGGATCCCGACAAACACAACATATAGAATTACATATAGATGATCTTGATCATGTTAGGCAGCTCACAAGATCCAACAATGAAGCACAACAAGGAGAAGACGACCATCTAGCTACTGCTATGGACCCATGGTCCAGGGGTGGACTACTCACTCATCACTCCGGAGGCGACCATGGCGGTGTAGAGTCCTCCGGGAGATGAATCCCCTCTCCGGCAGGGTGCCGGAGGCGATCTCCAGAATCCCCCGAGATGGGATTCGCGGCGGCGGCGTCTCTGTAAGGTTTTCCGTATCGTGGCTCTCGGTACTGGGGGTTTCGCGACGGAAGCTTTAAGTAGGCGGAGGGTCAACGCGGGGGGCCACACGAGGGGCCCAGGGGGTAGGTCGGCGCGGCCAAGGCTTGGGCAGCGCCGGCCACCCTCCTGGCCTCCTCGTGGCCCCACTTCGTTAGGTCTTCGGTCTTCTGGAAGCTTCGTGCAAAAATAGGACCCTGGGCGAAAGTTTCGTCCAATTCCGAGAATATTTCTTTACTAGGATTTCTGAAACCAAAAACAGCAGAAAACGACAATCGCTCTTCGGCATCTTGTTAATAGGTTAGTTCCAGAAAATGCATAAATATGACATATAATGTGCATAAAACATGTAGGTATCATCAATAAAGTAGCATGGAACATAAGAAATTATCGATACGTTGGAGACGTATCACCTATATCGATCATGTTGTATAACATATCCCTGAGATTCATTAATTAATTATATAATTATCGTGATAAACTAATTAACTTTAATTTTAACAAGTTCTCTCGAATGAAAACACATTTGATTAAGTTGCCTCATAATATATATATAATTAGTGTGCATGCATGGCCTACCATGCATTCATGCATATATTTTAATGTATATTTGAACATATTCTTGGGGATTTCAATCTCTCTCTCTCGATCATCTATATATCGTTGATGGCCAAAAAACACACATATATATGCATGCAATTTATGCGTAAAGGCGCGGGTGCCTCTAATAATGTGTGTGCGCACTCGATCGATGATCCCTAAACCTTAAACAACCCTAAAACCTTAAATCCCTAATCCTTAATCCCTAATCCCTAAACCTAAACACCCTAAACACTAAACCCTAAACCCTAGACCCTAAACCCTAACCCTAACCCTAAACCCTAGCTAACCCTAAACCCTAATTAAACCCTATGTATAGGCCAACGACACTTAATTGTGCATCGAGCAGGCCAGGGGTGCCTCGCGGTCCTCTAATTAAATTAAATGTGCCATGCATTAACCCTAAACCATATATATGTAACTAACCCTAGCTAATTAACCCTACTTAATTAAAACACATAACCCTAAACTATACTAGCTAGCTATAACCCGATCTAATAAAAACATGCTCTATATATAGCAGCTAGCTAGCAAACCGTAGATTAACACCAATTAAAATATACATGGCCTATATCGATCATGTTGTATAACATATCCCTGAGATTCATTAATTAATTATATAATTATCGTGATAAATTAATTAACTTGAATTTTGACAAGTTCTCTCGAATGAAAACACATTTGATTAAGTTGCCTCATAATATATATATAATTAGTGTGCATGCATGGCCTACAATGCATTCGTGCATATATTTTAATGTATATTTGAACATATTCTTAGGGATTTCAATCTCTCTCTCGATCATCTATATATCATTGGTGGCCCAAAAAACACACATATATACGCATGCACTTTATGCGTAAAGGCGTGGGTGCCTCTAATAATGTGTGTGCGCACTCGATCGATGATCCCTAAACCTTAAACAAACCTAAAACCCTAAATCCCTAATCCCTAAACCCTAAACACCCTAAACACTAAACCCTAAACCCTAGACCCTAAACACTAACCCTAACCCTCTACCCTAGCTAACCCTAAACCCTAATTAAACCCTATGTATAGGCCAACGACACTTAATTGTGCATCGAGCAACCCAGGGGTGCCTCGCGGTCCTCTAATTAAATTAAATGCGCCATGCATTAACCCTAAATCATATATATGTAACTAACCCTAGCTAATTAATCAACCCTACTTAATTAAAACACATAACCCTAAACTATACTAGATATAACCCGATCTAATAAAAACATGCTCTATATATAGCAGCTAGCTAGCAAACCGTAGATTAACACCAATTAAAATATACATGGCCTATATCGATCATGTTGTATAACATATCCCTGAGATTCATTAATTAATTATATAATTATCGTGATAAATTAATTAACTTGAATTTTGACAAGTTCTCTCGAATGAAAACACATTTGATTAAGTTGCCTCATAATATATATATAATTAGTGTGCATGCATGGCCTACAATGCATTCGTGCATATATTTTAATGTATATTTGAACATATTCTTGGGGATTTCAATCTCTCTCTCTCGATCATCTATATATCGTTGGTGGCCCAAAAAACACACATATATACGCATGCACTTTATGCGTAAAGGCGCGGGTGCCTCTAATAATGTGTGTGCGCACTCGATCGATGATCCCTAAACCTTAAACAACCCCTAAAACCTTAAATCCCTAATCCCTAATCCCTAATCCCTAAACCCTAAACACCCTAAACACTAAACACAAAACCCTAGACCCTAAACCCTAACCCTAACCCTAACCCTAAACCCTAGCTAACCCTAAACCCTAATTAAACCCTATGTATAGGCCAACGACACTTAATTGTGCATCGAGCAGGCCAGGGGTGCCTCGCGGTCCTCTAATTAAATTAAATGTGCCATGAATTAACCCTAACCATATATATGTAACTAACCCTAGCTAATCAACCCTACTTAATTAAAACACATAACCCTAAACTATACTAGCTAGCTATAACCCGATCTAATAAAACATGCTCTATATATAGCAGCTAGCTAGCAAACCGTAGATTAACACCAATTAAAATATACATGGCCTATATCGATCATGTTGTATAACATATCCCTCAGATTTATTAATTAATTATATAATTATCGTGATAAATTAATTAACTTGAATTTTGACAAGTTCTCTCGAATGAAAACACATTTGATTAAGTTGCCTCATAATATATATATAATTAGTGTGCATGCATGGCCTACCATGCATTTGTGCATATATTTTAATGTATATTTGAACATATTCTTGGGGATTTCAATCTCTCTCTCTCGATCATCTATATATATCGTTGGTGGCAAAAAACACACACATATATACGCATGCACTTTATGCGTAAAGGCGCGGGTGCCTCTAATAATGTGTGTGCGCACTCGATCGATGATGATCCCTAAACCTTAAACAACCCTAAAAACCTAAATTAATTATCGATCTCCCTTTGATTCATTAATTAATTATATATATAATTATCGATGATAAATTAATTAACTTGAATTTTGACAAGTTCTCTCGTATGAAAACACATTTGATCAAGTTGCCTCATAATATATATATATATATATATAATTAGTGTGCATGCATGGCCTACCATGCATTCGTGCATATATTTTAATATATATTTGAACATATTCTAGGGGATTTCAATCTCTCTCTGTCTCGATCATCTATATATCGTTGTTGGTGGCCAAAAAACACACATATATATGCATGCACTTTATGCGCAAAGGCGCGGGGTGCCTCTAATAATGTGTGTGCACACTCGATCGATGATCCCTAAACCTTAAACAACCCTAAAACCCTAATCCCTAATACCCTAAACCCTAAACACCCTAAACACTAAACCCTAGACCCTAAACACCCTAAACACTAAACCCTAAACCCTAGACCCTAAACACCGTAAACACTAAACCCTAAACCGTAAACACCCTAAACACTAATTAAACCCTAAACCCTAGACCCTAAACACCCTAAACACTAGACCGTAAACCCTATACCCTAAACACCCTAAACACTAAACCCTAGACCCTAAACAACCTAAACACTGAACCCTAAACGTACCCTAGACCCTAGCTAAACACCCTAAACACTAAACCCTAAACCCTAAACCCTTAGCTAACCCTAAACCCTAATTAAACCCTATATATAGGCCAACGACACTTAATTGTGCATCAAGCAGGCCAGGGGTGCCTCGCGGTCCTCTAGTTAAATTAAATGTGCCATGCATTAACCCTAAACCATATATATATAACTAACCCCTAGCTAATCAAACCCTAGTTAATTAAAACACATAACCCTAAACTATACTAGCTAGCTATAACCCGATCTAATAAAAACATGCTCTATATATAGCAGCTAGCTAGCAAATTAAACGGTAGATTAACACCAATTAATATATACATGGCCTATATCGATCATATGTTGTATAACATCTCCCTGAGATTCATTCATTAATTATATAATTATCGATGATAAATTAATTAACTTGAATTTTGACAAGTTCTCTCGAATGAAAACACATTTGATTAAGTTTCCTCATAATATATATATAATTAGTGTGCATGCATGGCCTACCATGCATGCATTCGTGCATATATTTTAATATATATTTGAACATATTCTTGGGGATTTCAATCTCTCTCTCTCTCGATCATCTATATATCGTTGGTGGCCAAAAAAACACACACATATACGCATGCACTTTATGCGCAAAGGCGCGTGTGCCTCTAATAATGTGTGTGTGCGCACTCGATCGATGATCCCTAAACCTTAAACCCTAAATAAACCCTAATCCCTAATCCGTAAACCCTAAACACCATAAACATTAAACCCTAAACCCTAGACCCTAAACCCTAACCTCCTAACCCTAAACCCTAAACCCTAATTAAACCCTATATATAGGCCAATGACACTTAATTGTGCATCAAGCAGGCCAGGGGTACCTCGCGGTCCTCTAATTAAATTAAATGTGTGTTGCCTGCCAAAACCCATCGGCGAGCAGTGGTTAAGCAACACGAAGAGCCGGGAGGCTTCCAAGACTGCAGGGGGCCCTGGTCCCTCGACGTCGTCCCGCAAATGTTCCGGCACACGTCCTAGCGGTTGCAAGGGCGTGCCACCTGACCTATACCTGGTCAGGAAGGTGTTGGATTGCTTCGATTAGCTTCCTGCATGGTAGACACGTAAACATTAAATACGAGCCCGATCGGCTCTCAGGTTGCCCTGTGGATCGGCTCAAAGAGCCGATCGCCCCATGATTCTCGTCGGGATAACGATGACATGGGGCTCCTGCTTGATCAATATAAAGTTAAACCAATCTACGACAGTTTAGGGTTTTCACCGCATGATCGGAACATCCTACGCGTAGTTGAGCCTAATAGACACGAAAGATAATGGAAAACTAACCCTAAAAGAGGCCTAAAAACCAACATTAAGTTAATTCCGGAACATCCCTCTTAGGACTAACAAACCGTACCTTACGTACTACCGGATCGTTCAACCCGTTTGCAAGGCCTAACCATAGAGATATTAAACCAATCCTTGAAGAATCAAGGAGCAACTATAACAGATTGGATCTACTAAATAACGAACAAGCAAGGTGCTGCCCTTACACCTAGATAGGTATAAGGGCAGCTAGATATCGAGGGACTGCATAGCTAAGCAAATATGCATAAGAAAAGCATCCATGCAAGCCCCAACACATCTATGATAAATAGTGCTACTCGCCATCAACAACGCTTCAGCACGAGCAACACAAGGTAACGAATAAACGCGTACTGCCTAGATCGCAAGATGCGATCTAGGCAGCATGATGCTTACCCGGAAGAAACCCTCGAAAGAAGGGGTGGCGATGCGCCTGGTTTGTGTTTGTTGTGAACGTGATTGTCCTCCTTTCTCGATAACCCTAGATACATATTTATAGTCCATGGGACTTTCTACTTCGGGCGTGCAACGAACCGTGCACGGGTTAAACTCTATCTTTTAATTCTAAACTAAGATGCAATCTACTATATTTACAGATACACGGGCAATCTAGCCCAAACTCTTCGTGCAAGGCCGCTTCAAAGACGCTCCACGTGTATATCCTTCAAGCCAATCTTCACTTACGGCCCATCTCCTGATTTGGCCAAAATCTGGTGATAACACATGCCCCCCTGGTTTTGGCAATGATAATTCCAAAACCACCCTGTTTTTCCTTCGATGGGTCATGTCGTGGTAGAGCAGAACCGTCGCAGTATTCTTCATCATGATGGCTTGCCTTCTCAACTTCTCTGCACGATTTGACAGTGTTGGCACCACATCCTCGAAAACTGCTCGATCATTAAATTTCCACTATATCTCCTTTTATTTAAACTCGCGTTGAGCAGTTCGCTTCTCCATCCTCTGCTCTGTACCAACCATCAGTCCAAAAAACCCTCTTCCTATGGCCATGTCTTCCTCCTCCTCCTCTTCCGTTTCTCTCCAATCCTCTTCCTCAAGCGAGTCGATTCCAGAGCACAACCAGATGGAAGCGTACAATAGGCGTGCTCCCAAGCATTGGGATGAGCAGGAGTGGGACTTCGATTTCGTGCCAGAAGGCCTACCCTGATTGACGGAGAACTGGAGGCGGAGAGCGACGATGACCTCTCCTTCCGGGGTAAATTCACCTCCTCCATCAAAGAAGAAGAAGAGGATGACGAAGACGAAGACATCTCCTCCGACACGAAGCAGGAAAAGGAGGACGACACCTCCTCCGACGAACCGCCGCCAAAGCGCATCCGTGGCTGGGCTTGGTCAGATGAAGACGACGATGATGAAGAGGAAGAAGCCCCTGCTGAAGGTTACAGTAGCAGCGATGAGGAACTCGTCGACGGCAGCAGTGACGGCAGCTACCCCAGCGACGGCGAAGACAGCAACAGCCCTTAGAGTAGGGACTACTAGCATAGGATTAGCAGTAGCAATCTGTTCCCCTTTTGTTGAGCAATCGGCTTCTCTTTGTAAGAAATCACCTTTTTAATCCATGAAGATGAAGATGTTCTCCCAACTTAATTTCCAATCATCTGATTTCACATCTTGTCATTTTCCGATTGTCAAAGGTGGTCAACGCCTCAAGAGCCGATAGCATCATATCGGCTTTTTACCATCAGACGCCCTAAAGCCAATCTGATAACCAACTAGACAGGTTCAAGCAAACAATCCTCAGATTCAGACAATAACTTGATACCTGACTATGATACTTTGCACCTCTAAAGTCGATGTCTGTGCATCGGCTGTTTCCCAAATTTTTTTTTACTGGCCGATTTCATGTATCGGCCTCCATATCTTACTGCTCATCATCCCACATGCTTGGGAAGTACTTCTTTGAGATGCTGGCCATCGACAGCCACTGGGAACTTGATACGTCTCCAATGTATCGATAATTTCTTATGTTCCATGCTACTTTATTGATGATACCTACATGTTTTATGCACATTATATGTCGTATTTACGCATTTTCTGGAACTAACCTATTAACAAGATGCCGAAGAGCCAGTTGCTGTTTTCTGCTGTTTTTGGTTTCAGAAATCCTAGTAAGGAAATATTCTCGGAATTGGACGAAATCAACGCCCAGGGTCCTATTTTGCCACGAAGCTTCCAGAAGACCAAAGAGGAGTCGAAGTGGGGCCACGAGGGGCCGCCACCATAGGGCGGCGCGGCCCAGGCCTTGGTCGCGCCGACCTGTGGTGTGGGGCCCTCGTGTGGCCCCCCACGTTGCCCTTCCGCCTACTTAAAGCCTCCGTCGCGAAAACCCCAGTACCGAGAGCCACGATACGGAAAACCTTCCAGAGACGCCGCCGCCGCGAATCCCATCTCGGGGGATTCAGGAGATCGCCTCCGGCACCCTGCCGGAGAGGGGATTCATCTCCCGGAGGACTCTTCATCGCCATGATCGCCTCCGGAGTGATGAGTGAGTAGTTCACCCCTGGACTATGGGTCCATAGCAGTAGCTAGATGGTTGTCTTCTCCTAATTGTGCTTCATTGTTGGATCTTGTGAGCTACCTAACATGATCAAGATCATCTATCTGTAATACTATATGTTGTGTTTGTCGGGATCCGATGGATAGAGAATACTATGTTATGGTGATTATCAATCTATTGTTTATGTGTTGTTTATGATCTTGCATGCTCTCCGTTATTAGTAGAGGCTCTCGCCATGTTTTTACTCTTAACTTCAAGAGGGAGTATTTATGCTCGATAGTGGGTTCATGCCTTCATTGACACCTGGGAAAGTGACAGAAAGTTCTAAGGTTGTGATGTGCTGTTGCCACTAGGGATAAAACATTGATTCTATGTCTAAGGATGTAGTTGTCGATTACATTACGCACCATACTTAATGCAATTGTCTGTTGCTTTGCAACTTAATACTGAATGGGGTTCGGATGATAACCTGAAGGTGGACTTTTTAGGCATAGATGCAGTTGGATGGCGGTCTATGTACTTTGTCGTAATGCCCGGATTAAATCTCACTATATTTATCATATCATGTATATGCATTGTTATGCCTTTCTCTATTTGTCAATTGCCCGACTGTAATTTGTTCACCCAACATGCTTTTATCTTATGGGAGAGACACCTCTAGTGAACTGTGGACCCCGGTCCTATTCTTTACATCGCATACAATCTACTGCAATACTTGTTTTATTGTTTTCTTGCAAACAATCATCTTCCACACAATACGGTTAATCCTTTGTTACAGCAAGCCGGTGAGATTGACAACCTCACTGTTTCGTTGGGGCAAAGTACTTGGGTTGTGTTGTGCAGGTTCCACGTTGGCGCCGGAATTACTGTTGTTGCGCCGCATCACATTTCGCCACCATCAACCTTCAACGTGCTTCTTGGCTCCTCCTGGTTCGATTAAACCTTGGTTTCTTTCTGAGGGGAAACTTGCTACTGTGCGCATCATACCTTCCTCTTGGGGTTCCCAACGAACGTGTGAGTTACACGCCATCAAGCTCTTTTTCTGGCGCCGTTGCCGGGGAGATCAAGACACGCTGCAAGGGGAGTCTCCACTTCTCAATCTCTTTACTTTGTTTTTGTCTTGCTTTATTTTATTTACTACTTTGTTTGCTGCACCTAAACAAAACACAAAAAAATTAGTTGCTAGTTTTACTTTATTTACTGTCTTGATCTCTATATCAAAAACACAAAAAAATTAGTTACTTGCATTTACTTTATCTAGTTTGTTTTATTTACCGTTGCTAAAATGAATACCCCTGAAAATACTAAGTTGTGTGACTTCACAAACGCAAATAATAATGATTTCCTGTGCACACCTATTACTCCACCTGCTACTACAGCAGAATTCTTTGAAATTAAACCTGCTTTACTGAACCTTGTTATGAGAGATCAATTTTCTGGTGTTAGTTCTGATGATGCTGCTGCCCATCTCAATAATTTTGTTGAACTTTGTGAAATGCAAAAGTATAAGGATGTAGATGGTGATATTATTAAATTGAAAGTGTTTCCTTTCTCATTAAGAGGAAGAGCTAAAGATTGGTTGCTATCTTTGCTTAAGAATAGTATTGATTCATGGACTAAATGTAAGGATGCTTTTATTGGTAGATATTATCCTCCCGCTAAAATTATATCTTTGAGAAGTAGCATAATGAATTTTAAGCAATTAGATACTGAACATGTTGCTCAAGCATGGGAGAGAATGAAAACTTTGGTAAAGAATTGCCCAACCCATGGACTGACTACTTGGATGATTATCCAAACCTTCTATGCAGGACTAAATTTTTCTTCGCGGAATTTATTGGATTCAGCTGCTGGAGGTACCTTTATGTCCATCACTTTGGGGGCGGCTACAAAACTTCTTGATGATATGATGATAAATTACTCTGAATGGCACACGGAAAGAGCTCCACAAGGTAAGAAGGTAAATTCTGTTGAAGAAACCTCTTCCTTGAGTGATAAGATTGATGTGATTATGTCTATGCTTGTGAATGGTAGATCTAATGTTGATCCTAATAATGTTCCTTTAGCTTCATTGGTTGCTCAAGAAGAAAATGTTGATGTGAATTTCATTAAAAATAATAATTTCAACAACAATGCTTATAGGAACAATTCTGGTAATAACTATAGGCCATATCCTGCTAGTGGTAATGATTATGGTAATTCTTATGGTAGATATGAGGAAAAGATGCTAGAAATTGAGAGATCCACTAAAAACTTTATGCAATCACAATATGAGCAAAATCAATTGTTTACTAAAACTATGAATGAACAATCTACCTTGTTGAAAAATATAGGAAATCAACTTGAAAACTTGAATAGGGAGATTTCTGGTCTGCAAACTAAAATTTCAAATGCTGAAACCCGAATCTCATACATGTCCGCATCACAATCCTCTCTAATTAATAAAATGGCTGCTAAACCTGATGATATTGATAATAAGATTACTACTACAGCAAATGCCATCCAAGTTAGAATTAATGAGAATATAAGATTAATGGCTGAATTGCGTGCTAGGTGGGATAGAGAAGAAAATGAAAAACTAGCTAAAGAGAATAATGTAGCTAAAGTTTGGACTATTACCACCATTAGTAATGATAATGATTCACATGTTGCTGCACCTCCTACTATTAATGGTAAAATGATTGGTGTTGGCAATGTTTCTACTCCTAGTACAAAGCGTACAAAACTGCCTGAAATTGCTAAAACTGCTGAAACTGCTTGTGATAAAACTGCTGAAATTTTTTCCAACCTTGGGAACAATGATCCCATTGCTGTAGCTCATAATGATTTAGACTTTGATGATTGTCACATCTCTGAAGTTATAAAGTTCTTACAAAAACTTGCTAAAAGTCCTAATGCTAGTGCTATAAATTTAGCCTTTACAAAACATATTACAAATGCTCTCATAAAAGCTAGAGAAGAGAAACTAAAACTTGAAACTTCTATTCCTAGAAAGTTAGAAGATGGTTGGGAGCCCATCATTAAAATAAAATTCAATGACTTTGAATGTAATGCTTTATGTGATCTTGGTACAAGTATTTATGTTATGCCTAAAAAGATTTATGATATGCTTGACTTGCCACCATTGAAGAATTGTTATTTGGATGTTAATCTTGCCGATAATGTTAAAAAGAAACCTTTGGGGAGGATTGATAATGTGCGCATTACGGTTAACAATAACCTTGTCCCCGTTGATTTTGTTGTCTTGGATATCGAATGCAATGCATCTTGTCCTATTGTGTTGGGAAGACCTTTTCTTCGAACCGTTGGTGCTGTTATTGATATGAGGGAAGGTAATATTAAATATCAATTTCCTCTCAAGAAAGGTATGGAACACTTCCCTAGAAAGAGAATGAAGTTGCCTTTTGATTCTATTATTAGAACAAGCTATGATGTTGATGCTTCTACTCTTGATGTTACTTGATTTGCACTTTCTGCGCCTAGCTGAAAGGCGTTAAAGAAAAGCGCTTATGGGAGACAACCCATGTTTTTACTACAGTACTTTGTTTTATATTTGAGTCTTGGAAGTTGTTTACTACTGTAGCAACCTCTCCTTATCATGTTTTTGTGCCAAGTAAAGTTTCTATGTCAAAGTTGATGTTATATTTGGGATCGCTGCGCAGAAACAGCATTGCTGTCTGTCACGAATCTTGGCACAAGTCTCTGTAGAAAATTCTAAAAAATCTACCAATTTACGAGCGTGATCCTCAGATATGTACGCAACTTTCATTAGTTTTGAGTTTTTCCATTTGAGCAAGTCTGGTGCCACTTTAAAATTCGTCTTTACGAACTGTTCTGTTTTTCACAGATTCTGCCTTTTATTTCGCATTGCCTCTTTTGCTATGTTGGATGAATTTCTTTGATCCATTAATGTCCAGTAGCTTTATGCAATGTCCAGAAGTGTAAAGAATGATTGTGTCACCTCTGAATGTGTGAATTATTAATTGTGCACTAACCCTCTAATGAGTTTGCTTGAAGTATGGTGTGAAGGAAGTTTTCAAGGGTCAAGAGAGGAGTATGATATACTATGATCAAGAGGAGTGAAAGCTCTAAGCTTGGGGATGCCCCCGTGGTTCATCCCTGCATATTCTAAGAAGACTCAAGCGTCTAAGCTTGGGGATGCCCAAGGCATCCCCTTCTTCATCGACAAAATCATCAGGTTCCTCCCCTGAAACTATATTTTTATTCAGTCACATCTTGTGTTCTTTACTTGGAGCGTCGGTTTGTTTTTGTTTTTGTTTGAATAAAATGGATCTTAGCATTCACTTTGTGGGAGAGAGACACGCTCCGCTGTTGCATATGGACAAATATGTCCTTAGGCTTTACTCATAATGTTCATGGCGAAGTTTCTTCTTCGTTAAATTGTTATATGGTTGGAATTGGAAAATGCTACATGTAGTAATTCTAAAATGTCTTGGATAATGTGATACTTGGCAATTGTTGTGCTCATGTTTAAGCTCTTGCATCATATGCTTTGCACCCATTAATGAAGAAATACATAGAGCTTGCTAAAATTTGATTTGCATATTTGGTCTCTCTAAGGTCTAGATAATATCTAGTATTGAGTTTTGAACAACAAGGAAGACGGTGTAGAGTCTTATAATGTTTACAATATGTCTTTTATGTGAGTTTTGCTGCACCGTTTCATCCTTGAGTTTGCTTCAAATAACCTTGCTAGCCTAAACCTTGTATCGAGAGGAAATACTTCTCATGCATCCAAAATCCTTGAGCCAACCACTATGCCATTTGTGTCCACCATACCTACCTACTACATGGTATTTCTCCGCCATTCCAAAGTAAATTGCTTGAGTGCTACCTTTAAAATTCCATCATTCACCTTTGCAATATATAGCTCATGGGACAAAATAGCCTTAAAAACTATCGTAGTATTGAATATGTACTTATGCACTTTATCTCTTATTAAGTTGCTTGTTGTGCGATAACCATGCTTCTGGGGAACGCCATCAATTACTCTTTATTGAATATCATGTGAGTTGCTATGCATGTCCGTCTTGTCTGAAGGATCTACCACCTTAATGGTTGGAGCATGCAAATTGTTAGAGAAGAACATTGGGCCGCTAACTAAAGCCATGAATCATGGTTGAAGTTTCAGTTTTGGACATATATCCTCAATCTCATATGAGAATAATAATTATTGCTACATGCTTATGCATTTAAGAGGAGTCCATTATCTGTTGTCCATGTTGTCCCGGTATGGATGTCTAAGTTGAGAATAATCAAAAGCGAGAAATCCAAAATGCGAGCTTTCTCCTTAGACCTTTGTACAGGCGGCATGGAGGTACCCCTTTGTGACACTTGGTTGAAACATGACATTGCAAAGATCCGGTAGTCCAAGCTAAGTAGGACAAGGTGCGGGCACTATTAGTATACTATGCATGAGGCTTGCAACTTGTAAGATATAATTTACATAACTCATATGCTTTATTACTACCGTTGACAAAATTGTTTCATGTTTTCAAAATAAAAGCTCTAGCACAAATACAACAATCGATGCTTTCCTCTTTGAAGGACCATTCTTTTACTTTTATTGTTGAGTCAGTTTACCTATCTCCCTCCACCTTAAGAAGCAAACACTTGTGTGAACTGTGCATTGATTCCTACATACTTGCATATTGCACTTGTTATATTACTTTATGTTGACAATATCCATGAGATATACATGTTATAAGTTGAAAGCGCTGAAACTTAATCTTCCTTTGTGTTGCTTCAATACCTTTACTTTGATTTATTGCTTTATGAGTTAACTCTTATGCAAGACTTATTTATGCTTGTCTTGAAGTACTATTCATGAAAAGTCTTTGCTTTATGATTCAGTTGTTTACTCATGTCATTACCATTGTTTTGATCGCTGCATTCACTACATATGTTTACAATAGTATGATCAAGGTTATGATGGCATGTCACTTCAGAAATTATCTTTGTTATCGTTTTACCTGCTCGGGACGAGCAGAACTAAGCTTGGGGATGCTGATACGTCTCCAACGTATCGATAATTTCTTATGTTCCATGCTACTTTATTGATGATACCTACATGTTTTATGCACATTATATGTCGTATTTACGCATTTTCTGGAACTAACCTATTAACAAGATGCCGAAGAGCCAGTTGTTGTTTTCTGCTGTTTTTGGTTTCAGAAATCCTAGTAAGGAAATATTCTCGGAATTGGACGAAATCAACGCCCAGGGTCCTATTTTGCCACGAAGCTTCCAGAAGACCGAAGAGGAGTCGAAGTGGGGCCACGAGGGGCCGCCACCATAGGGCGGCGCGGCCCAGGCCTTGCCCGCGCCGACCTGTGGTGTGGGGCCCTCGTGTGGCCCCCCACGTTGCCCTGCCGCCTACTTAAAGCCTCCGTCGCGAAAACCCCAGTACCGAGAGCCACGATACGGAAAACCTTCCAGAGACGCCGCCGCCGCGAATCCCATCTCGGGGGATTCAGGAGATCGCCTCCGGCACCCTGCCGGAGAGGGGATTCATCTCCCGGAGGACTCTTCATCGCCATGATCGCCTCCGGAGTGATGAGTGAGTAGTTCACCCCTGGACTATGGGTCCATAGCAGTAGCTAGATGGTTGTCTTCTCCTAATTGTGCTTCATTGTTGGATCTTGTGAGCTGCCTAACATGATCAAGATCATCTATCTGTAATACTATATGTTGTGTTTGTCGGGATCCGATGGATAGAGAATACTATGTTATGGTGATTATCAATCTATTGTTTATGTGTTGTTTATGATCTTGCATGCTCTCTGTTATTAGTAGAGGCTCTGGCCAAGTTTTTACTCTTAACTCCAAGAGGGAGTATTTATGCTCGATAGTGGGTTCATGCCTTCATTGACACAGGACAGTGTGAGAAAGTTCTAAGGTTGTGATGTGCTGTTGCCACTAGGGATAAAACATTGATTCTATGTCTAAGGATGTAGTTGTCGATTACATTACGCACCATACTTAATGCAATTGTCTGTTGCTTTGCAACTTAATACTGAATGGGGTTCGGATGATAACCTGAAGGTGGACTTTTTAGGCATAGATGCAGTTGGATGGTGGTCTATGTACTTTGTCGTAATGCCCGGATTAAATCTCACTATATTTATCATATCATGTATATGCATTGTTATGCCTTTCTCTATTTGTCAATTGCCCGACTGTAATTTGTTCACCCAACATGCTTTTATCTTATGGGAGAGACACCTCTAGTGAACCGTGGACCCTGGTCCTATTCTTTACATCGCATACAATCTACTGCAATACTTGTTTTATTGTTTTCTTGCAAACAATCATCTTCCACACAATACGGTTAATCCTTTGTTACAGCAAGCCGGTGAGATTGACAACCTCACTGTTTCGTTGGGGCAAAGTACTTGGGTTGTGTTGTGCAGGTTCCACGTTGGCGCCGGAATCCCTGTTGTTGCGCCGCATCACATTTCGCCACCATCAACCTTCAACGTGCTTCTTGGCTCCTCCTGGTTCAATTAAACCTTGGTTTCTTTCTGAGGGAAAACTTGCTACTGTGCGCATCATACCTTCCTCTTGGGGTTCCCAACGAACGTGTGAGTTACACGCCATCAGAACTTCACACCATCCAACTGCTCGAGCATGTATGCATTACCCTTTAAAACTTGGTCGAAAACTCTGAGGAAGTGAAGAACATCCTTGAAGAAATCCAGCCCCACGTCCCAGTGATGCTGCAGTTGAAGCCCTGGCCAGTCGTGATGTCGTCTGCCTTCAGGTCAAGGGTGCAATTGGCTCGTCAGAGAATCGACTTACGCCACGCCCAGCTCCCGCTCGAAGAGAGGGTGCGGGTAACCAAGCAGCTCATCCAAGATAAGGAAGCTCTCATTGCCCGCTCCCATGAAGAAGCAGAAGGTCTCAAAGCTGAACTGAAGACCGATCTGGCCAAAATCTGCGCCTTGAACAAGCAGTTGGTGACGGGCCAGGATGAAGATGACGAGGCTGAGATCGCCGAGGTAGATCGTGTTCGTGCTTCTGCACTTTGTTCCCTTGAGGCATTCCTTCAGTAGAGCTCCTCCATGTAATGATAACTGCTCCACTGAGCATGTACTTCTGTTGTAACAGCTTGTACCCCTTGAGTCGATGGCTGTGCCTCGACTTTTTATTCTTAAGTCGATGTCCGAGCATCGGCTGCACTTAAAATTTTTCTATTTTCGATTTTTTTTTATTATTAGCCGATCGATTTCATGAATCGGCTCCTCCTGGGTACATACTTCGTGGCCTCGTACCTTCTCCGTGTGTATGCCCCCCCGAGCCGAATCCTTCAAGTAATTGAAGATATCGGCTTTCCAGCCAACTCTAAGCCTGTCACACAACTCACCATGCTAAATAGCACAGCGGCTAACAAGTGTGGTGAGAATGATTTTGGCCGATTGCTGGAGTCGGCCTCCCTTGCAGTTGTATCGTGTAGTAAAGGTCTATACTTCACCTGTATAATCCCATGTGAAACAGTCTGGGTACTCTTTCAACAGGGCTATCAATCGGCTCCTCAGCTGTGGATCCAACTTTTTGCTGATAAATGTCGGTCGTGGCTTATCCCCAGGACCAATGTCAATCTCTTCTAGTTCATCAGCTGATGTAAACCCATACCCCAGCTTTCCATCGCCTGCTAAATCAATGTTGAACACAGGCAGAAGGCATGTTGAGGCTAATTTTGGCCGATTGCTAGAATCGGCCTCCTTTTTCATTGCAATGCTTACTGAGGGTTCACAACTTCTTGGTTCTCCGCTATAGCTGCGTGACATGCTTGAGGTGAGATCCTTGCTTTTTATTTTTTGGGGCCGATCGCAGGGATCGGCCTCGCCACGTACGTCCATAGACTTGGGTCTTCCTACTCTGTCAGGTTAGTGGATAAGACCAGCCTCACCCCGTTTTTTGAAGCTTCGATGCGCTCACAGCCGTCCAGATTGATTCCAGAGAGCGGCTCTTGGTCGTTTGCTTCCCAGATGTTCATGGCGGCCAAAGAGATTTCGATCGAATCATCTGCATGAACAACCTCCACTTCATCTCCATCCCATTGTATGATGCACTGATGCATTGTGGATGGAATGCAACAGTTAGCGTGGATCCAATCCCTTCCTAGCAGGACAGCGTAAGTGCTTTTGCTGTCGACGATGAAGAACGACGTAGGGATGGTTTTTCGGCCGACAGTTAAGTCTACGTTCAGGACACCTTTGGCTTCTGACGCTTGGCCGTTGAAATCACTTAGTGTGACGTTGGTCTTGATCAGATCTTCATTGGAACGTCCCAAACGTCGCAACATGGAGTACGGCATTATATTGACTGCTGCTCCCGTGTCAACCAGCATCTTGCTGATAGGCTGCCCATTGATATAACCTTTCAGGTATAGGGCTTTCAGATGCATGTAGCTCCTCTCTCGTGGCTTCTCAAAGATAACTGGTCGTGGACCGCAACAAAGCGTACACCGACACTTCCTCGTCTCTTGGAGCACAAAACTCTGACGGAAGTATGAACACCATGTTTGTATCAGCCGATGCCTCTGCATCGGCTTTTGCCTGCTTGGGTCGCCACACTTTCTTTGGTGGGCCTCCATCTCTAATGTTTGCTGAATTTTCGCGGCCAAATCGGGCCGTGCTTTCCTCAACGTGTACAGGTACTGCGCCTCGGCTTCCTCCAAGTTTCGTAGCCGTTGTACTCTGCGCTTTTGGGAGTGGCTGAGTCCATCAGGGCACCACCTTGGCCGGTGATATCTATCTTCTTCCTCTGACTCCTCGAAGTCTTCATCTCGAGATGACTCAGCTCGTTTATTCTGAGGTGGGAGAGGTCCTAGACGTTTGAACACTGAAACTTCATTTGTTCCCTTCCTCTTATGTCTACATTCTGGGCAGTTCTCGATTGTAGGCAATCGGCTCATTCCCGAGTCCCAGCAGTGTTTGAAGAAAGGACAGTTCCAATGCCTATCCATGTCCTCTTGCTCTCTTGACCTCCCTCTAGCGTGACGCTCATACCCTTCATATCGACGGTATTTCCTATCGTCTGCATCAGACCGATGATATCTATCATCGTCTACGTCGTAGCGCCGACGTCGGTCATACTGCTGCTCATATTTGTTAAGGAGGTGTGCGGAGAGTGGTCGTTGATACCGCACGCTTCTCACTTCTTCCTCAGTCAAATACCGTCTGTCATCATATTGGGGCCGGTCGCGTGGATCGGCTTCCTCTTTATCTTTGCCACGGGAGTGACTGCTTTCAGCTTTATCCTTGCTATGGCGATCTGCAAGCCCTGCCATGTTGATATCAAAAGAGAAACCTGGCTCGCGTCTTATGCAGTGACTGAGATCCACCATGTTGACGTCAGGAAACGGATGCGTGTCAACTCTCATGGCAAACTGATCGAAGAGTAATCGGCCTTGTTCTATCGCCATTTGAATCTGTCCGCGCAAGACTTTGCAGTCGTTGGTGGCATGGGTGAATGTGTGATGCCATTTGCAGTATGGCCTGCCGTTCATCTCTTGTAACGTGGGGATTTTGTGGCCTTCGGGTAACTTCAGCTGTTTTTCCTTCAGCAGCAAATCAAAAATTTGCTCCGTTTTGCTTAAATCAAAGTCAAACCCTTTTGCAGGCCCTGGTTGTTTCACCCATTTGCAGGACACTGGTTTCGCCCCCCGAGTCCATTCAGCTACAGCGACTTCCTGATCTTCTGCAGAATCTTCATCTTCTCCCGTCTCGATCAGGGCGACGCGCTTGAACTTGTCCTGGTACAATTCTGGGTGGCGCTGTTCATACGATGTCAATTTCTGAACCATATGCGCCAGTGAATTGTAGTCTGCTTGGAAGGTCACATCTTTGAGCGGCGCTGACAGGCCTGCTATCACCAGCTCGACTGCTTCCTTCTCAGATAAACGAACCGAATAACATCGGTTCCTGACGGTCCCGAAACGCTGGATGTATTCAGACACCGTCTCTCCTCGCCTTTGCCGAACCTGGGTCAGATCGGCAATGCCAGCTTCAGTAGCTTCTGAATGATACTGTATGTGAAACTGCTCTTCCAGCTGCTTCCATGTTCGAACCGAATCTGGTGGCAACGAGGTGTACCACCCAAAGGCTGGACCCGTGAGAGATTGTGAAAAGAACCTCACACGTAGCTGGTCTGAAGCTGAGACCATGCCCAACTGTGCCAAATATCGGCTCACGTGTTCAATTGAGCTGGTTCCTTCTGATCCACTGAATTTTGTGAAGTCAGGGAGCCGATACTTAGGCGGTAGTGGGATTAGGTCATACTCGTTGGGATACGGCTTGGAATAGCCGATCATTCTCTTCTTCGGCAGGATACCGAACTGGTCTCTCAAGATTGCAGTAATCTGATCCACCGTAGGAGCTACAGAGGTTGAGCTTTCATGACTTGTTCCGGTGGCATATTTAGCTAGCCACGCCTGTTTCTCAGCATCTGCTCGAAGCGCCTCCGCCCGACAACTACTCCTGTTCCGGCGACCCCTCCTGCCGTAATCTGATTCGCCCAGTTGTTGCAGTCCGGCACGTACGTGCACACGTATCCATGTGGAATCTCCTTGGGCGGCTCATACATGAATTGGAACCTTGTAGACGACGTATGCCGGTGAACCTTGTTGCTGTGGAGTTGCAAACGTGTATTGCAGTGGTGGTCTAGTATAGAACGGTATTTCTCCCTGATGAGTTCCTAGAGTAGGTCCTGACGGAGAATACCGATGCTTCATGATTTGTTGCAGCACATGAAGCGCAACGCGCTCCAAAGTGTTCACCAGGCTCTCAGAATGCCGATGTAAAGAATGAGCAACGGCATAGTTAATTTCCTGTCGCAGGGCTCTGGTACGTTCCTCCGAAGGGAGAGATAGATCTATCCCTTCAAGCGCGCCTTCGGGTTGGAACCCTTTAAACCTAATCCCGTGCGAACGGGTCTTCTCGAAAGAGCCGATGCGATCGGCTTCGAAGGTGGCCTTGAGATCATCATATTTCTTCTTGTGCTCAGCAGGCAGATCTTCGTACTTGATCGGTTCTTCCGCCATTTCGGATGTTGACACGGTTGTTGCGGAAGATGGTCCCACCGGGCGTGCCAGAATGTGTTGCCTGCCAAAACCCACCGGCGAGCAGTGGTTAAGCAACACGAAGAGCCGGGAGGCTTCCAAGACTGCAGGGGGCCCTGGTCCCTCGACGTCGTCCCGCAAATGTTCCGGCACACGTCCTAGCGGTTGCAAGGGCGTGCCACCTGACCTATACCTGGTCAGGAAGGTGTTGGATTGCTTCGATTAGCTTCCTGCATGGTAGACACGTAACCATTAAATACGAGCCCGATCGGCTCTCAGGTTGCCCTGTGGATCGGCTCAAAGAGCCGATCGCCCCATGATTCTCGTCGGGATAACGATGACATGGGGCTCCTGCTTGATCAATATAAAGTTAAACCAATCTACGACAGTTTAGGGTTTTCACCGCATGATCGGAACATCCTACGCGTAGTTGAGCCTAATAGACACGAAAGATAATGGAAAACTAACCCTAAAAGAGGCCTAAAAACCAACATTAAGTTAATTCCCGGAACATCCCTCTTAGGACTAACAAACCGTACCTTACGTACTACCGGATCGTTCAACCCGTTTGCAAGGCCTAACCATACAGATATTAAACCAATCCTTGAAGAATCAAGGAGCAACTATAACAGATTGGATCTACTAAATAACGAACAAGCAAGGTGCTGCCCTTACACCTAGATAGGTATAAGGGCAGCTAGATATCGAGGGACTGCATAGTTAAGCAAATATGCATAAGAAAAGCATCCATGCAAGCCCCAACACATCTATGATAAATAGTGCTACTCGCCATCAACAACGCTTCAGCACGAGCAACACAAGGTAACGAATAAACGCGTACTGCCTAGATCGCAAGATGCGATCTAGGCAGCATGATGCTTACCCGGAAGAAACCCTCGAAAGAAGGGGTGGCGATGCGCCTGGTTTGTGTTTGTTGTGAACGTGATTGTCCTCCTTTCTCGATAACCCTAGATACATATTTATAGTCCAAGGGACTTTCTACTTCGGGCGTGCACCGAACCGTGCACGGGTTAAACTCTATCTTTTAATTCTAAACTAAGATGCAATCTACTATATTTACAGATACACGGGCAATCTAGCCCAAACTCTTCGTGCAAGGCTGCTTCAAAGACGCTCCACGTGTATATCCTTCAAGCCCATCTTCACTTACGGCCCATCTCCTGATTTGGCCAAAATCTGGTGATAACAATGTGCCATGCATATATATGTGTTTAATTTGAGGATTTCAATCGCTCTCTCGTATGTAGCTCTCTCTCTACCTCTCTCTCTCTGTCTCTCTCTCTCTCTCGTTGGTGGCTAACAACACACACATGCACTTTGTGCGCAAAGGCATGCACCTCTAATAATGTGTGCGCAGTCGATCGATCTAGTTTTGATTAATCATAGCACGCAAATAAAGAAGTTGTATTTGAATCCACACAACCTAATCTAAAACCCATAACCCCTAACATGGCCTAATTAATCAACCCCTTATCTCTACCTAATTAGTGGAAATTGCACAAAATCAAAAGGGGTTCCTCACTAATTATGCATATCTGCTAGATTGTGATAAACTTTTGCCCCATATATATTTGGTGGATGGGTTTATCTTGGCATGTAAAACAATTAGTGTTTGCAAATGGCGTTGTCAAAATTTATGTACAAATGATTTCTTTCCATCCAAAGTGCATAAAATGGGAGTTTTAATGAAGAAAGTAGAAATAAAACAGCTCAACATGCTTCCACAC
Source organism: Lolium perenne (assembly GCF_019359855.2). Classification (NCBI taxonomy): domain Eukaryota; kingdom Viridiplantae; phylum Streptophyta; class Magnoliopsida; order Poales; family Poaceae; genus Lolium; species Lolium perenne. The sequence goes on from NC_067248.2 coordinate 88,442,688, forward strand.
CCCGACTTTCACACGAAGTAGAGCATATTTAAAGGATAATTCCAGAGTTTTACTATTTTTCAAGCAACTTTGCTAATTTTCCCCCACTCACATGACTTTATGTCGATTTAACGAAAATATGGCGAATTTAAACTACATGGGCGGGATAGTTTGAATTGTGCGCGCGGCAAAGGGAACCGCCTATTCCTCAACCTTGTGCACGGAAAATTACACACGCAACTCCATTAAACGCCACCTACCGACCTTAATTATCACCCCGGCGGCCCGGCCGCATGACCGCCCACCCACCCCTACACAACTTATCCCCGTCCGTGCGAAGAGCTTCCCCTCCCCGTCCCGTCCGTGCGAAGAAGAAGCTTCCCCTCCCCGTCGTTCTTCTCGAGACGCATCGGCGGTCAAGTTGATCCACGGTAGGGCTGCTATCTCTAGCTCAATCATGTATCGGGCAAGACGGCCTAACGATTTATATTTTCTTGATGCTGCTAAAAAAATTCGTCAGTATGCTCGAACTAATTGGCACTTTATAGTTTTCCGCTCAATTTGTCATCGATCAATTTGTTCATTTGCGTGGGCATATAGAGTCAGTTCTGCACTCGATCCGTTAATTTGCTGAAATGCCATGGCAGAGTTTTGTACACAATCTGTTTGCTAAAATGTCGATGGGCATTTTTTGTTTTGTACTCGACATGATTGCTGAAATGCATAATCATGTAGTATAGTTTTGTACTCGATGGATATACATTTCCTACTTCGCCTTAAATTAATCACCAACCACTGTATCTCATAATTAAACAGATGGACAGAACTTGGATACTGCATGGACACTTATGTTCCCCTTCATATATAAATGGTGTTCAACCCTTTATGGGGTTTATTAGAGCTCATGAAGGTCACAACCTGGACGTGTATTTCCCGCGCTGCACATGTATGAATGGTGAGAAGAGGCCTCACCCTGTAGTGGCAGATCATTTACACATATTTGGGATGGACCGCACATATGTTAGGTGGGTTTAGCATGGTGAACCATATAATGATCCTTTAGCAGGAGAAGCAGATCTTGCTCACACTGTATGTGTGCTGGCATATGTAGTTAATTATTTATATTGATGCTGCCGCTGTTTCAATCAATAGTTTGCATTGCTGTGCAAGGTTACGTACTCAAATTTAACTTGTTGCGAGATGGATGGACGGGAAGGAGAGAAAAAGCGCTTGCTTCAGAAACGGGTTTCAGCTCGGGACATGTCTTTGTGCCAGATGAGAAGGTAAATATGTAAAACGGCATTTGTTCAGGTTGCATCCCTTAGATGTTTGTCTAATCGGTTAATGTACTAATTGCAGAAGCATAGATTTGAAGAGGTCTCTCAGTTTGATGGGAGATTTGAAGATGAATCTCAGTTTGATGCACCTGTGGATGGTACTGATGACGATCCTTTCATAGATGAAGGTCCTGCACCTGAGATTATCCAGCCTACAGAAGGAGGCCGTGGACCGAGTACACAGCTTTGCGTTGAAGTGGATGCACGCCTGGAGATCATCAGGGGCGTCCGGGTAGTCTCAAGACCACCCAGCCCTGATGCACCTGTGGATGGTACTGATGACGAGCCTCTCATAGACGAAGGTCCTGCACCTGAGATTATCCAGCCTACAGAAGGAGGCCGTGGACCGAGTACACAGCTTTGCGTTGAAGAGGATGCACACCCAGAGATCATCAGGGGCGTCCCGGTAGTCTCAGGACCACCCAGCCCTGATGCAAAATGTTGAGCTACTTTATGATTCGTACTCTTATGTTCTGGTGCTATAGTATGTTATGATTTGTACGCCTTTGGCGCTAGATTAAGCATTCAGTGGATGATCGCGTTGCAAAATTCGACACCCACACAATCAGTTCATCGTATGAGTAGTAGCACAATTACTTCTACAGCGATTCCTGCCAGCGCATTAGTTGGTAGAATGAAACACTTTCAGGTACTCCCCTCTGATTCATATTAATTGACTCAATTCTGTCTAGATATGGATGTATCTAGATGCATTTGTTAACTAGACTAACAAACTTGAGTCAGTTAATATGAATCTGTGTAAACCGCCCAAGTCCTCGAGCAGCTAGTTTATTGACTCTGGACTCCAAGCCTCTCACGGCAAGCCATCGACGAAGCTTTGACCAGATCTTGGCCCGCAATTTTTTTTGTGTGGCGAATAGCAAAGCTTTGACCAGTTCCTCTCGGGATACAGCACGCCGGTGAGCTTGCACGGTTGCCATGAGCACTTTCCGGCGGAACTTCCTCTTCAGCGCCCTCAAGCCGCTGCTGCGAGACAGCACGTAGTGCCTCGAGGTGGACGGAATTCTGGATCTCAGGGCGGGGGGTCCGCATCGTCCGGGAGCGATCTCCAGCGGGTTAACGAGGACATGCATGGCGGCCAGGGGATTTGTTTTTTTTTTTTGGTTTGAGCTTGGGATTTGGGGTTTTTTCGGATAGGGGAGGAGGAACCGAGGAAGAGGAAGAACAGCCGCGTGCTTGGCGCGTGGCGGTGTGCTTGAATTTCGAATTTTCGTGAAATGTTTCATTTCCCCGCTACAATTCGGGGGTTTCTTGACGCGCCAATGCGTCCCGCCGGGCAGCTTCAAGTGAATTTGGGGTGCCACACTATGGGCCCTAGTTTCAGTGAGACATGTAATGACTAGTCACATCAGTAAGTTCACTGTGTAATAAAATATGTTACCCCTCCCCTTTATGTAGCACCCCTTCTCTCCCGATCGAGTGCCGATTGCCGACGGATGCAAGCCGCTAGCTCGATCCCCTCCTTTCGCCTCCACCGTCCAGGCATCCAGCTTGGAGGGGCAAGCTGCATCTAGACCAAGCGGATTAGGTAGGACTAGTAATGTTCTTTCCTTTCTCGAGATCGGTTCTTTTTTCCTCTCCTCGATATCTTGCGCATCTCTTTCCTATTCTGGGCGAAGGGGTGTCATTCTGGTCACCCTCGAGCTGGAAGTGATTGATGGGGGTGGGGGCTACCTTTGCTTGGATTGGGATGTTCTTCCTTTATTTGTCGACATTTGCAACCTTTGTAGTTTCTGCTGATCCTCATTGTATCTTTTGTCAGCTTGTACAAGAAAGGAAAGACCTCGGCGGTGGGGGCAATGGAGCGTAAGGCCACCACGCATGTGGGCAATTGGCTGAACCTGAGCTGCGTCCCCAGCCCCGCGAAGCAGGTACTCCGTTTGCTTATCCACTCTTTACCTTTTAAGTGTCTCTCTGCATCCTCAATCTGTTCCTGTTCTGGAATATACTTAAAGTAGCACATGTCTTCAGCTGTTTGTGCGTAAAGCTTCTGTGACACCATGCTCTATATTCTCTGTATCAGGTTGGTACCTCCAGGTTCCGTGCTGAGGCTATGGGGAACGAGAATAGCGCCCCACCTGCTGCAGGAGCATGGCCCGATCTGCAACACAAGAAGCGAAATGCCACTGCCGAGCTGGGCAGGGACCGCCAGGGGGTAATTTTTTTAACCAACTTACCATGATGTAGTCTGAATCTGATACTCCCTCAGATCCAAATTAATTGACTCAACTATCTGTAGATACGGATGTATCTAGATGTGTTTTAGCTCTAGATACTACTGCCTCCATCCCAAAGCTTTGGGCTTATATTATTTTTAGAAAGTCAAACTATACCATGTTTGACTAAGCTTTTACCAAAAATCAGTAACATGCAAAATACAAAATTAATATCATTAAATAGATAATAAAATATATTTTCCTATGGTATCTACACAGTATTATATTTGTTGATAGAATGTTCTAAAAATTTGGTCAAACTTTGCTTGTTTTGATTTCTCAAAAATAAATAAGGCTTAAGCTTTTGGATGGTGGTAGTACATTCATATCTAGACAAAGCTGAGTTAACTAGTTTTTTTGTCTGTCCATAGCTAGTGTTCACGCTGCAAAAGGCTAAGAGCATCCACTATATGCATCAGTCTATCTCATAGAGTAATTCACTATCACTGCTGAGGTCTGCCTTTTGTTTTGCAATTCATATGCAGACTGAAACTTTAGGGCCTTTACTCAAAAGGAAGATCAGAACTGCGGCTGATCAGGCTGCCAGTATGTTGATGCCGCCCCCATCTTCTAAATGCCTCTACAAGCACAAGGCCACGCGCCAGTGGTGGTGATCTTTTAATGAATATGGTATATTTTCTTAATCCACAAAACATGCCTTGATTTTTCTCTGTTTATTGTCGGTTTTTTCTATGCTTGCCAAAAGTTTACAACAACAACAACAACCAAGCCTTTCAGTCCCAAACAAGTTGGGGTAGGCTAGAGTTGAAACCCATAAGATCTCGAAGCCAAAAGTTTAGAAACACCAAAGTCGTTTGCTTACAATCATCATATAGTAATGTTCATCTACTCCAGTTCCCCTAACCCAACAAAAAATGATGTTAATTACGATTTTTAGATTAAAAGAGCACCATTAGGCGCTGTTAATTACGACTTTGAGATTAAAATGTCATTTGCAATTGTTAATTACAATTTTGAGACAAATGGTTAGTTTAACCTCGATCTCTTCTGCTCTCCATTTTTCCCAACCGAACAAAAATGTAACCATTCCATTCCTCTGAAATGGAACCATTCCATTCCATTCCACGCTATTTCAGAACCGAACACACCCTTGCATTGTTGTGAACTGTTGTCCATACACGGCCATACCCTTCCACTTACATCCAGCACTATATGCATCAGTCTATCTCAGAGTCATTCAATATCACTGCTGAGATCTGTTCCCATTCTTCTGCAGGCTGAAACTGCTGCGCCTTTACTCAAGTGGATGCAAAATGAGGCTAATGAGGCTGCTGTGAGGACGATGGTGCCGACACCATCTTACGAAAACCTCTACGAGCACGAGGCCATGGGCCAGCTGGGTGGTGACCTTTTAATGAATCTGGTATATTTTCTTAATCCACATACATGATTTCATTATTATCTGTTTAATTACTGTTGGCTTTGTCTAATGCTTACCAAAAGTTCAGAAACACTACGTTTGCTTACAATCATCATACACTAATTTTTCACTTTTCAGTCTGTCTCATCCAGTATATAAACTGTTCATTTCCATTGGCTTCGTTTGTAATCATTTGCATTGTTGTCAACTGTTCTCTATGCACAACCCTATTCTTCCACTTACACCCCGCACTATTTGCATCAGTCTATCTCATAGATTTATTAAAGATCAATGATGAGTTCTGTTGCTATTCATATGCAGGATGAAACTTCTGTGCCTCTACTCAAATGGATAAAAAATGATCCTGATGAGGCTGCTGTGAAGACGATGGTGCCGCCACCATCTTCTGAAAACCTCCTCAAGCACAAGGCCACGGGCCAGCTGGGTGGTACCCTTTTCAGTAAGCAGGTATATTTTCTTAATCCTCATACATGATTTGATTTTTGTCTGTTTATTGCCGGCTTTGTCTAATGCTTACCAATAGTTCAGAAACACACACACCTATTCTTCCACTTACATCCAGCACTATATGCATCAGTGTCTCATAGATTCATTTTATATATCACTGCTGATGTCTGTTGCTCTTCAATTTTCATATGCAGACTGAAACTGCTAATCCTTCATTGGTCAAAAGGATTGCAACTGCTGCTGATGAGGCATCTGCAGAGGCTTCCACCAAGTTACTGTCAGCCCCACCTTCTGGATGCTTATATAAGCTCAAGTCCAAGGACCAGCCGGGCCGTAACCATCCAAGGGTTCGGGTATATTTTCTTAAGCCACATATACATGCCATGATTTATGTCCGATATTATCACCGCTCGTCTAATGCTTTTTGGAATTCGGAAACACCAAATTAGCATGCTTATATTCATCATACACTAATTTTTCACTGTTCAGTTTGTAACATAGTGTTATGCACTCGCTTGTCAACATTTGCATTGCTCTGAACTATGCACTTTACACAACCTAATTCTTCCACTTACATTCAGCGCTACGCACCAGTAGTACCTCCCATGTTTCCTTCACCATCCCGATGCCGAGCTTGCGGGAATATGGCGGGCCCATGTACATACCCCGCATATAACACCTCCTATGGCTCTATCTACCTTTCTAGTAGCTCCTTCACAGATTTACAGGTATGTATTCTTAGTGGTTTTGCATGAATTGGCATATAGTAAAGTCTTGTTTTTAGTCTTCCTGCTTCTTACATTTGTATCAATTTTCACATGCAGACTGTACCTTGTGAACTTCGTCTAATGATTAACCAGATGTGTCCGCATGAAGGGTCTTTCACTATGCATGGCAATGGCAAATTGATGAACACCTACAAGGTCTATGAGGTGTATGTCTACAAGACGCAGGCCATCACATATTTGTATGGACATGATTGGAGAAAGTTTGCTTTTGACTACTGTCTGAAGAAGGGCGACGAGCTGAGGATCAGAAACTCAAACGGGCAGATATACGTAATCGCTTACGTAGTTGGAGACACTTCCAAATATATAATATGTAACTTTTTCTACTCATATCTTTTGATAACTGCATTACGAGCAGTTGTTCTAAACCATTCCCTCTGTTCTAGCTTGTGGGTTTAACATGATCAAAGCTGCAGATCCACGATGGAACAGGAGCGGATGTCACAAAGGGCAACCACACCAAAGACCGGCACCGGCTTCCCACTCTCCTGCATCAGCACCGGTTCCTGTACCAGCTCCGTTTCGCATCTACCCAGCAGTCCCCTACATCAGCATTGGTTCCTGTAGAGGCCCCATATACTACACACCTGTGAGACTCTGCATCGACCTTGGTTCCTCTAGCTGCACCGTTTCTGCACCTGCCCAAGTCTCTGCATCAGCACCGGTTCCTCTAGAGGCACCGTTTACTACACCTGCCCAGCAGTCTCCTGCATCAGCACCAGCTCGTGTACCAGCCCAGGCTCCTGCACCTGCCCCAGCCAGATCACCAAGGTCTCAGCTCATTGTTGTGGCCACCCGTGTGGTGACCAGGACGCATCTGAAGGCTATGTTCGTGAGTATATGACAGCATAACTGCTCTTATCTTGATGTCTTCTCTGCTCAAAGTCTCACATGGTTCAGTGTATTGGTGCCATTGACTAATTTTTGGTGGTATCTCTTGCTTTGAATCAGAAATTGCCTAAAAGTATCTCCAAGGATCTCAATGCTGGCCGAAGGGGCAAGATATCCCTCGCCATGGAGACTGAAGGTCTCACCGTGGAGGGACGGTACTCCGTCAGTCCCACAAATGGCCGCTTGGCTGTTACTTCCAGGTGGAAAAAGTTCATTGACGGTGCCAAACTTCGCATTGGATCAAAGTTGAAGGTCAAGATCTTTCGATGCCGCTGTGACATGCTGGTCATAAAGTTCGCGGTTGTCTAGTTCTGTTGTCCCATGAGCCCTTAGCAAATGCATTTGTAGTTATACTTATATAAGGTTATCTTATCTGAACTGCTAATTAATTGTATGGGTGGTAAAACTCTGGCAAGCTTTTGCTCTTAGCAAGTATGTATGTATGATCAGCTATTATGATAACTAATGTTTGTGTTCATCTTAATTTGCATTTCCGTTTTAGAAAAAAAACTTAATTTATATTTTGGCTGACCTGTTAGAGAACTATCAGATTGAACCCACAACATGATTCAAATAGATTCATTACACCGAGCCACATGTCTTGACCTTGCTATACACTAGTTCCATTAATCAGTGCAAAAAGGCTTACCTGAGCTGCCTGAACCATGGCAGATTCGAATCCACCTTATCTATCTAGAAATACAACCTTTGCAGAAAGAGGATTTGCAGTATGGGGAGGCTGACATTGGGGACCCATGAGCCAGCAGCGTCGTCAACGTTTTAAAAGTGGCAGGAGATCGAAAGAAAAAATAAGCCAAAAATCAGTTGGTAAACAAATTCAAGAAAAGAAACATTTACCTTTCTGAGAGGATGACATGCGGGACCCATGAGGCAGCAGCATCCTCAACTATTTCAAGGCGGCAGGGGATCAAAAGAAAAAAGGAAATAGCCAGAAATTAATTAGGGTCAAAAATAAATCCATCAAAGGAAACTTTTATTGTTAGAGGATGACATGTGGGACCGACTTGCCAGCTGCGTCGTCATCGTTTCAAAGGGGGCAGGGGATCAAAAGAAAAAGGCAAATATCCAGAAATTAGGGGAAAAAAATAAATCCAACAAAGGAAACTTTTATTGTTCATAGAGGATGACATGCGGGACCCATGAGCCAGCAGCTTCCTCAACGTTTCAAAGTCGGCATGAGATTGAAAGAAAAAGGCAAGTGACATAATATCAGGAGCCAAAAATAATCCAAGAAAAGAAATTTTATTGTACATAGAGGATGACATGCGGGTCCCATTTTGTAGCAGCGGTCTCAACGCTTCCAAGGCAGCACAGGACCGAAAGAAAAATGAAGTAGCCAGAAATCAGGGTGTGAAAAAAATCGAAGAAAAGAAAGATTTCAATTGGGCTGTATCTGGACATCTGGGCCTTCGAACTATCCTGCTGGGCCTTTTGACTCGTACAATTTCAGCCCACTCCAAAACAGGAAAGGTCGGATTTTTCTCAAAAAAAAACAGGAAAGTCCTATGCTTCGCAAAAACAAAAAACAAGGAGATTCAACATATAAGTTTGTTTATGTAGATATAAAGATTTAATTTATCCGTTTGCAATAGCTCAGAGCAAAATACAACGTTTATTGTCTGCAAAATAAAATATCACATGTTTCTTGTACGGGGAGGCTGACATCGGGGACCCATGAGCCAGCAGCGTCGTCAACGTTTCAAAGGCGGCAGGGGATCGAAAATAAAAAAAGCCAAAAGTCAGTTGGTAAAAAATACAAGAAAAGAAAACATTTATCATTCTGAGAGGATGACATGCGGGACCCATGAGGCAGCAGCATCCTCAACGTTTCAAAGTCGGCATGAGATCGAAAGAAAAAGCCAAGTGACATAATATCAGGAGCAAAAAATAATCCAAGAAAAGAAACTTTATTGTACATAGAGGATGACATGCGGGTCCCATTTTGTAGCAGCGGTCTCAACGTTTCCAAGGCGGCACAGGACCAAAAGAAAAATGAGGCAGCAGCATTCTCAACAATTCCAAGGTGGCAGGGGATCAAAAAAAAAGGAAATAGCCAGAAATTAATTAGGGGTCAAAAATAAATCCACCAAAGGAAACTTTTATTGTTCATAGAGGATGACATGTGGGACCGACCTGCCAACATCGTCCTCATCGTTTCAAAGGGGGCAGGGGATCAAAAGAAAAAGGCAAATAGCCAGAAATTAGGGGTCAAAAATAACTCCAAGAAAGGAAACTTTTATTGTTCGTAGAGGATGACATGTGGGACCCATGAGCCAGCAGCTTACTCAACGTTTCAAAGGCGGCATGAGATCAAAAGAAAAAGGCAAGTGACCAAATATCAGGAGCCAAAAATAATCCAAGATTTATTGTACATAGAGGATGACATGTGGGTCCCATTTTGCAGCAGCAGTCTCAATGTTTGTAATGCGGCTTGAGATCAAAAGAAAAAGAAAGTAGCTAGTAATTAGGGGGTGAAAAAAAATCCAAGAAAAGAAAGTTGATGGACATAGAGGATGACATGCGGGTCCCTTGAGCCAACAGCTTACTCAACGTTTCAAAGGGGGCAGGGGATCAAAAGAAAAAGGCAAGCCAAAAATCAGAGGGTGAAAAAAAAAATCCAACAAAGGAAACTTTTATAGCACATAGAGGATGACATGCGGGTCCCATGAGCCAGCAGGTTCCTCAACGTTTCAAACGTGGCATGAGATCGAAAGAAAAAGGCAAGTGACCAAATATGAGGTGCCAAAAAAAACTCCAAGAAAAGAAAGTTGATTGCTCATAGAGGATGACATGTGGGTCCCATTTAGCTGCAGCGGTCTCACTGTTTGAGAGGCGGCAGGGGATCGAAAGAAAAAGGCAAGTGACCAAATATCAGGAGCCAAAAATAATTCAAGAAAAGAAAGTTTTATAGTCCATAGAGGATGACATGCGGGTCCCATTTAGCAGCAGCGGTATCACCGTTTGAGAGGCGGCAGGGGATCGAAAGAAAAAGGCAAGTGACCAAATATAAGGTGCCAAAAAAAATCCAAGAAAAGAAAGTTTTATAGTACATAGAGGATGACATGCGGGTCCCATTTAGCAGCAGTGGTATCACCGTTTGAGAGGCGGCAGGGGATCGAAAGAAAAAGGCAAGTGACCAAATATGAGGTGCAAAAAAAAACTCCAAGAAAAGAAAGTTGATTGCTCATAGAGGATGACATGCGGGTCCCATTTAGCTGCAGCGGTCTCAACATTTCCAAGGCAGCAAGGGATCAAAAGAAAAAGGAAGTAGCCAGAAATCAGGGGGTCAAAAAAAATCCAAGAAAAGAAAGAAATTTGGTTCATAGAGGATAACAAGCGGGACACATGATCCTGCATCGTAAACGGCTCGATCGGAGAGCGTTCAACGAGATGGCGCGATCGAGAAAAAAAAACAATGCTAGAGAGGCTGCCATCTGGGCCCTACATCCCTGGGCGGTGCGGATTTGCGTTGACTCGGCCGGCGAACCCGAGAATTCGCGATGCACCACGTCCCGGGCCACCATACGCGACGTTTTGGCCGCTTTCGTCGGGCTAGGTGGCCTCAAAAACGAGAAAAAAAAGTTTTGACATGAACCACGGAGGCACCAAAAATCGTCGGCCATGGTGCACCAGCAACCACGGCGCGACTTCAACTTCGTCGGCCATGGCAACTTTTCTTGTAGTGTGTTATCGTTTACCTACTCGAGGACGAGTAGGAACTAAGCTTGGGGATGCTTGATACGTCTCAAACGTATCTATAATTTCTTATGTTCCATGCTACTTTTATGACAATACTTGAATGTTTTATACATACTTTACAGCATTATTATACATTTTCCGGCACTAACCTATTAACAAGATGCCGAAGCGCCAGTTGCTATTTTCTGCTGTTTTTGGTTTCAGAAATCCTAGTAAGGAAATATTCTCGGAATTGGACGAAATCAACGCCCAGGGTCCTATTTTTACACGAAGCTTCCAGAAGACCGAGGGGGAAAGGAAGTGGGGCCACGAGGCGGCCACACAGCAGGGCGGCGCGGCCCAAGCCCTGGCCGCGCCGGCCTGTTGTGTGGGCCCCTCATGACGCCCCCTGACCTACCCTTCCGCCTACATATAGCCTTCGTCGCGAATACCCCTGTACCGAGAGCCATGATACGGAAAACCTTCCAGAGACGACGCCGCCGCCAATCCCATCTCGGGGGATTCAGGAGATCGCCTCCGGCACCCTGCCGGAGAGGGGAATCATCACCGGATGGGCTCTACATCATCATGCCCGCCTCCGGATTGATGCGTGAGTAGTTCATCCTTGGACTATGGGTCCATAGTAGTAGCTAGATGGTTGTCTTCTCCGCTTGTGCTATCATTGTTTAGATCTTGTGAGCTGCCTAACATGATCAAGATCATCTATTTGTAATGCTACATGTTGTGTTTGGTGGGATCCGATGAATCTAGAATATTATGTCAAGTTGATTATCAATCTATCATATATGTGTTGTTTATGTTCTTGCATGCTCTCCGTTGCTAGTAGAGGCTCTGGCCAAGTTGATACTTGTAACTCCAAGAGGGGGTATTTATGCTCGATAGTGGGTTCATGCCTCCATTGAATCTGGGACAGTGACAGAAAGTTCTAAGGTTGTGGATGTGCTGTTGCTACTAGGGATAAAACATCGATGCTTTGTCTAAGGATATTTGTGTTGATTACATTACGCACCATACTTAATGCAATTATATGTTGTTTACAACTTAATACTGGAGGGGGTTTGGATGATAACCTGAAGGTGGATTATTTAGGCATAGATGCATGCTGCATAGCGGTCTATGTACTTTGTCGTAATGCCCTAATTAAATCACATAGTAATCATCGTTGATATGTATTGAATCTTTATTTGTCAATTGCCCACCTGTAATTTGTTCACCCAGCATGTTAGTTATCTTATTGGAGAGACACCACTAGTGAACTGTGGACCCCGGTCCATTCTCTTACATCTGAATACATTCTACTGCAATCATTGTTTTTACTGTTCTTTGCAAACAAACACCATCTTCCAGTCGATATGCTTAATCCTTTGTTTTCAGCAAGCCGATGAGATTGACAACCTCACTGTTACGTTGGGGCAAAGTATCTTGATTTTGTTGTGCAGGTTCCACGTTGGCGCCGGTTTCACTGGTGTTGCGCCGCACTACACTCCTCCACCAACAACCTTCACGTGCTTCTTGGCTCCTACTGGTTCGATAACCTTGGTTTCTTTCTGAGGGAAAACTTGCCGCTGTGCGCATCATACCTTCCTCTTGGGGTTCCCAACGGACGTGTACATCTACGCGCATCACAAACCTACGCAGTGAATTTGTGTTTATTATCAAACCGGAGAGTGGTTCAGAGTAGCATAGTGAAGTGATAATATCTATGTATTCAATTATGGTATCATTGTTGTGAGTGTACACTAGTGAAAGTTGTTGGGATTCGTAGCATAGAAAACAAAAAATTTCCTACCGCAAGAACGAAAACACAAGCCAAGATCTAATCTAGTAGATGGTAGCAACGAGAAGATCATGAGACTAACCCTCGAAGATTTCCAAAGCCTAACGAGATTAGATCTCGTGGTGGATGTAGTTGATCACTTGCCGCTTGCAAAAGCGCGTAGAAGATCTTGACCGCTTGCAAAAGCGCGTAGAAGAACTTGACGGTGCCACAATCGGGCAGCACCTCCGTACTCGGTCACACGTACGGTGTTGATGAAGACGACGTCCTCCTCCCCGTTTCAGCGGGCAGCGAAAGTAGTAGATCCTCCTCGGAATCCCGGCAGCACGACGGCGTGGTGGCGGTGGTGGTGGAGAACTCCGGCAGGGCTTCGCCTAAGCGTATGCGGGAGAGGTGGTGGAGGAGGAGAGGCTAGGGTTTGGGGAGAGGGGGGGGGGTGCGGCCAACTCATGGCTTGGAGTGGCCGGCCCCCTCCCCTTGGCCCTCATTATATAGGTGGAAGCCCCAAGAGTTGTAGTCCAAGTCTTCAAATAAGACCCCAACACCAAAACCTACCTTTGGTGGGAAACCTACTCAAGATGGGAGTCCCACTCAAGGTGGGATTCCCACCTTTCCTTGAGGGAGGGTGGCCAGCCACCTCAGGTGGAGCCCACCTGGGACTCCTCCCTTAGGGTTTGGCCGGCCAAGCTTGTGGAGTCCCTCCGGGACTCCACCTTCCATAGTGCCTTTCTTCCGAACTTTTCTAGAACCTTCTAGAACCTACCATAAATGCACCGGATCATTTCCAAACTTGGAATATGACTTCCTATATATGAATCTTATTCTCCGAACCATTCCGGACCTTCTCGTGATGTCCTGGATCCCATCCGAGACTCCGAACAAAACTTCGAACTCCATTCCAGATTCCATATCTACTTAAACGACATCAAACCTTAAGTGTGTCACCCTACGGTTCGTGAACTATGCAGACATGGTTGAGACTTCTCTCCGACCAATAACCAATAGCGGGATCTGGTGATCCATAATGGATCCCACATATTCAACGATGACTTAGTGATCAATTGAACCATTTACATACGATACCGATTCCCTTTGTCACGCGATATTTTACTTGTCTGAGGTTTGATCATCGGTATCACGATACCTTGTTCAACCTCGTCTCTGACAAGTACTCTTTAATTACTCGTACCGTGGTATGTGATCTCTTATGAACCATTCATATGCTTGCAAGCTAATCAGATGATATTCCACCGAGAGGGCCCAGAGTATATCTATCCGTCATCGGGATGGACAATATCCCACTCTTGATCCATATGCCTCAACTCATATTTTCCGAATACTTAATCCCACCTTTATAACCACCCATTTACGCAGTGGCGTTTGATGCAATCAAAGTACCCTTCCAGTATAGTGATTTACATGATCTCATGGTCGGAGGATTAGGTAACTATGTATCGGAAAGCTTATAGCAAATGAACTTAATGACGTGATCTTATGCTACGCTTAATTGGGTGTGTCCATTACATCATTCACATAATGACATAACCTTGTTATTAATAACATCCAATGTTCATGATCATGAAACTATGATCATCTATTAATCAACAAGCTAGTTATACAAGAGGCTTACTAGGGACTCCTTGTTGTTTACATAACACACATGTATCAATGTTTCAGTTAATACAATTATAGCATGATATGTAAACATTTATCATAAACACAAAGATATATAATAACCATTTTATTATTGCCTCTTGGGCATATCTCCAACAGTCTCCCACTTGCACTAGAGTCAATAATCTAGTTTACATTTGTAAAGATATAACACCTTGGCCTTCTGGTGCTTTATCATGTTTTGCTCACGGGAGAGGTTTTAGTCAACGTATCTGACACGCTCAGAAACGTATGTACTTTGCAATTCATTTACGTCTCAACGCATCACTCATTTTCCAAATGAGTCGGCATATATGCTTAGTCCTCTGGTGGAACCTTAATTCCGCGGTCTGAAATATGTCACTAATATTGTCATACACAATATAGCTTCAAAGTTCTGACACTATCGGAACTACACCAAGTTCTCAAAGAACTTTTTGACTTACAATCTTTAGTCATTGTCAAAACAATGACATACTCTGCCTTCGTTTGTAGAATCTGTCACAATATTTAGAACTCTTCTAAATCTAGCATTGTGCTACCTTCTAAACAACACTTAGCCTAATTGAGATTTGAAATTCATTTTTATATGTGACCAAATAATATCGTGCAACACTTTACAGCGATTTGTTTGTCATTACCCCATACAAAAACTATACATATATCCTTGGTTCTTCTAAAGTACTCAAGGATATTCTTACTGTCGTCCAATGATCATCACATGAATCATTCTGGTATATACTCATATCACTTTTAGAGCATAGGACATCTGATTGTGTACATATTATTTGTGATCTATAATCACTCATGTGTTTTTACACATTGAGTGTCATATACACTCAAGTCTTGTTAAAACTTCACATGAAAAGAACACCTTCTTTATATTTTTATATTTAACTACTTCAATATTCATTCTATGTACTTTGACTTAAACTTATTATGTGTTTCAATCTATCTTCATAAATCTAGACACTAAATATGTTTCAGTCCATATTCTTTCATTAAAGCTAATTCTCAATGAAACATTTTAATCAATTATATAATTACAATATTTATAATCAACGATATGTCAGCTAGATAAAGTATTACAAATATGTCTCAGCGCTCCCACTTAATTTCTTCCAAATACAAGCATCTTCATCGTTTCTAATGAAATCAAAAACTCTTTGACTATTTCATCCGGTGAAGATTCCAACTCCGCAATACTCACTTCATCCAATTGAAGTTCGTATTCCTATCTAGTATTCTATGGACTAGCAAAACTCTTGGTTGTATCTTGTATACAACTTTAATACACACTTATGTTAAGTAATATATTTTGCCATCCTACTAGCATATCTCATAAAAGAAATATATAGCGATTACTAGAATAATCCACATAGACTATAAGCATTGCTACGGAAGATCTAATCTTATCGTAGTCAAGTCTTTGAACTTTGTCGTAAACAACTTTTCGACAAGTCGTGCTTATTCAAGGATATTTAATCCAAGTCCATCAATTTCATAGATTTATTTACTTTCAAAAAGTATTCACCTATCTTGGATTTCATGGCGCACAGCCACTTTAACGGAGTCAGGGCCCATCATAACTTCTTTGTATGTAGTTGGTTTATCATTGTTCAAAAATCAATCCTTTGTCCACAAATCATTTATTTGATCACAAAGTAAACCAAACCTACAAGGTTCAATAGGTTCTTCGATCTCCATGGCTAAAACACTTTGTAGTCATGGGAGCCATGATCGTCGTGGCCGCTTCCGGAACCATTTCCAATGCTGCGCTACTCTGATCATTATGCTCAGGTTCATAAACCTTATCAAGTTATATTATCCTCCCACTCAAATACTTCGCTAGAAAACAATTTCTTGGAAATAAGCAAGTAACATTAACAAACACTTTTGTCTTTTACTTCATAGTGGAAAGAATCCTCTATCAATTCTATGGGATAACCAACAAAGACATTCATCCGATTTTGGTTGTAAACTTATTTACTTATGCTATGCATACCAAAATTTAAGAAAAAACTAATAGGGTTCATACCCATGCCATAACTCATATGGTGTCATTTCAACGGATCATGATGATGCTCTATTTAGTGTAAAAGCGGTAGTATCTAAAGCATAATCCACAAAAAATATAATGGCGTCATTTTATATTATCTCATCATTAATCCAACAAGGTTTGGATACATCTTTCGGATACTCCATCATCATTATGATACTCCAAGAAATGTGAGTTGTAGAACAATTTCATAACTCTCTTAGATGTTCGCTAAAACTCGTAATTCAAATATTTCCACCATGATCCAATCATAGATATTTGACTTTTCTATTATGATGATTTCCATTTCATGCTGAAATTTATTTGAATCCATTCAAACGTTTCAAACTTCTTCCTTATCGAATATATCCATATTTATATACTCAATTCATTGTTAGAAGTTTTCATGAAGTAGAAGAATCTTCCGCACACAACTATGCCCAGTGAACCACATATATCATCATGTATGTTTCCACAAAGTTAGTTGCCCGTTTCAACTTTTGGCCTATGAACGGTATTTAAATCATTCTCTTTAGAAAAGATTTGCAAATGCCAAACGATTCAAAAATCAAATGACTCCAAAAATCCATCTGCATGGAGTTTCTTCATGCGTTCCTTTCTAACATGACCTAAATGGCGGTTCCACAAATAAGTGGAATTCAAATCATTTGCCTTATGGCATTTTAGCGTCAGTGTTATATATGTGTGTTTCACCATTAAGATTTATAATAACTTTATCCATCGTACATGGAGTAATGTCATAATTTGAAAAACTCATTGTTTTAATTTGACTAGAGCAAAATAACTATTATTAAGTTCTTTATTATAAATTCTAAGGGCTAGGTAGAATGCCAACGACAAACATAATAACACTTTATTATATTCCAGACGTGCATTATTACCATATTCCTTATCAGTCACTTAGGCCAATGTATTCTTGTATTGCGTTGTATTGTATGACATCTCATACCAACCAATCCGGTACAAATACCCAAGAATTTCATTATGTGACTAAACAAGGAATACATCCATAACTTGTATATCATATATATACACCTGAGCTAGACTTTCTAGTCTTTTCTTTATTTTTGCCAAAAATATCTTTTGTAGTTTCTCTTTTAGCTTTCCTCATTCTCAAAAAACATCTCATCTTCAATAACTTCTAGGTCCATTGGTCAAATACCAATAACCTTGAGGTTCTTACTTTGAAGTTGATCATCATATGACAAGTGTTCCAGATTTCACTATTAGTAACTTTGTAATATGATGAACAATTTCACTCATAATTTTATCCATCATATCATGACGACTTTCCGAGACCATGTCTGTACATGCTACGCTCATAAAGTTTAACCTTAGTATTCGCATGTGCAAATCTGGCTTGCACCCGTTGTATGCACTCGTGGAATCTATAACACCCGATCAACACGAGATGCTTCGAAACGACAAGTCTTAGCAACGGTGCATACTAAGGACGATCACTTCATGGATATGCGAATATCGTTAGTGCCCCAAAAGTTGGAGGATTGGGATGCCTGGCATCTTCAACCTTCATACATTCCCATAAAACTTATGAGTTTATGTAGTCTCACCAAATTATATCATCTTGCAATAAGGTCTTAGATATCATATATATCTCATACCTTGCTTATTTCTGAAAACAAAATTTTCAGCTCCTTACTTTTTCAAACGGATTTGAACTTCAAGTTTCACGGAGACAAGATGACTTTAGGTACTAATTGAAATCATAGCTCTTTGAATCAACAATGAGAGGTTTACTAAAAGTTTGCAATAGGACTTAATCATTTCTTGATTCTTTAACAATACGGTACCAGTCCGTAAAGTTACTTTGTCAGATTTAACAGTATTTCAATCTCAATTACAAGACTAACGCATGGTAGAAAACGGATGCCAATTCTACAAATTTAATTCAAAATACTATTCATACTATGTTCATGATAATTAGTTCAAGTTTTAATCTAATTACTAATGAACTCCCACTTAATACAACATCCCTCATAGTTGTTAAGTGGCACACTATCCACATCCACTACACCAAAACCGATCATCACGTGAGATGATGTAGCTTCAATGGTGAACATCAACATGTTGATCATATCATCCATATGACTCGTGTTCAACCTTTCGGTTTCCGTTGTCCCGAGGCCATGTCTGTACATGCTAGGCTCGTCAAGCAAACCCAAGTATTCCGGGTGTGCAAACATGGCTTACACCCATTGTATGTGAACGTAGAGTCTATCACACCCGATCATCACGAGATGGTTCAAAATGACGAACTATAGCAACAGTGCATACGAGGGTAGAACACTTTATTATCTTGATATTAATGTGAGGGATCATCTTATAATGCTACCGTCGCGATCTAAGCAAAATAAGATGCATAAAGGATTAACATCGCATGCAATTCATATGTGATATGATATGGCCCTTTAGTCTTTGCGCCTTTGATCTTCATCTCCAAAGCACGGACATGATCTCCATCATCAACGGGCATGATCTCCATCATTGTCGGCGTAGCGTCAAGGTCCATGGCGCCGTCTTCATGGTTGTTCACCGCGTGCAACAACTATTACAACTACTTTGAAATAATACTACAACATGAAATATAAAGACAACCATAAGGCTCCTGCCGGTTGCCACATTACAATAATGATCATCTCATACATATTCATCATCACACCATGGCCATATCACATCACCAAACCCTGCAAAAACAAGTTAGACGCATCTAATTTGGTTTGCATATTTTACGTGGTTTAGGGTTTTCGAGTAAGATCCAATCTACCTACGAACATGAACCACAACGGTGATACTAGTGTTGTCAATAGAAAGAGTAAATTGGATCTTCACTATAGTGGGAGAGACAGACACCCGCAAAGCCACTTATGCAATACAAGTTGCATGTCGAATGTGGAGCAAGTCTCATGAACGCGGTCATGTAAAGTTAGCCCGGGCCGCTTCATCCCACTATGCCGCAAGATGCAAAGTGCACGAACTAAAGACAACAAAAGCATCAACGCCCACAAGACAATTGTGTTCTACTCGTGCAACCAATCTATGCATAGACACGACTCTGATACCCCTGTTGGGATTCGTAGCATAGAAAACAAAAAATTTCCTACCGTAAGAACGAAAACACAAGCCAAGATCTAATCTAGTAGATGGTAGCAACGAGAAGATCATGAGACTAACCCTCGAAGATTTCCAAAGCCTAACAAAATTAGATCTCGTGGTGGATGTAGTCGATCACTTGCTGCTTGCAAAAGCGCGTAGAAGATCTTGACCGCTTGCAAAAGCGCGTAGAAGAACTTGACGGTGCCACAATCGGACAGCACCTCCGTACTCGGTCACACGTACGGTGTTGATGAAGACGACGTCCTCCTCCCCGTTCCAGCGGGCAGCGAAAGTAGTAGATCCTCCTCGGAATCCCGGCAGCACGACGGCGTGGTGGCGGTGGTGGTGGAGAACTCCGGCAGGGCTTCGCCTAAGCGTATGCGGGAGAGGTGGTGGAGGAGGAGAGGCTAGTGTTTGGGGAGAGGGGGGGTGCGGCCAACTCATGGCTTGGAGTGGCCGGCCCCCTCCCCTTGGCCCTCATTATATAGGTGGAAGCCCCAAGAGTTGTAGTCCAAGTCTTCGAATAAGACCCCAACACCAAAACCTACCTTTGGTGGGAAACCTACTCAAGATGGGAGTCCCACTCAAGGTGGGATTCCCACCTTTCCTTGAGGGAGGGTGGCCGGCCAACTCAGGTGGAGCCCACCTGGGACTCCTCCCTTAGGGTTTGGCCGGCCAATCTTGTGGAGTCCCCACCTTCCATAGTGCCTTTCTTCCGGACTTTTCTAGAACCTTCTAGAACCTGCCGTAAATGCACCGGATCATTTCCAAACTTGGAATATGACTTCCTATATATGAATCTTATTCTCCGGACCATTCCGGACCTCCTCGTGATTTCCTGGATCCCATCCGAGACTCCGAAGAAAACTTCGAACTCCATTCCAGATTCCATATCTACTTAAACGACATCAAACCTTAAGTGTGTCACCCTACGGTTCGTGAACTATGCAGACATGGTTGAGACTTCTCTCCGACCAATAACCAATAGCGGGATCTGGTGATCCATAATGGATCCCACATATTCAACGATGACTTAGTGATCGATTGAACCATTTACATACGATACTGATTCCCTTTGTCACGCGATATTTTACTTCTCTGAGGTTTGATCATCGGTATCACGATACCTTGTTCAACCTCGTCTCTGACAAGTACTCTTTACTCGTACCGTGGTATGTGATCTCTTATGAACCATTCATATGCTTGCAAGCTAATCAGATGACATTCCACCGAGAGGGCCCAGAGTATATCTATCCGTCATCGGGATGGACAATATCCCACTCTTGATCCATATGCCTCAACTCATATTTTCCGAATACTTAATCCCACCTTTATAACCACCCATTTACGCAGTGGCGTTTGATGTAATCAAAGTACCCTTCCAGTATAAGTGATTTACATGATCTCATGGTCGAAGGATTAGGTAACTATGTATCGGAAAGCTTATAGCAAATGAACTTAATGACGTGATCTTATGCTACGCTTAATTGGGTGTGTCCATTACATCATTCACATAATGACATAACCTTGTTATTAATAACATCCAATGTTCATGATCATGAAACTATGATCATCTATTAATCAACAAGCTAGTTATACAAGAGGCTTACTAGGGACTCCTTGTTGTTTACATAACACACATGTATCAATGTTTCGGTTAATACAATTATAGCATGATATGTAAACATTTATCATAAACACAAAGATATATAATAACCATTTTATTATTGCCTCTTGGGCATATCTCCAACAAAAGTATGATCCCTAGGCCTTGTTTCCAAGCATTGAAACACCTTTTACAAACAGTTCTGCTACATGTTTGCTTGCTGCCATTTTTATTTCAGATTGCAATTACCACTTACAATCATCCATATTACTTGTATTTCACTATCTCTTCACCGAACTAGTGCACCTATACACCTGACAAGTGTATTGGGTGTGTTGGGGACACAAGAGACTTCTTGTATCGTAATTGCAGGGTTGCTTGAGAGGGATATCTTTGACCTCTACCTCCCTGAGTTCGATAAACCTTGGGTGATCCACTTAAGGGAAACTTGATGCTCTTCTACAAACTTCTGCACTTGGGGGCCCAACACTATCTACAAGAATAGAAGCGTGCGTAGACATTACGAGGGCCGAGCCCGCCTCTGCGTCCGCCTTGTTTGGCCACCGTGAAGCCCGAGGAGGGCCGCATCGTCCGGTTCGCCAACCTCCTCGTGGTCCTGGACGCCTCCGACAGGGTCGACCGGTTGAGGTTGCCCGCTTCCTTCGCGAGGGAGTGCGCCGGCGAGATGCCCGGCGGTGTGGCCCTGTACCATACCGGTGGGAGCCGATATTGGAGCGTCAACGCCGAGCACCAAGGCCCTGACGTCCTCCTCCTCTCCATCGACTGGAGGCACTTTGTCGTCGAGAACGCCCTCCTGCGCGGGTCTCGGCTGCGCCTCCGCTACCACGGCAGGGGGAACTTCTGGGTAAGCGTCTGGGACCGCGACGGTCGTCGCGTTGCCGTCGCACCCCAGCTCCTGACCCAGTGAAGACCCGTTCAAGGGGCCTTTTGTTGATCCTCCTCTGGGCGAGCTTATCTTGCTCCTGGAGGATCTGCTGCCTCACAGGGGAAAAGGGTGTACTCCTTCTGGTGACAGAATCATAATTAGCAGTAGCATATTTGTAATGTAAATATGCTTTTGAATGAAGTCTGTTAGGGTGCACTCCTGACCCTTGTGGAGGTTTCGTACGTCGTTGTGTTCAGCCACATATCGTCTCGGAGACTATCCTCCGGTCAAAGTAACATAGCGATTAACCCGATCAGGACTAGTCGCTTGTTGCTTTCCAGGCGAGGTAGCTGATGTAAATCGCGAGGGTGTGCCTCAGAGCCCTCCAATAGTATGTTTAGAAGGGACAAGAGCGCATAAGAACCACACAAAGAGTTTGCGAGAGTAGGAGGCGGAGGAGACTTATCTTATTGGAGAGTTGTAATCTTGCGGAGGGACTGGCCCTGGGCGAGGAAGAAAGGCGTCTTGCAATAGCAGTCGATTCCTTGGGGAGGTAAGCATGATGCTCCCTATTTTGGGTAATGACGCACTGCCTGGTTCCTCCAGGAAACAGCTCATGATATACACTTCTTCTGCGCCCTGTGTTCCCTGGTTCCTGTGCGTCTAGTGCTCGAGACATCCAGCATTAGATACCTTGGTGAGGTGGTTGTGACGGGTAAGCCCGAAACAAGAGCTCAAAACCCCAGGATTGATGCTCGAGGGGGATGATCCCGGATAAGACACCATGCCCAGCCCCCGCTCGAGTGGTGCACACATAGGGGTACTCCAGAAAGTAAGAGCGCTTGCTACCTCGGGTAATTACATCTGCTGGCCATCCCGCAAGGGCAAGTGGCCCAGCGCTGCAGAGGTGACCGTGCCACGTGAGCACTTTGGCATGAGACCGCTCGCATGTGAGCCGTGCACACCAAACGACCATTCCGCAACCCTTGATCTCGCGATTGTCGTTGAGTGGGCCGCGTATAAAAGGGATAGGGTTGCATGTTGTCCCGTCTACTCCTCAGTCCTCTTCATTTTCTCTTGCTCCCATCAGATGGCTCCGAAGAGGCTCTTCGCATCCGAGAAGAACAAGGGTCATGTCGTGCTGGAGAGAGCAAGTCCGGCGCCAAGAAGACCGCTGATGTGGGCATTACCCATCGGGTAACCAATACTATGCTGCCTCCTATGGCCCAACCAGGGGCCCATGAATATCACCTACCGACCAAGGGGGCCGATATGTCGGTTCCAAAGAAGGATTCTTGATGAACAAGGCAAGAAGACAATAGACAAGGAAAGTTTAGACATAGAACTCTTTTGTAACCTAGTCGAACCCGAACAGAACTCTCGAGACCTGGCCTGCAATATAAGGGCCAGGAGAGGGTCTACCGAGAGACACACAATCACAACAACTAGATTCATCGTAAGTCTAGAGCTAGGTCATTAGAAATCTTAGTCTCTCGACGAGATCTTAATCATAGCCTTTGGCTACCCCATTGTAACCGATATATTCGATAAGCAAGATTAGACAAGCAGGAAGTAAGGGTTTTACCTCATCGAGGGCCCCGAACCTGGGTAAATCTCTCTCCCTGTCTTTTGGGTATCTGATGTCTCGTGTCAGCCTGCAGGATTCCATCAACCCTAAGCCCCAAAAGGTGGGCATTACCGAGGAGCACCCTCGTCAATTGGCGCCGTCTGTGGAAACCCTGTTGGTGCAAGGCTCGTCATCGGCTGCTTCAGTCATGTCGTCCACAACTCCATCAGCATCGCCGACGTTGTCGTCGACCCCTTCATAACCAAGCTCGGGGAACTCGATTTGATTCGAGTTGTAAGGGTATTTTACCCTTATCCATTATTTTGGTAACAATGACACCGTTGCTAGAGTATTTGGTCTAATACATGTCTATGAGATTATTCTCAGGTATTAGCCAAAAAGGCATAATGGTGTATCAGTGGAACAAGAAGGTAAAAGGAGACGCCCCACGTCAACAGAAATGAAGAAGTGTTGTTCAGCAACTGACCGGCCAATGGCCCGGTCAGGCCGGCTGTGGCGCCGGGTGGCCCAGTCCCGATTGGCCCCTCGACCGGTGCACACCGGGTGCGATCCAGGGGCTTTTCCCCTTCGCCCGGCAGTGGCCCGGCCTGGCGTCCGGTTTGGACCGGACTGGTCCGGTCAGTGGCCCGGTCCGACCGGGCTGTGGATCGGATGCCCCGGCACAAACCGGGTCCTGCTCCAGTGACATCCGAAGGCAATGTACTGCACGACAATTCCAGCTCCAGTCTCGGTCCGGCGCCTGGCCTGGTCAGAACCGGATGGTCCGGCCCCAGGTCTGGTTGACCGGCCTCCTCGAAGAAATTGCTGAGGTGTCAAGTTGCAACTGCCATATTTCAAGTGACACTATAAAAGGCCCTTCTCCTACCTGTGAACAGTTAGGCACTACACTACAAGCTGTTCTTGAGCTCTCTCTCTCTCTCTCATACTCCATTGCTAGAAACACCAAAAGCCTCAGATCTCCCTCCTCCTCCACCCAAACTCAAATCCCTCCGGGGATAAGTTAGAGGAGGGCCTGATCTACCGTTCCACTGAGCCAAATTGTGTTCCCCCTTTTATTCATCAAGAAACTTGCTCTCTAGGGTTCCTTGGAAACCCTAGGTCGGCAAGAGAGGTCTAGAAGCATCCAGGCTGTGGATTTGCTCCTGACAAGAGTGTGAAGGTTTGGAGGCTGCCTCAAAGTCTACCACAAGTGAGTGAGCTATTCCTTCGTGGGATAGGCTCCGGAGAATAGGGCGAGCCTTCGTGGCGTTGGGGAATCCTTCGTGGGACCTCCACCCCTCCAAACGTGACGTGCCTTCTTGCAAAGGAAGGGAACACGGGAATAAACCCTCGTCTCCGCGTGCTACCGGTTATCTCTAACCGAACTCCTTACTTGTGATATAACTGCCTGTGAGAGCATTCGTGCTTGAGTTACTTGTATCATCATATAGGGTGCCTCACCTAGTTTGCATTAGGCTCACCTTTATATTCCGCAAAGCCTAATATTGCAAAGAAAGAATTAAAATTTGTAGAAACCTATTCACCCCCCCTCTAGGTTTACCATCTCTGAACTTTCAATTGGTATCAGAGCCTGGACTCTTTCTAAGGGCTTTACAGCCTTAAGAGTGAGATGGATAAACTATTCGAGGGTCTGGATGAAGATCCTAACCTTTCGGTTTAGGAGATGAAATCCAGATTCTTCGCATATGATGCTGAGAAAAAAAAGAAGGAGGATGAAGTACAAAGCCAAAAGGCACAAATGAATGCCATGCTTAAGAACCTGACTAGTGGGACTTCTAGTGGGGTTTTGGCCCCTCCGGAAAGTTTCCATGAAGTCAATCATGACTATCCCAAAAACACTTCACCCATGCCTCATATAAACCATAGTGGGAATGTTCCCCATTTTGATGGAACTCACTTTCCTTTTTGGAAATCTTATATGGAGTCTCATATTCGCAGCTGCAGTGTGGAGTTGTGGGAGATCATTGTTGATGGATACCGGAAGCCACAAGATCATGTTCGGTTGACCTCCACCGAATTCTACAACCGTCAACTCAATGCTTCTGCACGTGACAAGATTAGGAGTGGCATCAACCGCAAACTCCTTGATCAAGTCAATGACATTGACTCCGCTAAAGAGTTGTGGGATCGGATTGTAGTGCTTCAAGAGGGAACCGATATGATCCAATCGGCTCTTTATGAGTCCGCAAAGACAGAGGCAATTATGTTCATGATTAGAGAAGGAGAATCCTTGGCCGATGCCTATGGAAGGCTTGGTGCTCTTAAAGTGAAGGTCAAAGGCCTTGGATGTGAAAAATACAACGATGGTTTTGAGATGAATGAACAATTCATCAAGTCCAAGGTCATTGCCATGATTGCAGTCAAGCAAAAGGATACCAACCTTGCACTCAACTTGCAAATCCTTACCAAGCAAGCTAATCTGAATGCAGATGACTTAGTCTCCTATGTGGCAGCCAATAAAAACATGGCCAAGACAAGTGACATAGGCATCCCCAATGGGCCTGCCGAAGAAGGTACCCGGGGTTTACTGAAGGCCCACGACCCGAAGTTTTACAAAGCCTAGAGGCCCAATCGGGAGATAGTTTGGAAAGATAGAATTGTATTAGGAATATTGACTTGTAACTATTGCGGGACGGGTCAGAAACCCTCCCGGACTCTGTAACTTGTGTATCACGAAATCCTCGGCTCTGCCTCCTATATAAGGGGGAGTCGAGGGACAAAGAAAGGATCGATTCACCGTTTCACGCAACCCTAGTTTTCATAGCAGTCGAGCACTTTTCCGGCTGAACCTTCGAGATCTACTTGCCCTCTACTTCCAACTAAACCCTAGTCTACAACTTGTAGGCATTGATAAGTTAATCCCTTATCAATTGGCGCCGTCTGTGGGAATTAGAAGCGACAAGGTCCTGATCTTGATGGCACGTTCAACATCTTCGGCATCTTCGGTAGCAAGCAACGCGATGGATCGAGGTAAACAGATCGAAACCGCTCTAGTCGATTTTGTTCCTCACCCACCCTCCCGTATGGATGCATATGCGTATCTCGAGGAGCCCATGGACATGGCGTTCGGAAGGTTCCACTTCCGCATCGGGAAGGAAGGATCTCATCGACTCGCAAGATCAGATTCGGCGGGATCGGTTGCAGCTGGTTCCGATTCATCGGGATCGGTTTCATCGTTCGAGTATGGCGATGAAGAGATTTCGTCGGCAACATCCTCAAAGCTTGCATCAAGCGACGAACTCGTCAAGATCTTCGGCAACATATCCGTCGGGTCGTCTGCGGGCTGATGTCTACTCACGCTTCTTTTCCTGTAGACAGTGTTGGGCCTCCAAGAGCAGAGGTTTGTAGAGCAGTAGCAATTTTTCCCTTAAGTGGATCACCCAAGGTTTATCGAACTCAGGGAGGAAGAGGTCAAAGATATCCCTCTCAAGCAACCCTGCAATCACGATACAAGAAGTCTCTTGTGTCCCCAACACACCTAATACACTTGTCAGATGTATAGGTGCACTAGTTCGGCGAAGAGATAGTGAAATACAAGTAGTATGGATGTATATGAGTAGTAATAGCAATCTGAATAAAATATGGCAGCGAGTAAACATGCAACAGAACAGCAAATAAGCGGTGTTTGCAGTATTGGAAACAAGGCCTAGGGATCATACTTTCACTAGTGGACACTCTCAACATTAATCGCATAATAAATAATAACTTCTCTCATTTGTGCTACATATACTCTTGTTTGATAATGAACACCATTCGTTGCGTAGGATTACACGAACCCTCAATGCCGGAGTTAACAAGCTCCACAACATTCGATATTCATGTTTAAGTAACCTTAGAGCATAATAGATCTTTGCAAAATAGACCGAGTACTAACATAGCATACACACTGTCACCTTTACACTATGAAGGGGGAATAAATCACATCAATACTATCATAGCGATAATCAACTCCATAACCTACAAGAGATTATGATCATAATCTACGACAAGAACCACACGATGCACGCACTGTCACCATTACACCATGCAGGAGGAATAGACTACTTTAATAACATCACATGAGTAGCACATAACTAGTAGCGATACAAAGCTCATCATATGGATCTCAATCATGTAAAGCAGCTCATGAGATCATTGTATTGGAGTACAGAGAGAGAGATTAACCACATAGCTACAGTAGATCCCTCAGCCCCAGGGGAGAACTACTCCCTCCTCATCATGGGAACGGCGATGGCGGTGAAGATGGCGGTGGAGATGGCTTCCGGGGGCAATTTCCCGTCCCGGCGTCGTGCCGGAACAGAGACTTCTGTCCCCCGAATCTTGATTTCGCGATGGCGGCGGCTCTGGAAGGTTTTCTCGGGTTTCGTCGAACGTGCTCGAGGATTTAGGTCAGGGACGACTAAATAGGCGAAGAGGCGGAGTCGGAGGGGGCCTGGGGCCACCAGACAACAGGGGGGCGCGCACCCCCCCTGGGCCGCGCCGCCACCTTCTGTGGAGCCCCTGGGCCTCCCCTCTGGTGCCTCTCTGGTGTTCTGGAAGCTCCCGGTAAAAATAGGGTACTGGGCGTTGATTTTGTCCGATTCCGAGAATATTTCCTTACTAGGATTTCTGAAACCAAAAACAGCAGAAAACAGGAACTGGCACTTCGGCATCTCGTCAATAGGTTAGTTCCGGAAAACGCATCAAAGCGATATAAAGTGTGAACAAAACATGTAGGTATTGTCATAAAACAAGCATGGAACATCAGAAATTATGGATACGTTTGAGACGTATCAGCATCCCCAAGCTTAGTTCCTACTCGTCCTCGAGTAGGTAAACGATAAAAAGATAATTTCTGAAGTGACATGCTACCAACATAATCTTAATCATACTATTGTAAAGCATATGAGATGAATGCAGCGATTCGAAGCAATGTTAATGCAATGAGTAAACAATTGAATCATATAGCAAAGACTTTTCATGAATAGTACTTTCAAGACAAGCATCAATAAGTCTTGCATAAGAGTTAACTCATAAAGCAATAAATTTAAAGTAAAGGCATTGAAGCAACACAATGGAAGATTAAGTTTCAGCGGTTGCTTTCAACTTGTAACATGTATATCTCATGGACAGTTGTCAATGCGAAGCAATATAACCAGTGCAATATGCGAGTATGTAAGAATCAATGCACAGTTAACACAAGTGTTTGCTTCTTGAGATGGGAGGAAATAGGTAGACTGACTCAACATAAAAGTAGAAGAATGACCCTTCGATGAGGGAAGCATTGATTGCTATATTTGTGCTAGAGCTTTTATTTTGAAAACATAAAGAGAGCATAAAAATAAAGTTTTGAGCGGTGTTTGTTGTTGTCAACGAATAGTAATGGGCACTCTAACCCCCTTGCCAGACAGACTTTCAAAGAGCGGCTCCCATGAAATTTTATTTTTGGGTGGCACTCCTTCCAACCTTTCTTTCACAAACCATGGCTAACCGAATCCTCGGGTGCCTGCCAACAATCTCATACCATGAAGGAGTGCCTTTTTATTTTAGTTTTATTATGATGACACTCCTCCCCACCTTTGCTTTCTCAAGCCATGGCTAACCGAATCCTTCGGGTGCCGTCCAACAATCACATACCATGGAGGAGTGTCTATTTTTGTTAATTAATTTGGGACTGGGAATCCCATTGCCAGCTCTTTTTGCAAAATTATTGGATAAGCGGATGAAGCCACTAGTCCATTGGTGAAAGTTGCCCAACAAGATTGAAAGATAAACACCACATACTTCCTCATGAGCTATAAAACATTGACACAAATAAGAGGTAATAACTTTTGAATTGTTTAAAGGTAGCACTCAAGCAATTTACTTTGGAATGGCGGAGAAATACCATGTAGTAGGTAGGTATGGTGGACACAAATGGCATAGTGGTTGGCTCAAGGATTTGGATGCATGAGAAGTATTCCCTCTCGATACAAGGCTTAGGCTAGCAAGGTTATTCGAAACGAACACAAGGATGAACCGGTGCAGCAAAACTCACATAAAAGACATATTGTAAACATTATAAGACTTTACACTGTCTTCCTTGTTGTTCAACCCAATACTAGAAATTATCTAGACCTTAGAGAGACCAATTATGCAAACCAAATTTTAGCAAGCTCTATGTATTTCTTCATTAATAGGTGCAAAGTATATGATGCAAGAGCTTAAACATGAGCACAACAATTGCCAAGTATCAAATTATTCAAGACATTCTACCAATTACTACATGTAGCATTTCCCATTTCCAACCATATAACAATTAACGAAGCAGTTTCAACCTTCGCCATGAACATTAAAAGCTAAGAACACATGTGTTCATACGAACCAGCGGAGCGTGTCTCTCTCCCACACAAGCATTTATTCAAACAAAAACAGAAACAAAAACAAACAGACGCTCCAAGTAAAGTACATAAGATGTGACCGAATAAAATATAGTTTCAAGAGAAGAAACCTGATAAATTGTCGATGAAGAAGGGGATGCCTTGGGCATCCCCAAGCTTAGACGCTTGAGTCTTCTTGAAATATGCAGGGATGAACCACCGGGGCATCCCCAAGCTTAGACTTTTCACTCTTCTTGATCGTAGTATATCATCCTCCTCTCTTGACCCTTGAAATCTTCCTCCACACCAAACTCAAAACAACTCATTAGAGGGTTAGTGCATAATCAAAAATTCACATGTTCAGAGGTGACACAATCATTCTTAACACTTCTGGACATTGCACAAAGCTTCTGAAAGTTAATGGAACAAAGAAATCCATCCAACACAGAAAAAGAGGCAATGCAAAATAAAAGGCAGAATCTGTCAAAACAGAACAGTCCGTAAAGACGAATTTTAAAATGGCACCAGACTTGCTCAGATGAAAATGCTCAAATTGAATGAAAGTTGTGTACATATCTGAGGATAACTCACGTAAATTGATATAATTTTATGAGTTACCTACAGAGAATTAGGCCCAGATTCGTGACAGCAAGAAATCTGTTTCTGCGCAGTAATCCAAATCTAGTATGAACCTTACTATCAAAGACTTTACTTGGCACAACAATGCAACAAAACTAAGATAAGGAGAGGTTGCTACAGTAGTAACAACTTCCAAGACACAAATACAAAATAAAAGTACTGTAGAAAAATAAACACATGGGTTATCTCCCAAGAAGTTCTTTCTTTATAGATGGGCTCAGTAGTTTTAATGATGCACTCGCAAGAAATAAGAGTTGAGGCAAAAGAGAGCATCAAGAAGCAAATTAAAAACACATTTAAGTCTAACCCACTTCCTATGCAAAGGAATCTTGTACACAAATGAATTCATGAAGAACAAAGTGACAAGCATAAGAGGATAAAACACGAGTAACTTCAAGATTCTCAACATAAAGAGGGGAAACTTAATATTATTAAGATGCCTATAACCATGTTTCCCTCTCTCATAATAACTTTCAGTAGCATCATTGATGAAATCCACAATATACCTGTCACTTAAAACATTCTTATCATGGTTCATGTGCATAGAAGTATCATTAATTTTGGCATAAGAAGAGTTCTTCTCATTAATAGTAATTGGAGCAAGATTATTATCAAGAATTTGAACATGGTAAACAAGTTGCATATTAAGGGAATTGTTTTTGGCAATCCAATCATAACTATGACAAGTTTCATAAGGATAATTATAACCTATATCATAGCATTGTTTATAATAATCATCAAAGGTCGGAGGCACAGTGTCATCATAAGAAATAGAATAGTTATCTTTCACAGTCGGTTTATCTGTGACCATACCATCATTGTTATTAGAAGGAGATGTATCAAACACATAATGATCAGTAGCAAAAGGATTTTCAAACACCCCTTCCCCAAGCTTAGAGCTTTCCATATCATTATGGGAGGAAGCATGGATAGCACTGATACTATCGCAATTATTATCATCATCATTTTCAGAATTAGTTTCCCAGAGATTTGCAATATCAAAAGTAGTGTGCTCATTCAAATCATGATCACTAATGTATGTAAAGGGCATAGGAAGATCATTGTATTCAGATTC
The DNA here is from genome assembly GCF_019359855.2 of Lolium perenne. NCBI lineage: Eukaryota > Viridiplantae > Streptophyta > Magnoliopsida > Poales > Poaceae > Lolium > Lolium perenne. The sequence goes on from NC_067248.2 coordinate 88,474,224, forward strand.
ATTATCATAATAATCATTAGGAGCAACATACTTACGGTTACCTAGCGTTATCTCATTCACGCGGGGATATGCCGTTACCTCTTCCTTTTCCTTCTCCTCGTTCCCTTCTTTAGGAGGAAGAGGCTTGAAGGGTGGCTTGTCCGCATAACCTGATTTACTTTCAGAAACAATAGAAGAAACTTGGGAGGATCCCTCCTTTTCATTAATTAGTTGAAAACACACAGCGGTCCTATCATATTTTGGCAAGGTGTCATCTTCTAAAATATTTTGTATGTAAGTATTTGTATGGCTATTATCAATGCAATAAGAAAAACACCCATGCAGGACATCATCAATATCAAGATCACTCATATGTAACAAAGAGATTTTTCTTGAGAGCTCTTCACACCACAAAAATAAAGTAAGTTCATCATGCTGATTAGGAGTAATTTCATCATCACAATACACATTTGCAGCACTCATTGGGTTCAAATTATCATTGGAGGAGCATTGAAAATTAAAATGACCCACTTCATGGCAAACTTCACAAATAAAAGGATAGAGGGCACACACTTTTTTACCTAGATCATCTAGAGCCCTAAACCACTTTCTAGTTCTTTCATTAATATGATGGGTACAATATTCATCTTTGATTTGATTAATTCCACAAGGTCTATGCATTCCACAAAAATTAACATGCTTATAGGAAATAGCATTCTTAGGAGTTTGAGCATGCTTATTGCAATTATTAACAGTTTCATCCTTCATGCAAGCGTCTTTGAAAGGTTCATGATACTTATCAAAATTCTTCCTAGGCAATTCAATGTGAGAAACAAAAACTTTATAAAGATTTGCAATAACTTGAGAGTCAAGACCATAAGTAGCACTCATATTTCGAAATTTATCAGTATCAATAAAAGTTTCAATGCATTCATAATCATAATTTATACCTGACTCTTTATCTTTGTCGTTCTCCCAATCTTCAGCGTTCTTCTGAATCCGATTAAGAAGGTCCCATTTAAACTCTTCTTTATTGCGCGTGAATGATCCAGAACAAGTAGTATCCAGCAAGGTTTTATCCTGAAAAGAAAGTCTTGCATAGAAATTATCAATGATAACATTACCAGGAAGCTCATGATTGGGGCATTTGAGCATTAAGGACTTCAATCTCTCCCATGCTTGGGTAATATTCTCTCCATCATGTGGCCAAAAATTATATATACGGTTTCGATCTTTGTGAATTTCACTTGGAGGATAGAACTTGGAATAAAATAGAGGCACAATATTCTTCCAATCAAGAGAGCGCCCGTCCTTCAGCAGTTTATACCAATGCGCCGCTTTACCAGATAGCGACATAACAAATAATTTCTTCCTAACTTCATCCATTGAAATACCTGCACACTTGAATAACCCGCATAATTCATGCAAAAACAGTAAATGATCTTCAGGATGAACAGTTCCATCCCCTTCATAGCGGTTATCCATAACACGTTCAATAATTTTCATAGGTATCTTGTAAGGAATACTTTCAGTAGGTGGATTTAAAATGTCACAAGCATCATTAGAGTTATCGCATATGGGAGATAAAGTATTATCAGAGCAAATTTTCTCCCCTAAAGATGGGAGGCTAAAAAGATCACATAAACTAGCTTCCCCAAGCTTAGACTTCTCCATAGCATTAGCAGTAATTGCATTCATACTAATAACATTGCTACTAGCATGCAAATAAGGTTCCATAGGTTTTTTTAATTTTTGCATCAAACAATTCTAAATCGGGAAAAAGATTAAAAAGCTCACTGATGTTTTTGTTGTTTTCCATTATGCCTAACTAGTGAAAATAAAAACAAGAAACAAAAAGATGCAATTGCAGGATCTAAAGGAAATAGCTTCGAGTACTTACAACGGCGCCGGAAAATAGCTTAGTAGCCGAGATCCGGAGTGTGAGTACCTTTTACCTTTCCTCCCCGGCAACGGCGCCAGAAAATAGGTTGATGTCTACTCACGCTTCTTTTCCTGTAGACAGTGTTGGGCCTCCAAGAGCAGAGGTTTGTAGAGCAGCAGCAAGTTTTTCCTTAAGTGGATCACCCAAGGTTTATCGAACTCAGGGAGGAAGAGGTCAAAGATATCCCTCTCAAGCAACCCTGCAATCACGATACAAGAAGTCTCTTGTGTCCCCAACACACCTAATACACTTGTAAGATGTATAGGTGCACTAGTTCGGCGAAGAGATAGTGAAATACAAGTAGTATGGATGTATATGAGTAGTAATAGCAATCTGAATAAAATATGGCAGCGAGTAAACATGCAACAGAACAGTAAATAAGCGGTGTTTGCAGTATTGGAAACAAGGCCTAGGGATCATACTTTCACTACTCTCAACATTGATCGCATAATAAATAATAACTTCTCTCATTTGTGCTACATATACTCTTGTTTGATAATGAACACCATTCGTTGCGTAGGATTACACGAACCCTTAATGCCGGAGTTAACAAGCTCCACAACATTCGATATTCATGTTTAAGTAACCTTAGAGCATAATAGATCTTTGCAAAATAGACCGAGTACTAACATAGCATACACACTGTCACCTTTACACTATGAAGGGGGAATAAATCACATCAATACTATCATAGCGATAATCAACTCCATAACCTACAAGAGATTATGATCATAATCTACGACAAGAACCACACGATGCACGCACTGTCACCATTACACCATGCAGGAGGAATAGACTACTTTAATAACATCACATGAGTAGCACATAACTAGTAGCGATACAAAGCTCATCATATGGATCTCAATCATGTAAAGCAGCTCATGAGATCATTGTATTGGAGTACAGAGAGAGAGATTAACCACATAGCTACGGTAGAGCCCTCAGCCCCAGGGGAGAACTACTCCCTCCTCATCATGGGAACGGCGATGGCGGTGAAGATGGCGGTGGAGATGGCTTTCGGGGCAATTCCCCGTCCCGGCGGCGTGCCGGAACAGAGACTTCTGTCCCCCGAATCTTGATTTTGCGATGGCGGCGGCTCTGGAAGGTTTTCTCGGGTTTCGTCGAACGTGCTCGAGGATTTAGGTCAGGGACGACTAAATAGGCGAAGAGGCGGAGTCGGAGGGGGCCTGGGGCCACCAGACAACAGGGGGGCGCGCCCCCCTGGGCCGCGCCGCCACCTTGTGTGGAGCCCCTGGGCCTCCCCTCTAGTGCCTCTCTGGTGTTCTGGAAGCTCCCAGTGAAAATAGGTACTGGGCGTTGATTTCGTCCGATTCCGAGAATATTTCCTTACTAGGATTTCTGAAACCAAAAACAGCAGAAAACAGGAACTGGCACTTCGGCATCTCGTCAATAGGTTAGTTCCGGAAAACGCATCAAAACGATATAAAGTGTGAACAAAACATGTAGGTATTGTCATAAAACAAGCATGGAACATCAGAAATTATGGATACGTTTGAGACGTATCACGGGCTCAAATATAAGCAGCGATTCCGACAGCGTCGATGCTTTCGATTTCATTGACAGATCTACATCTATTCGTGAGGCTTTCGCCGATCTATACGATGGCGGTGTCACCGATATCGACGACAATCTAGCTTCGACACATCACCAAGTGTATGCCATTGGTGAAGCAAGCCGGGCAGAGCCAGAGACATCAGAGGCTTTCGATGATTTGGGAAATCCATACGTCGATCCCGCTGATCTCACGCGAGGTTTGGGCACCAAATACCTCGGTCCCGAACCAAGATACAAAGTGCAACTCCCGCAAGAAGCTTGGGATAGAGCGACAAGAGCCATGAATGGCACGGAGCCGATGAATACCACTGCAACAGTCGCAGAGTTACAGGCGTACCAATATAGGCTAGCCCGTAAGGGAAAAGAGCTCGAAAAACAAACAGCTGAACTCGAAAAGAGAAGAGTCGCTGCTTCTGTGTCAAGCAGGCGAAGGGCTGAACTGAGTCGACATTCAGGAACTTCGGGAGACAACCACAGAGATGGTCGTAACAGAGCAAGATCTCAACTGCAGAATATACCGGAGGCAGACAGGGAGAACTTGATCCAGAACCTCGACATGTCCTTCATGTCGATCGACACAAGAGGGAATATCATCCCAAAAACCCCGGAAGCAGGATATATGGCGACACAAGCCTTTATACTGGCGAATAGGCCACCCGCAGGAGATCCAAGAGAGGCATTGTATAACATGGCCTTGGCAGGAGTCGGAGTCATGGGGACGGCGTTTGCGAGCACAAGCACACCTCCCGAAGGTGCTGCTAGACAAAATAGCCTACGACCTACAGCGGCAGTACAACCACCTCCAAGAACGTCGGCAAGAGATACAGTGGCACAGACACGGGTCGATAGGGCGAGACAGGAAAGGAGAGAACATCGGCAGTCACCTGAAGTAGATGACGAAGATCTGCGTGGACTCCCGTGTTTCACTCGACGAGTCCGCAAAACGCGAGTCCCGTCAGATTTCAAGTTGCCTGACAGTTATAAGAAATTCGATGGATTACAAGATCCTGAGGATTGGTTGGTCGATTACCTGGAGACAGTAAAGTTGACGGGTGGAACCAAGGCAACAGCTATGCAAAGCATCCAGGTTTATTTAAGTGGTGCAGCTCGATCATGGATCAAGAAGCTCCCACCTGGATCTATCGACAGTTGGGAAACCTTCGAAAACTTGTTCGTAAAGAATTTCTTGTCCACGTGCAAGAAACCTACGTCAATAGAGGAGCTGAGAGCCTGTCGACAGAAGTACGACGAGTCGATGAGGGCGTACATACAGAGATGGAATATTATCAAAACCTAGGCAGAAAATGTATCTGACGAGAGAGCGATAGATGCTTTTGTCGGGGGGATCCGAAGGAAAGACTTCATCGAGGACCTCGGAAGGACTAATCCAAAAACGATAGCAGCACTCATGGAGATAGCAAATCGCTGGGCAGATGGAGAGGATGCTGTCAACAACAAGCGGCATAGATCGCTCGAGGAGGATCGTAATAGAAACTTCCAAAATAGGCGATGTTTTTCTTGCCAGTATTCAGATCACAACGGTCCCGGCCAAATATCGGCTGGCTTCCACGGAAATAATGAAGGAAAGAGTCGAGACGATTATCAAAAGAGCGGTGAGCAACAAGATGGTCCCCGCCCAAATAGGCAAAATAATGGTCCAAGGTTCCAGAGGCCGTACATATCTCCCGAAGATATGATGAATGGGCCATGCCAAATGCACTTTTATCTCGACAACAATGGAAAGAGGCAGTCAGGACACTTGCAGAAAGACTTTCGAACTTTTCAGGCGTTGAACAGATTTGCAGGGCATGCCAACGCACAGGCAGCAAATAGATACCCTCAGGGGCAAAGGAGCGAGGTCCACCTTCCGCCTCCTCCCGCAATTACGGACGAAAATCGGCACCAACTCAGAATAGCGGCAACACCACACCCACCTCCGTATATCGACACCAACGGCGCGGTCTCGATGATTCAGAAGGGCAGGCCATCCAACAGAGCTCAGAAAGTGATTTCGCGACAAGTTTTTATGGCAGAGAAGATGCCTCCACCAACAGTAGAGTATCTAAATTGCTCGGGACAGGACATTGGCTTCACCATAGCGGATCACCCGCAGCAAGTTCCTCGACCAGGGCAATCGGCTTTAACCTTACCAGCGGTGATCGCAGGATTCGACGTGTCGCGAGTATTTATAGATGGAGACAACAGTCTAAACCTTATGTACGCGGATACATTGAGGAAGATGAACATATCCTTGGCGAATTTAAAACCAACGGATACACGTTTCCATGGTATCACACCAGACAAGCCAAGTTATCCACTGGGGAAGATTAATCTCGACGTTCAGTTTGGAACCCGAGAGAATTACAGGATCGAGAGGCTGGAGTTTGAAGTCGTGGATTTCTCATCACAGTACCATGCTTTATTGGGACGACCGACGTATGCCAGATTCATGGCAGTACCACACTACACGTACTTGTTGTGGAGGCTCCCTGGACCCAAGGGACCAATTACAGTGAAAGGCAGTTTTGCACTAGCGGATAAGTGCAACAAGGATTTCCATCGCCTGTAAGAAACTTTCGGGATGCAAGCAGAGTATATGGCGTCAAAGCTGACAACAGACTACGACGTGTTGCCAGATGTTGGAAGGCCGCTCAAAGAACCAACCTTTGATACTACCAAGAACTCGAAGGAAGTGCAGATACACCCGACAGATCCCAAGAAGACGACGGCTATCGCCACAAACATGGACCTCGCATAGGAAAGCACGCTCGTCAAGTTCCTCCGTGAGCGCTGGGAAATCTTCGCATGGTGTCCAGCTGACATGCCAGGAGTACCCAGGGAACTTGCCGAGCACCCCCTAAATTTAGATCCATTGGCTAGGCCAATCAGACAACCTCTGCGGCGTTTTTCGGAACCAAACCGCAAAGCTATGCTGTCAGAAATCAATCGACTCAGAGAAGCTGGGTTCATCAAAGAGATACACACGGAAGCCATGTGGGTAGCAAACCCAGTGTTGGTCCCGAAGAAAAACACAGAAGTCCTTCGCATGTGTGTCGACTTCACGTGCCTAAATAAACATTGTCCAAAAGATCACTTTCCCCTCCCAAGGATCGATCAGATTATCGACTCCACAGCAGGTTTTGAATGTCTTTCTTTCTTGGACGCATATTCTGGTTATAACCAGATTCGACTGAAGGAAGAGGATGAAGTCAATACAGCTTTCATCACCCCTTATGGCGTGTTTTGCTACAAAACAATGCCTTTGGGGTTGAAAAACGCGGGTGCAACATACCAGCGGATGATGCAGAAGTGCTTAGCCACGCAGATTGGCAAGAACGTCCAAGTCTACATTGACGATGTCGTCATAACAACAAAGGAAGGATCAACATTGATCGATGATCTCAGAGAAACTTTAGACAACCTCGACAAATTCTGCCTCAAGCTAAACCCGACAAAATGCTCTTTCAGCGTCCCTGCAGGAGAACTTCTCGGGTTCCTAGTATCAGCAAGGGGAATTGAGGCTAACCCGGATAAAATTCAGGCTATCGTGACGATGCGGAAGCCGACAAAGTTAAAGGAGATACAACAGCTAACTGGGCGAGTCGCAGCTTTAAGCAGATTCGTCGCCAGGCTAGGAGAAAGGGCGTTGCCTTTTTACGCCTTGATCAAGCAAGGAGAAAAGTTCGAGTGTAACAAAGAAGCAGACAGAGCCTTCGAGGATCTTAAGCGCACAATATCGACACCCCCGGTACTGGTGGCACCCAAGGAAAAGGAACCTCTCTTGTTATACATTGCGGCCACACCTCAGGTGGTCAGCACGGCACTCGTGGTCGAGCGAGAGGAAGAAGGGAAGCTCCATGGAGTACAAAGGCCGGTATATTTCATTAGTGAAGTTCTATCGCCTTCAAAACAGAGGTACCCGCATTATCAGAAGCTAGCGTATGGAGTGTTCACAACGGCAAGAAAGCTACGACACTATTTTTCGGCACATCCGATAATAGTGGTCAACAAGGCACCATTGTCAAATATATTGGATAACCCGGAAGCTACGGGCCGTGTCTCCCTTTGGGGAATAGAGCTTTCCCCTCAGGACATCACGTATGAAAAAAGAAAAGCGATAAAGTCGCAGATTTTACCAGACTTCGTCGCAGAGTGGATGGAGCTGCAAAACACGGGACCTCCTGATTTATCGAGAACCTGGACTATGAACTTCGACGGGTCCAAGAGGTTAGAAGGAGCAGGAGCAGGTGTGATATTGGTTTCACCCCTAGGAGATAAGTTGAAGTATGTACTACGGATGACGTTTCCCAATGCATCCAACAATGAGGCAGAATATGAAGCGCTGATACATGGGATGAAGATGGCAAAGGCCTGTGGTGCGACCCGATTAAAAATATACGGCGACTCCCAGCTGGTGGCTCAACAAGTGATGAATCAATGTGACGCAGTCAATGATAGCATACAAGGAGTTATACAATGAACTCGAGAAACTTTTCGACGGGTGTGAAGTGAATCATGTTAGCAGGCTCAGCAATGACGAAGCCAATGTTCTGGCAAATATCGGGTCGCAGTGTCTAGCAATACCACCCGGAGCATTTTGGCAGGAGATAAGTGAAAGGTCGACTAAGGCAAGGAAACAACCAAAGAAGAAAGAAAAAGTCGAGAAAGGCTCGGGAGCTTCGGCAGCCCTCGAGGCAGGTGCATCTGGAGATGAGGAAGAATCGCACGAGGTAATGGTAATACAAGTACCGTGGATGCAGGCTTATATTGCATATATTTCATGGCAGCAAATACCCGACGATCCAGTGGAAGCAAGGCGAATTATTCGACGATCCAAAGCCTTTCTGTGGTTAAAGGCGAGCTTTATAAGAAAAGTATATCGGGAGTCTTACAGCGCTGCGTCACAGCTGAAGAAGGTCGGGTGCTTTTAAAGGACGTGCACGAGGGAGTATGCGGACACCATGCAAACAGCAGAGTTATTGCGGCCAAAGTTTTCAGAGCAAGATTTTATTGGCTAACAACCATTGAGGATGCAAAGGACATAGTGCGTACCTGTGATGCGTGTCAAAGGTTTGCCGCGAAACCTCATTCTCCGGCAGCGAACTGATGCCAATACTTTTGTCGTGGCCCTTTGCTCAGTGGGGTCTTGATATGGTGGGAAAATTGCACAAGGCGTGGCCAGGAGAGTACGAGTATATGCTCGTAGCTATCGACAAGTTCACCAAGTGGGTTGAAGCAAAGCCGATAAATTCGCCAGATGCAGCATCAGCGGTCAAGTTCATCAAGAGCATCATTTTTCGTTCGGAGTTCCTCATAGCATCGTCACAGACAATGGCAGCAATTTCACGTCACAGGAATTCAAGGCTTATTATGCGGAAGTAGGCATCAAGCTACATTTTGCGTCAGTCACGCACCCGCAAACTAATGGTCAAGTCGAGAAAGCAAACAACGTCATCTGCAACGGCATCAAGAAGTGCATGTTAGGACCATTGGAAAAAGCTCGGCACACTTGGCTGGAGGAGTTACCAAGCGTGCTATGGAGCATACGAACAACACCCAACACAGCAACACAGGAAACCCCGTTTTTCCTGGTTCATGGAGCAGAGGCAATGTTGCCGATAGAAATCGAACACAATTCTCCGAGAGTGGCGGAATTTAATGGAGAAACCTCGAGAAAGGCGCTGGAAGATGATATGGATGCACTTGACGAGGCTCGTGACGAAGTATTGTCACGAGTGGCCAAATATCAGCAAGATATGAAAAACTATCACAGTCGACGATTGCGACCAAGATCTTTCCAAGTGGGCGACCTAGTTCTTCGGCTCACACAAGATAGCCATGAGAAATTCGACTCACCTTGGCTAGGACCTTATATCTTCACTGAAGTAATTGAAGGAGGAGCGTACAGGATAAAGGACAAGAAGACAGGGGTTGCAGAGCCAAATCCCTGGAACGTGGCGCAACTTAGGCGTTTTTACGCCTAAGTCAAAATATATATGTAAACATACAATGTACTGAAACGCCCGCGAGTTTTCAGACGAACTCTTTTCCTTTCAGGGCACCGAGTGGGGCTGGAAGGTTTTTTGATGAAGCGGGCTCGCAGTGCTGCAATATAATAAAGATATTGGTGATATACATTTTTTCCCTCGATCAGCACGGGGTCTCTTACCCGACAAAAGTTCGTTTTATACAAGAAATATTCATACAACATACAAAGATCTTTGCCTTGGTATAAAACACCTCGCAAGAATAATAAAAATACAGACACTAGCCACCGAAACACTCGGGGGCTAGGAGAAAGGAAAAATATATATCTTTTCTTTACAATATACATGGCAAGTTACAGATTCTCTCGACAATATAGCTATCTACTGAAGAAGTAGATTTAGTCACGACCTAACAGGTCATCTATATTTATCCTATCTTCTTCTGCAAAGTCACCCAAAAAATCGGCATATTGGCCGTCTACAAAAAAGTCGGCATCCATTCGAAGGAGGTCGCCGATAATTTCTTTGGCTACTGGTGTAACTATCTCGTCGATTTTGTCGACACCTCTCCGCCGCCGACTTAGCTTCGTGTGGAAAGTTTCAACCACTTTAGTCATGTCCAGCTTCGAGTGGCAAATCTGTAGCATAATAAGGGCAAATCTGGTGCCAGCTATTAGTTGAGCCTTCACAAAACCATGGATCTGATGAGAATCCTTGAACTTGGTCATCAGCTCAGGAAGCGTCTTAGGTTGAACATTTCGAGGGAACATGGCGTTGTAAACCATGGACAACGTCTTGGTGCAAAATTCAAGGAACTCACGGATTTGACATGCGCGATCTTGAAATCTGACAATCTGTCGGGTGCGCTCAGGTGTAGCCCAAAAAAGGGAGCCATGGACCAGTGCTAGATTGACAAGGAAATTTGATCTTGTATCAACCCGTTGATCCTCAGCAGCGGCGTCCAAAACGGGACCTATGTGGCGACAACACACCAGTTAGTGACAGAAAACAAGCAAACCGAAGAGGTTTAAGCTGGAGAAGCATACCTGCCATTTCCAAGCTTGCATCAGTCATCAATTCAAGCATGAAATTTTCTCGGGAAGTCACCTGTGTAGCTTCAGCGACTGCAGCATCTTTTGCAGTTATAGCTTCCTGAGCTTGCTGTCGTGCAATTTGTTCCCTCTCAGTTGATCTTCGAGATTGCTCCATTATTACGAGTGACGGTTTCTTCATTGATTGAAGCTGCTGGCGGAGTTCTTCCAAATCTTGTGTTGGACCCGTACTCGAAGAATCTTCAATGAATTCATCACCGACAGGCGTTTTCTTCGAGTAGGAGGAAGCAGGTAAAGCATCGGAAGGACGAGGAGTTGAAGTGTAGTTGTCAAATACCAACTGGAAATAAAATTTCGACATCAATCATCAAGCAAAATAGAATTCCATTGATTTTCAAGATATTTACATGGTCCTTACAAAAGGCTGGATCCTAGTGAACCAATCACACGCTGTCGCAAGCTACATCTATTGCGACAGGCGTCAAAAGAAAGAAAAGGAAAAAAAGATAGGCATGGTAATCTACTTGACCTCCGGTTTGGCGGAACTGGAGGAGGGCGTTGGCTTGTACCCGAGGAAGGCCAGGATTTTCTTCGAGCGGGGCTTCGCAGCCCTTATTAGAGATGGCCATTTGTCCTGTTTCAGCTTTGTGGCTTCGCCAACTTTCGCCCAGTCGACGTTCTGCTGGCTTTCGACAACCAATGCTATAGTGTCCTCTACGCCAATCTTCAAACTTTCTTGGCCAAGAGCAAGCCCAAGATCTTCTTGGGGGACGAAGCTTTTGGCAAGGGCAGTGATACGTCTCCAACGTATCGATAATTTCTTATGTTCCATGCTACATTATTGATGATATCTACATGTTTTATACACATTATATGTCGTATTTACGCATTTTCTGGAACTAACCTATTAACAAGATGCCGAAGAGCCAGTTGCTGTTTTCTGCTGTTTTTGGTTTCAGAAATCCTAGTAAGGAAATATTCTCGGAATTGGACGAAATCAACGCCCAGGGTCCTATTTTTGCACGAAGCTTCCAGAAGTCCGAAGAGGAGACGAAGTGGGGCCACGAGGTGGGGACACACCATGGCGGCGCGGCCCAAGCCCTGGCCGCGCCGCCCTAGTGTGTGGGCCCCCCGTGACGCCCTTTGACCTACCCTTCCGCCTACTTAAAGCCTCCGTCGCGAAACCCCCAGTACCGAGAGCCACGATACGGAAAACCTTCCAGAGACGCCGCCGCCGCGAATCCCATCTCGGGGGATTCAGGAGATCGCCTCCGGCACCCTGCCGGAGAGGGGAGTCATCTCCCGGAGGACTCTTCATCGCCATGATCGCCTCCGGAGTGATGAGTGAGTAGTTCACCCCTGGACTATGGGTCCATAGCAGTAGCTAGATGGTCGTCTTCTCCTCATGTGCTTCATTGTTGGATCTTGTGAGCTGCCTAACATGATCAAGATCATCTATCTGTAATACTATATGTTGTGTTTGTCGGGATCCGATGAATAGAGAATACTATGTTATGGTGATTATCAATCTATTACCTATGTGTTGTTTATGATCTTGCATGCTCTCCGTTACTAGTAGAGGCTCTGGCCAAGTTTTTACTCTTAACTCCAAGAGGGAGTATTTATGCTCGATAGTGGGTTCATGCCTTCATTGACACCTGGGACGATGTGATGAAAGTTCTAAGGTTGTGATGTGCTGTTGCCACTAGGGATAAAACATTGATTCTATGTCTAAGGATGTAGTTGTCGATTACATTACGCACCATACTTAATGCAATTGTCTGTTGCTTTGCAACTTAATACTGAAAGGGGTTCGGATGATAACCTGAAGGTGGACTTTTTAGGCATAGATGCAGTTGGATGGCGGTCTATGTACTTTGTCGTAATGCCCAATTAAATCTCACTATATTTATCATATCATGTATATGCATTGTTATGCCCTTTTCTATTTGTCAATTGCCCGACTGTAATTTGTTCACCCAACATGCTTTTATCTTATGGGAGAGACACCTCTAGTGAACTGTGGACCCCGGTCCTATTCTTTACATCGCATACAATCTACTGCAATACTTGTTTTACTGTTTTCTTGCAAACAATCATCTTCCACACAATACGGTTAATCCTTTGTTACAGCAAGCCGGTGAGATTGACAACCTCACTGTTTCGTTGGGGCAAAGTACTTTGGTTGTGTTGTGCAGGTTCCACGTTGGCGCCGGAATCCCTGGTGTTGCGCCGCATCACATTTTGCCACCATCAACCTTCAACGTGCTTCTTGGCTCCTCCTGGTTCGATAAACCTTGGTTTCTTTCTGAGGGAAAACTTGCTGTTGTGCGCATCATACCTTCCTCTTGGGGTTCCCAACGAACGTGTGAGTTACACGCCATCAAGCTCTTTTTCTGGCGCCGTTGCCGGGGAGATCAAGACACGCTGCAAGGGGAGTCTCCACTTCCCAATCTCTTTACTTTGTTTTTGTCTTGCTTTATTTTATTTACTACTTTGTTTGCTGCACCTAAACAAAACACACAAAAAATTAGTTGCTAGTTTTACTTTATTTATTGTCTTGCTCTCTATATCAAAAACACAAAAAAATTAGTTACTCGTCTTTACTTTGTTTGCCTAGTTTACTTTTTGCTTATTGCATCATGTTTCCTTTTAATTTTACCACAAAAGACATACCGGTAGGACGTGGGTCTATAGTTGGGAGAAATAATATAGAAGAATTTTTCAATCATATTAGTATTACTGAAGATTTTGAAGATAGACACTTGGTAGAACTTGCACCTACCTATGAAATTGCTGCTGCTGCTTTAGTTCGCATGTTGGAAACTAAATTTGTTAATCTCAATCCTATAATCCAACACATGTTTCTTACACTCGGTGATATGGAAGAAGGGGAAAAGAAAGATTTTGTTTTAGAAACTCTTCTTAGAGAATTTGGTGGTCTAGCAAGAGAGGCTAGAAAGGTCTTTGCTAAATTTAATATGCTAGGTTCTCATACTAATTTTGTTGGTCTCCTTGAAAAAATGGACATGGATAGAATAAGGTACACTAATAATATTAATGATGGTGGGGAGATCAAGGCACCAATACCATGTAAACTCCTAGCTATGAATGATGCACTAGAAAATAACTATGCTTGGCTTGTTCCTGAAAATTTGTTCGATGAGAATAGCAAGCCCAAGACTAATGAAAAGGGAGACGCTGAAAATTATGTATCCAATATACTATTCTTGGTTGAGAAAACTCCCAACACCCCTGGTAATGATGTTGATGCTTCTTCGTTTGAAAAATACTTGATTTGCACTTTCTGCGCCTAGCTGAAAGGCGTTAAAGAAAAGCGCTTATGGGAGACAACCAATGTTTTTACTACAGCACTTAGTTTTATATTTGAGTCTTGGAAGTTGTTTACTACTGTAGCAACCTCTCCTTATCATGTTTTTGTGCCAAGTAAAGTTTCTATGTTAAAGTTGATGTTATATTTGGGATCGCTGCGCAGAAACAGCATTGCTGTCTGTCACGAATCTGGGCCTAAGTCTCTGTAGAAAATTCGAAAAAATCTGCCAATTTACGAGCGTGATCCTCAGATATGTACGCAACTTTCATTAGTTTTGAGTTTTTCCATTTGAGCAAGTCTGGTGCCATTTTAAAATTCGTCTTTACGAACTGTTCTGTTTTGACAGATTCTGCCTTTTATTTCGCATTGCCTCTTTTGCTATGTTGGATGAATTTCTTTGATCCATTAATGTCCAGTAGCTTTATGCAATGTCCAGAAGTGTAAAGAATGATTGTGTCACCTCTGAACATGTAAACTTTAATTTTTCACTAACCCTCTAATGAGTTTGCTTGAAGTTTGGTGTGAAGGAAGTTTTCAAGGATCAAGAGAGGAGTATGATATACTATGATCAAGAGGAGTGAAAGCTCTAAGCTTGGGGATGCCCCCGTAGTTCACCCCTGCATATTTTAAGAAGACTCAAGCGTCTAAGATTGGGGATGCCCAAGGCATCCCCTTCTTCATCGACAAAATCATCAGGTTCCTCCTCTGAAACTATATTTTTATTCAGTCACATCTTGTGTTCTTTACTTGGAGCGTCGGTTTGTTTTTGTTTTTGTTTTTGTTTGAATAAAATGGATCCTAGCATTCACTTTGTGGGAGAGAGACACGCTCCGCTGTTGCATATGGACAAATATGTCCTTAGGCTTTACTCATAATATTCATGGCGAAGTTTCTTCTTCGTTAAATTGTTATATGGTTGGAATTGGAAAATGCTACATGTAGTAATTCTAAAATGTCTTGGATAATGTGATACTTTGCAATTGTTGTGCTCATGTTTAAGCTCTTGCATCATATAATTTGCACCCATTAATGAAGAAATACATAGAGCTTGCTAAAATTTGGTTTGCATATTTGGTTTCTCTAAGGTCTAGATATTTCTAGTATTGAGTTTTGAACAACAAGGAAGATGGTGTAGAGTCTTATAATGTTTACAATATGTCTTTTATGTGAGTTTTGCTGCACCGGTTCATCCTTGAGTTTGCTTCAAATAACCTTGCTAGCCTAAACCTTGTATCGAGAGGGAATACTTCTCATGCATCCAAAATCCTTGAGCCAACCACTATGCCATTTGTGTCCACCATACCTACCTACTACATGGTATTTCTCCGCCATTCCAAAGTAAATTGCTTGAGTGCTACCTTTAAAATTCCATCATTCACCTTTGCAATATATAGCTCATGGGACAAAATAGCCTTAAAAACTATTGTAGTATTGAATATGTACTTATGCACTTTATCTCTTATTAAGTTGCTTGTTGTGCGATAACCATGCTTCTGGGGACGCCATCAACTATTCTTTGTTGAATATCATGTGAGTTGCTATGCATGTCCATCTTGTCTGAAGTAAGAGGGATCTACCACCTTAATGGTTGGAGCATGCATATTGTTAGAGAAGAACATTGGGCCGCTAACTAAAGCCATGAATCATGGTGGAAGTTTCAGTTTGGACATATATCCTCAATCTCATATGAGAATAATAATTGTTGCTACATGCTTATGCATTAAAGAGGAGTCCATTATCTGTTGTCCATGTTGTCCCGGTATGGATGTCTAAGTTGAGAATAATCAAAAGCGAGAAATCCAAAATGTGAGCTTTCTCCTTAGACCTTTGTACAGGCGGCATGGAGGTACCCCTTTGTGACACTTGGTTGAAACATGTGCATTGCGATGATCCGGTAGTCCAAGCTAAGTAGGACAAGGTGCGGGCACTATTAGTATACTATGCATGAGGCTTGCAACTTGTAAGATATAATTTACATAACTCATATGCTTTATTACTACCGTTGACAAAATTGTTTCATGTTTTCAAAATAAAAGCTCTAGCACAAATATAGCAATCGATGCTTTCCTCTTTGAAGGACCTTTCTTTTACTTTTTATTGTTGAGTCAGTTTACCTATCTCTCTCCACCTTAAGAAGCAAACACTTGTGTGAACTGTGCATTGATTCCTACATACTTGCATATTGCACTTGTTATATTACTCTATGTTGACAATATCCATGAGATATACATGTTATAAGTTGAAAGCAACTGCTGAAACTTAATCTTCCTTTGTGTTGCTTCAATACCTTTACTTTGATTTATTGCTTTATGAGTTAACTCTTATGCAAGACTTATTGATGCTTGTCTTGAAGTACTATTCATGAAAAGTCTTTGCTTTATGATTCACTTGTTTACTCATGTCATTACCATTGTTTTGATCGCTGCATTCATTACATATGTTTACAAATAGTATGATCAAGATTATGATGGCATGTCACTTCAGAAATTATCTTTGTTATCGTTTTACCTGCTCGGGATGAGCAGAACTAAGCTTGGGGATGCTGATACGTCTCCAACGTATCGATAATTTCTTATGTTCCATGCTACATTATTGATGATATCTACATGTTTTATACACATTATATGTCGTATTTACGCATTTTCTGGAACAAACCTATTAACAAGATGCCGAAGAGCCAGTTGCTGTTTTCTGCTGTTTTTGGTTTCAGAAATCCTAGTAAGGAAATATTCTCGGAATTGGACGAAATCAACGCCCAGGGTCCTATTTTTGCACGAAGCTTCCAGAAGTCCGAAGAGGAGACGAAGTGGGGCCACGAGGTGGGGACACACCATGGCGGCGTGGCCCAAGCCCTGGCCGCGCCGCCCTAGTGTGTGGGCCCCCCGTGACGCCCTTTGACCTACCCTTCCGCCTACTTAAAGCCTCCGTCGCGAAACCCCCAGTACCGAGAGCCACGATACGGAAAACCTTCCAGAGACGCCGCCGCCGCGAATCCCATCTCGGGGGATTCAGGAGATCGCCTCCGGCACCCTGCCGGAGAGGGGAGTCATCTCCCGGAGGACTCTTCATCGCCATGATCGCCTCCGGAGTGATGAGTGAGTAGTTCACCCCTGGGCTATGGGTCCATAGCAGTAGCTAGATGGTCGTCTTCTCCTCATGTGCTTCATTGTTGGATCTTGTGAGCTGCCTAACATGATCAAGATCATCTATCTGTAATACTATATGTTGTGTTTGTCGGGATCCGATGAATAGAGAATACTATGTTATGGTGATTATCAATCTATTACCTATGTGTTGTTTATGATCTTGCATGCTCTCCGTTACTAGTAGAGGCTCTGGCCAAGTTTTTACTCTTAACTCCAAGAGGGAGTATTTATGCTCGATAGTGGGTTCATGCCTTAATTGACACTCGGGACGGATGTGAAAGTTCTAAGGTTGTGATGTGCTGTTGCCACTAGGGATAAAACATTGATTCTATGTCTAAGGATGTAGTTGTCGATTACATTACGCACCATACTTAATGCAATTGTCTGTTGCTTTGCAACTTAATACTGAAAGGGGTTCGGATGATAACCTGAAGGTGGACTTTTTAGGCATAGATGCAGTTGGATGGCGGTCTATGTACTTTGTCGTAATGCCCAATTAAATCTCACTATATTTATCATATCATGTATATGCATTGTTATGCCCTTTTCTATTTGTCAATTGCCCGACTGTAATTTGTTCACCCAACATGCTTTTATCTTATGGGAGAGACACCTCTAGTGAACTGTGGACCCCGGTCCTATTCTTTACATCGCATACAATCTACTGCAATACTTGTTTTACTGTTTTCTTGCAAACAATCATCTTCCACACAATACGGTTAATCCTTTGTTACAGCAAGCCGGTGAGATTGACAACCTCACTGTTTCGTTGGGGCAAAGTACTTTGGTTGTGTTGTGCAGGTTCCACGTTGGCGCCGGAATCCCTGGTGTTGCGCCGCATCACATTTCGCCACCATCAACCTTCAACGTGCTTCTTGGCTTCTCCTGGTTCGATAAACCTTGGTTTCTTTCTGAGGGAAAACTTGCTGCTGTGCGCATCATACCTTCCTCTTGGGGTTCCCAACGAACGTGTGAGTTACACGCCATCAGGCAGCAAAGGTGTCGGGTTCCTTTTTCTTCGAGAAGAAATAAGGAAACAAGCGCGAAAACGCGGCTTGGGCATCAAAGATGCTACGGCGCACTAAGTCCGCATGAATCTCGAGAAGGGACAATGCGTCGAGAAGACGGTCGTCTTCAGGCTTTTCTAGCACAAAATCCTGACTCATCTTCCCTGCTGAAACAAAAATTTGGGTCTTCAACAAAAAGAAAAGGCGGAAAGTCAATGAAACGAATGGAGATGGATTAGTGAACTTACTGACAAAACGCCAATTCAATGATTCAAGGCGGGAGGCGACGTTTCCTTCACGAGCAACATCCTGAGCGATTTTGTCACTAAGCGCAGTTTCCGCTTCGTGAAGCCTCTTCCGCAGATCTTCAATGCAAGAAGCATCCTTTTCAGCTTTCTCGCGAGCTTCTTCACTCTCCTTGAGTTTGCTGGCAAGGTCTTTAGCCCGTTTGTCTGCCGCAGGGAGAGACTCTGTTGAAAAGGCATAGGATAGAAGTTAAAATTGCACAAGGGCCAAGGATGTTTTTCGTGGAGCAGAAAAGATGGATCATCCAATAGTTTACCTTTCAACCCTTCAACAATGTTGCGGTACCCAATAAATTGGGCGCCAAGGTTAATGAAGGGCTGCATCAGAGGCTGCAGAAAAGCAAAAGGAAAGAAAGGTTCAGAGTAGTGAAAAACTCGGCAGATATAAAAACAAAGATAGTAGACTTACATCATCCAAAGATGGAGTCGCTGAAATTCCGGCAAGGAAGAATTGTTCACCTAGCTCGATCCTCGCTCTCTTTGGCGAAGAGGCTCGGGGGCTAGTGGCAGGAGATGGCCTCTGAGGATCTGGATGAGGAGTCGAGGTTTCTTCCGCCGTGCGGTGCGTCTCCGACACAGCCAAAGTATGAGACGTGCTCATAGGAGCAGTCGCATTGGCGGCGGGTTCTTCTTCTTCCTCGCCGCTGGGTACAAAAATAGAATGAGATTATTTGATATGGAATCAGATTAGTCGGCACACAATGACTAAAAAGAGCGACAGGGCAACTTATGAGCTGACAAGGGCGGACGCGTAGGCGTCGAAGGGTTGCGTTTCTTCGGGAACAGTTTCCTCGACAGGAGAACTGCTCAGCTTGGAGGTGCCAGAGCCTTCTGCGTCACCCCTTTTCCGTTTGTTTTTCGGAGAAACGGCGGAAGGGATGGACTCGGTTGACTTCGAAGCCTCGGATTCAACTTCTTTTTCAGAGCAAGCCGCGGATTTGTGAGAAACCGCGGCTCCACCCTCAGGCTGAGAAGGAACCTAGGCGTCATCGGCAACGATTGCTCGTTCGTCGACGTCTCCACCTTCGGGAAGGGGAGGAAGAGATGATGCAGTTTGGTGGTTCTGCACAAGATAAGAATGTATCAACAAGAAATCATATCAAGGCACAGCAGAATAGCAGTCGAAATAAGTGAAAAGCACAATAACAGTCAAAAAAGGTGGATAACAAAAAAGAAGACGATAAAAAATAGATTACCTGGGGGAGGGCGTTGGTACCGCTGTATGGTACCACGCGACAAGTTGAAGGGATGGCGTCTTTCTTGTTCAGTGATGAGATCTTTCGGACAAGTTTCTCTAAGTCCTTAACCGAAAGATCTGTCGACATGCGATCCAAGTCTTTGTCGCCAGCATACATCCAGAGGGGGTTTTTGCGAGCCTGCAGAGGCTGCACCCTAATCCTAAGGAAATACGTCGTTATCTGGATACCCGACAGCTCTTGGCCGCGGGTATTCTGGAGCTCGTGGATACGGGACATCAGCGCTTCTGTCACCGTTTTTTCTTCTCCAGTCGCCTCTGCATCCCAGGATCGGCGATGGAGAATTTTGGCGCTGCCGTCAAAAGGCGCTATGTTGTATTCCAGCGAGTCGGGGCAATCCTCACGGACGTACAGCCATCTTTTGCGCCACCCTTGGACGGAGTCGGGGAATTTGACGTCAAATTACTCGACATCAGGGCGGACGCAGATAACAACACCGCCTATGTTGTAGACGATGTTGTGGGAGCCATTACGACGGAGGAAGAAGATGCGCTTCCACAGAGCCCAGTTAGGCTGGACTCCAAGGAAGCACTCGCAAAGCGTGATGAAAATAGAGATATGGAGGATGGAGTTGGGAGTAAGATGGTGAAGCTGCAGCCCATACACAAAAAGCAACCCACGCAGAAAATCGTGGATGGGTGAAGAGAGGCCGCAGATAAGATGGTCGACAAAACTAACCCTATATTCCATAGGAGGAGTCGGGTAGCTTTCCTCGTTGGGGAAGCGCAGCGCGTCCTTCTTCTTGCTCAGGCCGAGCTTCTTCAGCAGGTTCACATCCTGGGGTGAGATCTTGGATCTCTCCCACTCCAGGTTTCCCAGATCTTGCGCCGCCATGGATGCTTCAGGAGTGTTGTGCCTGGTGATCCTTGGCCGCGGTGGCATCAGCAGTGGCGCTGTGGAAGTAGGAGTAGTGCGTGAGCGCTGGAGCTCTGGTGGTTGCAATGGAGATTGGAACAGAGGAGATATGAGCAATGGTGCGGCGAAGGGGATTAAATGAGGAAGAAGATGAGTATTTATAGCGAGCTCAGCCAAATCGTCGCACCGTTGGATGGTATGGGAATGGACTTGATGTTGTACACGTGGATCAGGGGGTAAAACGGTATTTTTACCATGATGGAACTGGACAGGCGCTACAGCGCGCGTGCCAGAAAAAGCGGAGGACGTGTGTCCCCCACTTGCGTAACGTGTCAACGTGTCATAGATTTCGGGCCCGCAGGTCAGTGAAGGGACAGCTCTCGCGTCTTCCCGATACAGTGGTTATGGCTATCGTCAGCACTGATGTCACCTTATCAATGCAAAAATATCGGCTGTGGTGATATGAAAATTGGCGGTAAGGAAGGACGATTGGTAATTTCGAGAGCCTTTGACCAAATACAAGGTTTTGTTCAAATGCTCGGGGGCTACTTTATAAAGAAGTTTCAAGAGATATGATGGAAATGATTCAGAAGGGGACGTTTCAAAAATATTGCGATAGAGACAAAGTGGAGCCTACATCCAAGTATGAATCCTCGACTGTAGCCTCGGGGGCTACTCCCATCGGGAGCACTGTTCGCGCACCCGATAAATATGAACAGGAGCATGAAAAATGACAATATAGTGGCTAAGATGCTAAAAAGGTGAGCCTACAACCAAGCGCAAGCACTTGGTTGTAGCCTCGGGGGCTACTCCCATCGGGAACGCTGTTCGCGTGCCCGATGAAATTTAATAAGTCCTGGTGAGCATATTTCGAGTTATCAAAATAACTCTTCATATACTCCCATCGGGAGGATAAGTTAAAAGCAATATAAGTCATCCGTTGACTCGAATAAATGTGCTATTCCAACAGCCGGAAAAAGCAGTCGACAATATATTCTCAGAGCGCATAAGTCGCGAAGTAATCTCTGAATGCCGCAAAACTCTGCGAAGGTAAGTCCCCGGGATCCGTCCTGTGCGGCGTGGCACCGCCTCTGACGGCGCTTTGTTACTTTTTCCGTATCAACAGATACGAAGAAAAATCCTAACGGACGCGTTAGGTATCCGATAAAACAAGACTAGAATTTGGCATCTGGTAAGACCTTAAGCGGCACATATCGAATTACGCCAGTATCCCGAGATCATGTCCAGGGACGTGATCTTGAAGTAGGTTTTTCGAATTGCTACGAGAGCAGTTAACTGGTACCTGATCCATCAGATGAACCAGCCCCAATTACCATTATCCATGTACAATATATAATTCCTTTATAAAGATTATTTATTGATTCAAAGAAATCATGTGCAGATTGTAAAGATGGAGATTCTCCCTGATTCTGCGATTCAAGCAAAATCTCGGGGGCTACTGACATAGGCATCCCCAATGGGCCTGCCGAAGAAGGTACCCGGGGTTTACTGGAGGCCCACGATCCGAAGTTTTACAAAGCCCAGAGGCCCAATCGGGAGATAGTTTGGAAAGATAGAATTGTATTAGGAATATTGACTTGTAACTATTGCGGGACGGGTCAGAAACCCTCCCGGACTCTGTAACTTGTGTATCACGAAATCCTCGGCTCCACCTCCTATATAAGGGGGAGTCAAGGGACAAAGAAAGGATCGATTCACTGTTTCACGCAACCCTAGTTTTCATAGCAGTCGAGCACTTTTTCGGCTGAACCTTCGAGATCTACTTGCCCTCTACTTCCAACTAAACCCTAGTCTACAACTTGTAGGCATTGATAAGTTAATCCCTTATCAACAGGAGAAAGGCTCATGGCGATGAACCGTGTTGATGAATCCTCACACAACCTTGCCTTGAAGGCTAGAGCTGACTTTGAGAGGGAAGAAGTCTATGAAATCGAAGAAGATGAAGAGATGACATCAACTAGTGACATCGCAACAGACTTTGCCTTCTTTGCCATGAAGTACAAGGTGAAGTTTCCAACGTTCCTCAATGAGAAGAAGAAGAGAACGTGCTACAACTGTGATGAAGATGGTCACTTTGCTAATGAGTGCCCTTATGAGAAAAGGGTAGACAAGCCAAAGTTTGTCAAAGGGGTCAAGCCAAGATTGAAGCCAAACCCAATCAACGATCGATCCAAGAAGAACAAGGGAAGAGCCTTTGTTGGGGCTGAGTACACTTCTGATGAAGAAGAAGAAGATGAGGAGAAGGAGGCCGGAGTGGCTGGTTTGGCTTTCTCCAAACCCGGGTCACTCTTCACATATGATTACTCCAAGGATTACTCCACGGAGAATGATGGTGGTTCTTCCTTCATGGATAGAACAACTCATGATGATGACTCCGATGACTCCCCCCCTCTACGATCGTTGGCTCTTTTCTAATGGCAAGAGAAACAAAGGTAATGGAATCTTCACCTTCTTTATCTAGTGTTCTAGATGATGAAACTGAAAATCAAGAAGAATTAGCTATGCTTAAGGAACTTTACAAAGTTAGATGCACTCTTCGTGGTGAAGCTCTTGTCAAGTTTGATTTCTTGATGGACTCTCTCAAAGAAAAGGATGAGTCCATTGAGGAATTAGAATATCATTTGACTGATAAAGAACGGAGATTCAATCTCCTAAGACAAGAGCTAAAAACCGAAAGGTGCATATCTCAAGGCCTTAAGCAACAAATTGAAACTTTTGAACTAGATAAAGTTAAGGACCTTGAAACTATTGAAAGGGATCAATTATTGGCCCAAGAGCTCGATGCTTCAAAGAAGGAACTTGAAGTTGCTCATGCTTCTCTCACTAGGGATCTTGACCACCTTGAAAGAGCTAACAAGCTTGTTAAGGATGAGCTCAAGAAACTTGGAGATAACCATGACCTACTCCAAGAAACCTACAAGAAGGCTCTTGGGTCAATGAATGATCCCATTATTGATAAAAATGTTGCTATTTCCTCTACCTCATTCACTAGCGAGCATGCCAAACTTGTTGAGGAACATGTTCGTTTGCAAGAGGAACTATCCTTGCATGTTGAGACCAATACATATCTTGAATCCTTGGTAACCAAATATGGTCTCAACTATCATCCTAGTGAATCGGCTTGTGAGCAAGCAACTATTCTTGAGGAAAATGTTAGGTTAAAGAAAGAACTTGCCAAGTTCACCACCACCAAGAATAAGATGGGATTGAATGACCTCTTGAGTAAGCAAAGGTCAAACAATCAAAAGCATGGACTTGGGTATGCTCCCAAGCCCTACAAGAAGAACAACTACAAGAAGGAGAAGCCCGCTCAAGAAAAGAACAAGAAGGTCACTAATGATGGCAAAGCCTCAAAGGGCAAAGCCACTAGTGGTGACCGCACGGGGCCAAACAATCACTATGCTTTATTTATTGATTATTATGGTGATGTTTATGCTAACTATGTTGGACCTCATAATGGCCATGCTTATAGAGGGTACTCGATTTGGGTACCAAAAGATCTTGCTGCCATGACTAGGGAACCCATTAATCGATGGGTTCCTAAAACCTCTACTTGATTTTGTAGGGGTATTCCTTCGGTGGTCCAAAATGGGTGTTTGATAGTGGATGCACCAATCATATGACCGGAGGAAGAGGTGTGCTTGACCAATTCATAGAAGATGTAAACAAGAAGTCAAGCATCACCTTTGGTGAGAATTCAAAGGGAAAGGTACTTGGGTATGGCAAGGTGGCAATCTCTAAGGACTTGTGCCTTGAGACGGTCATGCTTGTTGAATCCCTTGGCTATAATTTTCTTTCTATATATCACCTTGCGGATACCGGTTATAATTCATATTTTACTAATTATTGTGTGAAAGTCTTTAGGAGTGATAATCTCAAATTGGTCCTTGTTGGATATGTGGAAAATAACCTCTATGTGGTTGACCTCTCGAAAGAGAGCCCCTCTCCCTCCACATGTCTAATGGCGGCCAAACATGACGAAGGTTGGCTTTGGCATCGCCGCCTTGGTCATGTCAATATGAGAAATCTTAAACAACTCCTAAAGGGTGAGCACATTGTTGGACTAACCGACATTTCCTTTGAGAAAGATTGTGTATGCAGTGCATGTGTAGCGGGAAAGCAACTCAAGAAGAGATCAAGAGCATCGTCACCACATCTAGGCTCTTGGAGCTCCTTCATTTGGATCTCTTTGGGCCATCACATTATGATCCTCTTGGTGGAAGCAAGTACGGACTTGTCATTGTTGATGATTACTCGAGATACTCTTGGGTCTTTCTCCTCAAGTCTAAGGATGAGACCCGTAGAGAGTTCATCATCTTCGCCAAGAAGGCTCAACGTATGTATGAATCTGAGATCAAGGCGATAAGGACCGACAATGGCACCGAGTTCAAGAACTACACTAAGCAAGAGTTTGTTGATGATGAGGGCATCAAGCATGAGTTCTCAGCTCCATACACCCCTCAACAAAATGGTGTTTTTGAAAGGAAGAACCATACTATCATTGAGATGTCAAGAACCATGTTGAGTGAATTCAATTCACCCCACAACTTTTGGGGAGAAGCCATCTCTACAGCTGTCCACTACTCCAACCGGCTCTTCCTCCGCCCCCTCCATAACAAAACTCCATACGAGCTTCTCACAGGTAATAAGCCTAATGTAATGTACATTCTTGTCTTTGGATGCAAATGTCTTGTTAAGAACAATATAGGGAAGCTCGATAAATTTGAAACTAGAACTATAGAGGGCACATTTGTTGGATATGCGGAGAACTCCCACGCCTATAGATACTACAACAAGTCCACTTGGGCTATTGAAGTATCTTGTGACGTGGTGTTCTTGGAGGATAATGGCTCCCAAGTGGAGCAAGTTGTTCCATGTGCTGTAGGTGATTATGATCCTTCTAATGCCATCAAGCTTATGGGCATTGGACACATCCAGCCCACAGAAGTTCATACTGATGATCAAAGTGATGAAATAGAAGTATCAAGCTCAGCCCAAGTGGAGCCTAGCTCAACTCAAGCTGAACCATCAAGTGCAACTCAAGAACCATCCTCCACTCAAGATGAGTCACATTCTGAAGAACAAGAAGAAGGTACTCATTCCACTGAGCAAGACCATGATGACAATCAAGAAACACCCTCAACTCATGTTCAAGCTCAAGTGGTCCCTCGTGATCGAGTACTAGCAAGAGATGAATTCATTGATCATGAAGGAACCATTCGGAAGATCAAGGCTGCTACAAGGGCAAGTGACATGAAAGTAGATCAAGTCCTTGGTAGCATCTCAAAAGGAGTGGTAACTCGTAGACACCATGCATTACTTATTACTTATTGTCAACACCATGCTTTTGTGTCTAGTTTTGAGCCACTCAAGGTACATGAAGCCTTGGTTGATCCGAATTGGGTAATTGCCATGCAAGAAGAATTAGAGTGTTTCACTCGCAATGAAGTATGGTCTCTAGTTGAGAGACCCAAGGATCATCGCATCAATGTCATTGGGACCAAATGGGTATTCAAGAACAAGCAAGACGAGAATGGAATTGCATAAGAAACAAAGCAAGGTTAGTGGCACAAGGGTTTGCCCAAATAGAAGGTATGGATTTTGAGGATACCTTTGCGCCGGTAGCTCGCCTTAAAGCTATGTCTTTTGCTTGCATTTGCATCTTTCCACAATTTCAAACTATACCAAATGGATGTGAAAAGTGCATTTTTGAATGGCCCCCTAAAAGAAACTTCCTATGTGGCCCAACCCCCGGGTTTCGAATACCCAAGCCGACCCAACCATGTGTATCTACTCCATAAGGCACTCTACGGTCTCAAGCAAGCTCCACGGGCTTGGTATGAGTTCCTTAGGGATTTCTTACTACATGATGGGTTTTGCATGGGTACGGTCGATTCCACCCTTTTCACCAAGCGGGGGGTGGTCTATTTATATGTCAAATATATGTTGATGATATTATATTTGGTGGAACTAACCCCAATCATAACAAAGCTTTTGAGCTATTGATGACTAGGAAATTTGAGATGTCCATGATGGGAGAGTTGAATTTCTTCCTAGGCTTCCAGGTGGGGCAACTTGCAAAAGACACCTTCATCTCTCCAGAAAAGTATGTGAAGGACATGCTCAAGAAGTTTAACATGACCAATGCAAGCCCAATGAAGACACCTATGCCCGTAAAGGGGCAGCTTGGCTCATGTGATAGTGAGAAGGATGTGTACATAAAGGTATACCGTTCCATGATAGGATCCTTGCTCTACCTTTGTGCCTCTAGGACGGATATCATGCTAAGTGTAGGGATGTGTGCTCGTTTTCAATCTGCTCCTAAGGAGAGACATTTGATGGCGGTCAAACGGATTCTAAGATACCTTGTTCTCACTCCTACTCTCAGGCTGTGGTATCCAAAGGGGTCAACCTTTGAACTCATTGGATATTCGGATTCCGATTGGGCCGGTGATAAGGTTAACCGGAAGTCTACCTCCGGGTCTTGCCAATTCATTGGCCGGTCATTGGTGAGTTGGTCATCCAAGAAACAAAACTCCACCGCCCTATCCACCGCAGAAGCCGAATACATATCCGCGACATCTTGTTGTACTCAGTTGTTATGGATGAAGCAAACCTTGAAAGACTATGGTGTGTCTCTTGGTATGGTGCCTCTTCTATGTGACAACGAAAGTGCAATAAAGATCGCTAATAACCCAGTTCAGCACTGTCGCACCAAACACATTGACATTCGCCATCACTTCCTACATGACCATGTCTCCAATGGGGACATTGATCTCACTCATGTGGGAACAGCGTACCAATTGGCGGATACTTTCACTAAGCCTTTGGATGAAGCCCGGTTTGTAAACTTGAGAGGAGAACTTGGTATTCTTGATCCTAAAAACTTAGATTGAATAAATTCTTGCACTATATTCTTGCATTTATCTTGCTATCTAGCTTAGAGGTGCAGCACATA
This sequence comes from Lolium perenne, assembly GCF_019359855.2. NCBI lineage: Eukaryota > Viridiplantae > Streptophyta > Magnoliopsida > Poales > Poaceae > Lolium > Lolium perenne. The sequence continues at coordinate 88,501,641 of NC_067248.2, forward strand.
TGGGGATAGTCATCTTACCATGTCTTGGTATGATGCATACCTATGTGTGCAACATAAATAGACCCAATGTCATTATATGGACCCAAGCATGTCTCTTCGAGGTCTCATGACATTTGCGCTTTAACATAGGGGGAGTAATCCCCCGTCCCTCGTTAAGCCTCAATTGCAAATTGATTTGACTATATAAGGCTAAGTGATCTTATTACAAAACTATTACGAAATAATTTATGATTCTTAATATATTTCGAATCATGCCCATTGTTGCTATTTACATCTTGTTTGGATTTCACTCCAATGGGTATGCCTAGAAAACCTTGTGTTTCCTACCCCATGTCTATGCTCATCTCATCATACATCTATCTATCTATATGTACATGTCATCTTCTGAGCATACACACACAATTGCACAAAGAATAGGGGCAAAAAGAGGCAAAGAAGTGTTGGCCGGTCACTGGTCCGGTCGGACCGGCCTCAGCGCCGGTCCATCCGGTCACTAGCTCGGTCAACCCGGTGGCGCGCCGGTCGTGTGTCTGATTAAGTGGGGAGGAGGTTACCCTTTGGGGGTCTTCTTCCTCATTTCCCCCCTCCACCATAGACTCCATGAGCGTCGCCTCCTTCATCCTCACCTCTCCCTAGGGCATTCCCACCACTAGAATCCTTTAAAACTTCACCCCCCCATAGATCGGGCACATTGGATCATCTCCACCAAGGGATTTGGTCCCTCTCAAGCCACATTTGGAGATCTTGAGGATTTGGCCCTCAAGCCCTCTCTAGCTGTTCTCTTTGTTCCTTGAGCAAGGAGGACCATGTCTTCGGGTAAATCCCTCTTCCATTCCCTCTCCTTCTCGTTTTCCTCACACATTGCATATTTTTGAGGAAATTTGAGAAAACTTAGGGTTAGGGTTAGGGTTTGTAAGTCCTCATGCCATTAGAGTGTCTCACACCACTATGCACATGTTCCACTCTACAATGTTATAGTATGTGTTCAAGTTTATGAGTTTTTGCATGATTTTGTGGTTGAAATTTTGGGCAAACTTTAACAAATCGACAGCACCCCGCCCCAGGCTCGGTCAACCGGCCCTCACACCGGCCGGTCCGGCGCGTAGCCCGGTCGACCGGATTACAGACCGGCCAGTCCGGTCTCTCGTCCGGTTGGACCGGATCATACCCCGGGTAGCCTAGTCTTTCGCATAAATTCGTCAAAGCACTTGAACATATGCTATACTCTTTGGCCTCCTTATTTTTGATGACATATACACTTATCCCATTGCTATCCTCGCTCTATTTGCTCATTCACAGGGGATTCAGGTGATGACGCTCGTGGCACTGTTTCCAAGAGAGGTAGGCATGAGAGGCCTCCAGGGTGTCGCACAAGGTCTCGTATGCCCAGCAGAGCATCTCAGAGCAGTGGTCCAGGTAGTTCAGCTGGTGGTAGAAGCAAGTCAAAGGCCAAGAGAAAGAAAGACAAACATGCTGACATAGACATACCCAATGGGCCTGCCGAAGATGGTACCCAGGGTTTACTGAAGGCCCAGGACTTGAAGAATAAGAAGATTCGGAAGCCCAAGATGTTAGTAAGGAAAACTAGAGTTGTATTAGGAAATATAGAGACTTGTAATCTTGCGGGACGGGTACGAAACCCTCCCGGACTCTGTAACTTGTGTATTACGAATCCCTCGGCTCCACCTCCTATATAAGGGGGAGTCGAGGGACAAAGAAAGGATCGAATCTATTGTCAACAGAACCCTAGTTTTTACAATCAGCGAGTACTTTTCGGCTGAAACCTTCGAGATCTACTTGCCCTCTACTTCTAGCAAAACCCTAGTCTACAATCTGTAGGCATTGACAAATTAATCCTTTGTCACTTGGCGCCGTCTGTGGGAATTAGAGGTTGCAAGGAGCTGATCTCGATGGCACGTCCAGAATCGTCGACTTCGTCGGTAGCAAGCAATGCGACGGATCGAGGTAAACAGGGAAAAACTGATCTAGTCGATTTTATTCCTCACCCGCCCTCCCGTTTGGATGCATGTGCGTATCTGGAGGAGCCCATCGTCATGACGTTCGGAGAATTCCGATTCGGCGTCAACAAGGAAGGATCTTAACGTCTCGAAGTTCCGATCTCGTCAGAATTTTCAGCGATTGATTCTGACTTTTCATCGAGCGATGAAGAGCTTTCGTCGCCACGCTTCATCAACACCAAGGCAAGCGGAAAGCTCGCCAAGATCTTCAGCGACACATCCTTCGAGTCGTCTGCGGACTCTGTTATAAGCAGCGACTCCGATAGCGTCGACAGCCGCAACTTCATCGACAAATCTGATGTCATTGGAAAGGTCTTCACCAATCTCTATGGTGTCACCAGTCCTGATAAAAATTAACACTCAAAATATCATCAGGTTTACGCAATTGAGGAGACAAACCGAGCAGAACCGGAGACGTCAGAGGCTTTTGACGATTTGGGAAATCCATACGTTGATTCCGCTGATCTCAGAAAAGGTCTAGGCACAAAATATGTCGGGACCACTCCACGTCTGAGAGTTCAGCTCCCGCAGGCAGCATGGGATAGAGCTGCAAGAGCCATGGATGGTTCAGAACCAATGACCACAACTGCTACTGCAGAAGAATTGCAAGCCTATCAATATAGACTTGCTCGTGTGAGTAGGGAGTTGGAAAAACAGACATCCTCCCTGAATAGAAGAAAGGAGGCAGCCTCCGTGTCAAGTAGGCGACGAGCAGAGCTAAGTCGACAATCAGGAACTTCGGGAGATAGTCATAGAGAAGCTCGGAGGAGAGCAAGATCTCGGCTGCAAAATATACCTGAAGAAGAGAGAGGAAATATAATTCAAAATCTCGACATGTCCTTCATGACGATTGATACAAGGGGAAATATTATCCCGAAAACACCAGAAGCTAGGTACATGGCAACGCAAGCTTATATCCTCGCGTCCAGACCACCTCCTGGAGACCCGAGAGAAGCATTGTTTAGTATGGCAATGGCTGTCGGGGGGAAGACCCCGGGTATGGCAATGGACGCGGAGCGGCCGGCTTGAGGTCGGCCGGCTCGCGGCAAAGGCCGGCTGAGGAGCAGCCGGCTGGAGCCGTGGCCGGCTGCCTCGGGAGCCGGCTGGCTCTAAGTCCTAGTCGGCCTGGCTGCGGCCTTCAACGCTGTAGCTGGGCCGGCTTCTACAAGCCATATCCGACTGGGGTTTGTACCTCAGACCGACTCGAGGCTGGCGAGTCTTGCCCTGGAAGGAACTGGGTAGGTGAGCCGGGTTCAAAGGTCCACGCTGACCTCATCTCCCGTAAAGTACGGGGCACTGTAGAGCAGCAGTGCCACGCGCCAGACAGGCCATCATGGCGTACGTCGAGCCGTACGCGCTACAGAGCATGATGACGACAACGACAGCACCTCCCACGCCGCTGACCTGAGCAGGCGGATGGGACGTGCCACTACGCTCAACGACTCCCTGGCGTCAGCACCTCGGGAAGGGACGGGAGCCGAAGCCGGCCCATGCTGGCCACTAGACTCTAGGGACTTATATGTAAAGTGCCGGTGCCTATATAAGCCGGGCTACCCCCCTCGTGCGGGGGACGATCGATCAGTTCTCATTTCACTAGTCTTAGAGCTGCCCTGCGAGAGAGACCTTCGTCTACCTTAGCCTCCCGGGAGCAGCCGGATATACAGCTCAAGGAGCATCATTGTACTGTGTGATCATCTTATACACTCATAGCAGGAGTAGAGGTGTTACCTCCATCGGAGGGCCTCGAACCTGGGTACGTCGCCGTGTCGCTCGTGCCCATACCCGCTTCCGGATACCGCCGTGAGACCACTAGGAACCACCTCGATTAGCCACCCTATGGCATATGTCATGACGATACCACGACATTTGGCGCCCACCGTGGGGCCTTCAGCGTCCGCGGCCGGTGTCTCCATCCGGACGGGCCTCACCACCACCGGCGAGAGGATCGCTTCAGGCTTGGTCTGGAGATTCGGCTCCCTCGACTGCGTCAGCGACAACGCTGGCTGCTTCGCCGACCGGCCATTCCCTGCCGGCGGCAACATCATCAGCTTCGGCGGCTTCGACGTCTACGTCGCCACCGTCGCACCACCGCGCTACCCGCGCGAGATTGTGCGCTGCGCAAGCCCTCCCCCTGGAGCCGGCGCCAGCCTCACCACCGCCGGCCCTTGCATCATGCAGGAGGTCATGGCCACCGGCGAAGACGCTGGAGGCAAGTCCATGCGCATCCGTGGTCCTGAGCTGGAGCGCAACAAGGAGACCGGCGCATCCGCCTCGGGCGCAAAGGCGCCGCCACCACCATCCCGTCTGGACGAAGTCCGGGCCAAGCTGAGCACTCCGCTCACGCCTGGTGCCGACCCCACCACCATCGAGAAGGACCTGGAGGAGCACCGCCAGCTCCTCCTCAAGCAAACAGAAGAGCTGGCTGCTGCAAAGCGCCAGTGGGAGATCTCCCAGCGCGAGTTCAACCGCGCCCACGGCCTCACGCCCGCCGGCGACAACCCAAGCCGAGCCGGCCAGATCCGCCGCAGAGGAGGCGGCCTGGGCGCAGAAATCGCCCGGGACGGCGCAGCATCGCCGGCTCCGTCTACGGAGCTACCCATCTACAACACCCCCGACAAGAACATGCTCGCGGCTGAAGCTGCCGCGGAAGAGCTGCACCGCCTCGAGGGCGCAGAGTTACGCCGCCAAACTGAGCGGGTGACTGAGCTGCTGAAGGCGGCCAACCGGCTGACCAAGGACCCCAGGTACGCCCATGCCCCCAGAGCCTCTCACGCTCATGGCGCTGCAGGCAAGGACCGAGACGGTCCGAGGGACACGGCCGAGTCCACCTCCCCCGCACCAAGCCGGCGAGCCGACAGCCGGAACACCCACGCAAGTTCCAGCCGCACAAACCGGCCGCCCAGTGGCAACAGCGGCCGCAGCCGACCATCTTCAAGCCGGCACGACGACGAGGAGTACGAGTACGAGAGGCCATCCACCATCAAGCATCGCGCGCCTCCAGAGGCCAGCGGCCAGCGCCAGCCGGCTCGCTCCCGGCTGGGCCCGCGCGTCGAGCCGGCAGACGCCAGAGATCGCCTCGACCGGCTGGTCGAATCCCGCATCGCGGAGGAAGAAGGGCCAGCCGGCCCCAAGTGCTTCGGGCCGCGGATCCTCAACGAGCCCATGAGAGCCGGCTTCCAGCTCCCCCGCGACACACCCAAGTACGACGGCACGACCAAGCCGGAGGACTGGCTGCAGGACTACTCCACCGCAGTTGGCATCGCCCAGGGCAACAAGCGCTGGGCCGTGCGCTATTCCCCCCTCATGCTGCTCGGCTCCGCCCGCACATGGCTCAACAACCTGCCAGCCGGCAGCATCAACGGCTGGCTCGACTTCGAGGACGCCTTCATCAGCAACTTCACCGGCACCTACCGCCGGCCGGGTCGCCCCCAACAGCTTGAGATGTGCAAGCAGGGCGCAGACGAGACGGACCGTGCATACCTGACGCGCTGGTGCGAGATGCGCAACTCCTGCGAGGGAGTGCACGAGATCCAGGCAGTCGGTTTCTTCATGGCCGGCTGCCGGCAAAACACCATGATGTGGCACAAGCTGCACCGCAGCGACCCCAAGACGATGGCTGCCTTGATGGCCATCGCAGACAAGTACGCGCTGGCTGATGGAACCAGCAGCACGCCGGCTGAGATTTCGCCGGCTCCATCCAGGCGGGACAACAACAAGCCGGCTGAGCACAAGCCGGCCGAGGCCGGCCACCACGGCAGCCGGCAGGACAATTACCGCGGCAAGAGGCACAGCGACCAGCCGGACCGCCGGTACGGCTCCGCCCACGTGGCGGCAGTGTCAGACCACGCGGCTGGCGCAAGCCGGCGCCAGAAGCAGACGGACCGGCCCTGGAAGCCGAAGTACACCTTCGAGCAGATGCTCGACTCGCCGTGCAAGTACCACAGCGGCAAGAACCCCTCCAACCACTCCACCCGCGACTGCCACTTCATGAAGCGGCTGACGAGTGGCGAGCCCCTTCCGCCTCCACCCCCACCTCCACCAGCCGGCGGGCCGGGTGGCCAAGCCGGCGCAGAAGCCAACAACCTCGAGCACCACGAGGCTAACCAAGTGCACCATGGCGGCCGGTACCTGGCTGAGGATGCCACCTACATCATCTTCACCACCGAGCCCGAGGACAAGACGAGCCAGCAGCGCCGTTCCCTCGAAGTCAACGCGGTCATGCCGCCGGTCCCCCAGTACCTACACTGGTCAGAGCAGGCCATCACTTTTGATCGCCGCGACACACCGGCTGTCCTACCGAAGCCGGGCAGCTACGCCATGGTCCTCGACCCCACCATCGGCACAACCCGGCGCAGCGTGCGCTTCTCGCGCGTCCTCATGGATGGGGGCAGCAGCATCAACATCCTCTACCGCGACACCGCCCGCAAGTTGGGCATCCAGGAGGCCGAGTTGCGCCCCACCCCCACCGTCTTCCATGGCATCGTGCCAGGCCACTGCTGCCAGCCGATCGGCCGGATCACCCTGGAGGTCATGTTCGGCAAGCCGGACAACTTCCGCACGGAGAACATCGAGTTCGAGGTGGTGGACCTCGTGAGTCCCTACCACGCGCTCTTGGGCAGGCCGGCCCTGACCAAGTTCATGGCGGTGCCTCACTATGGGTACCTGAAGATGAAGATGCCTGGCCCTAAAGGGGTCATCACCGTAGCCGGCGACTACCGCCGCTCCATGGACTGCGCCACGCAGAGCTCCAAGATGGCCCAGACGCTGGTCATCGCCACCGAGAAGCAGCTCATCCACGACGCCGTTGCCTTGGCCAAGGCCGCGCAGGCGGACATGCCGGCTGTGGGCAACCCGGCTGGGACGACTCACTTCCAGCCGGCCGACAACACCAAGAGGATCCTGCTCGACCCGGCCCAGCCGGACAAGTACGTCACCATCGGTGCCGGCTTGAGCAGCAAATAGGAAAGCGAGCTCACCAGCTTCCTCCGTGAGAATCGGGACATCTTCGCATGGTCTCCAAGGGACATGCCGGGTGTACCGAGGGAGTTGGCTGAGCACCACCTCCACGTCAGGCCTGAAGCCAAACCGGTGAAGCAGCCCCTCAGGCGCTTCGCCGAAGAACGAAGGAAAGCCATCGGTGAAGAAATTGCCCGGCTCCTAGCTGCCGGCTTCATCATGGAAGTGCTGCACCCGGACTGGTTGGCGAACCCGGTCCTGGTTTTGAAGAAGAACGGCTCCTGGCGCATGTGTATCGACTACACCAGCCTCAACAAGGCGTGCCCGAAGGACCCCTTCCCCCTGCCGCGCATAGATCAAGTTATAGACTCGACTGCCGCCTGTGAACTGTTGTCTTTTCTAGATGCCTACTCAGGCTACCACCAGATTCCTTTGAATCCGGCTGATCAAATAAAGACTTCGTTCATTACCCCGTATGGGGCTTACTGCTACACGACTATGCCATTCGGCTTGAAAAATGCAGGCGCCACCTACCAAAGGTGCATGCAAAAGTGTTTGCAGGATCAAATCGGCAGAAATGTTCACGCATACGTGGATGATGTCGTTGTAAAAACCAAGGAGATGCCTACCCTCCTTGATGACTTGAGAGAAACCTTCACCAATCTGCGAAGATTCCGGATGAAGCTCAACCCGACCAAGTGCACATTCGGCGTGCCAGCCGGCCAACTCCTGGGCTACCTCGTCTCTCAGCGAGGAATCGAAGCCAACCCAGAGAAGATCAGTGCCATTGAGAAGATGGAGCTGCCGCAGTGCCTCAAGGACGTCCAGAAGTTCACCGGATGCCTGGCCTCCTTGAGCCGCTTCGTCAGCCGGCTGGGGGAGAAGGCACTGCCCCTGTATCAGTTGATGAGGAAGTCGGACAAATTTGTCTGGTCACCGCAGGCGGATGAAGCCTTTCGTGACTTAAAGCGCGTGCTCTCAACTGCGCCAATCCTCGCAACGCCAGGTTCAATGGAGCCAATGCTGTTGTACATCGCAGCCACCAACCGAGTGGTTAGCGTTGTCCTGGTGGTGGAGCGCAAAGAAGCAGCCAACAGGGAGCAGCTGGTTCAGCGCCCAGTCTACTATCTCAGTGAGGTGATGTCCCAGTCGAAGCAAAACTACCCCCACTACCAGAAGGTCACCTACGGCGTGTATATGGCGGCCAAGAAGCTCAAGCACTACTTCCAAGAACACCCCATCAGAGTGGTGGCCACGGCGCCCTTGGCGGAAATCATCGGCAGCAAGGATGCCAACGGCCGGGTTGCCAAGTGGGCCCTGGAGCTAGCCGCCCACACCATCCTCTACGAGCCGCGCACAGCCATCAAGTCGCAGATCCTCGCGGACTTCTTCGTCGACTGGGCCGAGATGCAGTACCTGCCGCCTGTGCCTGATTCCACGCACTGGAAGCTGCACTTCGACGGCTCGAAGATGCGAAACGGCTTGGGAGCCGGCATCGTCGTCACTTCCCCCAAGGGAGATCGGCTGGACTATGTCCTGCAGATCCACTTCGCCGCATCCAACAATGTGGCGGAGTATGAAGCGCTCATCCATGGGCTGAAGCTGGCCAAGGAGATTGGCGTGCGTCGCATCCTCTGCTTCGGCGACTCCGACTTGGTTATACAGCAAGCATCAGGCGACTGGGACGCGAAGGACGCCAACATGGCCTCATACCGCTTCCACGTCCAGCAGCTATCCGGTTTCTTCGATGGCTGTGAATTCCACCATGTGCCACGAGCAAACAATGAGGCGGCAGATGCCCTGTCCAAGATCGGCTCGACCCGGCAAGCCATTCCGCCGGGCGTTGCCCTGGCGATTCTCAAGAAACCGTCCATCATACCGTCACCGGACTCGGATTCCATATTCGTGCCGGCTGACCCGGGGGCTTCTCAGCCGAACCCGGGGGCTTCATTGCCCAAGTCGGGGGCTTATCAGCCAAACCCGCCGGCTTCTCAGCCGAACCCGGGGGCTTATCGGTCCAACGCGGGGGCTTCTCAGCCAAACTCGGGGGCTTATCAGCCAAACCCGCCGGCTTCACAGCCGAACCCGGCGACCACGCAGTCGAAACCGGAAGCTCCGAAGATGGAGGCCTTGGTGGTTAGCGTGTTTAAAATAAAATGCGTACCATCATGGGCACAAGAATTCCTCTCCTACCTCACCGATGGTGTGCTGCCCAATGACAGGGTTCAAGCTAGGCAGATTGAGAGAAGGGCCAAGGCCTATACAATCATCAACCACGAGCTGTACAAACGCAGCGTAAGTGGGGTGTTCCAGCGGTGCGTCGAGCCGGCTGAAGGGATTGAACTCCTACGGGAAATCCACCAGGGAGAGTGCGGCCATCACGCCTCCTCCAGAGCCATAGTGGCCAAAGCCTTCCGGCATGGTTTTTACTGGCCGACTACGCTCAGAGACGCAGAAGACTTGGTGAAGAAGTGCAACGGCTGCCAGCGCTTCGCAAAGCAAAGGCAAACGCCGGCTTCCGCCCTAAAAACCATCCCCATTACCTGGCCGTTTGCCGTATGGGGCTTGGATATGGTGGGCCCATTCAAGACAGCCCGAGGCGGCATGACGCATCTCTTGGTGATGATTGATAAATTCACTAAGTGGATCGAGGCCAAGCCGATCAAGAAGCTGGATGGCTCCACAGCCGTCACATTCCTCAAGGAGATAATCGCGAGATACGGCTACCCGCATAGCATCATCACCGACAACGGTAGTAACTTCGCCGAAGGCATTTTCAAGCGCTATTGTGGGGAGATGGGGATCCGAATGGACCTGTCATCCGTGGCACACCCGGAGACCAACGGCCAAGTGGAGAAGGCAAACGGCCTGATCCTAGCCGGCATCCGGCCTCGGCTGGTGGAGCCGCTTGAACGCTCAGCCGGCTGCTGGATTGAAGAGCTGCCCAGCGTGCTGTGGAGCCTGCGCACAACGCCAAACCGCTCAGTCGGCTTCACGCCCTTCTTCCTCGTATACGGGGCTGAAGCCGTCCTGCCGACTGACATCGAGCACGACGCGCCAAGGATCAAGCTATACACAGAAGCTGAAGCCAGAGAAGCTCGCGAAGATGGAGTCGACCTGGTTGAAGAGGTTCGGCTAATGGCCGAATCCAGGTCCGCCGTATATCAGCAAAGCCTCCGTCGCTATCACAGCCGGAAGGTCAAGTCCTTAGCATTCCGAGAAGGAGACCTAGTGCTCCGGCTGATCCAACGGACAGCCGGACAGCATAAACTAGCATCCCCATGGGAGGGTCCCTTCATCGTGAGCAAGGCAGTAGGCAATGATTCCTACTATCTCATAGATGCCCAAGAGGCCAAAAAGAACAAGGCGAGCAAAACTGACGAGGAGACAAAACGTCCCTGGAATGTCAGGTTGCTTCGACCATTTTACACTTGAGAGCAGGAATGTATGTATCCCTTGTATCCCTTTGGTAAGCTATGAAAAAGCATGCGCCAAGAGCGCCGTTTCCGACAAGTTTTTCGCGCACTCTATTTCGTTTCGCCAATTGGCTTGAACCCTTTCACGCGACGGCTTAGTAACGTGATCTGATTTCCGACAGCCGGCTTCCGACCAGCTACAGACCGCAACCCGGCTGTCCGGCTGGCGGGAGTAAGGCCTAGGGAGCGGGCACGCGAAAAACGGCTAAGGAAAGAGCAAAAGCGAGTTGACTTGCAACCTTTCATAAAAGTGTCGGACTGCCGAAATCGACTCGTTCGACTGAAATACTATCGGCCTCACCCAGCGGCACGCTCTTGATCCGGCGACGGACCGCAAGTCGGACGTACGACCGGCAAGGGCACAGCCAAAGAGTGGGGCGGATGGGAAAAAGCGAACAAGTCGAAAGAAAGCAAGCCGGCACACAAATGATTAACAAACACATTAAAGTGCGTCATAATAAAAAAGGAGATAATATTGTCTTTACATAAGCACCCGGCATTCCGGGGATTTAATAAATTGTCTTGGCAAAAGCAAAGCTGCATAAACAGGAAAGCCTAAGCACCGGCTGGAGGCGGAACAGCCGGATCAACGGCAGGCGGCGGAGAATCCATCTCGACCCCTTCGTCTTCAAGCTCCTCCTCCTCATCAGAGTGAGGGTTCGGATCTGCGATGAAGACGCGCTTGTCGACGAAGTCGGCGATGGCGCTGGCTCGGGCAAGCCGGGCGGCCTTCTGATCGGCTGAGAGCTCCTCCTCCACGCCGGCTCGCCGGTACTCGAGCTGCCCCAGGTCCACCTCGTTGTACCAGGAGAGGACGAAGGACAGCGCCATGTCGGCGCCAGCACGCGTGGCAGACCCCTTCCAGTCGATGAAGCGGTCCGGCGCCTGCTCGATCAAGGAAGTGAGGCTGGAAATGTCTTGCGGCGCCTCCTTGTCGGGCCACAGCATCGGAACCAGCTCCTCAGCCGCCTTCCGGAGCTCCCAGCCAAACTTGGTGATGGGCTCGACGCGGGCAGCCAGGGACGACAGATGGTCCTCCATGGTAAAGCTCGCTGAGCTGCCCTCGCCAGTCGCCCGCCCCCTGGCCGCGCGCGCATCGCCAACAGCCGCCAAGGCGGTATCCTGCGTCTCCGGGAAGGCCGCTGCAAGAAGGAAACATGTCAGAGGTCATAAAAGCCGAAATAAGCTGAAAAATGCAAATTTTCGAAGTCCTAAAGTAGGACTGGCGGCAGCCGGCACGAGCCGACTGCCCCCAGCCCGAAGATGGAGATAACGAATCTCAAAAGTAGGACTGGCGGTAGCCGGCACGAGCCGACTGCCCCCAGCCCGAAGATGGAGATCTCGAAGGACAAAAGAAAAAGACTGGCGGCAGCCGGCACGAGCCGACTGCCCCCAGCCCGAAGATGGAGATAAAAAAAAAAAAAATCTGCAGCCGGCTACGAGCGGAAGCTGGCAGCCGACAGCCGAAAGCCGGCAAAGGGGAAGGAAACATAAACTCACCCGAGAAACCGACATCGATCGCGCTAATCAGGTCCGTCCAGTGCTTGGCAGTAGCCGACAGCTCCGTGGACTTGGCGGTAACTTCCTGCTGAAGCGCAAGCCGCTGCTCCTCCACCTCGGCCAGCCGCCGGCTCAGATCCTCTACCTTCTCCTTCTCTGCCGTCCTAAGGGAGGTGAGCTCGGCGAGATGGTTCTTCTCCAGCGCGCGCAGCCGCGTCAACTCCCCATCAGCCACCTTGAGCTTGGCGGCTGCAGCACGGCCCGCCTCCTCGCTCTCGGCGCACTGAGCGCGAACAACCCGGAGGTCATTCTCCAGCTGCGGGACCCTGGCGGCTTCAACTGTGAGGCAGCCGGAAAGAGATGTCAGCCAACAAAGACAAAAGAAAAAAGACACCAAGCCAGATGAAGCAAGAACTTACCCTTGACGGCTTCCAGCTCACGAGCCAACGTGGCCCGCTCAAGCTTGGCCTTATGATAGCTAGTCACCACCTTGTTGTACAAGACGGTGCGTCGCTCTTCGACCTCCTGAAAAAGAGAACCGTTTAGGCGAAACCTGGGTCGGCTCCGAGCAGCCGGCCCATGCCTCGGAGGGCTACCAGGATAACAATAAAATCACAGAAAATAAGATGGGAAGCCACCTACCTTGTCAGCATCTTCCAGCGTCTTTAGCTGGGCCAAAGTCTCGGTGGCCTTGTTCTTGAGGCTGGCGCGGTAGCCGGAGTAGAGCATCTTCAAGGGCGCCGTGCCAGGCTGCCCATCCCGGCTGATGATCTCGCAGGTGTCCGCCTGGTTCCAGGCCTGCTCCATGGTACCAGCCGAGCCGAAGCTGGAGTCCGAGGCGGACGGCACGCTCACCAACCGGGCACCCTTGGCCACGTGTAGGCCAGTGGGCGACACCGCCGGGCTCTTCGACTTCACCAACGCCCGGGAGTCGGCGTCCGTAGCGCGCGTCGGCTCCTCCCGCTGCGGCTCCGTCCTCAGCGGCTCCGAAGCCGGAGGCGGCGCGGCCGGCCCGGTGGGAACCACCTCCGGCCCTTCAGGTGGCGCAGCTCCGCCGGCTCCAGCTCCCGCCGCCGGTGGCGCACCTCGGCCGGCTCCAGCAGCCGGCCCCGGCAGCGGCGTGCGGTGCGGAAACAGGTCGCCGAGAGTAGGCCTGCGGGCCGACTCGCCCGGGCGCCCGGCCCGGCGCTGATGGAGGCGCGGCAGAAGAAGACGCCCGCGGGAGGCGGCGGGCCGCAGCGGCGTGACCACGGGCGGCACAACGACAACGGGCGGCGTGCGCGCACGTGTCGTAGGCGGCGGCGTCGGCTCCCTCTCGCCGGCGGAACGGCGGCGCAACGCGCGCAGCCGGCCTGCAGCTGCCGCCCGGGCGAACTTGATGGCGGCCCTAGTCGAGCAAACAAAAGAGGATAAATGCAAAGTAAGGAAAGAAAAGGAATCAAACAACGAAGAAAACAAAAAGAACTTACCCGGCCATCTCGGGGACCTTCTTGGGCCCTTGCTGGCGTTGTCTCTTGGCCTGGCCCTCCAGCCTGGCCGTGTTCCCGCCGCCGGCCCGCTTCTTCTTCGGCGCGGAAGTCGCCGAGGCGGCGGGCGGCCTCGAGCGCAGGGGCACCGCCCGGACCGGTGCCGGCCCCGTGGTGGACGTGGCCGGCTCCGCCTCCTCCTCCTCCAACTGTTCCGGCGAAGGCGGCGGGTTATGCTCCCCTTGGCCGCCCTGATCGGGCACAGCCGGTAGGTCGTCATCGCCTGCTTGGTCGCCGGCTTGGTCGCCGGCTTGGTCAGCCGGTCGCCGGCTTGGTCGCCGGCTTGGTCAGCCGGATCCACGAGATCCGCCGTCCAGATCTTGCGCGCCAAGTCGCCGTCCTCGATCTCTTGGCGGGGGAAGATCTAGAAAACAAGAACAGATGAGTAACAAGCGAGCCACGCAGCCGCAAGCCGAAAGGCACAAGCTAAAAATACAACTTACCCGCTCAGGCGGCGCAGCTCGGTCGTAAGGCGGCAGCCCCCACGCCCAGTCTTCCGGCATGTTGGCCTTGGTGATGTTGTTCACCCGGTGAGCGACTTGGGCCTTGGTGAGCGCTATCCTCGACGTCCGGGTCGGATCCAGCCGGCCGGACATAAGCCCGATCTTGTGGACACGGCGCTGGAGCGGGATCACCCGGCGCTCTATGTAGGTGCAGAGGAGGTCCTCGGCGCTCAGCCGGCCCGCAGAGACGCACTCCCCCAAGAAATCCCAGAGGAGGTTGACCTCCGCGTCCGGATCCGCCGACTTGGGGTTGTGACCCCAGTTGAGCCGGGTGGTCGGCGGAGCCGGATTATACTCCGGCAGGTTGATCCGGTCGAAGGCTGGGTTGGCGTTCTTCACGTAGAAAAACGTCATCTGCCAGTTCTTCACCGAGTCGACAGTCGGTATCTTCGGGAAGAGCGAGCCGGCGCGAGGATAGATGGAGGCGCAGCCGCAGGTCCTCAGGCGGCCCTCAGTCATCTGCGACTTGAGGTAGAAGAGCCGGCCCCAGAAGTCGACGTCGGGCCACAAGCCGGCGTAACCCTCCATAAAAGCCACATAGCAGCTAAGGAGGACGCACGCGTTGGCCGGCAAGTGGTGCGGCTGCAAGCCGAAGAAGTCCAGAAACCTGCGGAAGAAGGCCGAAGCCGGCAGACCTAGCCCACGGTCAAGGTGCGCGCCGAAGACGACGCGCTCGCCGGGCTCCGGCTTGGGCTCCACCTCCTCGCCGGGCGCTCGTGTGACCACCTCCCGAGGAATCCGGCGGAGGCGCACCAGCCGCTCGATGTCGTCGTCGTTCATGAGCGAGCCCCTCCAGGACCCGCTGGCGGAGGCCATGGACGAAGAGGAGGAGGAAGAAGACCAATTGAGATCAAAGGGAGAGGAGGAACCGCTCCTCACCGGAGGAGAGCGCGGCGGCGATGAGCGCAGCGTCGAGCCACGGGGCCCCGTGGCGCCGGCTTGGCGTGCGGACGGCTGCCGAACGGCGGAGGACTCCGGCCGCGAAAGGTCACCGAGGTTCGCCAGGAGGTCGCCGGAGAAAGATCGACGGCGTGCGAGAGCGCTTGAGCGAAGAGAACGAGAGAGAGAAGAAGCAGTGGCGCAAGGGAGAAGAAGAGTGCCTCGGTACCGCGCGGGGGGCATTTATAGCCGCCCGGCGCGCCCGTTACGCAGCCACGTGGCGATCGTGGGCCACGATGGGATTAACTGCGCCGAAACCGCCCCACACGACACGGCAGTTACCAGAAACGGCCGCACCACTCCGCCCACGACCGCAGAAAATCCGGAGGAGACAGCGATGTGACCAGACGAAACGACCGCGCTGACGAAGCCGTCAGAACGGTCCAGTCGGGCGCGGGACTCGAGGCGGCGGAGTTGCCGTTGCGCCCGAGCCGGAGCCGGACGATAAAATCGACCCGGCCCTAGTTTCTGGCAACAAGCCGGGAACGTCTTCAACACTTAAGAAAAAGTGAAAACGACAGGAGCAAAAAAGGCGTCCGGCTGGAGGAAGCCGGACGGGGCGAGCCGGACGAGGGCGCAGCCGGCTGAATGAAAATTCTCAGCTGGCCCCTCCGGGAGTCGCCGAAAACAAGCAAGAGATATGCAAAGCCAGGGAAACCTGCCTAGGTCCTCCCAGACGTAGGACCTTGCCAGCTTCGGGGGCTAATGTCGGGGGGAAGACCCCGGGTATGGCAATGGACGCGGAGCGGCCGGCTTGAGGTCGGCCGGCTCGCGGCAAAGGCCGGCTGAGGAGCAGCCGGCTGGAGCCGTGGCCGGCTGCCTCGGGAGCCGGCTGGCTCTAAGTCCTAGTCGGCCTGGCTGCGGCCTTCAACGCTGTAGCTGGGCCGGCTTCTACAAGCCATATCCGACTGGGGTTTGTACCTCAGACCGACTCGAGGCTGGCGAGTCTTGCCCTGGAAGGAACTGGGTAGGTGAGCCGGGTTCAAAGGTCCACGCTGACCTCATCTCCCGTAAAGTACGGGGCACTGTAGAGCAGCAGTGCCACGCGCCAGACAGGCCATCATGGCGTACGTCGAGCCGTACGCGCTACAGAGCATGATGACGACAACGACAGCACCTCCCACGCCGCTGACCTGAGCAGGCGGATGGGACGTGCCACTACGCTCAACGACTCCCTGGCGTCAGCACCTCGGGAAGGGACGGGAGCCGAAGCCGGCCCATGCTGGCCACTAGACTCTAGGGACTTATATGTAAAGTGCCGGTGCCTATATAAGCCGGGCTACCCCCCTCGTGCGGGGGACGATCGATCAGTTCTCATTTCACTAGTCTTAGAGCTGCCCTGCGAGAGAGACCTTCGTCTACCTTAGCCTCCCGGGAGCAGCCGGATATACAGCTCAAGGAGCATCATTGTACTGTGTGATCATCTTATACACTCATAGCAGGAGTAGAGGTGTTACCTCCATCGGAGGGCCTCGAACCTGGGTACGTCGCCGTGTCGCTCGTGCCCATACCCGCTTCCGGATACCGCCGTGAGACCACTAGGAACCACCTCGATTAGCCACCCTATGGCATATGTCATGACGATACCACGACAATGGCTGGAGTTGGAGTCATGGGAACAGCGTTCGCAGCTACACCTCCCGAAGGAACTCCAAGGCAAAATAGTCCACGACCCACTGCAGCAGTGCAAGATCCACCGAGAGCAAGTGGAGCAAGAGATACATCGGCTCAAGCAAGGGTGGATAGAGCGCGACAAGAAAGAAGAGAACATCGGCATTCACCAGAAGTTGCCGATGAAGATATGTGCGGGCTCCCGTGCTTTACGAGACGAGTTCGAAAAACTCGAGTCCCGTCAGGGTTTAAGCTACCCGAAAATTTCAAGAAATTTGACGGCCTACAGGATCCCGAGGATTGGCTCGTTGATTACCTCGAGATGGTGAAGTTGATAGGCGGAACCAGGGCAACAGCCATGCAGAGCATCCAAGTACACTTGAGTGGAGCCGCGCGATCTTGGATAAAGAAACTTCCCCCAGGTTCCATCGACAGCTGGGATAGTTTTGAGGATATCTTCGTGAAGAATTTCCGATCCACCTGCAAGAAACCCGCGTCATTGGAAGAGCTGAGGGCGTGTAGACAAAAACACGACGAATCAATGAGAAAATATATACAGAGGTGGAACATTATTAAAAACTCGGCAGAGGATATATCTGACGAGAGAGCAATAGACGCGTTCGTGGCAGGAATTCGACAGGGAGATTTCGTCGAAGACTTAGGGAGAACCAACCCTAAGACAATATCAGCATTGATGGAGATAGCAAAGAGATGGGCAGATGGAGAAGATGCTATACACAACAAGCGACATAGGTCGCCAGAGGATGACCGCAGTCGAAACTTTCAAAATAGAAGGCGATTCTCTCGGCAGTTCTATAGTAATGATGCTCCTGGCCACATATCAGCTGGTTTCCGAGGAAATTCTGGAGGAAATAGTCGACATGATTATCAAAGAAGCAACGAGCAACAAGGCGACAACAGAGGTGATTTCCGTAGTAACAGGAAAAATAGTGGGCCAAGGTTTCAGAGACAATATATATCTACTGAGGAGATGATGAATGGGCTGTGTCAGATGCATTTCTATCTCGACAACAATGGGAAGAGGCAGTCATGACACCTGCAGAAGGGCTGCAGGGATAGCCAACGCTCAAGCAATGAACAGAAACCCTCAAGGGCCCAGGAGTGAGATCCATCTTCCACCTCCTCCCGCAATTACGGACGAAAATCGACACCAGCTCAGAATAGCGGCAGCACCACACACACCTCCATATGTCGACCCTAACTCCAATGGTGCGGTCTCGATGATTCAGAAAGCTAAGCCATCTAACAGGGCGCAGAAAGTAATCTCGCGGCAAGTGTTCATGGCAGAGAAGATGCCTCCACCAACAGTCGAGTACCTAAATTGGTCGGGACAGGACATTGGCTTCACAATTGCGGATCACCTGCAGCAAGTTCCTCGACCAGGGCAATCTGCACTTATCTTACCCGCAGTCATCGCTGGTTTTGATGTGTCGAGAGTCTTTATAGATGGCGGCAGCAGCTTAAACCTTATGTATGCAGATACATTAAGGAAGATGAACATATCCTTGGCAAATTTAAAACCAACTGACACACGTTTTCACGGGATCACGCCAGAGAAGCCGAGCTATCCGCTGGGGAAGATCAATCTCGACGTTCAGTTTGGGACCCGAGAAAACTACAGGATAGAAAAGCTGGAGTTTGAGGTTGTGGATTTCCCGTCGCAATATCACGCCTTGTTGAGACGACCAGCATATGCCAGGTTTATGGCGGTACCACATTACACGTACTTGTTGTGGAGGTTGCCTGGACCTAAGGGACCAATCACAGTCAAGGGAAGTTTCGCGCTAGCTGATAAATGCGACAAAGATTTTCATTGACTGTCGGAAACTTTCGGGATGCAAGCAGAATATATGGCGCCAAGGCTCACTGACTATGATGTGCTGCCAAATACAGGAAAGCCACTCAGGGAACCAACCTTCAATACTGCTAAGGATTCAAAAGAGGTGCAGATCCACCCGACAGACCCAAAGAAAACAACGTCCATTGCAACAAACATGGACCTCGCATAAGAAAGCGCGCTCATCGAGTTCCTCTGTGAGCACTGGAAAATCTTTGCATGGTGTCCAGCTGACATGCCAGGAGTACCCAGGGAACTTGCCGAGCACCACCTAAACTTGGATCCAATTGCGAGACCAATCAAACAACATTTGCGGCGTTTTTCGGAACCAAACCGCAAAGCTATGCTGTCAGAAATCGATCGACTCAAAGAAGCTGGTTTTATTAAAGAGATATCTACAAAAGCCACGTGGGTAGCTAACCCAGTGATGGTGCCGAAGAAAAACACGAAAGTCCTTCGCATGTGTGTCGACTTTACGTGTCTCAATAAACACTGTCCAAAGGAACACTTTCCCCTCCCAAGAATCGATCAAATCATCGACTCCACGGCAGGATGTGAACGTCTTTCCTTCTTGGACGCCTATTCTGGTTATAACCAGATCAGATTAAAAGAAGATGATGAAGCCAAGACAGCGTTCATAACACCTTATGGCGTGTTCTGCTATAGAACAATGCCTTTCGATCTAAAAAACGCGGGAGCAACATATCAGCGGATGATGCAGAAGTGTCTTGCAACACAAATTGGAAAAAATGTACAAGTTTACATTGACGATGTCGTCATAACATCAAGAAAGGGGACAACGTTGATCGAGGATTTGAAAGAAACCTTCGACAACCTCGACAAGTTCTGCCTTAAGTTAAACCCGACGAAGTGCTCCTTTGGTGTTCCTGCGGGAGAACTTCTCGGGTTCCTAGTATCAGCAAGAGGGATCGAGGCCAATCCAGAGAAAGTCCAAGCCATCGTAACGATGAGGAAGCCGACAAAGTTGAAACAAATACAACAGTTGACGGGGCGAGTCGCAGCTTTAAGCAGATTCGTCGCCAGGCTAGGAGAAAAGGCACTGCCGTTCTACACACTGATCAAACAAGGAGAGAAGTTTCAGTGGAACGAGGAAGCAGATAGAGCTTTCGAAAATCTCAAGCGCACAATTTCGACACCACCAATCCTGGTGGCGCCTAAAGAGAAGGAACCCCTCCTGCTATACATCGCAGCCACACCTCAGGTGGTCAGCACAGCTCTCGTAGTCGAAAGGGAGGAAGAAGGAAAGCTCCATGGAGTACAGAGGCCAGTATATTTCATCAGTGAAGTATTATCGCCTTCAAAACAGCGGTACCCGCAGTACCAGAAGCTAGCATATGGAGTGTTTACAACAGCAAGAAAGTTGCGCCACTATTTTTCGGCACACCCGATAATTGTGGTCAATGAGGCTCCTCTATCAAATATATTAAACAATCCAGAAGCTACGGGTCGTGTCTCCCTTTGGGGAATAGAGCTTTCCCCTCGGGACATCACGTATGAAAAAAGAAAAGCAATAAAGTCGCAAATCCTGCCAGACTTCATCGCAGAGTGGATGGAGCTACAAAATACAGGACCTCCAGATTTATCGAGAACCTGAACTATGAACTTTGATGGGTCCAAAAGGTTAGAGGGCGCTGGAGCAGGCGTGATACTAATATCACCTGAAGGCGACAAATTAAAGTATGTCTTACGGATGACGTTCCCAAACGCGTCTAACAATGAGGCAGAATATGAAGCTCTCATACATGGGATGAAGATGGCGAAAGCTTGTGGTGCAACCCGACTAAAAATCTTTGGCGACTCACAGTTGGTGGCCCAGCAGGTCATGAATCAATGTGATGCAGTCAACGAGAGTATGATAGCATACAAGGAGATGTATAATGAGCTAGAAAAGCTGTTTGATGGATGCGAGGTAAATCACATCAGCAGGTTGAGCAACGATGAAGCCGATGTTCTTGCAAACATCGGGTCGCAGTGTCTCGCAATTCCACCAGGCGTGTTTTGGGAAGAAATAAGCGAGAGGTCCACAAAGCCGATGAAACCAAAGAAGAAGGAGAAGGGTGAGAAACCCTCGAGCGCTACAAAAGAATCACTGGAGGAAGAAAAGGAACAGGAGCTAGTCATGATGGTGCAAGTCCCATGGATGCAGGCGTACATATCGTACATCCTAAGGAAAACAATACCCGACGATCCAATAGAAGCAAGGCGAGTAATCAGGCACTCTAAAGCCTTTACTATGGTCAAAGGGGAATTGTACAAGCGCAGTATTTCGGGTGTGCTACAGAGGTGCGTCACACCCGAAGAAGGAAGGATAATCCTGAAAGATGTACACGAAGGAATATGCGGTCATCACGCAAGCAGTCGAGCTATCGCGGCTAAGGTTTTCAGAGCAGGATTTTATTGGTTGACAGCAATTGAGGATGCGAAGGAAATAGTGCGAACTTGCGACGCGTGCCAGAGATTTGCCGCAAAACCTCATTCTCCGGCAACAGAGTTGATGCCAATCCCGTTGTCTTGGCCCTTTGCTCAATGGGGTCTCGATATGGTGGGAAAGTTACATAAAGCGTCGCCAGGAGGATATGAGTATATGCTCGTTGCCGTCGATAAATTCACCAAGTGGATAGAAGCAAAGCCGATAAATTCACCGGACGGCGCGTCGGCAATCAAGTTTGAGAAAAGCATTGTCTTTCGATTTGGAGTCCCTCATAGCATCGTCACGGACAATGGCAGTAATTTCACATCCAAGGAGTTCAAGGCATACTGTGCAGAAGTAGGCATCAAATTGAGTTTCGCGTCAGTTGCGCACCCACAGACCAACGGTCAAGTCGAGAAAGCCAATGGTATCATCTGCAATGGTATCAAGAAGCGCTTGTTAGGGCCATTGGAAAAAGCTCGGCATACTTGGCCAGAAGAGCTGCCAAGCGTGTTATGGAGTATCCAAACAACGCCAAATACAGCGACACATGAGACGCCGTTCTTTCTGGTCCATGGAGCTGAAGCAGTACTGCCGATAGAAATAGAGCATGATTATCCAAGAGTCACAGAGTACGATGAAGAAACTTCCAGAAGAGCTTTGGAGGACGATGTCGACGCACTCGATGAAGCTCGAGATGAAGTGTTATCACGGGTCGCTAAGTACCAGCAAGATCTGAAAAACTACCACAGTTGACGATTGCGACCACAATCTTTTCAGGTTGGAGACTTGGTTTTACGACTAAATCAAAAAAGCCATGAAAAACTCGAGTCGCCGTGGCTTGGCCCTTACATCGTCACAGAAGTAATTGAAGGAGGAGCATACAGAATCAAGGACAAGAAGACGGGAATCGCTGACCCAAATCCTTGGAACGTGGCGCAGCTCAGGCGTTTTTACGCTTAGAAGCCGAAATATAGTCTCCTTTGTAAACATACAATGTACTGAAACGCCCGCGAGTTTTCAGACGCACTCTTTTCCTTTTTCGGGGCACCGAGTGGGGCCGGGAAAGGTTTTTAATGAGGCGGGCTCGCGGTGCTGCAATATAATAAAGATAGTGGAGTTATATATCTTTTCGACAGGCTCGGGGGATTGCACCCAGAAGATACAATATATATATATATACACGATGTCGATGAATACAACTTGCAAACTATTTCGCGTTGGTGCAAAGCACATCGCAAAAATAAAACGCTGATGCAAAATAGTGATCAACATAAAGTTCAAGGGCTGACGCTTGCAAAAATAGTACACTCAATATAATTTATTTTGCCTTGGGTCAACCTCGCATTACAAAAAGAAAATACATCGCCATCCAAATGCCCGGGGGCTTGACAACGAAAAACAACAAATATAGTGACTTTACAATATAGATTATGTCTACAACATACAAGATACAAGTCTTGGGAAGTAAATTTTCAATTGTTGCCCAGTATATTATCTATGATCAACCGTTCATTATTTACAGCACGAGTACTATGTTCAACATACCTGCCCTTCACGAAGAATTCGGCGTCCATCCGAAGAAGCTCGTCCATCATGTCCTCTGCAACAGGGGTCACAATATCATCATACTTGCCGAAGTTCCTCTTCCTTTTCGCCATCTTGGCCAGGCACTTTGGAACAATCTGACCCATGTCCAACTTCGGGTAGCAGATTTTTATCATAATCATAGCAAACCTTGCGCCAGCAGCTAATTGGGCCCGCACAAAGCCATGGATTCGAGGAGCATCCCGAAATTTTTCCATCAGAGCAGGAAGGGTCTCCGGCATTTTATTACGCGGAAACATGGTGCCGTAGACCAAAGACAAGGTCCTTGTACAGAAGTCGAGAAATTCGCGGACTTGCAGCGCGCGATCTTAAAATCTGACGATCTGGCGGGTACGATCAGGTGTGCCCCAAAAATTAGAACCATGATCTCGCGCAAGTCTGAGAAGTGCATTGGATCGAGCTTCAACACGCTCATCTTCGGCAGCAGTGTCCAAGAAAGAACCTATTTTGAAAGAATCAGCAGAAAAAGATGAGACAAGCAAGAGAAAAAAGAAGTACGACTAAGTTAATGAAGCACACCTGTCATATCCGAGCTACCATCCGTCAGCAGCTGAAGCATGAAATTTTCTCGAGCAGAAGCTGCAGCAGCCTCAGGAACCGCGGTTTCCTTTTCAGCTATGGCATCTTGAGCCTGTTGAAGCGCAATTTTTTCCCTCTCGGAAGATTTTCGGGACTGTTCCATTATCATAAGTGATTGCTTCTTCGTGGATTGGAGCTGTTGGCGAAGTTCTTCCAAGTCTTGTGCTGAGCCTTTACTCGATGAATCTTCAGTAAATTTGATAGCGACAGGTGTTTTCTTCAAACAGGATGAAGCAGGAAAAACTTTGGAAGGACGGGGAGTTACAGTATAATTGTCAAAAATCAACTGAAAAATAAAGTTTTGACATCAATCATCAAGCAAAGATAGATTTCCATTGATTCTCAAAGTATGTACATGGCTATTACAAAAGAAGGATCCCTAGTGAACTACTGAAGCAGTTGCCGCCAAAGCTACTAAGGCGACAGCGCCAAAAGAGAGTAAACACTAAAAGAAAAGGCAAGGTGGTCTACTTGACCTCCGGCTTCGAAGAACTGGGGGCAGGAGCTGGCTTGTATCCAAGGGAGGCAAGGATTTTCTTCGAATTGGGCTTGGCCGCTTTAATTAGCGACTGCCACCTCTTCGTTTCTATCTCCTCCGTGTTGCCAACCCTTGCCCAGTCGACGTTTTGTTGGCTATCAGCAACCAAGGCAATCGTACCTTCGACACCAACTTTCAACCCTTCTTGGCGAAGTTGGAGTCCAAGGTCCTCTTGGGAATTGAAGCACTTGGAGAGAGCAACAAAAGGTGTAGGTACCTCCTTCTTCTTGAAGAAGTACGGGAAAAGCCGTGACAGGCCCATGCCAGCTTCAGCAAGACCTTCGCGGGCCTCGTCTCCGTGAATCTCAACAAGAGACAGTGCGTCAAGAAGAGGATCATCTTCAGGACTTGCCAGTTCATAGTCTTGTTGAGTTCTCCCTGAATGAGTAAAAGAAGCTTGTCAAGAAAAAGCAAGCAAGGACAAAATAGAAGAATTCGAAGGAAAAAGTGGAGATTGCGGCACTCACTGACAAAACGTCGACTTTGCGACTCCAGGCGAGTAATAATCTCTTTCTCGCGCGCATATTGCTGAGTTATGTTGTCGCTCAAAGAGGTCTCCGCCTGGTGAAGTCTTTTCCGAAGATCTTCGACAGTGGCAGCATCTGCTTCGGCCTTCTTGCGAGCTTTTTCGCTTTGCTCCAACTTCGCAGCAAGAGCGTCAGCGCGCTTATTGGCCTCCGCAAGATTTTCTGCCACAATAGAAGACGAGTGAAACATTGTGGCAAAAATGGCGATAGAATATAGACGCTAAGGACAGATAGATAAGGAAAAAAGGGGGGCACCTTCAAGTTTAGCGGCATACTCACGGTACCCGATAAATTGGGTACCGAAGCGGATAAGCTCCTTCATGAAAGGCTGAAGAAAAGACCATGAAAAGAAGATCAATATAGGAAGCAAAAAAGTTCGACATAAAGAAGAAATATAGAGAGGGAAATTCAACGCAACGAAATCAATACGGGAAAAAGAAAAAAACAACTTACTTCTTCCATTAAAGGAGTCGAGGAACAACCAACTAACATGGTTGGTTCCTTGGCTGATTCTACCCTAGCTCTCTTCGGCGAAGGAGCTTGGGGGCTCACAGCTGGCGTCGGATGCTCTAGGTTTTGTTGAGGAGGCGACGTTTCGTCGCCATCAGGATGAGCTTCCGAAACAACTAAAGTACGGGACGTGCTCGTTCGAGCAGCCGGGTCAATAGGTGCATCCTCCTCTTCATCGCCACTACAACAAATAAAGCGACAAGATAAGAAAGCAATTTGAAAAAGTATCGAGAAGAGACAAATGTAGTGCATCAAAAACTTACGAGCTGATAAGAGCAGCTTCGTAAAGATCAAAAGCTCTCTTCCCAGCATCAGGTGTAGTTTCTTCGGCACGGGCAGCACCGGCTTTGAAGGTGCCGGAGTCAACAGCCTCGTCCCTTTTCCTCTTGCTCCTAGGAGAAGCAGCTGAAGGAGGAGAGCGTGTCGAGGAAGTTGCCTCGGCCTCAACGTCCTTTTCAGAGGATGCCGCAGATTTTTGAGAACCCGCGGCTTCACTCTCAGGGCGAGACGTACCCTGGTTGTCGTCGGTGACAACAGCCCTTTCTTCGACTTCCCCACCTTCGGGAAGGGGGGGAAGAGGCGACGCAGTCGCATGGTTCTATTCAGGATAGAAAATATATTGGCATGGATCTTTATCAGGAAAAGCAGTCGAAGGAAAAGCAGTATGAATAAGACAAAAGGAAAAAAGAATGCATGATCAAAACTAATGCTAACAACATATTACCTGCGGGAGTGCGTTGGTGGCGCTATACGGCGTCACACCGCAAGATGTCGGGACGGTGTCCTTTTTGTTCAGCGACGAGATCTTTCGGACAAGTTTTTCCAAGTCCTTGACCGACAAATCTGTCGACAGGCGGTCCACATCTTCATCGCCAGCATACATCCAAAGAGGGTTTTTTCGAGCCTGTAGAGGCTGCACCCTGATCCTAAGGAAGTACGCCGTGATTTGGATACCCGATAATTCTTGTCCACGGGTATTTTGGAGCTCGTGGATGCGTGTCATCAGTGCTTCTGTCGCCGCTTTTTCTTCGTCGGTAGCCTCTGCATCCCAGGATCGGCGGCGACGGATTTTCTCGGCACCATCAAAAGGAGGGATGTTGTCTTCAATAGAGCCATGGTTCTCCTCGTGGATGTATAACCATTTTTTGCGCCACCCTTGAACTGAGTCAGGGAATTTGACGTTGAAGTATTCGACGTCAGGGCGGACGCAGATCACAACGCCGCCTATGTTATAGGCGACGCTGGAAGAGCCATTACGGCGACAAACAAAAATACGTTTCCATAGGGACCAGTTAGGCTGGACCCCAAGGAAAGACTCGCACAATGTGATAAAGATAGAGATGTGGAGGATGGAGTTGGGAGTAAGATGGTGAAGTTGCAGTCCATACATGAAAAGCAACCCACGCAGGAAATCATGGATGGGGGTAGAAAGACCACGGATGAGGTGGTCGACGAAACTGACCCGATACTGCATTGGCGGGGTCGGGTAGCTTCCTTCCTTGGGGAAGCGCAGCGAGTCTTGCTTCCCGCTGATGCCAAGCTTCTTCAGCATATTGATATCTTGTTGGGGGATTTTAGATCTCTCCCACTCCAAGTTCCCCAGATCTTCGGCCGCCATCCTCGATTCCGGAGTGTTGTGCCTGGTGAGTTTGCGCGGTGGCATCAACAAGCGTGGAGGAGAAAGAGCGCAAGAGCGGAGGAGCACAAAGAACTCTGGGGCGCAGTGGAGAATTTTTGCAGAGGAAGAACAGAGGTGCGGCGCGAGCGAAAGTGCTGAAGGAAGAAGAAGAAGGCCTTAAGTAGCGGTGCAGCGAATCGACGCAACCGTTAGATGGAAAAATTATGAGGTAGATGGCGAACACGTGGACAAAGGGTAAAAATGGATTTTTACTGAGAAATGAAGGGACATGCGATACAGTGCGTGCGCCAGTAAAAGCGGAGGACGTGTGTCCCCCACTTGGGCGACCTGTCAACTTGATAGGAAAATTGGACCCACGAAGCAGAGAGAGAAGCAGTTCTCGCATGTTCCCGATACAGTAATCGTGGCTATCGTCAGCAATGATGTCACCTTGGAAAGGGAAAAACTCGACTATGAAGCTTGATAAGATTGTCGACAACAGAAGATTATTGATTATTTCGAGAGCCTTTGATGAAATACAAGTTTTTGCCCAAATGCTCGGGGGCTACTTTGGAAAAAAGAAAAATTCGAGTATGACAAAATAGAAATGGCGAGAGCCTATGATCAAATGCAAGCATTTGTTCATAGCCTCGGGGGCTACTCCCATCGGGAGCGCTGGTCGCGCACCCGATAGATATGAAACACTCAAGAAGGAATAACAATATAGCGACAGAAGATACTAATCTGTGGACCCTACAACCAAGCACAAGTCCTTGGCTGTAGCCTCGGGGGCTACTCCCATCGGGAACGCTGTTCGCGTGCCCGATGAATTTATACAAAAATATAGAGAGAGGAAAAAAGAAGTGAGTATATTTCGAGTTATACAGATAACTCTACATATACTCCCATCGGGAAGGCAAAATAAGTCATCAAATATGACTCAATAAAATGTGCTATTCCAACAGCCGAAAAGCACTCGACAATATATTCTCAGAGCGCTAAAAGTCGCGAATAAATCTCTGAATGCCGCAAAACTTTGCGAAGGTAAGACCCCAGATCCGTTCTGAGCGGCGTGGCACCGTCTCTGACGGCGGTTTGCTACTTTTTTCCGTATCAACAGATACGAAGAAAAATCCTAACGGACGCGTTAGGTACCCGATAAAATATGACTGGGACTCGACAGAATGGTAAGACCTTAAGCGGCACCTGTCGAAGTTTACACCAGTATCCCGAGATCATGTCCAGGGACGTGATCTTGAAGTAGGTTTTTGCGGATTTCCACTAGAGCAGTTAACTAGTACCTGCTCCGTCAGATGAACTAGCCCCAACTACCATTATCCCTGTACAATATAGTATTTGCGTATCCAAAAGATATGTGATAAAATTCGACAAGACTATTGAATGATTCAAGTTGGAGATTTTCCTTGATTCTTCGATTCAAGTAAAATCTCGGGGGCTACTGACATAGGCATACCCAATGGGCCTGCCGAAGATGGTACCCAGGGTTTACTGAAGGCCCAGGACTCGAAGAATAAGAAGATTCGGAAGCCCAAGATGTTAGTAAGGAAAGCTAGAGTTGTATTAGGAAATATAGAGACTTGTAATCTTGCGGGACGGGTACGAAACCCTCCAGGACTCTGTAACTTGTGTATTACGAATCCCTCGGCTCCACCTCCTATATAAGGGGGAGTCGAGGGACAAAGAAAGGATCGAATCTATTGTCAACAGAACCCTAGTTTTTACAATCAGCGAGTACTTTTCGGCTGAAACCTTCGAGATCTACTTGCCCTCTACTTCTAGCAAAACCCTAGTCTACAATCTGTAGGCATTGACAAGTTAATCCCTTGTCACATGCAGCTCAAGAGGGTGATCTTGTTGAGATAGTGCCAGCATACAATGTGGGCACAGTGCACGTTTCTGATTGGAAACACTCAGAGAGGCCAATCCCTATCGGTTCGAGGAAAGGACTTATGATGGTACAGATAGGGAGTTCTGGACCAACACTGAAGCAACCTTATGGGATGATTTTTACAACTCCAGAGAGTGCATGAAGAATGGTGTGATTGTGATGCCCAAGGCCATCAACAAGGAAGTACTCACCATGCATCAAGCCACCAAGTACCTCTTTGTGGTTGATACCTTGCAGCAGTTGGGACTGTTTGATCTTGTGTCCTTGAAGCCCGGTGGTACAAAGGGAGTTGGGTTATATTTCCCAATCCTCGTCCGTCAATTCCATTGCACTGTGTTCTTTCATGATGATCCCGCTCGCACCATGACTTGCATGATTGGACAAGAGAAATACACTTGCAATTATCTTGACTTCTGTGAAGCCATGGGATTTGGTGGCGGTCGTGCTCATGGTTTCAAGATTCACTCTCAGGATAAGTTCACTCATGGGGACATTGCTTTCTGCTATCCTCCAGAACCTACAGCTGATCCTCCTACTATCTCCGGGATGTACTATTCTTACTTCATCCTTGCCAAGCTCTTCCGAGAGAATCTCATCAGCAAGTCAGGAGATACAAGTGAATGGAGGGCTTATCATCTGAATCTCATGTACTATTGTTGTCCTGAAAACTTGAGGACTATTGATGGTTGTGACTTACTCTATTGTGAACTGAGGCGCTCTGTTCGAGACCGCATGACTCCCAACTATGCTTAGTACATTCAGCAGCTCATCAACCGAGTTGTGCCAACTCCCAACAACAAGAAAGGACAACTTGTCAAGATGGAGCTGTACAAGATTCCTCAGCAGGGAGATAGACCTGAAGTTCCAGCTATGATGCCTTCTGAGGGCCGCTCCAAGGAGAGGCAT
The DNA here is from genome assembly GCF_019359855.2 of Lolium perenne. Lineage (NCBI taxonomy): Eukaryota > Viridiplantae > Streptophyta > Magnoliopsida > Poales > Poaceae > Lolium > Lolium perenne. Next base: position 88,530,654 of record NC_067248.2, read on the forward strand.
GATCCAGCAGCTATCTCCAGCTATTCTAGGAGTCCCAAGCGCGGTGCCTCTCATTTCTTAGCCAGCCTATGGCAGATGTGCATGAATACCAATGATGTTGCTCATTAAAGTCTTGCCTTGAGCCAGGAAACTAGGAGGCGCCAAAATGAGTTCATGGCTGCAAGGAATCAGCCTGTCCCTCCTCCTGGACCTGAGATGGAGCCTGTGGTTGCACCAACTTGGGAGATGCCTCCCATTGATGATGAGATGCTTCAGAACTTCGATCTCTCCATATATGCTCATGGTGCTCTTCCTCCTAGATCTTCTCAGGATCCTGATACCGGACATGGAGAAGATGATGATGAAGACAATGAAGAAAATGAAGATGAGGATGATGATTATGAGGATGGCTCTCCACCCGACGGGACAGAGTTCTATTGATGGGAGCGATAGCATCCCTACTTTTTTCTTCACCTTTTTGGTGTTCCGATGCCAAAGGGGGAGAAGAGAGTAGAGTCTAGGATTTCAAGGTTCCTTGGTTGCACAAGCCATGCTTGACATTTTATTTGCTTCTTATTTGGCTTATGCTTATTTGGTGCCTTCCATTTCCAGAACCATTTGCTACTTCGAATAATTCGTGTATGGACAAATATTTGTATGCTTAATCTCTATGTTAGGATAATTATGCTTTATGATTATATATCTTGATATATATATATGTCCATACCATGCTTGTTTCATAAAGATATTGGGGGAGCTTCTCATATTCCACAAATGGTGCACTTTGCATTCAAACGCCAAGTGCACACATTATGGGGGAGTTGTCTTAATATCTTATATGGAATCAAAATTTAAGCTTATCATAATATCTATATGTGACTCTAGCTCGGTTTGTCATCGTATACCAAAAAGGGGGAGATTGTAAGGGTATTTTACCCTTATCCATTACTTTGGAAACAATGACACCGTTGCTAGAGTATTTGGTCTAATACATGTCTATGAGATTATTCCCAGGTATTAGCCAAAAAGGCATAATGGTGTATCAATGGAACAAGAAGGTAAAAGGAGACCCCCCACTTCGACAGAAATGAAGAAGTGATGTTCAGCAACTGGCCGGCCAATGGCCCGATCAGACCGGCCGTGGAGCCGGGTGGCCCGGTCCCGACCGGCCCCTGGACCGGTGCACACCGGGTGCGATCCAGGGGGCTTTTCCCCTTCGCCCGGCAGTGGCCCGGCCTGGCGTCCGGTTTGGACCGGACTGGTCCGGTCAGTGGCCCGGTCCGACCGGGCTGTGGACCGGATGCCCTGATACGTCTCCGACGTATCGATAATTTCTTATGTTCCATGCTACATTATTGATGATATCTACATGTTTTATACACATTATATGTCGTATTTACGCATTTTCTGGAACTAACCTATTAACAAGATGCCGAAGAGCCAGTTGCTGTTTTCTGCTGTTTTTGGTTTCAGAAATCCTAGTAAGGAAATATACTCGGAATTGGACGAAATCAACGCCCAGGGTCCTATTTTTGCACGAAGCTTCCAGAAGCGCGAAGAGGAAAGGAAGTGGGGCCACGAGGCGCCGACACACTAGGGCGGCGCGGCCCAGGCCCTGGCCGCGCGGCCCTAGCGTGTGGGGCCCTCGTGTGGCCCCCCGCGTTGCCCTTCCGCCTACTTAAAGCCTCCGTCGCGAAACCCCCAGTACCGAGAGCCACGATACGGAAAACCTTCCAGAGACGCCGCCGCCGCGAATCCCATCTCGGGGGATTCAGGAGATCGCCTCCGGCACCCTGCCGGAGAGGGGAATCATCTCCCGGAGGACTCTTCATCGCCATGATCTCCTCCGGGGTGATGAGTGAGTAGTTCACCCCTGGACTATGGGTCCATAGCAGTAGCTAGATGGTCGTCTTCTCCTAATTGTGCTTCATTGTTGGATCTTGTGAGCTGCCTAACATGATCAAGATCATCTATCTGTAATACTATATGTTGTGTTTGTCGGGATCCGATGGATAGAGAATACTATGTTATGGTGATTATCAATCTATTACCTATGTGTTGTTTATGATCTTGCATGCTCTCCGTTATTAGTAGAGGCTCTGGCCAAGTTTTTGCTCTTAACTCCAAGAGGGAGTATTTATGCTCGATAGTGGGTTCATGCCTCCATTGATACCTGGGACAGTGACAGAAAGTTCTAAGGTTGCGGTTGTGCTGTTGCCACTAGGGATAAAACATTGATGCTATGTCTAAGGATGTAGTTGTTGATTACATTACGCACCATACTTAATGCAATTGTCTGTTGCTTGCAACTTAATACTGGAAGGGGTTCGGATGATAACCTGAAGGTGGACTTTTTAGGCATAGATGCATGCTGGATGGCGGTCTATGTACTTTGTCGTAATGCCCAATTAAATCTCACTATATTTATCATATCATGTATATGCATTGTTATGCCCTTTTCTATTTGTTAATTGCCCGACTGTAATTTGTTCACCCAATATGCTTTTATCTTATGGGAGAGACACCTCTAGTGAACTGTGGACCTCGGTCCTATTCTTTACATCGCATACAATCTACTGCAATACTTGTTTTACTGTTTTCTTCGCAAACAATCATCTTCCACACAATACGGTTAATCCTTTGTTACAGCAAGCCGGTGAGATTGACAACCTCACTATTTCGTTGGGGCAAAGTACTTTGGTTGTGTTGTGCAGGTTCCACGTTGGCGCCGGAATCCCTGGTGTTGCGCCGCATCACATTTCGCCACCATCAACCTTCAACGTGCTTCTTGACTCCTACTGGTCCGATTAAACCTTGGTTTCTTACTGAGGGAAACTTGCCACTGTGCGCATCATACCTTCCTCTTGGGGTTCCCAACGGACGTGTACATCTACGCGCATCAAGCAAATTTCTAGCGCCGTTGCCGGGGAGATCAAGACACGCTGCAAGGGGAGTCTCCACTTCCCAATCTCTTTACTTTGTTTTTGTCTTGCTTTATTTTATTTACTACTTTGTTTGCTGCACCTAAACAAAACACACAAAAATTAGTTGCTAGTTTTACTTTACTTACTGTCTTGCTCTCTATATCAAAAACACACAAAAAAATTAGTTACTCGTATTTACTTTGTTTGCCTAGTTTACTTTTTTGCTTATTGCATCATGTTTCCTCCTAAGTACACTCTAAAAGACATACCGGTAGGCCGAGGGTCTATAATTGGAAGAGATAATATAGAAGAATTTTTCACTCATGTTAGCACCGCTGAAGATTTTGAAGATAGACACTTGGTAGAACTTGCTCCTACTTATGAAATTGCTGTTGCTTCTTTAGTACACATGCTGGAAACTAAATTTGTTAATCTCAATCCTATAACCCAACACATGTTTCTCACACTTGGTGATATGGAGGAAGGAGAGAAGAAAGACTTTTTTTTAGAAACCCTTCTTAAAGAATTTGGTGGTGTAGCAAGAGAGGCTAGAAAAGTCTTTGCTAAATATAAAATGCTTGGTTCTTACACCAATTTTGTTAGTCTCCTTGAAAAGATGGACATGGAGAGAGTAAAGTACACTAATGATATTAATGATGGTGGGGAGGTTAAGACAACAATACCTTGTAAACTCCTAGGAATGCATGAAGCTCTAGAAAATAACTATGGTTGGCTTGTTCCTGAAAATTTGTTTGATGAGAATTGCAAGCCTAAGAATAATGAAAAAGGAGCCTCTGAAACTTACATAGACGAGATAACATGCATTGTTGAGAAAACTCCCAACACCCCTGGTTATGATGTTGATGCTTCTACTCTTGATGTTACTTGATTTGCACTTTCTGTGCCTAGCTGAAAGGCGTTAAAGAAAAGCGCTTATGGGAGACAACCCATGTTTTTACTACAGTACTTTGTTTTATATTTGAGTCTTGTAAGTTGTTTACTACTGTAGCAACCTCTCCTTATCATGTTTTTGTGCCAAGTAAAGTTTCTATGTTAAAGTTGATGTTATATTTGGGATCGCTGCGCAGAAACAGCATTGCTGTCTGTCACGAATTCTATCATAAGTCTCTGTAAAAAAATCAAAAAAATCTGCAAAATTACGAGCATGATCCTCAGATATGTACGCAACTTTCATTAGTTTTGAGTTTTTCCATTTGAGCAAGTCTAGTGCACCTTTCAGGTTCGTCTTTACGGACTGTTCTGTTTTTGACAGATTCTGCCTTTTATTTCGCATTGCCGTATTTGCTATGTTGGATGAATTTCTTTGATCCATTAATGTCCAGTAGCTTTGTGCAATGTCCAGAAGTGTTAAGAATGATTGTGTCACCTCTTAATATGTGAATTTTTAATTGTGCACTAACCCTCTAATGAGTTTGCTTGAAGTTTGGTGTGAAGGAAGTTTTCAAGGGTCAAGAGAGGAGTATGATATACTATGATCAAGAGTAGTGAAAGCTCTAAGCTTGGGGATGCCCCCGTGGTTCATCCCTGCATATTTTAAGAAGACTCAAGCGTCTAAGCTTGGGGATGCCCAAGGCATCCCCTTCTTCATTGACAACATCATCAGGTTCCTCCCCTGAAACTATATTTTTATTCAGTCACATCTTGTGTTCTTTACTTGGAGCGTCGGTTTGTTTTGTTTTTGTTTTTGTTTGAATAAAATGGATCCTAGCATTCACTGTGTGGGAGAGAGACACGCTCCGCTGTTGCATATGTACAAATATGTCCTTAGGCTTTACTCATAATATTCAAGGCGAAGGTTGAAACTTCTTCGTTAAATTGTTATATGGTTGGAATTGGGAAATGCTACATGTAGTAATTCTAAAATGTCTTGGATAATGTGATACTTTGCAATTGTTGTGCTCATGTTTAAGCTCTTGCATCATATACTTTGCACCCATTAATGAAGAAATACATAGAGCTTGCTAAAATTTGGTTTGCATATTTGGTCTCTCTAAGGTCTAGATAATTTCTAGTATTGAGTTTTGAACAACAAGGAAGACGGTGTAGAGTCTTATAATGGTTACAATATGTCTTTTATGTGAGTTTTGCTGCACCGGTTCATCCTTGAGTTTGCTTCAAATAACCTTGCTAGCCTAAACCTTGTATCGAGAGGGAATACTTCTCATGCATCCAAAATCCTTGAGCCAACCACTATGCCATTTGTGTCCACCATACCTACCTACTACATGGTATTTCTCCGCCATTCCAAAGTAAATTGCTTGAGTGCTACCTTTAAAATTTCCATTCGCCTTTGCAATATATAGCTCATGGGACAAAATAGCCTTAAAAACTATTGTGGTATTGAATATGTACTTATGCACTTTATCTCTTATTAAGTTGCTTGTTGTGCGATAACCATGCTTCTGGGGACGCCATCAACTACTCTTTGTTGAATATCATGTGAGTTGCTATGCATGTCCGTCTTGTCTGAAGTAAGAGAGATCTACCACCTTAATGGTTGGAGCATGCATATTGTTAGAGAAGAACATTGGGCCGCTAACTAAAGCCATGAATCATGGTGGAAGTTTCAGTTTGGACATATATCCTCAATCTCATATGAGAATAATAATTGTTGCTACATGCTTAAGCATTAAAGAGGAGTCCATTATCTGTTGTCCATGTTGTCCCGGTATGGATGTCTAAGTTGAGAATAATCAAAAGCGAGAAATCCAAAATGCGAGCTTTCTCCTTAGACCTTTGTACAGGCGGCATGGAGGTACCCCTTTGTGACACTTGGTTGAAACATGTGTATTGCGATGATCCGGTAGTCCAAGCTAAGTAGGACAAGGTGCGGGCACTATTAGTATACTATGCATGAGGCTTGCAACTTGTAAGATATAATTTACATAACTCATATGCTTTATTACTACCGTTGACAAAATTGTTTCATGTTTTCAAAATAAAAGCTCTAGCACAAATATAGCAATCGATGCTTTCCTCTTTGAAGGACCTTTCTTTTACTTTTATTGTTGAGTCAGTTTACCTATCTCTCTCCACCTCAAGAAGCAAACACTTGTGTGAACTGTGCATTGATTCCTACATACTTGCATATTGCACTTGTTATATTACTTTACATTGACACTATCCATGAGATATACATGTTATAAGTTGAAAGCAACCGCTGAAACTTAATCTTCCTTTGTGTTGCTTCAATACCTTTACTTTGATTTATTGCTTTATGAGTTAACTCTTATGCAAGACTTATTGATGCTTGTCTTGAAGTACTATTCATGAAAAGTCTTTGCTTTATGATTCATTTGTTTACTCATGTCATTACCATTGTTTTGATCGCTGCATTCATTACATATGTTTACAATAGTATGATCAAGATTATGATGGCATGTCACTCCAGAAATTATCCTTGTTATCGTTTGCCTGCTCGGGACGAGCAGAACTAAGCTTGGGGATGCTGATACGTCTCCGACGTATCGATAATTTCTTATGTTACATGCTACATTATTGATGATATCTACATGTTTTATACACATTATATGTCGTATTTACGCATTTTCTGGAACTAACCTATTAACAAGATGCCGAAGAGCCGATTCTTTGTTTTCTGCTGTTTTTGGTTTCAGAAATCCTAGTAAGGAAATATTCTCGGAATTGGACGAAATCAACGCCCAGGGTCCTATTTTTGCACGAAGCTTCCAGAAGCGCGAAGGGGAAAGGAAGTGGGGCCACGAGGCTCCGCCACACTAGGGCGGCGCGGCCCTGGCCCTGGCCGCGCGACCCTAGCGTGTGGGGCCCTCGTGTGGCCCCCCGCGTTGCCCTTCCGCCTACTTAAAGCCTCCGTCGCGAAACCCCCAGTACCGAGAGCCACGATACGGAAAACCTTCCAGATACGCCGCCGCCGCGAATCCCATCTCGGGGGATTCAGGAGATCGCCTCCGGCACCCTGTCGGAGAGGGGAATCATCTCCCGGAGGACTCTTCATCGCCATGATCGCCTCCGGAGTGATGAGTGAGTAGTTCACCCCTGGACTATGGGTCCATAGCAGTAGCTAGATGGTCGTCTTCTCCTAATTGTGCTTCATTGTTGGATCTTGTGAGCTGCCTAACATGATCAAGATCATCTATCTGTAATACTATATGTTGTGTTTGTCGGGATCCGATGGATAGAGAATACTATGTTATGGTGATTATCAATCTATTACCTATGTGTTGTTTATGATCTTGCATGCTCTCCGTTATTAGTAGAGGCTCTGGCCAAGTTTTTGCTCTTAACTCCAAGAGGGAGTATTTATGCTCGATAGTGGGTTCATGCCTCCATTGATACCTGGGACAGTGACAGAAAGTTCTAAGGTTGTGGTTGTGCTGTTGCCACTAGGGATAAAACATTGATGCTATGTCTAAGGATGTAGTTGTTGATTACATTACGCACCATACTTAATGCAATTATCTGTTGCTTGCAACTTAATACTGGAAGGGGTTCGGATGATAACCTGAAGGTGGACTTTTTAGGCATAGATGCATGCTGGATGGCGGTCTATGTACTTTGTCGTAATGCCCAATTAAATCTCACTATATTTATCATATCATGTATATGCATTGTTATGCCCTTTTCTATTTGTCAATTGCCCGACTGTAATTTGTTCACCCAACATGCTTTTGTCTTATGGGAGAGACACCTCTAGTGAACTGTGGACCCCGGTCATATTCTTTACATCGCATACAATCTACTGCAATACTTGTTTTACTGTTTTCTTCGCAAACAATCATCTTCCACACAATACGGTTAATCCTTTGTTACAGCAAGCCGGTGAGATTGACAACATCACTGTTTCGTTGGGGCAAAGTACTTTGGTTGTGTTGTGCAGGTTCCACGTTGGCGCTGGAATCCCTGGTGTTGCGCCGCATCACATTTCGCCACCATCAACCTTCAACGTGCTTCTTGACTCCTACTGGTCCGATTAAACCTTGGTTTCTTACTGAGGGAAACTTGCCACTGTGCGCATCATACCTTCCTCTTGGGGTTCCCAACGGACGTGTACATCTACGCGCATCATGCCCCGACACAAACCGGGAGCTGCTCCGGTGACATCCGAAGGCAATGTACTGCACGACAATTCCAGCTCCAGTCTCGGTCCGACGCCTGGCCCGGTCAGAACCGGATGGTCCGGCCCCAGCTCTGGTTGACCGGCCTCCTCGAGGAAATTGCTGAGGTGTCAAGTTGCAACGGCCATATTTCAAGTGACACTATAAAAGGCCCTTCTCCTACCTCTGAACAGTTAGGCACTACACTACAAGCTGTTCTTGAGCTCTCTCTCTCATACTCCATTGCTAGAAACACCAAAATCCTCAAATCTCCCTCTTCCTCCACCCAAACTCAAATCCCTCCAGGGATAAGTTATAGGAGGGCCTGATCTACCGTTCCACCGAGCTAAATCTTGTTCCCCCTTATATTCATCAAGAAACTTGCTCTCTAGGGTTCCTTGGAAACCCTAGGTGGGCAAGAGAGGTCTGGAAGCATCCGGGCTGTGGATTTGCTCCTAACAAGATTCTGAAGGTTTGGAGGCTGCCTCAAAGTCTACCACAAGTGAGTGAGCTATTCCTTCGTGGGATAGGCTCCGGAGAATAGGGTGAGCCTTCGTGGCGTTGGGAAATCCTTCGTGGGACCTCCACCCCTCCAAACGCGACGTACGTTCTTGCAAAGGAAGGGAACACGGGAATAAACCCTTGTCTCCGCGTGCTACCGGTTATCTCTAACCGAAATCCTTACTTGTGATATAACTGCCCGTGAGAGCCTTCGTGCTTGAGTTACTTGCATCATCATATAGGGTGCCTCACCTAGTTTGCATTAGGCTCACCTTTCGCGTCGATCGACAGCACGTAACGAATGACAACTTGACCAGATTGATCGGAGATGCATACAAAATTGCACAATGCGAATCTATCACCTGATTTATTTCCACGGCAAGAAGATGCATCTACAAGAACACAAGGATATACCGCGAGCTTCCAGGTCGTCCATCCTCTAGAACCACATCTAACCAGACGTACGACACCCTGACGCCCTAATCGGAACGCGAAAGGACTACATGCTCGCTGAATCGACAACAGTGCGTACTCGCCCACGACGCTTGAGCACATGTTGAACCTGCGCACGATGGAAGAACGTCCAATGGATCCAATGATTCCTACAACAACACGTCAATTTTGGTAATATTGTCTCCCTCTCCATGTGTGTTTAGGAAACGTCCTCCAGATCTCACGTACTATTCATCAAGCTCAAATTGTGTTGACTGAGTGTTGTCTTAGTGGAATCTCAGAAATCCTCGATCCTCAAGTACGATCCACGAGGCAGATAAACAAAGAAAAAATCTATATATTCACGTGATCGCCTAATGTTTCCAATAGCGAGGGCTTTAGAGCATTTCCAGTCGCATCCCCGAAACGACGTCCGGCAAAAGCGCCGGATTGGTCGTTTGGGAGAGTCCGGACCAAATTTGCGTTTGGAGGAGGTCCCTTTCCTAGCCACGTCCCAAACGCGACCTCCAAACAAAAAGCAAGTGTAAAAGTCGTGTTCGGCGTTTCTGGTAGAGCCTCTGTACACAGGGGATGTGCTAGGGACGCCGGACAATATTTAGGTCACGTCCGGACCGAAGCGGCCTTTGAGGCATGCGACTGTGACGTTTTTTTGGCTGATATCCCCCAAATCCCTTTGGGGAATCCTTTCGAAGACGCGGCTGGAGATGCTCTTAGACATGTCATGCCATTGGGAGCACAGGCGACCACGAGCGGGTGTTTGAGTGCAGGATCAGCCCGAAGACTTCGAGAGGTGAATAATGGAGAAAGGCCATGTGCAGCAGCCAAATGATGCCGTCGGTTATATAATTAAAGCAGAAGACAACCAAGGGGTTGGATTGAGCAACACAAAAGAACGTCCCAGATTTTAAGAGAAGAGAGACACGAGATAGGAATAGACATTCGCAGCTATATATAGATAGGCAACGAGATAAAAGATCCACGTTTGAAGTAGAAAATCTCAAGTAGGTTACTCCAGGAGAGATAAGGCGTATCATTTTGGTTTACCTACCGGACCTATTATCGCGTCGATCGACAGCACGTAACGAATGACAACTTGATCAGATTGATCGAAGATGCATACAAAACTGCACAATGCGAATCCATCACCTGATTTATTTCCACGGCAAGAAGATGCATCTACAAGAACACAAGGATATACCGCGAGCTTCCAGGTCGTCCATCCTCTAGAACCACATCTAACCAGACGTACGACACCTTGACGCCCTAATCAGAACGTGAAAGGACTACATGCCCGCCGAATCGACAGTAGTGTGTACTCGCCCACGGCGCTTGAGCACAGGTTGAACCTGCACGCGACGAGAAGAACGCCCAATGGATCCAATGATTCCTACAACAACACGTCAACTTTGGTAATATTGTCTCCCTCTCCACGTGTGTTTAGGAAACGTCAATCTCACGTACTATTCGTCAAGCTCAAATTGTGTTGACTGAGTGTTGTCTTATTGGAATCTCAGAAATCCTCGATCCCCAAGTACGATCCACGAGGCAGATAAACAAAGAAAAAAATCTATATATGCACGTGATTGCCTAATGCTTCCAATAGCGAGGTTTTAGAGCATCTCCAGTCGCATCCCCCAAACGTCCGGCAAAAGCGCCGGATTGGTCATTTGGGGGACGTCCGGACAAAATTTGCGTTTGGAGGAGGTCCCTTTCCTAGCCACGTCCCCAAACGCGACCTCCAAACAAAAAGCAAGTGCAAAAGCCGTGTTCGGCGTTTCTGGTAGAGCCTCTATACACAGGGGATGGGCTAGGGACGCCGGACAATATTTAGGTCACGTCCGGACCTAAGCGGCCTTTAAGGCATGCGACTGTGACCTTTTTTTTGACCGACATCCCCCAAATCCCTTTGGAGAACATTTTGGAAGACGCGGCTGGAGATGCTCTTATGTCATGGCGTTGGGAGCACAGGCGACCACGAGCGGGTGTTTGAGTGCAGGATCAGCCCGAAAACTTCGAGAGGTATATAATGGAGAAAGTCCATGTCCAGCAGCCAAATGATGTCGTCGGATTTCACTCCATCGTGAGCATGTCGCCACGGCCATGCCCGCCACTGAACGTACGGCCGGGAGTGCCACACATGAGTTTTTCGGAAATCAATTTAAGTGAAGGTAGTCTGTTTTTTTTTTTGAACAAATAATATCATGAGCTATCTTCAAGATGACAAAATAATATCATGAGCTATCTTCAACGATGACAAAATAAAATGTAAAAACAAATGAGCACATCTTCGAGTTCTTTCTGAAACAAACTAAGCAAGTGGGGCACCGAGGTCGGACATGGAGGATGAAAGACAATATTGTACTGCAGAAGACATGTGCGGTACCATCTCTTTACCTGAATATTGTACTGCAGAAGACAACAGCGATAATACATGAGGCGGGTAGAAAAGGAGAGCACACGTTTTTGTCATTAAACATAAAGGTTAGACTTAATTTTTATTTGTCTTTCTAAGAAGTTGTGGAAAAAAGGATATACACTAAATTATAAATGAAAGAGAGAAATGTACGGAACTCCATAGTTTGGCACACACTCCGATGCTCCAGTTTTGTGTCATCAAATACAAAATCAGGTACTAGGTTGTCAAATACCAAAACCATTATTAAAAACCAAATACATCCAATGTAAGAAGTTAACCTTAGATTATTATTATTTTTCATTATGTAAATATATTGTACATTTTTGCCTATTATTTGCGGAAAATTATAAATAAGATTATGTCCTCAAACTATATATAAATATACATTGCGCAAAAAACCAGGTTGAAAGGAGTGCACTATGAGTTTTTGCATCGGCTATTTTTGCTATAAATTGGTTTAACATAACACATATAAAATCTAGTCGCGCAAAAGCGCAAGTCACCACGCTAGTTTAAAGGAAAAGACAAGGGAGGGTTTAAAAAATAATTTTATTTTGTTAAAAACATGGAAGATATGATACATGATGACATGATGATGCATTAAAGAAAAACAACAAGCAAAAATTAATAGGGGTATTTCCCGGCGTCGTTACAAATATCTCTCTCTAGTTTCTGACTCCGTGTGGTTCCCCGAAGAACTGCATAGGGTGGAGAGAACTCCAGCCAGTACGCGGGAGCACTGCTGAGATCCGGATCCAGAAGATCTACTTCCACAACTTCGTTGGTTCGGAGCCGGGAGTGTCGTTGAGCACCGCACGCGTGCGAAACTACGAGGTGTTGCACTTGCCGCACTAGACGTCTAGGAGAGGACTTCTTCACGACCCTGGGGTCGACGTCAACTGTTTGACTATATCATCCACGTTCTAGCGGATGTTAGCCGCTATCGGTCTATGAGGATACATCACCTATATCACCTTCGTTGCTGCATTACTACATGGGCGTATTATTGTTCGCGTATAGTTAGAAACTTTTTGTTTTCTGCTCGAGACCCAACAGTGGTATCAAAGTCGTTCTATGCGTAGTATGCTTGTACGGATAGAAGGAATGTGCTACATGCGGGCATCGATTCTATAATTGTTACCCTTCCGCGTGTACTTGTCCACTACTGCGGCATTGTTTGATGAAGCGGCCCCCGACTAATCTAGCGCGTGCACTTACACGAGACCAACCGGTTCAGCACTTGACACATGGCTTTTACCATGTACGCGGTTAGGGGGTGTCTGTCTTTCTTACTTTAGCGGTGTAGCATTTGCAACGAGGGGCCCCAACAGGGGTGTATAGACAATTATCTAATCAGTGTTGTGGTTGTATGCTCGTAGGTTATGAACCGTTCTTCTTGCATAAGCCCAGACAACCACGCAAAAATTGTAACTAATAAAGTAGAAGCGTCAATCTTTGTTGCAAGGGGGTTTGTTATATGTTATGGTCATGGTGTGTTGTAGTTTCCTACTAGTTGTTACTAAGTTATAGTGAGAGCTGATGCGCGTAGATGTACACGTCCGTTGGGAACCCCAAGAGGAAGGTATGATGCGCACAGTGGCAAGTTTCCCTCAGTAAGAAACCAAGGTTTAATCGGACCAGTAGGAGTCAAGAAGCACGTTGAAGGTTGATGGTGGCGAAATATGATGCGGCGCAACACCAGGGATTCCGGCGCCAACGTGGAACCTGCACAACACAACCAAAGTACTTTGCCCCAACGAAACAGTGAGGTTGTCAATCTCACCGGCTTGCTGTAACAAAGGATTAACCGTATTGTGTGGAAGATGATTGTTTGCGAAGAAAACAGTAAAACAAGTATTGCAGTAGATTGTATGCGATGTAAAGAATAGGACCGGGGTCCACAGTTCACTAGAGGTGTCTCTCCCATAAGATTAAAGCATGTTGGGTGAACAAATTACAGTCGGGCAATTGACAAATAGAAAAGGACATAACAATGCATATACATGATATGATAAATATAGTGAGATTTAATCAGGGCATTACGACAAAGTACATAGACCGCCATCCAGCATGCATCTATGCCTAAAAAGTCCACCTTCAGGTTATCATCCGAACCCCTTTCAGTATTAAGTTGCAAGCAACAGACAATTGCATTAAGTATGGTGCGTAATGTAATCAACAACTACATCCTTAGACATAGCATCAATGTTTTATCCCTAGTGGCAATAGCACATCCACAACCTTAGAACTTTCTGTCACTGTCCCAGATTTAATGGAGGCATGAACCCACTATCGAGCATAAATACTCCCTCTTGGAGTTAAGAGCAAAAACTTGGCCAGAGCCTCTACTAATAACGGAGAGCATGCAAGATCATAAACAACACACAAATAATAGATTGATAATCACCATAACATAGTATTCTCTATCCATCGGATCCCGACAAACACAACATATAGTATTACAGATAGATGATCTTGATCATGTTAGGCAGCTCACAAGATCCAACAATGAAGCACATAAGGAGAAGACGACCATCTAGCTACTGCTATGGACCCATAGTCCAGGGGTGAACTACTCACTCATCACTCCGGAGGCGATCATGGCGATGAAGAGTCCTCCGGGAGATGATTCCCCTCTCCGGCAGGGTGCCGGAGGCGATCTCCTGAATCCGCCGAGATGGGATTCGCGGCGGCAGCGTCTCTGGAAGGTTTTCCGTATCGTGGCTCTCGGTACTGGGGTTTTCGCGACGGAGGCTTTAAGTAGGCGGAAGGGCAACGCGGGGGGCCACACGAGGGCCCCACACGCTAGGGCCGCGCGGCCAAGGGCTGGGCCGCGCCGCCCTAGTGTGGCGGCGCCTCGTGGCCCCACTTCCTTCCCTCTTCGGTCTTCTAGAAGCTTCGTGCAAAAATAGGACCCTGGGCGTTGATTTCGTCCAATTCCGAGAATATTTCCTTACTAGGATTTCTGAAACCAAAAACAGCAGAAAAACAAAGAATCGGCTCTTCGGCATCTTGTTAATAGGTTAGTTCCAGAAAATGCGTAAATACGACATATAATGTGTATAAAACATGTAGATATCATCAATAATGTAGCATGGAACATAAGAAATTATCGATACGTTGGAGACGTATCAGCATCCCCAAGCTTAGTTCTGCTCGTCCCGAGCAGGCAAACGATAACAAGGATAATTTCTGGAGTGACATGCCATCATAATCTTGATCATACTATTGTAAACATATGTAATGAATGCAGCGATCAAAACAATGGTAATGACATGAGTAAACAAATGAATCATAAAGCAAAGACTTTTCATGAATAGTACTTCAAGACAAGCATCAATAAGTCTTGCATAAGAGTTAACTCATAAAGCAATAAATCAAAGTAAAGGTATTGAAGCAACACAAAGGAAGATTAAGTTTCAGCGGTTGCTTCCAACTTATAACATGTATATCTCATGGATAGTGTCAATGTAAAGTAATATAACAAGTGCAATATGCAAGTATGTAGGAATCAATGCACAGTTCACACAAGTGTTTGCTTCTTAAGGTGGAGAGAGATAGGTGAACTGACTCAACAATAAAAAGTAAAAGAAAGGTCCTTCAAAGAGGAAAGCATCGATTGCTATATTTGTGCTAGAGCTTTTATTTTGAAAACATGAAACAATTTTGTCAACGGTAGTAATAAAGCATATGAGTTATGTAAATTATATCTTACAAGTTGCAAGCCTCATGCATAGTATACTAATAGTGCCCGCACCTTGTCCTACTTAGCTTGGACTACCGGATCATCGCAATACACATGTTTCAACCAAGTGTCACAAAGGGGTACCTCCATGCCGCCTGTACAAAGGTCTAAGGAGAAAGCTCGCATTTTGGATTTCTCGCTTTTGATTATTCTCAACTTAGACATCCATACCGGGACAACATGGACAACAGATAATGGACTCCTCTTTAATGCATAAGCATGTAGCAACAATTATTATTATCATATGAGATTGAGGATATATGTCCAAACTGAAACTTCCACCATGATTCATGGCTTTAGTTAGCGGCCCAATGTTCTTCTCTAACAATATGCATGCTCCAACCATTAAGGTGGTAGATCTCCCTTACTTCAGACAAGACGGACATGCATAGAAACTCACATGATATTCAACAAAGAGTAGTTGATGGCGTCCCCAGAAGCATGGTTATCGCACAACAAGCAACTTAATAAGAGATAAAGTGCATAAGTACATATTCAATACCACAATAGTTTTTAAAGCTATTTTGTCCCATGAGCTATATATTGCAAAGGCGAATGATGGAATTTTAAAGGTAGCACTCAAGCAATTTACTTTGGAATGGCGGAGAAATACCATGTAGTAGGTAGGTATGGTGGACACAAATGGCATAGTGGTTGGCTCAAGGATTTTGGATGCATGAGAAGTATTTCCTCTCGATACAAGGTTTAGGCTAGCAAGGTTATTTGAAGCAAACTCAAGGATGAACCGGTGCAGCAAAACTCACATAAAAGACATATTGTAAACATTATAAGACTCTACAGCGTCTTCCTTGTTGTTCAAAACTCAATACTAGAAATTATCTAGACCTTAGAGAGACCAAATATGCAAATCAAATTTTAGCAAGCTCTATGTATTTCTTCATTAATGGGTGCAAAGTATATGATGCAAGAGCTTAAACATGAGCACAACAATTGCAAAGTATCACATTATCCAAAACATTTTAGAATTACTACATGTAGCATTTCCCAATTCCAACCATATAACAATTTAACGAAGAAGTTTCAACCTTCGCCTTGAATATTATGAGTAAAGCCTAAGGACATATTTGTCCATATGCAACAGCGGAGCGTGTCTCTCTCCCACACAGTGAATGCTAGGATCCATTTTATTCAAACAAAAACAAAAACAAAACAAATCGACGCTCCAAGTAAAGAACACAAGATGTGACTGAATAAAAATATAGTTTCAGGGGAGGAACCTGATGATGTTGTCGATGAAGAAGGGGATGCCTTGGGCATCCCCAAGCTTAGACGCTTGAGTCTTCTTAAAATATGCAGGGATGAACCACGGGGGCATCCCCAAGCTTAGAGCTTTCACTCCTCTTGATCATAGTATATCATACTCCTCTCTTGACCCTTGAAAACTTCCTTCACACCAAACTTCAAGCAAACTCATTAGAGGGTTAGTGCACAATTAAAAATTCACATATTCAGAGGTGACACAATCATTCTTAACACTTCTGGACATTGCACAAAGCTACTGGACATTAGTGGATCAAAGAAATTCATCCAACATAGCAAATACGGCAATGCGAAATAAAAGGCAGAATCTGTCAAAAACAGAACAGTCCGTAAAGACGAACCTGAAAGGTGCACTAGACTTGCTCAAATGGAAAAACTCAAAACTAATGAAAGTTGCGTACATATCTGAGGATCACGCTCGTAATTTTGCAGATTTTTTCGAATTTTCTACAGATACTTGTGTCAGAATTCGTGACAGACAGCAATGCTGTTTCTGCGCAGCGATCCCAAATATAACATCAACTTTAACATAGAAACTTTACTTGGCACAAAAACACGATAAGGAGAGGTTGCTACAGTAGTAAACAACTTCCAAGACTCAAATATAAAACAAAGTACTGTAGTAAAAATATGGGTTGTCTCCCATAAGCGCTTTTCTTTAACGCCTTTCAGCTAGGCGCAGAAAGTGCAAATCAAGTAACATCAAGAGTAGAAGCATCAACATTATTATTTTTCATGCAAACACAACTTGTTGCAGAGGGTACTTTAGGTGCTCCATTATCTAAATTTTCTATGGTGGTGCTAGGGGTTTTAGCAATTTTAGGCCTATAATAATTCTTTTGTTTAGGCACTTTAGAGGCATACATGAATTTTTGCTCTTTACCCACATAAGCTCTCTCATTATACTTGAGAGAAGAAAAGGTTGAACCTAAGGTTCCCATAGCTTTTTCAAGTTCATCAATCCTACTGGTTTGATTATCATGGACAACACAAGTTCCTAGGACACTAATTCTTTCATCAATTCCTCCTAGGGATTTATCAAGTTCATCAGTTTTATCCAATACCATTTCCAATTTAGTTTCAATACTTGGAAAAATTTTCTCTATGGTTTCCAATTTTTTCATAACATCCTCAAGAGAGATTTCAATTTTAACTTCATTAACAGGTGGTATTCCAACTAGACTCTCAATGATGCAACTAGCTTCTAAAGCGGGAGTACCTAGGAAATTACCTCCCGAAAGAGTATCAAGAACATACCTATTCCAACTAGATAAACCAACATAAAAATTCCTAAGAAGGATAGTGGTGGAGTGTTTCTTAATGCACCTATGATGAGCATTACTAATTCTGTACCAAGCATCTTTAAAACTTTCTCCACCTTGTTGCTTAAAAGAACGAACTTCAACTTCAGGATTACTCATTTTAATAGTAATAAAGTAAACTAAGCAAAAACAAGTGACTAATTTTTTGTGTGTTTTTGATATAGAGAGCAAGACAGTAAGTAAAGTAAAACTAGCAACTAATTTTTTTGTGTTTTGTTTAGGTGCAGCAAGCAAAGTAGTAAATAAAATAAAGCAAGACAAAAACAAAGTAAAGAGATTGGGAAGTGGAGACTCCCCTTGTAGCGTGTCTTGATCTCCCCGGCAACGGCGCCAGAAATTTGCTTGATGCGCGTAGATGTACACGTCCGTTGGGAACCCCAAGAGGAAGGTATGATGCGCACAGTGGCAAGTTTCCCTCAGTAAGAAACCAAGGTTTAATCGGACCAGTAGGAGTCAAGAAGCACGTTGAAGGTTGATGGTGGCGAAATATGATGCGGCGCAACACCAGGGATTCCGGCGCCAACGTGGAACCTGCACAACACAACCAAAGTACTTTGCCCCAACGAAACAGTGAGGTTGTCAATCTCACCGACTTGCTGTAACAAAGGATTAACCGTATTGTGTGGAAGATGATTGTTTGCGAAGAAAACAGTAAAACAAGTATTGCAGTAGATTGTATGTGATGTAAAGAATAGGACCGGGGTCCACAGTTCACTAGAGGTGTCTCTCCCATAAGATTAAAGCATGTTGGGTGAACAAATTACAGTCGGGCAATTGACAAATAGAAAAGGGCATAGCAATGCATATACATGATATGATAAATATAGTGAGATTTAATCAGGGCATTACGACAAAGTACATAGACCGCCATCCAGCATGCATCTATGCCTAAAAAGTCCACCTTCAGGTTATCATCCGAACCCCTTTCAGTATTAAGTTGCAAGCAACAGACAATTGCATTAAGTATGGTGCGTAATGTAATCAACAACTACATCCTTAGACATAGCATCAATGTTTTATCCCTAGTGGCAACAGCACATCCACAACCTTAGAACTTTCTGTCACTGTCCCAATGGAGGCATGAACCCACTATCGAGCATAAATACTCCCTCTTGGAGTTAAGAGCAAAAACTTGGCCAGAGCCTCTACTAATAACGGAGAGCATGCAAGATCATAAACAACACATAAATAATAGATTGATAATCACCATAACATAGTATTCTCTATCCATCGGATCCCGACAAACACAACATATAGTATTACAGATAGATGATCTTGATCATGTTAGGCAGCTCACAAGATCCAACAATGAAGCACATAAGGAGAAGACGACCATCTAGCTACTGCTATGGACCCATAGTCCAGGGGTGAACTACTCACTCATCACTCCGGAGGCGATCATGGCGATGAAGAGTCCTCCGGGAGATGATTCCCCTCTCCGGCAGGGTGCCGGAGGCGATCTCCTGAATCCCCCGAGATGGGATTCGCGGCGGCGGCGTCTCTGGAAGGTTTTCCGTATCGTGGCTCTCGGTACTGGGGTTTTCGCGACGGAGGCTTTAAGTAGGCGGAAGGGCAACGCGGGGGGCCACACGAGGGCCCCACACGCTAGGGCCGCGCGGCCAAGGGCTGGGCCGCGCCGCCCTAGTGTGGCGGCGCCTCGTGGCCCCACTTCCTTCCCTCTTCGGTCTTCTGGAAGCTTCGTGCAAAAATAGGACCCTGGGCGTTGATTTCGTCCAATTCCGAGAATATTTCCTTACTAGGATTTCTGAAACCAAAAACAGCAGAAAACATCAACTGGCTCTTCGGCATCTTGTTAATAGGTTAGTTCCAAAAAATGCGTAAATACGACATATAATGTGTATAAAACATGTAGATATCATCAATAATGTAGCATGGAACATAAGAAATTATCGATACGTTGGAGACGTATCAAGAGCCCATCACCATGGTGATCAATCAACTGGAGGCATCACAAAGTGGGCGCCACGCCAGAGCATATGATGAAGATCTAATGCGTAGATGATTCACCCATGACATGTCAAGTAATACATTTGATGTAGATACCGACATAGAATCTTGTTTAGTTGCTAATGCCTATTATTCACATTAACAAAGCTCTAAATAAGATGATCCCCGGTTAAAACATCAAATTAATGTTCATCCTTAGTAGTGAACCACAATAGATTGGTACCCTAATGAAGCGGACTGTGACGATCGGGCGTTGTACATTAACGGCATTCGTGTACCGAGGGTGTTAGAGATGCTGCACACGCACAAAACTAAAGAGTAATTTGGCGAGCCTAGCATGTGCAGACACAGCCTCGAGAACACAATATGATGGAAAGATCAAATGATGTGATCAGGCCCATATCTTGGCATGGGCAATGTGGGAGATTTCACATGGCCAAACAAAGTTAGGGACCCCCGAATTCTACATACTACCAGCAGGTAATAGCGATTGGATAAAGAAAATATTGAAAGGAAACATGGACTAGTGATGAGTCAAACTTCATAGATTGGTACTTCCACCCATGCGAAAGCCTTAAGAGTGATGGGTCAAACTTCATAGATTGGTACTTCTGCCTCAGAAATATGTTGTGGCAGAATAATGTGCTCTATGTTCTAAACGAATTGCTGGGAGATACACTTAATAATATCACATGCGTGGAGGATAAGAATTTCTACCTGCAATGTCGTGATTTGTTCAACTATGTCGAGCGTTTTATGCGGAGTACCATGGATCCTGAGCTGATAGTGCGCTTCAGGCACTCTAGTCCAATAAATATGATCATTAGACTCAAGTTGATGTTCTTTGGGAAAGTCAGGCTCATGAGGTACAAGTATTTGGAAGAGTACTTGTCTATTAAGATGGAGGAGACCACATGTCTAGAGGATCACATACAGAGGATGCGTAAGCATACTCAAATCTTGTGAATCTATGGGACTACTTCATGCCCGATGATATCGCGGTGGCTGGGGTGTTGTGTTCGCTTCCACCCAGCTACAAGGATAATGTCAGGAAGACTGTCATGAAAGGAGAACTATTCACCTTCTATGAGATCATAGGAAGTTAAGGACGTTCGACGAAGCACCAAATCCAGCATACGTCATAGATGATGATGGTAAATATATTTATTATATATGCATCATAAATGTTATCCTTACCAACGCTTATTGCAAATTACAAAGTATTTGATACTTGTAATGTTTTGTTTGAAAATAGGACCGGTCACTTGAGGAGCCGCCGTGGAGAGAGAAGGTGACGCACGTGTTTGAAGGCATACTGGTGAGGGCTAAGCCCAGGGATGTGCCCGATCTTCACGGATTTGAAGGGATTCGTGGGGGTAGGTGGATGAACGCGATGAACACGTGGGGGAAACGCGGGGATACAACACACACACGCACACAATTCGAGTTTTCCCTCGTTGGCTCGAAACACCAACTCGATAGAGGTTGCAGGAAAAGACCTTCCGGTAGAAGTCCAGCAAAGAGATCGACAAATCGAAGCTCGGGAGATCTAGAAGGGCGAAAAGACCGGAAGGTTTGATAGAAGTGCAAGCAAAAGACCAAATAGGTAGAAGTGCAAGCAAAAGATCAAACAAACGGTAGAAGTCGCCAAAGAGATCTTCACGAGTCGATAAGGAGTCCGGGTGGGGATACAAGATCATAGATCTAGGTAGGGTTCCCACAAGGGTGAGCTAAGCTCAGGTTTTCTTTCAAATCAAGTCTAATCTCAGATCTGAGCCAACACGACTATTTATAGGTGGGGGCGAAGGGATAAGTTACACGCTGAAAAGTGTTGTTGTGCTGAATTTCGATAGGGCGGAAGTTCCGGCCATCTTGGGCGGAAGTTCCGGTCATGGGCGGAAGTTCCGGTCTTCGGGGCCGGAAGTTCCGGTCAAGTTTCGGCCAAGTTCCGAATATGGCCAATTTCCTTGCAGTAACATCCAGTGTTGTTTTGGCGTAATTTCGGAACTTGGGCGGAACTTGGGCGGAAGTTCCGAGTGGTCGGAAGTTCCGGCCCCTCGGGGCGGAAGTTCCGGCCTGATCCATTTCTCTGGGCGCTGGAAGGCATCTTGGCGGCATCTGGGCGGAAGTTCCGGTCCTTGGGGGTGGAAGTTCCGGTGGGACGGAAGTTCCGGCCACCAGGGGCGGAAGTTCCGGCCTGGAGCGTCCAGCTCCTCTTTCTCCTTCTCTTCCATGCTTCCGTGACATCGGCCTTGCGTCCTCGGGTTTCCATGGCATCCTCTCTTCCCTCCGTACTTGTCGTCGAGTTCCTATCATCAAGACATGACGGAGTATGAAGTAGTATATCGTCCCAAATGGGCGATTCGAGGCACGCGTAAAGGAGAAGATTCACCTTGGTGTGCCGTCTTGGCGATGAAGCACATGATGCGGTGAAGACCGAAGGTCGCCCCGTATCACATACAAGATGTTGATGGGCGACGACACTCTCACACTACATTTATCATCGACACCCTTAGTTATTTCAATTTGAATAAAAGCTGTAATCCTTATTAGTGAACTTTTCTTAGAGTGTCTTGCATTTCGCGAGACAAGTTATTCATTTGTGGTAAAGACAAGCTCATTGTCTGCTTTTATGAATAAAATCTTTAGGTTCACATATTTCGATTAATTAGTATTATTTTGATCGTGTCTATATAAATTAACATTTATGAGTCATATTATAATGCCGAAAATATCCTACATAATAATTACATCATTGCAGAATGACACTATAGTTTAGTTCATATTGGCATCCCATTTGTTCATATTCGATGAAATGCCGAAGTCACTAGATGAATAATCTTATGACAATTATTTGCATATGCCGCATGAATAAAACACCAAGTTCATTAATTTGAATGAACAAAAGATTGTTGAATAAAATGCATAAGGATGTATTATTTGACAAACAATAGTGGATATCATTGTTTTGTAAGATTGATGTCCATTTGGTAAATATATGTATTCACTAAACAAAACAAAAGATCTGAAATAACTTGACAGGATCAAGGGTTATTCAGAAATAAAATAAGGATATAAAGTTAACAAGGAAAACCAAGTCTATGCGATTGGATCAAAGTGATAAAAGTTTTGAGTTACATTTCTGCGTTAGAAAATTTGCGAAAGGTCCGTTTTGCAAAAGTGTGATACACAACATGACAATATGTTGTTGTTTAAAAAGTATTGCATAACATCTCCTAGTAAGATATATCACTACATAGCACACACATTCAAAATGAATATAGCAAACACTCACTGATAAAAGAAGTTGTCAAAATGATTTATTAAGTTTTGAATTACGAGATAATTCCTAGACTGAAATGAATAAAGCTCTTTGTAATGTGTTCTCTGAATTGTGAATTGCGAATAAAACTAGTCTTGCTAAGAATTTGGTGCGTGTTTTATGGAGAAATCATGTTCTCATTAAAATACAAAGTGGAATTAAGTAAAACTAAACAAAGGTAATTGTACCTGACCTCAATATATCAGAGTTGCGCAGTGGATTTGTCCGTATCAAAGCTCGGAATGAAGAGCTGGAAAAATTATAAAGATCATGAAATCCTATAGTCAAAGTTTTACTAAAACTTAAGTGGGATTCAAGGAATTTTTTTACCTCACGGAGCGGAATAATATTTCTGATTCAATTGTCTTAAGGAAAAGACATGCCTACAAATTACGAAAGAAGCATTGATAGACTATAATAAAAGAAATGCCTAAACAGTCATGAAATCCTAAATTGAATATCATTTAAGATTATGAAGTATTGAGAAATTTGATCTTATCAAGTATGGCAAAATACTTGAGTCTTCATCCGAAGAAAAAATTAAATTCAATAAAGACAAAGCAATTCTTTGATCTGTCACAAAACATGTTTTGGCAAAGATCATAGAACCAACTAAAAATATGTGGTATTGCTTGTGTCCTTAGGCGTTGTACTGGCAATCATAACAAGTATAAGAATTGATGTGAGGATTAACAAAAGTGGACCATTTTGGAAAGTGGAACAAGGTTGCAGTAAGACAACCGGCCGATTCTGTAAATCAGATCAATGCTAGAACATTGTGAGTGGAATTCTCAATTTTGATACTATGATAAAAAGGATTTTGGAATTATCCAAAATAAAGAAAAGGCCTACAATTGCATTAAACTGAGCGGGAGCTTATAATAGCTATCCTAATATGTGATGACAGATTTTGAGTGGGAGCTATATATGAAATTCCACATTAATATGTGATGACATATTTTGAGTGGTAGCCTCATGAGAAATTCCATCACGCGTGTTGACACATGTGAGTGGATATTTTGAATGAAATGGATTGATATATAAGAGACATATAGAAAGCATAAACTACGTAAAATAATAACTGAAGTTGAAATTGTTAAAACACTACACGATTATTGAGATAGATGAAGAAAATGTTTTAATTATAAATGTCAAAGTTACCGTCCTAAGAACATGATTCTGAAGGAGTTCAAGATAAGACGAACAAAGAAAATAGTATTCTGGCTTGTAAAATATAATAAAGTACAAAATTCGAGATTTTTATATTATATGAGTTATGGGAAAACATGTCGATGTTTGCGGTATTACAAAACATAACTAATTGATAGAAGAGAGATGTGCTACATCACCTATGTTTAGACATGGGGTTCTATCATTGAGCCATGATTTATAAAATGACAAAAGATGATCCTAGTTCTTATTAGAAGAATATGTTCCGAAGTAATTTCTGAGAAAAATGTTGAACAAGGTAATCCTCAAATTTCTAGGAGATTGAGGATACCACATCTAAAGGAGGAATGGAAGATGGATGAGCATCTAAAGCATCATCATCAAGATCTACATTGATAAGAAGGCTAAGAAAATTGGATTTTTGCTAAAGTGTGTTTCCTTGTATTCATGACAAATAAAGTAAACGTCACTTTGACTAAACCAAACTTCATGTGATAAAAGAAAGGAAAGTCTCACTTAAGGATCCACAAGTTTATAATAGATTTATCATTTTGATAAAATAATGTCAAACAAGGTGACATTATGAATTTGCAAAGAACATATGAATCTGAGGATTATGAATTATCTACTATATCATTCATCCAATAACATGACGACCTCAATGTCAGTGACGTGTGTGTCCATGATCGGGAAAACCTCAACCAACTATTGACCTCAATGAAACACTCATGCACTTGTGTGCTTAATAGGGACTTTTGGTTATTTACAATACCACACATGTATTAATGTTTTCCTCATAATATATACAGTTAGAGCATGGCATGAAACTAATTATGAATAATTGACATATAATGAATAACTATTATTATTTGTCGCTAGAGAACTATCTCCAACAGTCTCCCACTTGCACTAGAGCAAAAATAATCGAGTCATATTTGTCACTCATCATAACACCATACTCTTATGAGCTTATGATCATGCTAATTTGTGGAGCAGGTTGTTTTAGTGTCATGAATTCTCAGATTCATATGTTCTTTAGGCATTTCATAATCCTCACTTTGATAAAATAATGTCAAACAAGGTGACAATATGAATTTGCAAAGAACATATGAATATGAGGATTATAAGTGGGCAATATAAGTATTGTAACACGATCATGCTATATTGAGCTCAATGTTACAATGTTTATAACAAGTGCATAGTAACTTAATCCTTAGACCATGAGATCGTATTAATCACCATCTCCTGAGGTTTCCTTAGCTCATCAACCGTCACAACGTAGTAGGGGGATCATAAAAGTGTAGTTAGGTATACCGATGGAATGGTTGAGGCCTACGTTATCAAGAGCGGGGATACTTTGTAAGGGTCCACTCGGTGAGATTATATCCATGAAAGCTGCAGAGCATATGACTAGGTCATGGGGATATAATCGCATCTGAACGAGCTAAATAGCCTTGTCGGTAACAAGATCGAACTAGGTATCAAGATACTGATGATCATGTCTTAGACAAGTGCCGATGTCGAATAAACAAAAGGATTACGACTATTTGCATAGGTTCAAACGATGATCATATCTTCGTGAAATTTATAGTGATCGCAATGGTTCCCTAGACCCCCCTAGTGATCATATGGTTTGTGACCTAGTCCTGTTTCATAGCTATGTTATTCCCGAACCGTAGAGTAACAAACTTAAGGGTTCAACGAAACTACAGATGGTTTTGGATTCATTGAAGTTGAGAGATATATCTGGAATAGGGTTCCGGTGAAATCCGAAAGATGTTCGGAATAGTTCGGGGGTGTCTCGGACTAATGGAAATTAAAGGATATATTTAATATGTTGATTAGAATTAATATATTGAAATATATTTAATTTAATATAAATATGATTTTTTATTTAATTAAAAAGGGCTCCCAAATTTTATTATGCCCCGAGCGATGCCGGGATCTGGATCTAGAAGATCTACTTCCGCAACTTCGCTGGATCGAAGCCGGGAGTGTCGCTGAGCACCGTACGTGTGCGAAACTACGAGGTGCTGCACTTGCGGCACTTGACGTCGGGGAGAGGACTTCTTCGCAACCTCAAGGTCGGCGCAGACTGTTCGACTACATCATCCACTTTCTAGAGGACGTTAACCGCTATCGATCTACGAGGGTACGTCACCGATATCACCTTCGGTACTGCATTACTACATGGATAGATCTTGAGCGTATTATGGTTCACGTATAGTTAAATTTTTTTTGTTTTCTGCTGAAGGACCCAACAACTGTTTGTGTGGGCTTGACCATGTTGTTGTAGATTTTTGTCCGAAAACACTTTTCTTATTTAATAAATGAGGCAAAGTTTTTGACTCCGTCCTTTTAAGAAAAAATAGGCTCGCAGTTGCAAGTTCTAGAAAAGAACTCTTTCTTCTTCCTCATTCGTGAACTTGGAGTTGATAAGATTCCATCTTCTTCGACGTGATGCTGAGAAAACAGAAACACCCCTGTGTCGACTATCCAGAACTGACCAGCCATCGATAAAATGGAAATAGCCACTACTTTAACTTTATGTTCGAACAACAAAACTACTCCTACTAAAAGATCAACACAAAAGTTGCACATAATAATTTGATGTCACGAGTCTTTGGCGGCCAGGGTATCATGGTCAACAGGCCATCCCAAATCCTCCCCCTTCTTGATCCTTGTCATCCTCGCCATCACCTCATCAAAGGCTACGTCGAACGCATCCCTCATGTCCCCCTGGAATCTCTCCCTGGGGTTCTTGTACAGAAACCTGGGGATCATGTTAATGACCTCCTCCCTCATGGCGGCCACCTCCTCGTCTGTGTACTTGGCCAGCACCTCCTCGATGTCCACTTTCCCTTGGAGGACTTGGTCGGGGTCGATGAGCACCCAGTACCGGCGTTCGTCGCCGTTGCTTCTGTCCGGGTCCGGGTGGTGCCACCGGTACTGCTTCTTGAATGTGGACTCCTCGTGGAAGAAGACGGGGATGCATCCGGCCATGATGGAGTCCACCGAGGAGCGGCGCATGAAGGAGTCCCCATGCGGCTGCAGGCAGAAGCGGGACGAGGCGAAGGCGGAGACAAGCCTCCGCGGCGACCGGCAGGTGAGGAAGCCCTGGAGGCCGTGGCTGCAGTCGACGAGCCCGCACCGGCTCGATGAAGCGCACGAATCGATGATGCGGTCGCGGATGGGCAGTATCCCGTTGGCGCGCCGCGCACCGGCGAAGGCGAAGAGCCGAGGCCTGTCCGCGGCGCGGGCGCGCGCCTGCCACGCGGCCACCGCGTTCGCGGACGTCGGGTGGAAGTAGCTCGGGTACGGCACGGCGAAGTCCCGGCGCTCCCAGATGTGTGACTCGTAGGTGAGCACCGTCATGTTCCCGGACTCCGGGTGCTCGAGGAAGTTGTTTCCGCACACCCTGTTGGTGGCGTTGCCGTCGCCCTCAAGGTGCCGGAACATCCAGGTAGTCTTGGCGGCGACCATGAAGTGGTCGCGGCCCCCGAAGGCTGCCCACTGCGGCCGCGACGACAGCCACCGGAGGAACTCGGAGGAGGGACCGTTGCGCACCGAGGCGTTGAAGCCGCAGCGGTGCTGCTCGATCTCCAGCGCCGGGTAGTAGGGCACGTACACGGCCGTGGCTGCAGCCGGGTCGTCGGTGAGGCACTCGTACCGACGCATCCGGTTGTGGACAATCACCTCCAGGGCGTACTGGTCCGTGTTGTACCTGTACGTCCGCAGCTAGCTCGTAAGCACCATATATATCATACGAATACTTGACTTGTACTACGATCTAGGACTAGGAGTTTACCACCCGGTCCCGGTGTTGGGGATGACGCCGGTGTCACCGTCGCTGCCGTTGCCGGTGGCGGGAGGGAACGCAGGGCCCATGCCGGCATTGGCCATCAGGGAGCACATATGGTACTCATCCTGAAACACAGGGGAACCCTCGACGCAGTCCCTCAGAACATCGAATCGCGACGGCACATCCACCATGTACACGTACCTCCCCTCGCACGACGGCGATGCGGCCGATGAAAGCCGGCGCAGCGCGCCATCCTGATCGGCGACGACAGAGGAAGCTGGATGCTGGATGCTGGTGTCGAGCCCGTTGGGGACCGATAGTGGCAGGACGATGGGCGACGCCCGGGAGCCTTGGGCTCTAGAGGAGAAGAGGGAGAGGTGGACGAACTGGAAGTGGAGAAGGCAGGAAATGAGCCATGAGCCGAGGATGAGGAGGCCGTAGAGGACGTACTTGGGGTAGTGAGCCTCCATGGCTGCCTAGCTAGCCTGGCAGCAGCTCGATGAGGAGGTGGGCAGCACGCATCTGGCTAGCAAGCTGAGGGGTTTAGTAGGGGATTGGTGAACCATACCAAGTACTAATAATTAACTAGAGTAGTAAGCGCTATGCATCCAAGTTTGACCTTTCCCTCCCTCTTAACTGATGGAATTACAGTGTCTGATGATATATTCTAGTTCCTCATGTACAACACTATTTCAGGATTACTTGTTATATATACTCCAGGTACGCATTGTGTGATCTTGGTGCAAACTAGGAGTAGTTGGTATGCTATAGTAGTTGGTATGCATATGCATCCAAGATTGACCAACTCTTAACAAATGGGGATACTTCTTACTCGCAATTTAGTTATTTTGTTATGTGTATCAGTGTGCGTGGTGCTCAGACCGTGCTCAAGTAAACTTGTTCCTGATTATCGCCACTGGCAGACCTAGAAAAAAAAATTCAGTGGGGGCAGAAGGCTTGACTGGGAGCAGTTATGTTGTGAGTACAAAATTTTCAAGTTTTTTTTCTTCAAATTTCTAAAGGATTTGAGAAATTTGAAATTATCGTCACTCAGCTCCTCTTGGGTCTCCCCCCCCCCCCCCCCCCCCTCCCTCCTGATTATAGCAAAGAGATTTGACGGCAAGTCAGCAACCATGATAATAATATTGAACTCGCTCGTATATTTTAGGGTGGTAGCCAGACTAGTTTGATCCTCCGTACTACTTGATACTGTATATCTCTCTAAGAGAAATCTGTGTCTCTTTGTAGCTAGCTACTCTGTTGTAACTACTTCCGAAATGTGCAAAACAATGTTTACATTTGGCTGTCAATATCAAAACGTAATTAGAACTCCATGGAACTGCAACGCATAGCTAATCTTCCTTCAGACACACACATCATATTACTTGGGGTGCTGTGCTAATCGTCTGCTTGGATTGTACGAAATGCAGCCTAAAAAATAAGGCTGGTTTTGCTCGATCCAAAGACTCAAGTTAAGTCGAGCTGTCTCCAAGAAACTCTTGGTGCTACGGTTCTTGTTTATGCTGCACCTCTTGTATTCTTAATACCAACTTGGCATTCCTATGCATTGTTTAAACCCTGCATTGTGAATTGACTTGAGCTGCTCATTAAGCTTTGCTCATCGGGATTCCAAGTAGACTCCCGGAGTAAGATTCTAGACATGTTTCAATTAAAGAAACCCGTGTGAATTCTAGATCGAGGACTTGATTGATTATGTGTAACAGATTCTACGGTCATCAAGAGCTCAAGGCAGCCTTGGACTCTTGACCCCTCTGGCTTACCTGCAGTTATCAGCATAAGCTCACATTTTTTTACTCTTGTTAAGAGTATATTGGCAAAAGGGTAAACTGATTTTTGGGTGATAAGCGGCCCTGTGACGATTGATAACTATGATTAGTGGACTTCTCCCAACATGGGTTCCACGCGCACTGCACGCGACAAAGCATCTACGAGTAGATCTGTTTTTCAAGGTTCTGTTGACGTGAAAGTGGGGGAACTTAAATTGGCATTGCATATACACATGTTCTGTTGACGTAAACAAGCAAGCAAACAAACACTATTTCACTGGAGCTCATGTTCAGATATTATTTTCCACAGATAAGAGTTTAGGATCCATTTTTAATAATGATAAAAGGAAGGACATTTGTGTCCCGTCTAATTTTTTCTTCTCAGGTTCATTTCCAACTTGCGCACTCAAATGGAACTGAACATTTTGTATCAGTATTCACCATGCCCTTCAGGTGGAAGCTATTGCTGCTAGTTTTCTCTTCAGCAACAGGCTGGAGACAAAAAAAATGATGTTGGTCACTCGTCAAGCCAGCCACATGAGCCTGGTTGAGGACGCAGGAACAAGTGCTTTGGCGCAAATGAATCAATGGGCTTCACCCGATGATGGCCAATTTCTGCCGGCTGAGGGGACTGAGATGGTTTGGAGGACGAGGGGCGGTCGAGTTGCTCATCTTTTTCGAGTATATCATGCTCCTGAGGTGTACCTCTAGCCCTTTTTGATGCAACAGGATTTCTCCCATCTGGAAAGAAAATATGATCCCTCATGGGAGTTCCCAGATCTGGTTGAATTTCATGCTTCCTGCAAATATTTTAAGAATTCATCAGGTCTGGATAGGAAAGAGAGACAACGAGCTGAGTGTGTGATCGAGAAAGTAGGAGAATTTACACACATGCAGTAGATTAAAATTTGTTTGTGTAGAATTTTCTCCCACGCCCTCCGTGGATTACCCGTTTCTTCAGACTCTTCGAAGGAAATATCACTGCAAAACAATTAGCTGTTAGGAAGAGAATCTTGTTTACACCAATGAAGCATAACCAAAATGAGACAGGGTGGAGAATAGCAAGGGCATATCCATCTCCAATCTCAATTGCAAAGGCAAACCTTGGCAAGCACTTCCGGTGGTATGCAGTTGGACAGCGCCTACAAACTGCAAATTGCATCTCTTTATAATCCTTGTTCTCTGCTTCCTTACACGACTTACATTGATGCACAGGACACTCAAATTCCAGTCCACCAGCAATATGTTGCACATGAAGTACGGCCCGGGTTTTGCTATCAGGGTTGAGTAGTTTAGCAACACAGTTAGGGTGGTAAAAGTGCCCACACTTTTGATGCTTACATTGGAATACCTGAAAATACATGAAAAAGTTGGCAGAGAATCAAGTATTTTCAGATGTCAATTTGTGGTGGCAGTCCATCGACCTTTGATTACACCACTTCCTAATTTGAGTTAACCGCTTGAAGTGACATGGGATGTGTGTATTTTTGATTTTGCATGGATGTCAGAAAGTAATTAACACAGCATCTTTTTTAATCAGCAGCAAAGCAGGGGTATTGTGCTAGTTTCTTAAATTTTACTAGGAAAATGCTGCAATAGAAAAAGGCATCTTAAGATACATCCTATATCTTCTGGCAGTCTGAGGTCAACAGAAAAATGCTTCATACCTCAGGTCCTGATGCCAAGTCTGAAGACCCCAACAATCCACAAGCAAAACACTGATGCTGCTTATACTGGCAGTTCTTGCAGGTATACAAGGCCGCATCCTGAATTACCATCGAGAAATATGAAACAGATGTCAACTTCTATACATAAAGAAAACAAGTGATAAATAAAAAGAACCAGGAAACTTAATCAAATATACCCCTTGTGCTACATGCTTTTGCCACTGTTCTTCAGGCATCCCAAGGGTTGCGCACATTGAGTCTTCACCATGTTCTTCGGTTGGGTGAAAGGACCTCTGACATCCACCATCACAACTAAAAAAACAAGGGAACAAGGAACACTGAGATAGAGCACGGTATATGACACATTCAAAGCAACAGGTATTTCAACAACATTCATCAGAGACGTTAGGAATTCAGGAGGCACTACATGTTGCATCTGTAACAAAAAAAAAAGCGGTGCTAAAAACACATTTGATGACAAGCTTGAAAATCCATATATATATCATCGAATATTGGTGGGACTGAATCCAAGAACTTCTGAGCATAGTGAATGTGCTATCTCTATCTGGAAGCAACTATCATGAGAAAATCGGCTATCGAAGTAGATAAATGCAGTATAATCTTCTAGTACCGTTAGTTTAATTGACAAAACATGAAATCTATTGCTAAGAGAATAGTACATATTAACTACGTACAATAACACACAATCACTTGCTGTGTACATGTCAAGAATATAAATTGAGGAGAACAAATTCTTAAGAAAAAAATGTGAATTGGCGGCCGCAACTGCCCATTTATTAGAGATGAATCCACCGTTAAGGGTATACCTACCAGATTAAATCACCACCATCGTCGCACAGTACACAGGCACCCCTCTGCATAAGAAAATAGACATCTTAGCAATGTATTACTGGATTAAATCTTGTCAACGAGTTAAATAGGAGGAAGAGAACTTTTAAAAAAAAGGCAGGCGGGTGAGCAAAATTGAAGCGCAGGTGCACAACAATGATGGGTGTTCTTCTTGCGCGGCAGCGCAGAAGTAATCCACGAGAAGCAACCGGTAAGGCAACCGAATAGTGTAGCTCTAGAGAAACAAAACAAGCAAGCAGATCAAGCTATCAGGTGAATTTTCCTGGTACCTTCACCTTCTTAACAGGCGTCTCGCCGCCGGCCCTGTTTGGGTTGCTGCCCTGTTCCCCCTTCGCCTTCCGGCGCCTGCTCACTGGCATCTTTATCACGGCCATGATCTTCCCCCGGGATGAGACAAGCCAAGACGCGGATTTGGTTTGGGTTTCTTCCTAGGGTCCCAAACGAAAACCCTACCGCTAATCGCCCTCTCCGCTCGATCCGCGGTGAAGTCCGTCGACCGATATGTAGATCGGACAGGGCAGCAGCAGGAATAGCTCACCAAGAATCCTCTCAAGTGTCAAACTAGTGCTAGGCGCGTTTCTTGAACTCGGGGAGGGGAGACCGGTGATCGCCGTATATAGCGACGGGGGCGGAACCGACGAGCCACCGGCGCTGAATCCGATCCGGTTAAGGTGGACGGTGAGACTGTGAGACTGTGAGAGGATAGCGTCGGCGCCTCCGGTACGGAGTCCGTTCTGCTCCCGGTCCCTGTATTCCGCCGCCGCCGTACTGGCGTTACGGCTTGCGACGCGTGGGCAGTGGGCACACCTTTGCCGTACCGTCTGGTCATCTAGCGAGCAGCATAACTTGGATCTATTGATTCTATTCTGTCAAAGAAAAAAAAAACTTGATCTATGGTGTAATATCCCCTTCCTGGTATGATTGCCAGGGAAGTAAGATTGCACACGAAATGATATTCCGTGCGGAAGAAGAAGAAAGAGCTCGACGAGAAGAATTTGCTTCCGTTTCTATTCTTCTTACTTGCCTTGTTCTGGTTACAACCTTCTGCTTATAAACTGCGGACTCACGCTCCTGACCTCCATGGGCCCACGCTTAACTTACACGCACACCCCTCACACCATCACAAGGACACCCACAGGTCCCTGATGGCGCACGCACGCCTAAGGCTCTGGCGTGGTCGTGACATCTTCCTCCCCTGGAAATTGTGCTTGTCCCCAAGCACCAACGGCTGGAAATTGATTCTTCAGCGTGTTCCAATCTTCCCAAGTAGCCGCCTCTGTTGGGATGCCTGTCCACTTCACTTGCACTTGCACGATTGCAGTATTCCCTTTCTTGACGAGGCGTCTGTCCAGTACTCTCTCTGGTTTTGTTTCCTTGGAGTCAAGCAGTGGCAATGGAGGAAGTTCGGAAAATACTGGTGTAAAATCCGCCATGTACTCCTTCAGCTGGGAGACGTGAAAAACATTGTGCACCCTACATTCACTCGGCAGCTCCAGTTTGTACGCCACCTGCCCGATGCGCTCCAGTATGGTATAAGGACCAAAGAACTTGTGCGCCAGCTTGGGATAAGGCCTGTTCACCACAGTTGATTGTGCATATGGCTGAAGTTTGAGGAGTACCTTGTCACCCACCTGGAACGTTTTCTCTGCGCGTTGCCTATCTGCATACATCTTCATTCGATTCTGTGCTGCAGCCAAATGTTTCTTGAGCAGCTCATCTTGTACGGCTCGTTCAGCTACCATGTCTGCCACTCCTGGTTCAGTGATTGATACGTCTCCAACGTATCTATAATTTCTTATGTTCCATGCTAGTTTTATGACAACTAGATGACCTGTTGCGCTATCGCGCAAATGGAAGAATTAGGACAGAATTTAAACTATAGTACTCTCTCCTGTCTCTTTTAATTGACTCGGATTTAACACAACTTTATACTAAATCTGAGTCAATTAAATAGGACCGAAGGGAGTATTAAACTACTCAGCATATTCTGTATTATTTTGTCCACTGTACATAATACCCCGTACATGTGATAATTTTGCAAAGAACGGATTCATTGTGCATGTCCATAATGATTGCTGATGCAATTTTTAAATAAAACAGTCGTTTAACATCCTGTATGGACTAAGAGCATAGATATTTAAATATAGATTTATGAAGCCCCGAGCTGAGCACTATGGTATTTCGTGGCAGTTCTCTAGGACGGGAAAATTTTAGTCCACCGTTACTTGCTGTTTTGGTAACCATGTGTGCATATGAGATTCAGCCTAAAGCTGGTGACGTGATTGGTAATATTGGAAGGATCTTTGTTAAGCGTCAAAAGTATGTGAAGCAGAAGCTACAGAGGCAGCCATATTTATTCTGGAGAGGTGATGTTGATTCATCTTATTGACATCAATTATAGTAGATTGACACACCAAATTGCACCTATCAGAGAGACAGAGTGTTTGC
Organism: Lolium perenne; assembly: GCF_019359855.2. Taxonomy (NCBI): domain Eukaryota; kingdom Viridiplantae; phylum Streptophyta; class Magnoliopsida; order Poales; family Poaceae; genus Lolium; species Lolium perenne. Next base: position 88,565,405 of record NC_067248.2, read on the forward strand.
TGGAACTGCCCCTCAAATAAGGCAGTGTCCTAAGTAACCAGGGTGCGCAGCACTGAAGCATTGATCATACTAACTATGGTTTTGTTTGAAGCAACCACACGCCCATGTCGGAAGAACGGAAGGTATCGGCTAGGGTATATTATTATTGTTCTCAGACCCATGATAGCTAATACATTGAATGAATGTTCCTTCAGGGTGTATATGAAATAATGGTCACTAAAAAACCAGCTATAGCATTGAAGCAAACATATGTAAAATACATCAGCAAAAACAAATAGTCGTGGGCAATAATCCGTGCCATTCATAGAAGTAGATAAAAGTTCAGGTCTGGGCAATAGTCTATACCATGCATACTGGTACATAAAGTTTTAGCCCATAGCTTGGCCATAAGACCTTGCCAAGAGATGGTCATATTAATCTCCTCTACCGGCCAGAGGATTTACTTACAAAAGGATGTCTTTCGAAATGCCGCCTACACAAAATAGCCTCTACATAGGTATTTACTCAGCTAGCACATGAGGTTGATACTACAACAGACAATATAGTTCAATATAGTTACGTGGCAATGTGGAGACAGATAGCAAAAGAATCACATCAGCTTGAGAACGTAGCACGGAACCCGCAGGTCCAGTGAAGAAGCTTACGTCAAGGCGATTAGCCTGGTTCATTAACTCGACGATGTACAGATAAGGCACACTAACTATCAGCGACCCACATGTCCAGTGAAGAAGCTTACGTCAAGGCGATTAGCCCGGTTGATTAACTCAACGATGTACTGATAAGGCACACTGACTATCAGCGTCAGTCGATACAAGGAGCAGCAGAAAAGGGCCTGGTAATCATAGAAAAGGACAAAGAATAAGTATAGTGTACCAACGCTGAAGATAAGAAATTGACTGCCATATCCGAAACTAATGAGATACGCGAAAGAAAAGAAAGGCACAGAGAATGAAATACTGCAAATCAGCAGCAAATTGCATACACATTGGTAATTAGGAGAGGCAGAACCATTGCAACAGAGGCACTTAGAAAAGGAGGAGACCGTGTAGACATTACCTTATGTACAAACAGTGTCTGCAAACACATCAGACAAGTGACTACCTTGATTTCTTGAATGATAGAATCAATAATACCCAGCGAGAATCACCACATCGAAACATCACCATCAATCCTATAGAAGGATTCATGCAAGTCACTTTCCAGCCTATCATCGAAAAGTGAACGAAGGGCACAAAAAGGACACTATCCGAATAAATACCCAAATGGAAATCCAAGCATGAAAGTAGCTGAATGCAAGCAACATCTTAAATAAAAGTACATTTCTAGAGGATGTAAACCTAGTATTGAAATGTAAAAAAAACTGAAGCATAAGTACCACATCTGGTACTGCTACTTGCTCCAGTTCACCAAGACTGTCACATTCGCCAAAAATTCAGCCTTAAACGACAAAACACCTGACTTATCATGGTGGCAAATGTACAACTTGCCTGTCTGCAGTACCTGACTACTATTCTCATAATGAAATGTATAGTCCAAAAATCATTTCAGCGCCTCATCACATTCCTTAAAGACAATCCATTAAATCACAACCAAGTTAACATCAAACAAAAAGGAGACACGTACGACCCTAACCAAATCATAATGGCATAATGATGGCATGATGGCCGTTTTTTGGTACTAAATATGGCACTAAATTTTCCCAGAAGACTTGAATCAATACATAAATAGATAATTCAATCAAGAAAAATCACTCACTAAATAGAAGCAAGGCAAGTAAGAAAATACGATTCAGACAACATGCTTGATCAGCAACATTTCTGAAAAAAATTCTATTTTTCCCTAAAGATCACAATACCGAGTCAAAAATGGCACCTGTGTAAGCTGTGAGCACAAGTCAATGTAATTTGGCCCAACTAAATATCTGAGATCTTCTTAGATTGAAACTCATAGTTGCCATGATTTTGTATAGGTTCTGTTTCTGAGATCAATTCATAACTCATGTCTACCAAAATAAATATAAAAAATAAACAGAATAATCACTTGAATACTTACAATAACAACTTAGAGCCTACATAAAACACCTGAAACACACCTCACAAGGAGCAGCATAAAGTTGGATCAATTTAGCTTCTTATACACCGCCTATATTATATGCTCTGCATCGTGTACCATCGTCCAGATTCTTTCCTCCTCCTTTTCTCCAGCAAAGGTGCCCTCTAGCTAGAATTTCGCTCTTGATTAATTTTCCCTTAGCACTATAACCCTTTCTTCCCTCAATTCTTGTATTCAGTTCAGACTTCTTTTAATGTTGTTCGTGGCTCTTACATTTGTTTGCAGATATCTCCCAAGTGCTCTTTAATGGTTCTGGTGCCTTAAGTGCTTCATCACCCAGCTCGGTACCTATGAGCAGACGACTGTAAAAACTAAACAAAAAATATGGTCCGATCCACAAAGACACGAACATACAGTATCAACCATGAACCATATCAAAAACAGGCACACATAACTTACTTTGGGAGTAAAAGCGCAACACCCCAACAGGAAGCAAAGAGAGTTAAGCACGGATATCCTGTGCAATTACCTCCTGAGAAGGAGGCTTCTATGTGAAATCCTACAAACCACACAATACCACCTGTAATTAGCAACTACAGACCAAAAATCCATAGTGCAAAAGGAAAGGAATTATGAATCTCTATGCTGCCTTACCGGGTTCAGTGGCCGCAGCGTCATCTGCACGTACACTTTGTTGTCTTCGCATCAGCCTAAACCAAAATCCTCAACCCAAGTTACCACCTAAATATTGTTAAAAGGATTGCAATGCTACAACTGGTCTATGCTAAATAAATCCTAAATATTGCAGGTGGACGATTGTTTTTTTTTAATATTGATGTTGTATGCAGCAAAGGTGAGAAAAATTATCCTTCAATATACAGTAAGCCATTAACCAAAATTGGAACAATCAAATGAAACTTAATAAACATTAGATGACATATGAGCTGAGTGAGAAAAAATACATTGTCCGGTTGTCCCGTTATTTGGATTTCAGCGCCGATCTGCAGCAACCAACGGAATGGAAGAACAAATGATAAATCATCAGAAATCATTTGAAGTGATATTGGTTTCAAAGTACTTCGAAGTTCAAACCCTGATGAGCAAACCACTCAAGAATCTATGGAAGGGAGATGACGACCAGAAATTCATAATTATAGAATTACCTTGCTATTTCAAGATATGTAGCAGTGTGTCAAGATAAAACATGATCAACAGGAAGATTGCTACACCTTCACCAGGAAAGAGAGACAACAACTGGGCAACTGACCTCAATTCCAAGTTAACCAAAATAAAAAAAGAAATAAAACGGACAAAATAGTCACACACACACAGACGCAAACCTGCCCAAAAAATATATCCAACCAAGACCACCACAACAGTGGTACCATCCCCATTTTCATAGTCTTGACAACGGGAAAGCTCAACCATCAACGTTGCAATATGGTTATCACCATCCATTTGCTCCCGGATTGTCGCTCCATCAATTGCTAAAAATTCATAAAGGGCATACTAATTCAGTATACAAAGAGGAGAGGTAAAAAAAAGAGAACACGCATACATTATTTAGGTAGCCGCACATTCAGTTGTTACCGTGACACTAAAAGGTGTGCTCCAGTCGAAATTGGTAGAAAATAGCTGGGCTGAAGGAATATCAATTCGCAAGATTTAGAGACGATGGTTTATGTATTATACCTCTCTTCCATGCACATACACATCTCTCCTCCTCTCTTCTGATCACCACCAGGGCAAGCAGCACCACCATGTCTACCGGGAGGATGTCTGCAGCCTAGGCGACAACAGCCACCAGGTCAAGCACCACCACCAGGACCTCGATGCTCTGCAACAGCAGCTGCTTATTTAGAGATAAGGATCATGTATGAATCATGAATTTGAACGACACACGACCGCACACACATACACACCTCTCCTCCTCTTTTCTGATCAACACCAGGTCAAGCGCCACCACCAGTCCACCAGCATGACGTCTTGCAGCCTCGGTGACAATGACAGCTTCCGGGCGAAGCGCATCCACAGAAAGTCATCGGAGCCGACCTTGATGCTCTGCAACATGAGCTGCTTCGAGCTCTGGATTCCATGTGGTAGGTATCATTGCTCCAATCATGTACATCGCGGCTTACATGCTACGAGCGTGCCATGAGAGATGGTAGCCTTGGAGCAGCCAGCGGGGAGCTGCCATTTTAGATCTACTCACATTATGTTTCTTCTCTCATATAACAAGAGCTGTAGTTCCGCACAACATCATACAACCTATACCCAAAAAAATGAAAAGAAAATATGGGGAGGGAGAGGTACCAGCTCAGCCTGGTTGGAAGCACACGCAGCAAAAGCTGCCAATTCTTCATCATGGACAAAAAGGGATACCAATGACTATTCTTTCTAAAAAAAATACGACATCACACTGCCAACAACATGTGTAGTAGATATATTGCTGCTTAGTTTAATAACCAGCACATCAGGTTTAATCTGAAAAATATTAAACCAATGGCATATTGAAAGTATAAAAGTGTAGAATCTATAGTGCAGATTTGAGAGATGTACCTGACATTGAACATGTGCAGCCTCTTTGAATCTTCTTTTGAGGGCTAAAGCTTCAGCAGCATGGCCCACTGGAAATGCAGTGGCTTATGATCAGCACAAAGCTAAAGGCTTGGATGTCCATCAACCTTCAGCAGCATGGCTCACTGGAAATGCAGTAGGTAACAAGAGATTATGAGTGTATAACAGAAGAATATTGTTGAGAGCATTCTCAGATTCTTCATTAGTCGGAGAAAACGGGAGACACCAACCCTTGCCGCTGGCAACATCACAAGATAGGTGCACAAGATAGGTGCACTCACCGCTGGTCTACCTTATAAGCATACACCGTCTAGTTTGGCTTCTAGCCCGCCCCACACGAGTTGGCAGCACTGCCGGTCTTAAGAAATAAGAATGAGTGCACGATAGGAAAAAATTTCAACCTGGGCGACACATCGGGAAGAACCAAATAAGCCAGGAAAGTTCAACCAGAGAAATAAAAAAATTCACCCTAGCTTTGGCCTAGCTTCATATATTCTCTTCCTTATCAAGTATGGCAACTCATGCCTACATTTGAACAATAGTAACACAAGAAGGCAGACACAAAGCTTGACTCTATTCACGAGAGACTAATGCACTTATGTCAAGAGCTCAAATATAGCTTGTGATGTACCAGACATTTCAATGCCAGAAGGCAGTGCAGCTATGAGAGCTTAGACTGGAAGCTAAGCAAAGAGCACAAAGATTCGCAATTTTGCTGAAAATAGAAACAGAAATCCAAAGACAACAGCAAATAGAAATAAAATTTGACGCAAGCTCCAAACATACCCTCAAAAAGAAGACATCAATATAGCTAATGAAACTAAGGATCATTCTTCAGCGGCAGAGATCAATAAAGAGCGTAAGAGCATCGCAGGCTTGCACTGCTGACTACATCTCAAAGGCCAGTTCCAAGTTCAGAGGTCCCACTCCCATACAAGTACATATCCTGACCATCCAAGCTGAGGAAGCCAGTCTTGCTTGGCTTGCTGATACATATATCTTTACTTGAACATGGAAATGTCAAAAACGCGGGCAGACTTATCAGAGGAGACAGAGATGGGAGAGTTGCCGTCCGCGGAGATGGCCAGAGACTGCACGGCTTCGCGGTGCCCGCTGAACACACGAGCCAACTCACCAGAGAGGCTGTCCTAGATGAGCACCATGCCATCGACGCATCCTGATGCTACATACTTCGACGAACCCAGCCACGCCAGGCACGTCACGCCCTCCTGCTTATCAAACACCACCACCAGCAGTAAGTTCATGATGACATGAAAATACAAGAGAAATAGAAAAGGTCCATTGATTTCTACACCCACATCATGCTCGCAAGTGGATCGAATTGCTTGATGAGTGAGGTCCCAGATAATGAGAGTCTGATCAATGCTCCCTGTGGCCACCCAGTTATACCTGCAGAAAACAGGGGCATGGTTAGCTAGGTCAATATGAAGGCAATGTTACCATACAGAGTCCAACAATCCAAGAAATGTATCACGAAAAAGTACCTTGGTGAGATGCCCATGCACTCGACCGAGTTAGTGTGGCCCACTAATGAACCAACAACCTGCAAAAAGAACCAACAACACTTGTTACACACAAATCAGAGCTTATCTTACCTTCCATGGCACATGTTCCAAAGTTTAAAAACTATCAACAGAGTACATGCGACTTTCCTAAGAAAACAAATCCTGCAGTATATCTTACAAACAAAACTGCAGAAATCCCTACAAGCAAAAATAAGGAAATCCATAATTATATTATTTTTACATTATCTACCATGCAAACAATAGTTAGAACCACACACTGCATCAAATACTTAATATTATAAGCCAACTTGGAAGAGAAGGATACAAAGCTCATTCAGCATGGATGGGAGTGATTCATCGACCTTTTTGCTAAATTAATAGTGCAAAATCATGACATACACCCACCTGGCCTGAGTTTATATTCACAATGCACACGGAATTGTCCTGAGAGCCACTAACAATGGACTGGGAGTCCCATGTAATAGCTAAACATGTCAATCCTTGAGTGTGATAGCCATGACCTAGATTGAGGTAAAAAGATTGGACAATGAAGTTCAGGGTTGACAGAGAATGCACAAAAACAACCATATGAACATATGGTAATTACAACATAGACAGTAATTTACCCCGAACAACATGTCTGCATTGTGCACTTTCAAGGTCCCATATCCTCAATGTTGCATCATCTGATCCGCTACAAATAAGCTTACCTTCATACAAAAACACCTGAATTAGCTAAAATGGGTATGATACATCTGGGATCTAAACTTCTAAAGTAAACAGGTGAAAAAGATATAAGATGTTAAAGCATCACAGAAGCCATTCTGCTATTTTCCCTTTATTATTTTTATCATCAACTTCTAGTTTCACTGAAATTAACTTACAACACAACTTAGTAGCAGAAATATAAGTACCATGATCCATATGTTTCTCTGAAATATGAATTGATAATGAAGAAGCTCTGAATTGATAACCAAAAAAATTGCTACATACAGGTGAAAAATTGCATGTGAGGCATTCCAAAGAACAGGACTCAATAAAGTCCACATTGGGGTGATGTATTGTATACCATATTAAGAGGCAGCTTGATCCTTTAACATACATATATAACTAAACAACAGAAGAGCTCACTACCATCAGGGGTAAAGTCACCACATGTCACTGTGCTACTGTGGCCAGCAAATATACTCGGAAAGGCATTGTGGTCGGCATTCCACACCCATATATTACAGTCTTCTGATCCGGCAATTATCAAGTGACATCGCGGATGCCATTTAAGCCACTACAAAACCATAACATGTAATTAATAAACGAGTACCTAGATACAGCTTAAGAGCACGAAACAAGGAGTTATGGAATATGTTCAACTAAATGGATGAAAGTGACCACAGCATCATCTCACCTCAAAGCCTGATTCAGAGCCCTCAAGGGTTCCCTGAAGTGTTCGTGTAGCTGTATTCCATACATTTATCTGTCCATCCATACCTCCAGAAGCCACCAATTTTCCATCTGAACTGAAATCCACAGTGCAGACAGTATCCCTATGTCCTGTATCGGTAACAGATATTATGTAAGCTTCATAGAAAAATCTAGGCATCCATCAAAACAATTAAGGTATATAAATTGATGCAACACGAACATAAAGATGAAGATATTCCCAAACAAAAAATAATGAAAAAGACTTGCTGCAATATATCTAGAATACTTTTGGAGTTTTAGATAAAATAAATAGAATACACACATTTAAGAACTAATATTGTAATAGTGACGAAGCATAGAGATAGTCCGGGTAACATTGACATAGAAAAAGTCGACTAAGGAATTCCCAATTAGACTAAGAAGATGAGTCGACAATACCAGACAACTCTTGAACATCCTCTGCAGATCCAATCCTCCAAAGAAAACCTCTGTCATCTTTACCTCCAGAAACAACAAGCGATGCGTCTACAGGACTGCACGCAGCAGCAAATACCTCATCTGTACCCAACATATCAAGATCAGCTGTTAATATAAGTGTTTTCCAGTGCAAAGGTACTCCGGGACATGGTGTATCAAACTTATTGGTGCAAACATATAATCATAGCCACAAGACATCGTAAGTTAGTTTGTTCAATGAGGTCGTACCTGTATGCCCGTGAAATGCATATGCTGAATGATCCTCAACCTCATCTGAAAACAACAGAAATTAAAGGATGCTTGGATTACGAGCATATTATAATCTCAGGGTAAAGAACTTCCAATGAACAACCAAACAATTAATATCATGGTACCGAGGTTTATATAAAATAGCATAAAACGGTACCCCTAGAAGAAGAGCCATGTCTGAGCTCATTTACAACTAAAATAGGTGTAGAAGGCAATATTCAGTCATCGCTACTAAACGAAAGTATCTTATTCAGTCATCGACCAGGACGATGACGATGGACGCCTTCAGCGCTTGATCTGAGCAGCCATCTACAGCTGTTGTTCATGTGGGGAGAAGAGGACGCGGCACACGAGAGAATCGGAGGCTGAAACGTACCTCAAGGAAGCCGGCGCCGAGGATATGAACGAGGGAGAGTGGGGATCCCCTCGGCTCCGATCTCCGCAGAGGCCGCCGCCGTCCAACCGCTAGGCGCGCTCCTCGCATGAGGCTCGCCGGCCTGGTCGTGGTCGCCGCCCACGAAAGGTTCTGCCGCTCTGTCCTCGGAGGCGGCCATCCTCGACGCGCTGAACACCGCCTCCAGCCGCCATCGCCGCCGCTAGGCGCGTGCTCCCTGCCTCCAGCCGCCTCGACACGCTCTACATGCCGCCGCTGGCTCCCGCATCCAGTCGAGGGGGAGAGAGGAGAAACGAAAATGGGGGAGGAGAGGAGGCTGACATTGGAGAGGAGAGGAGGAGGTGGGGATTGGGGAGCGAGGAGCGAGGCCAGGATTGGGGACGTCGTTCGATCTAGATTCTCTCACCTCTGGCGGATAGGTGACCAGGCGACCGAACGAGCTAGCCTGTCTGCCTCTTACCCCTGGGTCCTGCACGTAGGAGGTCCCACGCGTCATGGACTCTTTCACTGCCAAACGAGTGAGAAAAGTTTTAACTGCATCCAACGGCTGAGGTAGAAAGTGGGATGTAAAAATCACTGTAGTAGGTGAAATGGACGAACCAGATTAAAGTGCCCCTCTCAGATGGCCTGGTTGGCCGGGTACTCTAGCATCATTTATAGGAGAAATACATACATGTTTTATTCACACTTTATAATGTTTTTATGCATTTTCTGGGACTAACCTATTAACAAGATGCCACAGTGCCAGTTCCTGTTTTCTGCTGTTTTTTATTTCAGAAAAGTAGTTTTACAAATATTCTCGGAATTGGACGAAACAAAAGCCCACGTCCCTATTTTCCACAGAGTGTTCCAGAACACTGAAGAGGAGTCGAGGAAGGCCAGCAGGGGGCCCTCCCCATATGGCGGCGCGGGGGGGCCCACTGCCGCGCCGTGACGTGGGGAGGGAGCCCCCTGGCTCCCCCGACGCTGCCCCTTCGCCTATTTATTCCTTCGTCCCCGAAAACCCTAGTACCGAGAGCCAAAATACCAGAATAGTTCCAGAGACGCCGCCGCCGTCAACCCTAACTCGGGGGGTTCAGAAGATCTCCTCCGGCACCCTGCCGGAGAGGGGAATCATCACCGGAGGGCTCTACATCACCATGCCCGCCTCCGGACTGATGCGTGAGTAGTTCATCCTTAGACTACGGGTCCATAGCAGTAGCTAGATGGTTGTCTTCTCCTATTGTGCCATCATGTTTAGATCTTGTGAGCTGCCTATCATGATCAAGCTCATCTATTTGTAATGCTACATGTTGTGTTTGTTGGGATCCGATAAATATGGAATACTATGTCAAGTTGATTATTGATCTATCATATATGTGTTGTTTATGATCTTGCATGCTCTCCGTTGCTAGTAGAGGCTCTGGCCAAGTTGATACTTGTGACTCCAAGAGGGGTATTTATGCTAGATAGTGGGTTCATGTCTCCATTGAATCTGGGGGAGTGGCAGCAACCCCTAAGGTTGTGGATGTGTTGTTGCCACTAGGGATAAAACATCAATGCTTTGTCTAAGGATATTTGTATTGTTTACATTACGCACAGTACTTAATGCAATTGTCTGTTGCTTGCAACTTAATACTGGAAGGGGTGTGGATGCAAACCCGAAGGTGGACTTTTTAGGCATAGATGCATGCTGGATGGCGGTCTATGTTCTTTGTCGTAATGCCCTAAGTAAATCTCATAGTAGTCATCTTGATATGTATGTGCATTGTTATGCCCTCTCTATTTGTCAATTGCCCAACTGTAATTTGTTTACCCAACATGTTATTTATCTTATTGGAGAGACACCACTAGTGAACTGTGGACCCTGGTCCATTCTTTTACATCTGAAATACAACCTACTGCAATCATTGTTCTCTTTTGTTTTCTGCAAGCAAACATCATTTTCCACACCATACGTTTAATCCTTTGTTTTCAGCAAGCCGGTGAGATTGACAACCTCACTGTTAAGTTGGGGCAAAGTAGTTTGATTGTGTTGTGCAGGTTCCACGTTGGCACCGAAATCCTTGGTGTTGCGCCGCACTACACTCCTTCACCAACAACCTTCACGTGATCTTCATCTCCTACTGGTTCGATAACCTTGGTTTCTTACTGAGGGAAAACTCGCTGTTGTACTCATCATACCTTCCTCTTGGGGTTCCCAACGGACGTGTGCTTTACCGTCACAAGCAGCTACTTTTCTGGCGCCGTTGCCGGGGAGATCAAGACACGCTGCAAGGAGAGTCTCTCACACCCAATCTCTTTACTTTGTTTATTGTCTTGCTTTATTTTATTTTCTGTCTTGTTTGCTTTCTTTATATCAAAAAGACAAAAAAATAGTTACTTGTTTTACTTTATTTAATTCGGTTTTGCTTTATTTATTTTTATTATTGCTAAAATGAGTACTCCTGAGAACACTAAGTTGTGTGACTTCACTAGCACAAATAATAATGATTTCATATGCACTCCTATTGCTCCACCTGGTTCTACAGCAGAATTTTATGAAATTAAACCTGCTTTACTAAATCTTTTTATGAGAGAGCAATTTTCTGGTGTTAGTACTGATGATGCTGATGCCCATTGACAAAGGATTAATTTGTCAATGCCTACAGATTGTAGACTAGGGTTTTGTTAGAAGTAGAGGGCAAGTAGATCTCGAAGGTTTCAGCCGAAAAGTACTCGCTGATTATGAAAACTAGGGTTCTGTTGACAGTAGATTCGATCCTTTCTTCGTCCCTCGACTCCTCCTTATATAGAGGGTGGAGCCGAGGGTTTCGTAATACACAAGTTACAGAGTTCGGGAGGGTTTCGTACCCAACCCGTAAGATTACAAATCTCTATCTTTCCTAATACAAGTTATCTTTCCTTAATACTAAATGGGCTTTCGAGTCTTCTTATTCTTCGAGTCCTGGGCCTTTAGTACGTAAACCCCGGGTACCATCTTTGGCAGGCCCATTGGGGATGCCTATGTCAGTAGCCCCCGAGATTTTTCTTGAATCGAAGAATCAAGGAAAATCTCCAATTTTACTCATTACATAATCTTTCGACATGCTAATATTATTTTGTACAGGGATATCGGTAGTTGGGGCTAGTTCATCTGACGGATCAGGTACTAGTTAACTGCTCTAGTGGCAATCCGCAAAAACCTACTTCAAGATCACGTCCCTGGACATGATCTCGGGATACTGGTGTAAACGTCGACAGGTGCCGCTTAAGGTCTTACCATTCTGTCGAGTCCCAGTCATATTTTATCGGGTACCTAACGCGTCCGTTAGGATTTTTCTTCGTATCCGTTGATACGGGAAAAAGTAGCAATCCGCCGTCAGAGATGGTGCCACGCCGCTGATGGCGTGTAACTCACACGTTCGTTGGGAACCCCAAGAAGAAGGTATGATGCGCACAGCAGCAAGTTTTCCCTCAGAAAGAAACCAAGGTTTATCGAACCAGGAGGAGCCAAGAAGCACGTTGAAGGTTGATGGTGGCGAAATGTGATGCGGCGCAACACCAGGGATTCCGGCGCCAACGTGGAACCTGCACAACACAACCAAAGTACTTTGCCCCAACGAAACAGTGAGGTTGTCAATCTCACCGGCTTGCTGTAACAAAGGATTAACCGTATTGTGTGGAAGATGATTGTTTGCAAGAAAACAGTAAAACAAGTATTGCAGTAGATTGTATGCGATGTAAAGAATAGGACCGGGGTCCACAGTTCACTAGTGGTGTCTCTCCCATAAGATAAAAGCATGTTGGGTGAACAAATTACAGTCGGGCAATTGACAAATAGAAAAGGGCATAACAATGCATATACATGATATGATAAATATAGTGAGATTTAATTGGGCATTACGACAAAGTACATAGACCGCCATCCAACTGCATCTATGCCTAAAAAGTCCACCTTCAGGTTATCATCCGAACCCCTTTCAGTATTAAGTTGCAAAGCAACAGACAATTGCATTAAGTATGGTACGTAATGTAATCGACAACTACATCCTTAGACATAGAATCAATGTTTTATCCCTAGTGGCAACAGCACAACACAACCTTAGAACTTTCTCACCTTTGTCCTGTATCAATGAAGGCATGAACCCACTATCGAGCATAAATACTCCCTCTTGGAGTTAAGAGTAAAAACTTGGCCAGAGCCTCTACTAATAACGGAGAGCATGCAAGATCATAAACAACACATAAGTAATAGATTGATAATCACCATAACATAGTATTCTCTATTCATCGGATCCCGACAAACACAACATATAGTATTACAGATAGATGATCTTGATCATGTTAGGCAGCTCACAAGATCCGACAATGAAGCACAATTAAGAGAAGACGACCATCTAGCTACTGCTATGGACCCATAGTCCAGGGCTGAACTACTCACTCATCACTCCGGAGGCGATCATGACGATGAAGAGTCCTCCGGGAGATGAATCCCCTCTCCGGCAGGGTGCCGGAGGCGATCTCCTGAATCCCCCGAGATGGGATTCGCGGCGGCGGCGTCTCTGGAAGGTTTTCCGTATCGTGTCTCTCGGTACTGGGGGTTTCGCGACGGAGGCTTTAAGTAGGCGAAAGGGTAGGTCAAGGGGCGGCACGAGGGCCCCACACACCAGGGCGGCGCGGGCCCAGCCCTGGCCGCGCGGCCCTGGCGTGGCGGCGCCTCGTCGCCCCACTTCGTTATCCTTTCGGTCTTCTGGAAGCTTCGTGCAAAAATAGGTCCCTGGACGTTGATTTCGTCCAATTCCGAGAATATTTCCTTACTAGGATTTCTGAAACCAAAAACAGCAGAAAACAGCAACTGGCTCTTCGACATCTTGTTAATAGGTTAGTTCCAGAAAATGCGTAAATACGACATATAATGTGCATAAAACATGTAGATATCATCAATAATGTAGCATGGAACATAAGAAATTATCGATACGTTGGAGACGAATCAGCATCCCCAAGCTTAGTTCTGCTCGTCCCGAGCAGGTAAAACGATAACAAAGATAATTTCTGAAGTGACATGCCATCATAATCTTGATCATACTATTTGTAAACATATGTAATGAATGCAGCGATCAAAACAATGGTAATGACATGAGTAAACAAGTGAATCATAAAGCAAAGACTTTTCATGAATAGTACTTCTAGACAAGCATCAATAAGTCTTGCATAAGAGTTAACTCATAAAGCAATAAATCGAGGTAAAGGTATTGAAGCAACACAAACGAAGATTAAGTTTCAGCGGTTGCTTTCAACTTATAACATGTATATCTCATGGATAGTGTCAACATAGAGTAATATAACAAGTGCAATATGCAAGTATGTAGGAATCAATGCACAGTTCACACAAGTGTTTGCTTCTTAAGGTGGAGAGAGATAGGTAAACTGACTCAACAATAAAAAGTAAAAGAAAGGTCCTTCAAAGAGGAAAGCATCGATTGCTATATTTGTGCTAGAGCTTTTATTTTGAAAACATGAAACAATTTTGTCAACGGTAGTAATAAAGCATATGAGTTATGTAAATTATATCTTACAAGTTGCAAGCCTCATGCATAGTATACTAATAGTGCCCGCACCTTGTCCTACTTAGCTTGGACTACCGGATCATCGCAATACACATGTTTCAACCAAGTGTCACAAAGGGGTACCTCCATGCCGCCTGTACAAAGGTCTAAGGAGAAAGCTCGCATTTTGGATTTCTCGCTTTTGATTATTCTCAACTTAGACATCCATACCGGGACAACATGGACAACAGATAATGGACTCCTCTTTAATGCATAAGCATGTAGCAACAATTATTATTCTCATATGAGATTGAGGATATATGTCCAAACTGAAACTTCCACCATGATTCATGGCTTTAGTTAGCGGCCCAATGTTCTTCTCTAACAATATGCATGCTCCAACCATTAAGGTGGTAGATCCCTCTTACTTCAGACAAGACGGACATGCATAGCAACTCACATGATATTCAACAAAGAATAGTTGATGGCGTCCCCAGAAGCATGGTTATTGCACAACAAGCAACTTAATAAGAGATAAAGTGCATAAGTACATATTCAATACTACAATAGTTTTTAAGGCTATTTTGTCCCATGAGCTATATATTGCAAAGATGAATGATGGAATTTTAAAAGGAAGCACTCAAGCAATTTACTTTGGAATGGCGGAGAAATACCATGTAGTAGGTAGGTATGGTGGACACAAATGGCATAGTGGTTGGCTCAAGGATTTTGGATGCATGAGAAGTATTCCCTCTCGATACAAGGTTTAGGCTAGCAAGGTTATTTGAAGCAAACTCAAGGATGAACCGGTGCAGCAAAACTCACATAAAAGACATATTGTAAACATTATAAGACTCTACACCGTCTTCCTTGTTGTTCAAAACTCAATACTAGATATTATCTAGACCTCAGAGAGACCAAATATGCAAACCAAATTTTAGCAAGCTCTATGTATTTCTTCATTAATGGGTGCAAAGTATATGATGCAAGAGCTTAAACATGAGCACAACAATTGCCAAGTATCACATTATCCAAGACATTTTAGAATTACTACATGTAGCATTTCCCAATTCCAACCATATAACAATTTAACGAAGAAGAAACTTCGCCATGAATATTATGAGTAAAAGCCTAAGGACATATTTGTCCATATGCAACAGCGGAGCGTGTCTCTCTCCCACACAAAGAATGCTAGGATCCAACTTTATTCAAACAAAACAAAAACAAAAACAAACCGACGCTCCAAGTAAAGAACATAAGATGTGACTGAATAAAAATATAGTTTCAGGGGAGGAACCTGATGATGTTGTCGATGAAGAAGGGGATG
This sequence comes from Lolium perenne, assembly GCF_019359855.2. Lineage (NCBI taxonomy): Eukaryota > Viridiplantae > Streptophyta > Magnoliopsida > Poales > Poaceae > Lolium > Lolium perenne. The sequence goes on from NC_067248.2 coordinate 88,580,933, forward strand.
CCTTGGGCATCCCCAAGCTTAGACGCTTGAGTCTTCTTAGAATATGCAGGGGTGAACCACGGGGGCATCCCCAAGCTTAGAGCTTTCACTCCTCTTGATCATAGTATATCATACTCCTCTCTTGACCCTTGAAAACTTCCTTCACACCAAACTTCAAGCAAACTCATTAGAGGGTTAGTGCACAATAAAAGTTTACATGTTCAGAGGTGGCACAATCATTCTTTACACTTCTGGACATTGCATAAAGCTACTGGACATTAATGGATCAAAGAAATTCATCCAACATAGCAAAAGAGGCAATGCAAAATAAAAGGCAGAATCTGTCAAAACAGAATAGTTCGTAAAGACGAATTTTAAAATGGCACCAGACTTGCTCAAATGGAAAAACTCAAAACTAATGAAAGTTGCGTACATATCTGGGGATCACGCTCGTAAATTGGCAGATTTTTTCGAATTTTCTACAGAGACTTGTGCCAGAATTCGTGACAGACAGCAATGCTGTTTCTGCGCAGCGATCCCAAATATAACATCAACTTTAACATAGAAACTTTACTTGGCACAAAAACATGATAAGGAGATGTTGCTACAGTAGTAAACAACTTCCAAGACTCAAATATAAAACAAATTACTGTAGTAAAAACATGGGTTGTCTCCCATAAGCGCTTTTCTTTAACGCCTTTCAGCTAGGCGCAGAAAGTGCAAATCAAGTAACATCAAGAGTAGAAACATCAACATTATTATTTTTCATGCAAACACAACTTGTTGCAGAGGGTACTTTAGGTGCTCCATTATCTAAATTTTCTATGGTGGTGCTAGGGGTTTTAGCAACTTTAGGCCTATAGTAATTCTTTTGTTTAGGCACTTTAGAGGCATACATGAATTTTTGCTCTTTACCCACATAAGCTTTCTCATTATACTTGAGAGAAGAAAAGGTTGAACCCAAGGTTCCCATAGCTTTTTCAAGTTCATCAATTCTATTGGTTTGATTATCATGGACAACACAAGTTCCTAGGACACTAATTCTTTCATCAATTCCTCCTAGGGATTTATCAAGTTCATCAGTTTTATCCAATAACATTTCCTATTTAGTTTCAATACTTGGAAAAATTTTCTCTATGGTTTCCAATTTTTTCATAACATCCTCAAGAGAGATTTCAATTTTAACTTCATTAACAGGTGGTATTCCGACAAGACTCTCAATGATGCAACTAGCTTCTAAAGCGGGAGTACCTAGGAAATTACCTCCCGAAAGAGTATCAAGAACATACCTATTCCAACTAGATAAACCAACATAAAAGTTCCTAAGAAGGATGGTGGTGGAGTGTTTCTTAATGCACCTATGATGAGCATTACTAATTCTGTACCAAGCATCTTTAAAACTTTCTCCCCCTTGTTGCTTAAAAGAACGAACTTCAAGTTCAGGATTACTCATTTTAATAGTAAAAAAGTAAACTAAGCAAAGACAAGTGACTAATTTTTTTGTGTGTTTTGTTTAGGTGCAGCAAACAAAGTAGTAAATAAAATAAAGCAAGACAAAAACAAAGTAAAGAGATTGAGAAGTGGAGACTCCCCTTGCAGCGTGTCTTGATCTCCCCGACAACGGCGCCAGAAAAAGAGCTTGATGGCGTGTAACTCACACGTTCGTTGGGAACCCCAAGAGGAAGGTATGATGCGCACAGCAGCAAGTTTTCCTCGTAAAGAAACCAAGGTTTATCGAACCAGGAGGAGCCAAGAAGCACGTTGAAGGTTGATGGTGGCGAAATGTGATGCGAGCGCAACACCAGGGATTCCGGCGCCAACGTGGAACCCGCACAACACAACCAAAGTACTTTGCCCCAACGAAACAAGTGAGGTTGTCAATCTCACCGCTTGTCAGTAACAAAGGATTAACCGTATTGTGTGGAAGATGATTGTTTGCAAGAAAACAGTAAAACAAGTATTGCAGTAGATTGTATGCGATGTAAAGAATAGGACCGGGGTCCACAGTTCACTAGTGGTGTCTCTCCCATAAGATAAAAGCATGTTGGGTGAACAAATTACAGTCGGGCAATTGACAAATAGAAAAGGGCATAACAATGCATATACATGATATGATAAATATAGTGAGATTTAATTGGGCATTACGACAAAGTACATAGACCGCCATCCAACTGCATCTATGCCTAAAAAGTCCACCTTCAGGTTATCATCCGAACCCTTTCAGTATTAAGTTGCAAAGCAACAGACAATTGCATTAAGTATGGTGCGTAATGTAATCGACAACTACATCCTTAGACATAGAATCAATGTTTTATCCCTAGTGGCAACAGCACAACACAACCTTAGAACTTTCTCATCCGTCCCTGTATCAATGAAGGCATGAACCCACTATCGAGCATAAATACTCCCTCTTGGAGTTAAGAGTAAAAACTTGGCCAGAGCCTCTACTAATAACGGAGAGCATGCAAGATCATAAACAACACATAAGTAATAGATTGATAATCACCATAACATAGTATTCTCTATTCATCGGATCCCGACAAACACAACATATAGTATTACAGATAGATGATCTTGATCATGTTAGGCAGCTCACAAGATCCTTCAATGAAGCACAATTAAGAGAAGACGACCATCTAGCTACTGCTATGGACCCATAGTCCAGGGGTGAACTACTCACTCATCACTCCGGAGGCGATCATGGCGATGAAGAGTCCTCCGGGAGATGAATCCCCTCTCCGGCAGGGTGCCGGAGGCGATCTCCTGAATCCCCGGAGATGGGATTCGCGGCGGGGGCGTCTCTGGAAGGTTTTCCATATCGTGGCTCTCGGTACTGGGGGTTTCGCGACGGAGGCTTTAAGTAGGCGAAAGGGTAGGTCAAGGGGCGGCACGAGGGCCCCACACACCAGGGCGGCGCAGGCCCAGCCCTGGCCGCGCGGCCCTGGCGTGGCGGCGCCTCGTCGCCCCACTTCGTTATCCTTTCGGTCTTCTGGAAGCTTCGTGCAAAAATAGGACCCTGGGCGTTGATTTCGTCCAATTCCGAGAATATTTCCTTACTAGGATTTCTGAAACCAAAAACAATGAGAAAACAAGAATCGGCTCTTCGGCATCTTGTTAATAGGTTAGTTCCAGAAAATGCGTAAATACGACATATAATGTGCATAAAACATGTAGATATCATCAATAATGTAGCATGGAACATAAGAAATTATCGATACGTTGGAGACGTATCAGCCGCTCAGAACGGATCTGGGGTCTTACCTTCGCAAAGTTTTGCGGCATTCAGAGATTTATTCGCGACTTTTAGCGCTCTGAGAATATATTGTCGAGTGCTTTTCGGCTGTTGGAATAGCACATTTTATCGAGTCATATTTGATGACTTATTTTATCTTCCCGATGGGAGTATATGTAGAGTTATCTGTGTAACTCGGAATATACTCACTTCTGCTTCTTTATTTTGATCAAAATTCGTCGGGCACGTGAACAGCGTTCCCGATGGGAGTAGCCCCCGAGGCTACAGCCAAGAACTTGTGCTTGGGTGTAGGCTCCACAAATTAATATCCTCTGCCGCTATATTTGTAATCCTTCTCGATATATTTTTATATCTATCGGGTGCGCGACGAGCGCTCCCGATGGGAGTAGCCCCTGAGGCTATGAACAAATGCTTGCATTTGGTCATAGGCTCTCGCCATTTCTATCTTGTCATATTCGAAGTTTTCTATTTTTCCAAAGTAGCCCCCGAGCGTTTGGGCAAAAACTTGTATTTGATCAAAGGCTCTCGAAATATTCTCGCCCGGCTTTTTAGTCGAGTTTTTCTCTTACCATAATGACGTCATTGCTGATGATAGCCACGATTTCTGTATTGGAAACATGCGAAAACCGCTCCTCTCACTGCCTTGTGGGTCCAAATTCCTCATCTGACTGACACGTCGTGCAAGTGGGGGACACACGTCCTCCACTTTTTCTGGCGCACGCACTGTACCCTCTGTCGTTTCTTTTCTCAGTGAAAATCCATTTTTACCCCTTGTCCACGTGTAATCCATCTGCGCCACAATTTTTCTATCTAACGGTTGCGTCGATTCGCCGCACCTCTATTTAATTCCGTCTTCTTCTTCCTCTGTCACTTTCGCTTACGCCGCCCATCTGCGCTTCTGCCAAAAAATTCCCCATTGCGCCCATTGCTTCGTGCGCTCCTCCGAGCTCGTGCTGTTCTACTCCATTCAAGTGGACATCATCCTCCTCGCGACACACTCAGCTCAGCACTCCAACAATCCCCAATGGCCACCGAGGATCTGGAGTGGGAGAGATCCAAGATCTCCAACCAGGATATGAACCTGCTGAAGAGGTTGGGGTTCACCAAGAAAAAGGATTCACTGCGCTTCCCCCACGAGGAGAGCTACCCAAAGCCTCCAATGGAGTACCGGGTTAGTTTCGTTGACCATCTCATCCGCGGTATTTCCCCCCCTATCCATGAGTTTCTACGCGGTCTTCTTTTTGTTTATGGGCTTTAGCTTCACCAGCTGACGCCCAATTCTATCTTGCACGTGTCGATCTTTATCACATTGTGCGGATGCTTTCTCGAAGTCCAACCTAACTGGGCTCTGTGGAAACGCATCTTCTGCCTCCGCCGTAATGGCTCCCACGGCGTCGCCTATAATATTGGCGGCGTCATCATCTGTGTTCGATCTGACGTCGATTATTTCGATGTCAAATTTCCTGATTCTGTCCAAGGCTGGCGCAAGAGGTGGCTGTATGTGCACGAGGAAAGCTCTGATTCAATGGAGTACAACATCGCCCCTTTTGACGGAAAGGCCAAAATTCTTCGCCGCCGCTCCTGGGATGCTGAAGCTTCCGAAGAAGAGAAATTGGCGACAGAGGCGCTGATGACTCGCATACGTGAACTTCAGAATACCCGTGGCAAGGAGCTATCGGGTATCCAAATCACAGCCTACTTCCTTAGGATTAGAATGCAGCCTCTGCAAGATCGAAAAAATCCCTTTTGGATGTATGCTGGTGATGAAGACGTCGGGAGGCTCTCCACAGATCTTTCTGCAAAAGATTTGGAGAAGCTAATCCGAAGAATCTCCAAGCTTAGCAAGAAGGACACCTTTCCATCTTCTTGCAAGGTTACGCCGTTTTGTAGCGCCAATCCTCTTCCTGAGGTAATTAATTTTTGCGACTACTATTTTGTCTTGCCAGATTTTTCTGTCGATTATTTTATTGATGACGACATATAACTGTTTTGTCGATTCTTTATATTCCATAGGGTCACCTTGTTCTATCTTCTCTTCCTCCCCTTCCCGAGGGTGGGGAAGTCGAAGAACGGGCTGTTGTCACCGACGACAACCAGGGTACTTCTCGCCCTGAAAGTGGAGTCGGGGGTTCCCAGAAATCCGCGAGTTCACTTGAAAAAGAGAATAAAACAGAGGTTTCTTCGTCGACACGCTCATCTCTCCCTGCTGCTTCTCCAAAGGGCAAAAGGAAAAGGGATGAAGCTATCGACTCTGGCGCCTCCAAAGCTAATACTTCCCGTGCTGAAAAGACTGCACCCAATCACTACAAGAAAAGTTGCCATGGCCGACGAAGTTGAAGTCGCGCCGTGGTTGCTGGTGTACCATGGCCGACGATTTTGGTCCCTCCGTGGTGCATGTCAAAACTTTTTTTTTTCTCGTTTTTGAGGCCACCTAGCCCGACGAAAGCGGCCAAAACGTGGCGTATGGTGGCCCGGGACGTGGTGCATCTCGAAATCTCGGGTTCGCCGGCCGAGTCAACGCAAATCCGCACCGCCGAGGGATGTAGGGCCCAGATGGCAGCCTCTCTGGCATTGTTTTTTTTCTACATCGCGCCATCTCGTTCAACGAGCCGTTTACGATGCAGGATCATGGGTCCCGCATGTCATCCTCTATGAACCAAAATTCTTTCTATTCTTGGATTTTTTGACCCCCGATTTACGGCTACTTCCTTTTTCTTTTGATCCCTTGCCGCCTTGGAAACGTTGAGACCGCTGCTGCTAAATGGGACCCGCATGTCATCCTCTATGTGCAATCAACTTTCTTTTCTTGGAGTTTTTTTTGGCACCTCAAATTTGGTCACTTGCCTTTTTCTTTCGATCCCCTGCCGCCTCTCAAACGGTGATACCGCTGCTGCTAACTGGGACCCGCATGTCATCCTCTATGTACTATAAAACTTTCTTTTCATGGATTATTTTTGGCACCTCAAATTTGGTCACTTGCCTTTTTCTTTCGATCCCCTGCCGCCTCTCAAACGGTGATACCGCTGCTGCTAACTGGGACCCGCATGTCATCCTCTATGTACTATAAAACTTTCTTTTCATGGATTATTTTTGGCACCTCAAATTTGGTCACTTGCCTTTTTCTTTCGATCCCCTGCCGCCTCTCAAACGGTGATACCGCTGCTGCTAACTGGGACCCGCATGTCATCCTCTATGTACTATAAAACTTTCTTTTCCTGAATTATTTTTGGCTCCTCATATTTTTTCACTTGCCTTTTTCTTTCGATCCCCTGCCGCCTCTCAAACGGTGATACCGCTGCTGCTAAATGGGACCCGCATGTCATCCTCTATGTACTATAAAACTTTCTTTTCCTGGATTATTTTTGGCACCTCAAATTTGGTCACTTGCCTTTTTCTTTCGATCCCCTGCCGCCTCTCAAACGGTGATACCGCTGCTGCTAACTGGGACCCGCATGTCATCCTCTATGTACTATAAACTTTCTTTTCTTGAATTATTTTTGGCACCTCATATTTGGTCACTTACCTTTTTCTTTCGATCCCCTGCCGCCTCTCAAACAGTGATACCGCTGCTGCTAAATGGGACCCGCATGTCATCCTCTATGTACTATAAAACTTTCTTTTCTTGGATTTTTTTTGGCTCCTCATATTTCGTCACTTGCCTTTTTCTTTCGATCCCCTGCTGCCTCTCAAACAGTGATACCGCTGCTGCTAAATGGGACCCGCATGTCATCCTCTATGTACTATAAAACTTTCTTTTCTTAAATTATTTTTGGCTCCTGATATTTTTTCACTTGCCTTTTTCTTTCGATCTCATGCCACGTTTGAAACGTTGAGGAACCTGCAGGCTCATGGGACCCGCATGTCATCCTCTATGTACTATAAAAGTTCTTTTTCTAGGTTTTTTTTCACCATCTGATTTTTGGCAATTTCTTTTTTTCTTTTGATCCCCTGCCACCTCTCAAACGCTGACACATTTCTTTGCTAAATGGGACCCGCATGTCATCCTCTATGTACTATAAAACTTTCTTTTCTTGAATTATTTTTGGCTCGATATTTTTTCACTTGCCTTTTTCTTTGGATCCCATGCCTCGTTTGAAACGTTGAGCAAGCTGCTGCATCATGGGACCCGCATGTCATCCTCTATGTTCTATAAAAGTTCTTTTTCTTGGTTTTTTTTCACCATCGATTTTTGGCAATTTCTTTTTTTCTTTTGATCCCCCGCCACCTCTCAAACGCCGATACCGCTTTGCTAAATGGGACCCGCATGTCATCCTCTATGTACTATAAAACTTTCTTTTCTTGAATTATTTTGGCTCCTCATATTTGGGCACTTGCCTTTTTCTTTCGATCTCATGCCACGTTTGAAACGTTGAGGAAACTGCTGGGTCTTGGTACCCGCATGTCATCCTCTATGTGCTATAAAAGTTTCCTTTGTTGGATTTTTTTTCACCCTCTGATTTTTGGCTTGCCTTTTTCTTTTGATCCCCTGCCCCCTTTGAAACGTTGAGTAAGCTGTTGGCTCAAGGGACCCGCATGTCATCCTCTATGTCCATCAACTTTCCTTTCTTGGATTTTTTTCACCCCCTAATTACTAGCTACTTTCTTTTTCTTTTGATCTCAAGCCGCATTACAAACATTGAGACCGCTTGCAAAATGGGACCCACATGTCATCCTCTATGTACAATAAAGTTTCTTTTCTTGGATTATCTTTTGTTCCCGATATTTTGTCACTTGCCTTTTTCTTTCGATCTCATGCCGCCTTTGAAACGTTGAGTAAGGCTGTGGCTCATGGGTCCCGCATGTCATCCTCTACGAACAATAAAAGTTTCCTTTCTTGGAGTTATTTTTGACCCCTAATTTCTGGCTATTTGCCTTTTTCTTTGGATCTCCTGCCCCTTTGAAACGATGAGGACGTCATGTTGGTGTCGGTCCCACAAGTCATCCTCTATGAACAATAAAAGTTTCCTTTGATGGATTTTTTGAACCCCTAATTAATTTCTGGATATTTCCTTCTTTTTTCTTTGATCCCCTGCCGCCTTGGAATCGTTGAGGATGCTGCTGCCTCATGGGTCCCGCATGTCATCCTCTCAGAACGGTAAATGTTTCTTTTCTTGGATATTGTTTACCAAATGATTTTTGGATTATTTTTTCTTTCGATATCCTGCCGCCTTTAAAACGTTGAGGACGCTGCTGGCTCACGGGTCCCACATGTCAGCCTCTATGAACAATAAGCGCTGAGGACGCTGCTGCCTCATGGGTCCCGCATGTCATCCTCTCAGAACGAAAATGTTTCTTTTCTTGGATTTTTTACCAACAGATTTTTGGTTTATTTTTTCTTTCCATCCCCTGCCGCCTTTAAAACGAAGCTTAAGCATCATGGGTCCACGATGTCAGCCTCCCCGTACAAGAAACATGTGATATCTTGATTATTTTGCAGACAATAAACAGTGTATTGCGCTCTGAGCTATTGCAAACGGATAAATTAAATCTTTATTTTTACAACATATATCTTGAATCTCCTTGTTTTTTGTTTTGGCGAAGCATAGGACTTTCCTGTTTTTTTTTTTTGAGAAAAATCCGAACTATCATGTTCTGGAGTGGGCTGAAATTGTACGTGTCAAAAGGCCCAGAAGGATAGTTCGAAGGCCCAGATGTCTAGATGCAGCCCAATTGAAATCTTTCTTTTCTTGGATTTTTTTCACCCCCTGATTTCTGGCTACTTCATTTTTCTTTTGGTCCTGTGCCGCCTTTTGGAAACGTTCAGACCGCTGCTGCAAAATGGGACCCGCATGTCATCCTCTATGTACAATAAAGTTTCTTTTCTTGGATTATTTTTGGCTCCTGATATTTGGTCACTTGCCTTTTTCTTTCGATCTCATGCCACGTTTGAAACGTTGAGGAATCTGCTGGCTCATGGGACCCGCATGTCATCCTCTATGTACAATAAAAGTTTGATTTCTTGGATTTTTTTTCACCCTCTGATTTTTGGCTATTTCCTTTTTCTTTTGATCCCCTGCCGCCTTTGAAACGTTGAGTAAGCTGCTGGCTCATAGGTCCCACATGTCAGCATGTATGAACGATAAAGCTTTCCTTTCTTGGAGTTTTTTTTTTTGACCCCCTAATTTCTGGCTACTTTCTTTTTCTTTTGATCTCAAGCCGCAATTGAAACGTTGGGACCGCTGCTGCAAAATGGGACCCGCACGTCATCCTCTATGTACAATCAAGTTTCTTTTCTTGGATTATTTTTGGCTCCTGATATTTGGTCACTTGCCTTTTTCCTTCGATCCCATGCCACGTTTGAAACGTTGAGGAACCTGCTGGCTCATGGGACCCGCATGTCATCCTCTATGTACTACAAAAGTTTATTTTCTAGGGTTTTTTTTCACTCTCTGATTTTTGGCTATTTCCTTTTTCTTTTGATCCCCTGCCGGCTTGGAAACGTTGAGTAAGCTGCTAACTCGTGGGTCCCGCATGTCATCCTCTATGTACAATCAACTTTCTTTTCTTCGAGTTTTTTTTATCCCCTAATTTCTGGCTACTTTCTTTTTCTTTTGATCTCAAGCCGCATTTGAAAAGTTGGGACCTCTGCTGCAAAATGGGACAAAGATGTCATCCTCTATGTACAATAAAAGTTTCTTTTCTTCGATTATTTTTCACCCTCTGATTTTTGGTCACTTGCCTTTTTCTTTCGATCTCATGCCGCCTTTGAAAATGTTGCGGAACTATTGGCTCATGGGACCCGCATGTCATCCTCGATCTACAATAAACGGGTCTTTACTACGATAAGTACACCCTCTGATCTTTAGCTATTTCCATTTTCTTTTGATCCCCTGCCGCCTTGGAAACGTTGAGTAAGCTGCTGACTGATGGGACCCGCATGTCATCCTCTATGTACAATCAAGTCTCTTTTCTTGGATTTTTTTTCCCTCTTATTTTTGGTCACTTGCCTTTTTCTTTCGATCTCATGCAGCCTCTGAAACGTTGAGGAAGCAGCTGGCTCATGGGACCCACATGTCATCCTCTATACTATAAAAGTTTCTTTTCTTGGATGGTTGTAACCGGCTTATTTGTGGCTATTTCCTTTTTTCTTTTGATCCCCTGGCGCCTTGGAAACATTGATTAAGTCATTGACACATGGGGCCCGCATATCATCCTCTATGTACAATCAACTTGCAAGATCTTGGAGCGAAAGAGCTTGTATAAGTGGGACCCATATGTCATCCTCTATGTACAATAAAAGTTACTTTTCTTGGATTATTTTTTGCTCCTGATATTTGGTCGGTTTCCTTTTTCTTTTGATCTCATGCCGCCTCGAAACGTTGAGTAAGGTGCTGGCTCATGGGACCCGCATGTCATCCTCTATGTACAATAAAGTTTCTTTTCTTAGATTTTTTTACCCCCGATTTTTGCTAACTTGCCTTTTTCTTTTCGATCATATGCCGCCTTTGAAATTGAGGTCGCCGGCTCATGGGTCCCACATGTCAGCCTCTATGGACAACAAACCTTTCCTTTGTTGGATTTATTTTTTACCCCTAATTTCTGGCTATTTGCCTTTTTTTTACACACCTGGACCGTACAATAAAGTTTCATTTCTTAGATTTTTTTACCCACCGATTTTTGCTAACTTGCCTTTTTCTTTTTCGATCATATGCCGCCTTTGAAATTGAGGTCGCCATGGCTCATGGGTCCCACATGTCAGCCTCTATGAACAATAAACCTTTCCTTTGTTGGATTTATTTTTACCCTAATTTACGGCTATTTGCCTTTTTCTTTTGATCCTGCGGCCTTTGAAACGATGAGGACGCTGTGGCAGTCGGTCCCACATGTCATCCTCTATTAAGAATAAAAGTTTCCTTTTTGGATTTATTTTTACCCCTAATTTCTGGCTATTTGCCTTTTTCTTCGATCCCTGCCGACTTCGAAATGATGAGGATGCGGTGGTGATCGGTCCCACATGTCGGCCTCTATGAACTATAAATGTTTCCTTTGTAGGATTTATTTTTTACCCCTATTTTCGGGCTACTTGCCTTTTTCTTTGAAACGTTGAGGACGCTACTGTCTCATGGGTCCCACATGGCATCCTCTCTGAACGATAAACCTTCATTTCTTGTTAACGACAGGTTTATCAGTATTATTTTCGCAGACTAATACAAGCTCTTTCGCTCCAAGATCTTGCAAGTTAATAGAATAAATCATGGAATTATTAGGATATGTTTTAAATTTCAAATCCACTTTATGAATTTTTGAAAATACCGTGATCTATGTGGGTATGGAGCGATCAAGGATTTTCATATTGGCCATGAGCAGTTTCAAAAATTGCAACCCAATAATTCAAAATAAATACAAACAACTTTTATGTAGAATCTCCGTGTTTTTGTTTTTTGCCAATCATAGGATCTGTGGTTCTTTAGAAAAGGGCCAACATTGCATGAGCGAAAGGCCCATTTGTAGTTATTGGGCTTCGACAGTAGGAGCAAGTAGGCCTATAGCAAATACCTTGTAGATGGCCGTTGGAACCCAAAAGTATTTGTTGCCTAGACTTAGATGCCAAACTCAGCCTTATTGACATGAACCTTGCTATGCACACGACAATTTCAGTCCGATCGTATGCGAAACACAAGATCCAACCCTTCGTGTGAGGAAGCAGGTGGCAGCACACCTCCGGATGCTCAATCGTACATACGCATATCATATAGGAGTTGTCGTATGTACATCGATTCCGTATTGACATGTTTTTTTCTTTGGTTCACATGTGGGGTCCGCACAGTCACCTAGGTCGCACATCTACTTCCTTGCTCGTAGTTGATGCATGTTCGGTTTGGGGATGGGGTGGAACCCAACACACCCCCGTGCCAGTGGATGTACTTTACCCTTTAGCGGCGAAAAAAATAGGAATGGTCCTCTCATGACTATGATCAACAAGAGGTGGCTATATTATAAAGGACGTACACACATTGTAATTATAGTGCTTTGAACGGCGAGGGATACTTTTTCCCTACATGGGTGGCAGCATAGTCTACGGATTGCAGCACCACCCACACCATAGGCGATTTATGATTCATCGTTCCGATATGTATTTCGCCTAGTTTTTTTCTTTACATTGTTGGTTCTGAGACTCTTTGAACAGTTTGTGTGCATCCTGGTTATGCAGAGGCTGGATGTAATTGCTTTCCAAAAGTAATAAAGCATCCTTTATCGAAAAAATTATAGTGCTGAAATAAAGTCAATCCTAAAACAGCCATGCATGGGTTATAATATGAAGGCAACACGAAATACAAAAGCGGGCGGTGTTCAAATAAAGCGATTCAAACTAGTACATACTAAAAACAAGTGTACTACTTCTCAACACTTCAAGCATAATAAAAAAGTGTCACTGTTTTTAAAGGTAACACCGAACGGGCAATGTTTAAAGCAGCCTTAAACCACATAGCCCCTTGTCGGACACTATCCCAACCATCATAGGGAAGCCTGATCACTCCCACAGTCTCTCCTTCATCTGGCAGGAGGGTGCCGCGCAAAATTGAAGTGTCTTGATTCTAACGAATATTCCGGTATGCTTTGTGTAGACGCAGTTTTCCTCATGAATGGAACCAATGTGCCATCGGGAGCTTTGGATTCACGCTTCTTCGGGTTGGCAATGATTGGGTAATTGAGTCCGAGGAACAGAGAGTGGTCGCCGAGGTGTTAACCTGCCTCCAAAGAAAGTCCACACGTGCGGTAGATAAGGGATCCAGCTCAAAGACGTAGGTGGCAACAGAGGATATCGCCGTAGCCGAAGCCCATTAGCGGCATAGGGAATGTCGGGAGGTACTTCAGCATTGGCAATCCCAATCTTGTTTCTGTAAGGATGATCATCAATCGCTTGCCATCGGCGGATGGAGCGAGGAACCATGCGTCTTGCTGATCATCCACCACCGGTGGCGGGATTACAAACGGGAGCATCGGGTTTTACGCAATATTAGAAATGGAGACGAATAGGGTGTTACTGGCAACCATATTCAAACAGCGACATTGTTCATCGTTCATGCTCACGGTATAAATACGACTATGTAAGCTAAGGACATTGGTCATTCATGTGTTCAAATCAAGTGTCCAATATATCGGTTATACGCATCCATCCCACGAAACTAGTCTAAACTTCGCCAAAACTAGACACTAGTTAGTGTATACACGATTATATACTACCTCTGTCCCACCGAAAGTGTCTGAGATTTGTCCAAATTCAGATGTATCTAGACAGTGAAAGCATATAGATACATTCAAATTTTGACAAATATATATCATCTTAAGTTTAAGTCCTGTGCTGTAGTTAATTCCCTTTGTCTTAAGTGATCTATTAGAGAGCTTCCCTGTGACCACCCGAAGGGTAAGAAATGTTTAACTGTATAAGTGGATTGCCTAGACCTTTCCATCAGTTCGGACTTTTGGTTGCGTTGGCTAGTCCATGAAGCTTGACATGGTGTCAGAGCCAGGGTCTCGAGTTCGAGTCCTGGCTTTCGCAATTTATCCTAAAATTGTTGTTGCCCCCTCGGAGTCCACTTATATGCCTCTTGAGCTATACCTCTGAGTCTTTCCACATGTTGACTTGTCTCCCATCACATGTGACGGGGGGTGTTGAATTGTATAAGTGGATTGCCGCCCTTGCGATCAGTTCGGACTTTTGGTTGTGTTGGTAGTGCATGAAGCTTGACAAGAAAGAAATGCTCTTTATAGCTAACCCCAAGTCTGGTAACATTTGCAAAATAGGTATTAGATGCAGCTATCCATTCAGTAGAAGAATTTGCATTTTAGAGTTGAAGGTTCATAATCTCTTCTCTACTATTGATAGTAAAGGGTACACATGGTATTTGTTTACCTCATTTTCGCGTTCTAAAAAAGGTACGCTATATGGTTGTGCTAAGTTAAACTGATTTAAGTCTGTTCAAGTTTATCGAAAATTATACTACCAACATCTAAAACATCAATATAGGTTCATATATTACAAAAGATATTTAGATTTTCTTTTCTCGAACACATGCCTAGTCGTGCATCATTATATATTAGAGCATACAGGGTTGTAGCAAGGCTACGAAAAACTGAGAAAGCAAAAAGAAAGAACTATACAGGGGACTAGAGGCAGCTAACTTTGTTAGGCTGCAGTGCTAAATCTTATATATATATGAGGTTGTAGATATTAATCGTAAACTTACTCAAACTTAAATATCACTGAATTAGGAAAAAGATAACCTGAGTTATTTTGAATGAGGGGACGTCACAATCACTAATGAAAGATAATTGTGGGAAACTGAAATCTATTCAAGAAAATGGGAGAAAAAATGTATCAAAAACAAAATTAATTATACCATTCTGCAGATTGTTCACCGATATAAACAAAGAACTGTTTGATCTGCATGTAGGTACATCCAATCAAGGCTTTTTCCCCGATCTCTAGAAAATATAAGCTACGCATGTAATTACAAACGATTTTCTTCTATTTTTCTGTTTCTACGTTAACATTTGAGATACTTGTTAATTACATCCATATTCTGCAGTTGCATAGAGTTACTAATTCAGTAATGCATTCACATACGGAGTATACTATGTTTGCTGATGACTGACTAGTACTAATTCATTGCAAGCAACGGTTCATTCATATTCAGATAAAGGATGTGATCGTTAAGTCATATACTTATGAAAGTCCTTATGCATCTCTCTGATGCGAGATGGCGAGGTCTCCGTCCTCCTTTTGGAGAGCAAAATCAATTAGTTATATATGAAACAATGGGTGTAAAAGGTTATCAAAAAGGGTGCCTTCATAGTGCCACGTTATCTTTTGAGATACTGGTTAATTACACCCATATTCTCGATGGCGTAGAGTTACTAATTCAGGAATGCAATCACATACCGAGCATACTATGTTTGTTGGTGACTAATTAGTACTACTAATTCATTGCAAGCAACGGTTCATTCATATACAGCAAAAGGGGGTGTGATCATTAAGTCATATAATAAAGGTAAAATATAAACAAGCTAGTTCATGAATAACTTCATTGGTTAAGGCGATTGTATCATGCAATGCAACATAAGGACTGAAAAAATACCATTTGCGGTGTCCCGGAAAGTACGTGGAGCCGTCGGTTTCGTCCACCGCAAAAAACGTGGCCACGGAGTTCAATGGCATCACAAGAATTTGGATAATCAGTGCGGGTGTAAGGGCCTCCAGCATTCTCCGCCGCCACCCCCTTCAAGGTAGAAAATCGTTTTGTCGAACAAGGCGATGAGCTTGTAATCTGCGTACCTCCCACCTTTTGTGGGCACTTGGCGGATTACAATCTTCAACAAATCAATTCTTTGGACCCCGGTTAAAAGAGTATGCGAGTTGATATGAAAAACTACTATGATCGATCTTCGAATCGTAGGGATGGAAGGGGGATATGTCGCTCGGTGTAGACGTTCACGAGGCACCACTCATGATGAGCGGCGGCGGCGATCCAGTCACCGTTCGCGCCAAGCCATTTTCTGTCGTGCATGAACGGCAGGGCGACAGAACGGCGAGGATGGTCGAGGGGCACCAGGTCGTACACGGTATCATGCAGACGAGATGTTCTCGCCACGTCCCAGTGTTCATCGAACCAATAAGCAGGCGGAGGCATCGGCGAGCGGGGTTCATCCCAATGGTGCATCTTACCTTCATCCTTGCCGATCATGTCGTAGAGCTCCCTGGAACATGCAGCAAGTCGGACGGTGTAGGTAACGTCCGGATGCGCAGCGATGAGGTTGATGTTGTCGCCGGTGAGAGCCTCCAAGTGGCCGTCCCCGCCGCCCGGCAAAGCCTAGAATAATCCATCACGTGAAGATGGATTTAGGTGGATGGCGGATGCAAGCTGCGCTTGGGGTTTCGGAGGAGAGGGCGAGCGCTATGGAAGGAACGATGCGGCGCGCGGCCGGCCGGGGTAAGGAGAGAAAGGTATACGGAGTAGTACTAGTGATGCGGCGTGGTGGGGATCGAGATCCTGCGCGTGCGCGTGATTCTGGGAGGGTGAAGAAGAGTTTTTTGTAACGGGGTGAAGAAGAAGATGATAGACATGCAAGGGGCAAAAACTAGGTAGTACTCTAGGCTGCTGCGATCGGGCGCCGATTTGACTGTTGGTAGACTAGCACGCCACCCATCTATAAATTTGCGACGACGTTTGGTGCGGTGATGTCTCGTCACATCGGGTTGACCAGAGAGGGCTTTTTTTACAGTTTCCATTTCGATATATTTTTCGCCAATACTCGTAGTTCTCTACATGCCAGAGACACGTACCTTAACACGTGGGCAGCATGCAACCGCGCGAGCACCAAAATGGAATGAGAA